>NC_037592.1:23720931-24381494 GCF_003073045.1 Pomacea canaliculata
GTTAGGTTTCTTTGTAAAGAAAAATATTTTTATAACTTCAAAGCTGCTTCGTCATACTTAATGTTTGCATATTTTACAACCAATGATGTAGCGTTTTGATGACGTCAAGGATAAAAAATAAGTGAATAATAAACTCTGATTGGTCAAAAGTTGGGGCCTTGAATGGGATGAAATCCTCTTGGCCATCCATTAACGCCCCATAGTTAGAGCCTATTGCGGGCATACGCGTTGCTGAACGCAGGACAGATGCTCTTGCTGGACCAGTAGTTCAAACTTCTACGGAACGACTTGCTTTGTTTTTTTGTTTTTTTGATATTCTTTTTAAGGGGGGGGGGAGGTTTTAGTGTGTGAAGGAGTTCGCACTGTCTCTACCCATATGTGCAATCGATTTCGAAAGATGTTTATCTTTTCTCTGTGGTTGTTCTTGTACTTTGAGTTCTCTTCTCGACATTTAACCTTTCGGCGCAAAATCGTCGCCTGTTAATTAAATACAGCTAACCCACCAATCAACCTTTCCGAGAATAGCACTGTTCAAGGATTTGAGTTTCATTAGGACATTCCCATGACCTTCAACATTTGAGCAGCTTGTACAGGCTTGGCAAAGCCTTAATGTATTGCTATTATTATTATTGTGATCATTGATCACTAACACATTACAATGTTGTGAAATTTCGCTCTGCCCGAGGCTTCATTATATTTAAATGTGCCTTTGCTGAGTGCACGAAGATGGCAGGTTTACTGGAAAAAATGATGGTTTTGAATTTATGACTTTTCCGAAGTGTCCAACGTAGCTGGACACATGATCGCTTCCGCTTAAGATGTTGTTTACGATTTTCACTGATATTGTCAGTCTTCTTTTAGGTTTTAGGATTTAGTTTATCAAGAAGAGCACATTTGCTCACCACGTGGTCAGCAGTCAAAGATTAATCTTAGTGCATGATCACTAGTTTGTGTTTGAGATAAATAGCTTATTTTCAAGAATTTGAATTAAAAGTGCAAGGAGGGCAAATTGGACAAGATCGGTTAGCGAAAGGAGTGTGATTTGGAAACTCTATTTTCTCTCTAACCTTTCTTTTTTTTCGTTCACTCTATCTCACAAACACACTCCCCTATTCCCCCCACAGAAACACACACTCTTCTTTTAAAACACACACACACACACACACACCACACTCATAGCGGTGCATTTTGTTTTGCCTGCTGTTTTTTAAACATAGCATGTTAACATTTGGTCAACGCATTTGCAGGGCCCAGCTGAACAGAAGACATTGTTTCATTTGTATCATTTCACCATTTTGTCTTTCCACTTGTTCGTGAAGACACGACCGCTGCACGTAATCCCGAGGGAAGTGCAGTCACTACAGTAATAGCTATTCCTGGCTTCCTGCTTCGGGTAGAAATTATTTTCAAGCAGAATGTTCTAGCTGATTCTACAGTGGACAAACTGGCTTTTCTGCATCCAATCTCGCAAGACGACGCTGACAAGAAAAAAAAAAAAAAGAAGAAAAAAAAAATAACGACAAAAAAACAAACAAAAAACCAGAACAAAAAACAAAACAAAAGACTTTCCTTCTGGCAACAGCGTCTCGCTCATCATTGGATAGGGACAGAAATGAAAAGGGTGGATGGGGGACAGTTATTTCGTTGAGATGCGGTCCCGCTCGGAATACAGATGTATAAAAATACCAATACACAGAAAGATTTCTGCGGTAACTTAGAAGGAGAGGTTGTTTAGCTAATGTAAAATTGTCCTTCGCGCAGGCACATTCATGTCTGTATGGAGGACATCCAGGGCACACGTATTTTGGGAAATCAGAAATAAATCTCGGACCCAGAGAGGATGGGTTCTATTCTGGGGGACGTAAATGCGGGAACATAAAACTTATTTACAACCCTAATGTGCACCCCCTTCCCATACTACCCACACCGGAGCTGTTCTCGAACTCTTCTCGAGATAAACGCATTCTGGAGATCGGCAAGCAGTGAGAAATGTTTGTCATGAAAATAGCAACAATAACTTAAAAGTCTTCTTGCAACGAAAAGGACCAAAACAGTCTGATATTTTATCGAAGCAAAGTTCTGTGGGAAAAGTTTTCTCATCTAGATGAAGATGATAAAATGATCAGCTACACGGCTAAACGTTTTTATAAAGATTTTTAATTTCCAATCGTTTTTGCAGCATGATCATTTGGCCATTTGCGTGTGATAAATAAACTCTGTGATCGATCTAATCACCTGAAGATTACATCGGCGAGGGCAGGACCAGTCCAAAAATCGATTGCTTTTGGACTGATCACGAAGCGGGATAGTTAAAGATTAATGCTTTGACAGTTGGACTGGCCGGCACATTGTCTGTGATTGGCCCCGTCCTTCTTCTTCTGGCGGCGACAGGACCTCGTGCTCAGACTCAAAAAGAGAGTGTCTGGTGTGTTACTTCAGGCGTCAGACTGAGACTCGTCTGCGTCAGCTGCTTTCCTTAAGATGGGATCCATAGATGCGCGGGGATCGGATAGTTGTTTACTCATTGATTGTTCCGTGCGTAGAGTATCAGAATGATATTTTGTGTGTGTGTTACTGTGTGTGTGTTCGTTTGAGATTGGCAAGTTCCTCTTAGGAGCAGAACGTATCCACCGTTTGCAAATCTTTGTCTTTACAAATGTATGAGTATGGAAACTGAGAATAAGTAGATTGATGCTTACTGATGTATGCATAGTACAACTCCAACGATGTAGTGACATGATTTTTATCGATGTTTTCATCTACACTACACCTTGTAGGCTTCCGTCGACGCTCTCCGAGCACGTCCTGCTCCGTCTATCATCGTCTATTGTGGTCCGTTTAGCTTCGCCGCTTGGGTCAGCATGTCGCAGTCAGCAAGTAAAACTGGATTTTTTTTTTTTACCCCGACATCTTCTTCCCCCACCATCCCAAGAAACAAGCGGAGAATACAAAATGATTGGCTAGTCACCAAAGTTCACCGCTCATTGAAGTGTCGCACCATTCAAGACCCCAGGCGAGATTTGTATGCCAAGTGCGGTATTTCCTCCCTTTGGAAGGCGATTGGCGGTCGAGATATAGAGGACGGCTCTCAGGGCCTGCACATAGGACGCTGAAATCACGAGGAGGAATGACATGTTGCCTGGAAGTAAAAGTCTAGGACTGTCTAACAAGTTCTCGGCCTCAGACTTGACGACGGGAGGGGATTACAAGATTGTCGGCTTGGGAAAAAAAATGAAAGTGGGTGGAGCAAAGAAGACGTCGGCAGTCCACCCTGGGTTGACTCAAGTGGTCTCAGGTGTTGAGGCGAAATCACGCTGATTTAATGTAGTGTCTGTGACGGTCTGCGCGTTCACCAACGGGTTTCTGTAAGACGCGCATGCTCACAAATGAATCCACCCCTTCACACTCCTCGTCTCCTTCCATCCGACAATTTTCATCTCGTCTTGCTTCAGGCCTTAACTTGGGTATGACGCAAGCACAGATGTCATTATCCTGTTTTTTTTCTTTGACTTTTAATCAAGGTATGACGCAAACACTATTGATGAATGTGTATGACGCTGTGACAGACGTCATCAGCTGTTACGCTTTTTTGCATATGACGGTAGGGAGAGCGTCATCATATTTTACTTTCCCATGCATATGTCACAAGCATGGACGGAGTTGTGTATCACGTGATCAGGGTTTGTTTTTATTACAAGCATGAAATGCGCGGGCAGGCGGGTCTGAGTCATGTCGCGACAAAATAAACAGAAAGATAAGCCCCCTTCAAGAAAGACAAACACGAACACTAGGCCCCGAAAACTAAAAGATGCTGCACAAGGTTTCGATCTGACGGGGTCCAGTCTTGGCTGTTCAAGATGAAATCATGACAAGATAAGGCTAAAGATGTTTTCATGAGCTCGCACCACTGCCAAAGTACACGTGTTGGGTGCACTGGAATTGTTTGGTCTACTTTTTTTGTTTTGTTTGACATCAAAGACTTTTTTCACTGTGACGATAGCATTACTATGGTTTGCTAGTTATTTATATTATTCCGATAAGGCTTGAAAAAAAACTGTTTTGAGTTTTTAAAAATATTTCTTAGCATCTATGTGACCCAATCTAAAACAGTTTCCGGGATTGTCTTTAAAATCAAATTCGTGTCAATATAAAAAAAATCTCCGATTTGTTATCTATTATTAAGTAGGTCCATTAAAAATGTACGTTGAACGTTGTACAGGCCAATGCTATATAATGAGGGGAAAAAATAATTCTAAAAACACAACTGAACACAGTAACATAATACAATCATTCATAAAAGCCAGCGTGAATATATTTTTGTACCACACGCTCACGCATCTGTAGAGTATGCATAGATTACAGGCATTTATAAACACATAGCAAAGGTTCATATTTATTATTATTTATAAAGAGATGAGTAAGATAGATACATAATACTGAATACTGTACAATTGTGTCTTTCCTTTCTTTTGGAAGAGCTAGTTGTATGTGGTTTGGCAAGATATTTACCATATTAGTGTGACCAACCTTTTGAAATAACAAACAAGTCCTTTGAATGGTTCTCTCCATTTTTTTCCATTTCCATCCATCTTGGGACTTGAAGATAGCCAGGAACACACACACATACACACACGCAGACCACAGTGCCACTGAGATCATAGCGACCGAGAATGGAAAGACTGGTGTTGAGAACGAAGGAAAGTATGGGTTTTAGCAATAACTTTGTCGGCGTAGAATTATATTGGATCGCATGATCTTGTTACCATAGAGACATGTTTTGGTTCAATCTCTTAAGGCTTAGGGCTGGGAAGGAAGAGGGCATTATTGGAGCTAGTAAGCACATTGGTTTTACTTCACAAGGCGTTCATATCAAAGTCGGGACACTTGCGCCAGTTGCTCCCTCTTCTCCCTCTTCCTTAATCCTCATCCTCGCCAACCACCCTGACGACAGATGCGAACGCACACACACATACACACACATACACACTCACAGAACTGTCGTATATATGTCCAAACAGTTTAACTTTCTTTAAGTAACAGAATCTACATTTAAAACAAAATCTTAACCTTGTTTCTATAATTTAATATTCTTTCCCAAATCTCATATCCAATTGTCTTTCTATGCATTCCCTTTACACAAAATGTGAGAGTGTACTCAGGACATTTAATTTTTAAGAGACCTTATTTATGAAAACACAGTTAAGGATGCCTCTGGGATCAGAGATGAGTGCAGACAGGTTTATGTATGTCTACGAATTTTTCTCACGTGGTGATGAACCCGTTGCACCAGGCTGCCTGGTAACAACCAATCAAAAGCCGGCAGATGGTTAGGACGAGGGAAATAAGAGCGGATCGTCCAGCAACTAACGAGGACGACGACGACATGACAGTATGTCACTTCTTTAAGATGTCGGCAATGATTTGTATTGTCCCCCATTACTGAGTGCAAGCAAATAGGATGCAGCATGGAATTTATGTCACTAGTCGGCTATTTTTAGAGTTTTAGAACGCTTAGAATGATCTATCCATTCGATCGACCGCGTGACAGAAGATCATAAGTTGTTAATACCTATTAATAAATCGTATGATGCACGATTTCAGGAGGATGGTATGATTACCATCGACCGTACATTCGACAAAAATATTTATGACAAAGTGATAAAGTGTGATTGCTTATAACTTCGGAAATAAGACGCTTGTCCTTACGTTCCCCATTTTGCCCCAGGCAAAGACTTATCCTCGCTTCATAACTACTGTCCCTGAGGTGAGACAGAAGTGTAGAGTTGAGAGTCGCCAGAAAGGACTGACTGCAAATGGCATATAACTGAATCAACAACGACAAAGTGTATAAAATAAACAAAATCGACCCTAATCTTGACTTCTAGGGTTCCACAAAGGTCAAAGGCAACACTTCTGAGAATTGTCCATCAACTAACACAGCCTGGATCCTACCCAGAAGGTAGGACTCACACCACGACAGAGCAGAACCGAATACCATAACCAATAGAAAGGAAGCTAAGCACGACTAACTGATCAAATGTCAAACACTGTAGACTGGTCAATAGCTTCTCCAGACACATCCCCTGTCACAAAGTCGAAAAAACAGTTATGAAGGAAATCACACTGTTACTGGAAATTTTTCTCTCTACTACAGATGAAGGTCTCCTTCACTGTGCTTCTATCACGGCAGTTTCTCATTGGTGGGCTGGAGGAGGAAGAAAGGACTTTGAGCATAATAGTGCTTGATTTAATTAGGCCAGTGGTTCTGTAGTTGTGTGGTGTCTGCTCGATTTCTTTCACAGGTAAGGGTCCATTTCTTCGGTCGTTATGTTTGTGTTCGAGTTTTTGCTTTGTTGTTTATTTTTTTGGTTCATTTATTTCAAAGTTTGTTTGAAGAGAAGAAAGTAAAGCTAATTTTTGCTTTCTTGTGGATTTTATTTGGTGGTTATAGGATATTTTTAGCAGATACTGTTTTACCGCAAATGTTACAAATCTGTATAGGGCAATGAAGACCTAGTGACCGCGGGGTCTGGACATTGCGGGATGACTTCGAAAACAAGTACCCGTCCTTGAGTTTTTCATTTTGCCCTGGGGAAACGACTAACCCTCATTTCATAACCATGGCCTCAGATGGCGAGCATAGATTTTCAGGTTTTAAAATTATGCTTTTTTAAAGTTAAGCCTTAGAAGGTTGTAGTCCAAAACTTAATGATGATAAGCCACCTGCTTTACCAATTAATTAAAAGTCAGTCGCGCTCCCTGGATTAATCAGAGTGGATTCGATGGTGTTTCATTTTCTTTTTTCATCCAGAAACCTTTGCTGTGTTGTGATGTTTCTAATCTTCAGACCTTTGCTTCCCTAATATTTGCAAAACTGCTTATTTTTATTCTACGCCGTATTACCAAGACCACCCGTCAGTATCTTTACGTTCGGACTGCTCACGTATCTTTGTTTTGTCAAGAGCTGGTATCTCGAATTTAAGAATTAAATATTACTTTTTGCTGTAAAATCATTGTAAATATATGGAAGCCCAATTAAAATCACAAAAACAGGCATGGTAATTTATTTTGTACGATATTTGTTAAAATACCTCAACAAAACATATCAACAAATAAGCAAACACTGATGTTTTAATGTCTTAACTTGTGCATTTTCTTCTTTTAATGTTCTTTATAACAACCATTTAATTATAAAATCGAGACTTTATCGAATCAGGATATTTAGCAAAGTCTGTGCTTCTACGCTTTTTTCAAAGCGAGCAATAGCCTGGACATGCTTGGTTACATTAGATTGAGGTGATGATTTTCTAAAAGGAACTGGGAAAACGCGTTAACAACTACGATTTCGCACACGAGGCAGTTGCAAAGGCTCTTGTTAAATCCGTCTTTTAAAAATATTTCAAGGAGTTTCAAACTGATCAGTGCATTACGCAGGAGAAGGACTCGGTCAGAGTGACCCACCACCGGTCCCCTAATGGCACTTTGCTTGCATTTCTTTTTCGAAAGGGAGAAAAACTTGAGAAGCCAACTCCTTCCGTTGATTTGCTCACGCCTGTAGGAACGGAGAAGGGAAATCAAATTACAATTGTGGTGGAGAAGGGAATTCAGATTGAAGGAATTTGCATTGCCAGCACCCGTTGGTACCGTGGCGGGAAAGAAAGCAGAGAAAAGTTGCGGAGAGAAAGCAGGTGAATGGCTAGATCATTGCATTTGTGTGCACTCTGCTATGTTGCGTGATTATTTATCGTGCTTGAAGACTCCTCCTGGGCTTGCACATACCCACTGGAATCCAATCAGCGAGCGCCTTGGGCTTCGGAGGCAAGAGAAGAGGAACTGAAATGTATGTCTGACTGCGAGGTGTAGGTTTTCACGAAGTTATCTCGTCAACGGTGCTCAGACTCTCGGCTAAATTGCTTGTGGTAAGTAGAAGGTAGATAAACTGGTTGTGGGTTTTCTTTTGTGTAGACAAAGCCAGTTTCGTTATTATAGTCATCGTTGTAGTTTTTTCTGTATTCTCTTTTTTGTGGAGTCAGAAAACAAATATACTGTCTCAAAATATTAGGTAAAACTCCAGTCCTATCTTTTGTCTGCAACATGTAAACACCTGCAATTATAATGCAATGGTTTTTGTCTACAATAGACTGATTAGTCTTTCTTTTACATTACATTAATACGGTTATCAACATTAATTACATTTGTAGTTTTTTTGGGATAGACAATGTTACCCGGTGAACCCCTCTCCAGACAATCCAGTTTTATATTTGTCACCGAGCCAGCTTCGTAAGATAAAGGTGTTAAAGTCTGTGGAATAATGGACAACACCCAAGTCCCGAATTGGAATGTTGAGAAGAATTAGTAAATAGGAAGTAGAATGAACTGTAGGCCCCATGAAGAAACTACCCAAACAGTATTTATATTTTCCAAACACCGTTTTTGTAGAATTAGAAATGAAAACGAAAGATTATCCGGTAGGTTTAGATAGAGATTTACAGCGGATAACAAGATTTGTATCTCATTACATGATGCTAGTTCTCTAATTACCAGCACCAGATGGGTACAAACAATGTTTGTCTATACAGCTAAAGAAAAGAAAAAAAATAGTATAACTGGCATCTCTTTGACATCACTAGCTTTTCTACACGTCAATACTAATTTACAAACACTCGTTTTTTACTCTCGTATATCAGGTTTAGAATGTCATTTCTACAGTTTCTAGACGACCAATCATCTCGATCAGACAATTTTTTCATCTTTGGACTCTGAAGGCTTTGCACGAAAAAGCTTTGAAAACGAAGAAAATTCTTGAACCAAATGATTATTTTTTCCCCTAAACTATTCGTGCCACTTCAGCCTCTGGTAAATGAATGGCTGTCAGATAAAAGACATGATTTCTCGTCTGCTTTGACCAGGTCGGTAACGACATGTTTCTCTAGCTCCGTCCGCGGTGGTCAGTTAAATCGCGTATTCAGGTATGAAATGCAAAAACAAGAGAAAGGCAGATGGAAAATACCCCGCCACAATCCTACACTAATAATAGAGTTTGCCTTGAAAGAGATTTAAAAATAGGCCTCTATCAAATAATTTCAATGAGATTGGTAAAAGCTTGGAAAGGCTTTTGACGATGAAAGCCTGGAGAGAACGCTGCTGCTTCCGCCCGGGAACAGGTTAATGATGCCTGCCTCAGTCGACAGGTTAATGTGCCTGCATCAGCCAAATAAGACTTCTGACCTTTTCCTAAGCTCCGCGGTTTGGAGAAATAAACTGATTAGACTGTCTTTCAGAACTGACAGAGTCATTTGTTGTTGAAACCAGCAGGACATGAGCAGTGTTCTGCCTCGCTTGCCCTCCATTTTTACGACCTGAATTAGTTGTACCAATGGTAGGCGTGAATCTGTTCAATCTGCCGGTTCAAAATGTCGGGTTTTAATATCATCTTCCTTGACCATATTATTTGTGCATGTGTGTGTATGAAAGAGAGAGAGGGGAGAGAGGGAGAGAGAGAGAGAGAGATCGCGACAGAGAAAGAGATGAACATGGAACACATATCCCACAGAAACAAAATCCAACCAGCCGTGTAAATAACTGCACATCATCAGCCTTTCTTTATTCTTGTCTGAATGTGAAGCAAAAATATAAAAAACAGTTCAATGACAAGCATTCAGGGAAAGAAAACTGCATGAAGAACTCCTTGCGAACACTTACAAAAGCTTGATGTCTCATTAATCACCAAGGGAACCTTTTTCAGTTTCCCTGAATACATCGTGAGAGTTCCCGTTATGATATTTTTTTCTTTGAAGATCCTCCAACAGACAAATGACTCAGACAACGAGCAAACTTCGTGTGTTGAGAAGGAGATCAAAACTGTGAATGAACCTCAACTTAAACCCTCCTTCTATCACCGCAGCGCCGTGCATGTTGAAAAGTGCCCCAAGCTCTTTGAGAGTTGTCTGAGGTATTCCAAGTGGATTATTACAAGGCTTCTATCGAAAGAAGCAACAGAAACAAAATTAAAAAAAAACCTCACAAAAACAAAACCCTTAAAAACAGCAACAAACACACGAAACAAACAACAAATAAAATAAATCGGGGACGGGAAACTAGAAGAAAACTGAACACAAATCATGGTTTTCAGAAGGACAAGAGAAGTGGCAAAAGGAGGAGAGGAGATGAAGAAATAAAAAAGTCGCTTTATCAGTCTAGCGGTCAGACTCCCAGCAGACTGCCGATGAAGCATGTGGTGACGAGGACAAGGTGAAAACAGCATAACTGATAAATATGACAAAACTCCATGACAATGATTTGACCGAGGAAACAACTAGTGCAGTTGAGAGTGATTTCCTAGACACAAGAAACACTTTATTTCTAATTTTATTATTAGGCTTTCTTCTGCTTCCGACCTTTGGGAAGTGTCGGTGGTGGTGTTGGTGGTAGTGTTGGTGGTGGTGTTGGGAGGGTCATACAACTAACATTCAACTCATAATCAATGTCAAGACTTTAATCCTGGAAACTGAAAATATTCTGAAAATGAGTGCCTTGCACATCAATAGACCCAATTCATAGATACATGATAAATAAAAGCAATGTATTCCCTATACACGATCTATACATAATTTAAAGAACGAGTGCACTTTTCACGAGACTTACAATCCAGAAAAACAAACAAACAAACAAAACAAACAATAAAGCGGTTGCCATACAAACGGGGGCCATACACATTGTGTTGGTATGTGTCCCACGCCAATCACCAACACTAAAATATTCAGTGACCATGTCCTGACTGACGTGCTCACTGTTCATCATTGTTCAACCCCATCCTGGCTAAATTTCTTGTATAGACACACCTCCCCAAATCGATGGCATAAACCGGTTTAACAAACCTTGGTGAAGACGTGCATTAGACACTTGTCGCGATCAATAGTCATCTATGGCGCGATGCTCCTGGCTACCAACCTCCATGAAGTGTTAGTAAAAGAAGATAATAAAGGTTGTAACAACCTATCGAGGAAATCCTTCTCATCGAGCAGGAAGCGCGCTGCCGATCGCCACAACCGTGCAAAGAGGTCTTTTCTCACGTTGTCAGCAGCTGGACTCCCCATTCCCCTTTCCCCTTTCCCCCCTCTACCCCACCACACACCCTGCTGTTCTATTCTGTTAGCGGTTCTGCATCTGAATTTGTTCATCGGGACAGGGACGGATGTAATTATACAGTCCTGCCGATGGCTCGCCTCTCGTCCTTTTCCTCTTGCCCTCGGCACTGCCTACTATGGTTACCCGAAGGCGGCCTTCGGCTCATTAGGTCTGATCTAAGTGGCAGACATGCTGTTTCTTGTGGGTTGTCTTGTCACTGTCATCTTCAGGCCCTCGGCTTCCAGTCTGTGTAGTCGTCGTCTTGCTGCTGGTGGTGGTGGCTGGTGGTGGCGTGTGTGTGCAAGTCGGCGTTTGTGTGTATGTGTGCGGATGCCTTGGCAACCCGCTGCGCCCAACGATGAACCTCGCGATTGTTTTGTGAACTCTGCGAACTTGCTGCACCCAACGATGAACCTTTGTGACCTCAAGATTCTAACGTTCACGAGTGCTTTCGTATATTATAGGAAAATTGGAAAAACTGAAAATCAGGTTTGACAAGGTTTTTTTGATGAATCTAAATTATTCCGTGAAACGGAAATACTAAAATTAGTACTATCATGTAACTTTTATCAGCGTTAGTCTATTATGAAAAAAATGAATTTTTTCATGATGTCTTTCAACCGTCCTACAAAAATAACTCTTGCAGGGCATTATCTGGTTGCCTAAAAGTCGAATCTTGGTTAGACGTTTTTTTTTTTTTAGTTTGTAAAATATTATTTACTCATTTAAGCAATCTCTGGAAATTAGAACTAAATAAATAAGAACTTTGCGATATAGGTTGGACTGACTCGTACACTTCTCTGTGACCGTTTATTTCATTATATATATATAGAGAGAGAGATAGAGCCAGACTTCGGTTACAGCAAGGACCTATTTGACACTGTCGAGGAAATCTCATGGAGGTGTGATGAATGTGCCTTGTTAGAAAAACATCCAATCCGTATTGGTGAAGCGAGTAATTGAGATTACTTCCCCCAACAAACAAAACAAAACAAAACAAAAAAAAACCCCAAAACAACAGCCAAACGAAAACACAAAACAAAAACAACCAATCAAACAAACTCTACTGACTTAGGATTACCAAAAACAGTGTATTTGAATTCGAAAATGTCACGTACCTGGGATTGGCTAAAGAAAAAATAAATAAATAAAGCAATAATCCCAAGCAAACACAAAACAAAACAAGCTCTTATTGAAGTCTTCCATTACTTTACCTCTACTACATCAACCAGTCGACAACACCATGATGAGGACACCGTTTAAAAAGGTTAACTTGATCTTTAGATACTCAACAGTTTGTCATCCAAAGATCTTTAGTTGTCCTTCAGGAGACTGGCCATGTTCAGGTCTCGAGAGGATTCAAGCCATTATTATGCTGGTCAGTATTTGTGTAGGAATCTGTTAGAAACACTGAGGATGAAATATTAAGAAGCATGTTGCTGATATAACTTAGACGGGGAAGTGGCAGACTGTTGGCAGTCTTCCTGTCAACATTTTCAGCTGGGTGGCAGGGCAGTCTTCTCTTCATCAGCTGTATCAATCATGTAAAAGACAAACATCTGTTTAGACAATGGAGCTTTTGTGCGGCCTTAAAGGGAAAAGCAAGTCAAGTAGTGAGTTGAATTTAAAAGATAGATAAAATAATGTCCGATCAAAGTTGTGGAGTGCAAATGAATTGTTTACTTATAATCTCGTCTAAGCCACAGCTGCAGGTCGATTCTCAAACGTCTGTATGTTTGCACACTCTTTGGCGAAAGAAAACAAACTCTAACGCGTGATGTTGAATAGGAAGACTATTTGAACATGAAGAGTGTCGACTGGTGGTGTGATTTTGTTAGCAGTTTTGTCGACAGGCCAGCTACTAGACCTTGATGTATAGCTGGCAATCTGGGAGAAGATGCCAAAAAAGTTTGCAATCAACAGAAAGGCTTGAGTTGTAAGAAGGATGAAAAGGACTTGTCCTGGTTAAGTCATAACTTTTCTCTTAAAAGAAAAAAAAGCAGATCCCTGCTGAGTTCTGTCTCTGCTTGTATTCGAGGACCTGTGCAAAGTTATATCAAAGGAACTTCATTAAGTTTTGAGATGGTATTCTGGTTACACTTAGAGATCGTTGGATCACTAGCTTCTTCCATGATTACTGTAACGAAAACAAGCACTAGCTGCATTGAAACTTTGTGTTACTGTTTGTAACATTATCCTTTTTCATGAAAGTATCATCAGATTGTTAAACGTTGTATTCTGGATCAGAATTTTAATTCATAATCTCTAATTTGTTCGCACTTATGAACGTGGATATTAGCCAGTGGAAAACACAGTGCTCGATGTTTGTCCCACAATTGTATCTTGCGGAGATCACTTGTCCTTTGGTGACTAGAGAACAAAAATAAAAATATCCGTTAATATTTCTATTGTATTAAGATACAGTAGCGTATTTTCAAAAAAATGCGAACAAAAGGCGATTAGGACTTTGTACATCTGAACAAATAGTGGGAAAAAATACACACGATAACAAGAAAAATCCATTAGGTAACATCCTTGATTAAAAAGATACATAAAACAGGAAAGATTTATGATCCAATAAAACAGAAAATGTGTGTAAAAAATGATTTCGCTGCTTTTTCCATACGTAAGGAAATCAATTCCTTTCATAGTTGATCTCGTAGAATTACTATGATTTACAGTGCCCACCCTTTGATGCTGAAATCGCCTCCAATAGCTGACCGCAAAGCAATTTTTTACGATGTTGTTTATAACACTTTTCCAGACGAAAAGCTTGTGAACTTATCATACAAAACTTGATCAAAGCAGTGAGGGAGTGATTAAGTTTGTTGAAAACATGATCGAAAATACTGGATGATAATTTTGATAGAAATAAAAGTGGGCAAAACTTGGTGAAGAATATGAGCAACTAATTGAATTTAAAAAATCGTGAACTTGGTTAAACAATGAAAATAAACTTAATAAAAAAATGGTGACGAATGAACTCTGTAGGACAATAATTATTAGTGAACTCTGTGGACAATGATGAATGTCGGAAGAAGGTCTGACTCTTGCTTCACCAGCCAAGGGTCTTGCGCAAGTGGTTCTGTGCCGTGTGCAACGCTGAGGGATGATTGCGAAGTACATGGAAACTTCTAGCATGCCGGCAATAATCTGGCAAGTAAAGATCATTTTAGCCGTCTGCCTGCTTACAAAGCTCTCACCTTCTGTCTGGAGCTCGCAGGGTGGTAGAGCTAAGTTCTTGTCTAACGAGGTTTAGGATGCAGCCAACGGTTTTATGAGATACTTGATGTCGGCTCTGAGACAATGTGTTTGAGAACCCGAGACAGGGTATACGCCACTTTGGTCAATCTGGCAGTTTCTCTCAACTTCAGACTCGAATCCTGACTCGTCTCAAATGCCCCTTGTATCTCTAGCGAAAGGTCAGGACGATGAGACTGAGTATTGTGATATTACAGGTCACGTTACATAGGTTTCAGTCGTTCATATCAATGTTTTTTAAACACTGAACAAAGGTAACATTATACAGGTTTAGGTCTTTCATTTAATTTTTTTAAAATATCTAACAAGGAAAAGGAAAGTTGTGGACTGCAGCACAGGGAAAGATGTTAAAAAAACCAGAGCATGCAACAATGATGTATACTTCTTTTCTTAGGTGCTCTTAGTGTTTGTTTGTGTTTGTTATTTAACTCTTAGGGCTTTTAAAAAATTTAAAAATTTTGTTCTAAAATCCTCTCTGAATCAGGTTTTTTCTTGAACTTAGCCTTTGTTTTAGTGTGCTCTTTATTTGCGATGGATTTGTTCTCTAACTCACGTTTGGATGCACGTGCCTGGTGAGAAGAGCGAAGGCCGAGTAATGTCTTGCAATCATCTTTATAGGAGAAAAAAGAATCTGAAGTGGATTCACAGCTGTGGCTCTATCAGAAAGAACCTCTACACGAAGTGCTGCTTCCATCAATGCTCCATCAAGGAGGAAAAAAAGCCGAAATAAAATAAAAAAGAAAAAAAAATTGCAAAGGATGGAAAGTGATGCTTATTTTTTTTATTAACTTAAACGAAGCAAACAACTGGGCTTTAAAGTTTTTTCCTATATTTAGAGCTTGGAATAAAAAGAACCTCTTATTGATGTCTTTGAAGAAGAAATAAGTAATTAGCGAGACGCCTTGCTAGTTAATGTTTCTATTTGCTTCACAGTTTCCATTCCACCGCATCTAGCTTTTCGAATCACTTTCTCTATAATACTTTCATCAGTGACCTTCGGGAAAACAGTCAACATGTTGTTTCTCTCGATTTTAGTCCTTTGTGATTTACTGATAAATTCTTCTGTTTAGCAGGCTAGGAATAGTTGAATATTAGCAGATAATTTTAGAAAATATCACACATTATGCATAAACAAAATAATTGTGAATTTTATTTCGGTTTAATGTTGGTTGTATTAATTACAGAAGATACTAAAACGATGAGCAGTTGTCATTTATACTACCTCTAATGTGGTTTATGATATGAAATCGTTTATAAAGTATAGCAAACAGCCAATATTTTTCTACCCACATGTTTATCTTAATGGCGATAGCCGCGTCACTTAGCAAAAGTAATGGCTTTCTCCAACATTCTTTTGATCTCCGTTTTTGTTTGTCCATACCTTTTTGATTTCTATAAATGCACTAAGTTTTCAAAAAAAAAAGGCTTTTTCAACCACAACTTTTCCATCTGCGCATGTGCAAGGCCTAAGCATCTTTTCATCTGGATTTGTATCGATCTCATCGCCAGAGAGGAGGAGGCTAATGTAGGGCAGCCAACAACTCGGCTCTTCTTCAAAGCAAGTCAAAACTCAAACAGGATGAAAGGCATTTAGAGATTTATCTTAAAGCCTTGATGAAAATTCAACAAAGATTGTAAAGCTACATCGATGTAGATACCTCGTGTTGTCATGCTTTGATGCCCTGGGTCAAAATACTAAAAAAAAAAATTCAGCTAGGTCTCTTCGGGATTCCGATGTTTTTGTTTTTTTTTATTTGAAAGAAAAATATTCTTGATAACCTAAAACAGAAATATGAAAGAACAGCCAGTCCAGAAAACACGACAGGGTGCTAAGCTAAACATTCTCATTTAAGAAAGTATGTTTTTGTGTATTTAGTCCCGAGGTATTTTAAATGTTTTATCTTTGGTATTCCTATTCCCCTGGAAAAGCAGAAAAGGTCGATCTCTCACTGATGATTACTTTTCACATTTGTTTCATTTAATTTTTTTTATTTATTACTTTTTTGTAATAGCTTCGTTTATAAGAAAAATAATCTAGGCAATGATGCATCGTCAAAGACAAGAAGTACCGGCTGTGTTATCACAATAGTATTTGTGGAAGAGCAATGTCGTGAAGCTAGTTATCAAGCAATAACCAGACGGCAGGGATATTTACACCGACCACCTTAACAACGATTCACTCACACAAAGAAAGTGCTGCGAGGAGATTAATGCGAACGCAGCTTACTGTGTTATTTACCGGAAGGAGAAAAGCTGTGAAAAGAATGTGAATAATGAAAACGCAGCAGAGGGTGCGAAGCATGCAATGAAGTGCCCAGCACACACCGCAGGAAAACAACGGATAAAAGTGGCCAGTACATAATGAAATTGCAAAATGAGTTGTTTGTTGTTGTTGTTGTTGTTGTTGTTGTTGTTGTTGTTGTTGCTTCACGCGGGTGGCGCTGCCTGTCCTTGAACCAGGTTGATTGAATCCGCGAGACCACATTCAAAGAAAGTGTTGTTATTAATCAGCGCCTCTGGGTAGGCAGGACAGGTATAGAAATTCAAGCTAGAACGTGAGTGTGCGAAATTCAAACAAACATTGGTAAGATAGGTTTTTCTATCTCTGTATATAATTGTACTGTACTGGAATATTGTAAGCATAAAAATATTTACTATGACCATGGGCATCATAGACAAAAAGAATATATTCCTTAAAATTCATCATTAAGATCAAAAGCACATGTCACAGTATGCACCCCCTTAAAACCACATAAACAGCAGCAACAACAACAACAACAACAACAACAACAACAACAACAACACAATCCAGGTGAGTCGGTCGATGAATATTTCACACATTTTCTGTCTGGATGTGCTGTGAGAAAAAAGTGCTCAAGCTTTACTTCTGGAGAAGAAAAAACACTTTCAAATTTTTTTGTGTCTTTTCGCAAGTCTTCACGGCTTTGCATGTTATTACTTGGACACCCGCCGTGAACTATTTCTGAAATCAGCTGAAATCTTCTGTCTTCGGTGGCCAGTAAATATTGAAGATGGTTGGCTTCTTGATTATGCAAGATATTTCTTCACGAAATTGGTTTTGAGGCCGGATTTGACGGTTTAAAATGCAGGCACTGTTTGAAGAAAGAAGAAGGAGGAAGAGAATTCTAAATAGCAGGGCTTTAGAAGGAAAATGAACATCTGACGAATTTCTCCCTTCTGATACGTGGCACAGAGAGTGCAGCAATGCAAGCTGATGGAGGAGACATTCAGTAATATTCCATACAAAGCAGCGTGAGAAATAATGTCAATAAAGATTAAAAATAATTGGATAAGAAGAGATGTGTTTGAAGAAATACAACGCTAGAAGGACAGTCCGTTCCTTAAAGTTAATTAGCAAGAAAGAGTCTCAGACAGGACTCGGAAAGGACGAGGCTTTTCCCGGAAGACAAGTCTAGGTCTGCTCTTTCATCTCATTGTTCACAGCGAGTCCAATAACAGCTTCGTGGCGTCCTGTGAAAGAAGAAGCCTTTGTATTTCCTGCAAGGCTTCACCCCGCTGCTGTCTGCGGTGCTGATGGATGACATTTTCACACCGGGTTCACTCTAGGTGCATCGTCAACATCAGCGGTTGATAATGCACTGACGACTGACCTTTTCACTCCTCACACCAAGATGAACAGGAAATAAAGTTCTCTTTACATTTTAAATAATATAATAAAGTTCTCGGACATTACTTATATTTGAAAGACGACTGCCGACCAAACGAGGTTACAAAATCGTGTTTTTGCATCTTAGTGGAACCAAGGTGTTTCCGATATTTCCATTTGTCATAAACGGAAAAAAAGGGATTAGGTCTGTAAAAGTTCAGAATCTTGTCCAGACAAGATTCTATTGAAATTGTGGTATGGGAAATAGTACTGGAAATGGGGTATTGATGTACTTCCCATCACTACTGTACACAGTACACTTAGACTCGCCTCAGCAGTCGTGTCTTCATGTCTACTCTTGGATGTCTGTCTGAGATGTTGGATGTCTGTCTGAGATGCCGACGACCACCACCACCCTTCCTACTGGCCTCGGTCTGCACGTGAAGACCTCCTGCATGCGCCTGGCATGAGACGAGACATATCTGGTCTCTCCTCCCTATCTCCTCCAGTCCTGCTGTTTACAATTTTTTTGTACTCATCCCTTCGCACAGGGACCGCCTTTAATGATTTCTTAGCTCGCCCTACGGGTTCCTCTAGAAGCCAGATGTCTCCTCCATTTGTCACAGTCTCTCTCTCTCTCCCTGGCTGCTTTTATTTTTGTAGCTGCCAGACTATGCTGCTGTGTTTGTTTTCCGTAATTCTTTTTAAATTCTTACTAAGCCTACTGCGAAGAAGCATGTATATAACTTGTTGCTATTCTTCTTCTTCTTATTATTATTATTAAAAAGTTTACAATACCTACAGAGAGGATCCTTTCTCATTTAAAACCATCTATAAGTTGAAGCAAATACTCTGTGACCATTAAGTTTAAAAACAGAGCACAGTTCATAGCTGGTGCAGTTTTTTTGATGTGTAGCTATTGTATTTATTGTATATTATTGTATATTATTTATTGTTTATTATATATATATAATTATCGGAATATTTAGTTAAGGCTTAGTATGCCTACATATATAATTGTATTATATCATATATTATTGTATTAGGCTCGATAAGTATAGGTTTAGTTTTATTAGGCTCGGTATGCATCGGTATATATATATATAGCTGTGTTATAATATGGTATTATGATCGATATTTATCAGTATTCCATTATTTTGTCATGGACCTGTTTTGTGCTTGTCATTAACCGAACGTGCACGCGACACACCTGTATGCATGAATACTGTTCTGATGAAAAGATCAAAGGCGGATACCTGAGCAGCCGTCATAAACACGACAGGTAACATAGACATTCACATTTATTTTTTTTTTCTTTTCGATGAGAGGCATGGCGCTAGTTAGGATTGTTAATACGAGCTGCGAGCGCAATGTGTGCTCAGCCTCATTCATCATATTTGAATGCAATGAAGGTGAGACCTGTCATCACCGACAACCACGTGCAGGCCAATGGCGGATTACGTCACCACCGTTATCTGGAGGCGAGAAAAATGCGTGAAAATCGCGGAGCCAGTCGGTGCGTAGATAACACGTATCACAGCTCACAGTCTGCTTCGACCATTATTCATTCACTCCTTTTTTCTGTTTTCTCTTTTTTTTTTCTCTCTCGCTCTCTCTTGTTCTGTTAGCCTCGTTCTCTGTCTCTCGGTTTTTTTTATTGGCTCTCTCTTTCACTCTCTTTCACTATATTTTGGTATCTCCCTCTCGCTCTTTATAAATTTGTTTTTGTCTTCTACTTTTTTTTTCATCTCGTTGTCTTTCTGTCACTTTCGTCGCTTTTATTTTTTCATTTTTTTTTTGCGTTCTTTTATTTGTGTCTGTTTTCAATGTTCCTTTTTTCTAATTTTATTTAAATTTTTTTTCTTTCTCTATTTCTTTCAAATTTTAATTTATCTTTTCTTATTGTTACATCGTTTGTATCACTGCTTCTCTGTCTACCACACCCTATTTCTTCATATTTTTCTCTACTTTTTATTTTCCCTTTCTTGACCATCTCTCCACCTCTTTTTAGCTCCTTTTATTTAATTTACGTCTTTCTTCTTTGTCTACTTTTCTTGGCTTGTATATTGTTTATCTACTTCTCTTTGTCTCCATTTTCTGGCTTTCTCTCTCTCCCTTTTAGTCTGTATGCCCTATTTTTTTTTCCCTGCATCTGTGCTGCGTTTTTTTTTCTCCGTTGTAATATTTATTCTCTCTGTTTATTTGCGTGTCTGTTGAAGAGAGAAAATTACAAGCGTGTTTGAGCATTTGTAAACAGAAGAGTTAGAGAGAGAGAATCAGCGAAAGTTGGGATGAGAAGCGTAAGGAAGGATAAGGGATGGAAGAGAAGCGATCAGAAGTTTGATGGAGCTTACCAGAGAGGAAGGTAGGAATGATGGTAGAAGCCAAGATTGGAGACCAAAGGTCACGTGAGGTTAAAAAGGGGACGGGGAGGGTTTCTGCTGCTGTAAGTGAAGAGGCAGAGTCAGGTCCCCAAGAAGCTATCAGGTCTGATGGACAAAAGGACAGAGGCAGGGAGAGAGAGCCAGGAAGGCGAGCAGACAGACAGACATACAACAGAGGTGAAATAATGAATTCTACCCGACTGGCTTCACTGCCAGACCGCTCTCCTACTTGGTATTCAGACCCTGCCTATGAGCTGCCTCAGTTCCGTTCTGTTCTTGGAGCATGAAATATCTCGTCCACGATACTGTCTGACCTCCCTCTCTTCCTCCCCTTCCCTCCAACACACACACACGTACTCCTTCCTCACCCCACCACCATCGTCACCTGCCTCGCAAACTACCGGCACTAGCCTCGTCTTCGATCCTCCGGGAGGGCTGTAACGGGGGCCAGACGTATGATCAAAGTGGCGCTGCGGTCTCATTGGTTGTGACTGCGCAGTCATCCCGTCTGGCCAGTAATAAACTCGCCGCCGGTTATTAGGGTGCCCGAGGTTCGCACCCGACGGGGATATTTTTACTGTTCGCGGCCGACGCCGTGGTCACAGAGACGTGCCACGTAATCAAAACGCAGGCCGCAAATGATTTCTGATCCCATCATAAGTTCCTGTAGTCTGCGAAATAAAAGCACACTCCAGTAACATTAGTTAAGTAGTGATTCTTCCTCTCCGGTCCTCTCTCTCTCTCTCGTGATATTGGTAGTAATGGCCAGATGGCAATAAAGAGTTCGAGCTCCTTCTCAAATATATATATATCTGTGTGTGTGTGGATAAACTAGCTTGTGTTCTTGAACACTGTACAGTATATCAGCCTAGTTAAACTCAAAATTGTGATAACTACTACAAGACTTGGTGCCTTTGTATTTTATTCTCTGAAAATGCTCTTAGGCTATTTAAAAAATATTTGAAAACTGTAATATTGCAGTGATACTCGTCATTGTGTACATTGTATAAATTTTGTGGCCGTTTTCAAAACACCTATAGGTATAACTTTTGTCTGTCTTTGGGCACAGTTTCTGTAAGAAAAGCAATATGAGAAGGAAAAACCCAGGTTAAAACACTTGATGCAGCCCCGACATAAGACTTAGGGACAAGTCTTTAATAGGGAATCAATGACACAGGTCGCGCGCAGGCTGTATGTAGGAGATACAGCAGAAATCCGCCGAAGAGGAAGAAGGATTAACACTTAAGAAGTGGATGGGAGGGGATCACGTCTGTCTGTATTTCATCGGCAGACGATCCCCTCAAAGAGGAGGAAATAGACGCCTCTTGCAGCTGCAAAATTAACTCGCCTTGAAGGCGATGTATTGATTTGTCTGCTGTCTTCCTTTTCCGTATTTTTTTTTTCTTCGTGATAAACAGTTCAAACCGATTGGAGACTAGTCTCTCAGACAGTACTTCTTATGCCTTCTGATTTTTCTATCATTACTCTTCTTTTTCTTCCTCTTTTTATAATTATTAATGCAGACACGTCGATGAAGCGGAAAAGTAGTAGGAGGAAAAGAAAACGACGACGATGATGATGGTGGTGACAAGAAGAAAAAAGTTAGAAAGAATATTCTGTATAAATAGATTTTCAGCTGAAATTTTGCGAAAAACCATTTATCATGTTTTCATTTTCACGCCTATCCAAAATGTCTCAGAGGCAGAACTTGAAACTATTTGTATCAGTTTTATATATATAATTCTGTTAAACGCCACCAAAACAAGAGCTTACACAATCACCACTACCTTGTAACCATGACGACGTTAACAGGACGACTATAAGGACATTCTCTTTTTTTCTCTTCTCTGGGTTTCGGTTCCAGGCTCTTGCAGGTCACATGCGTTATTTTCTTGCAGTTTCATTGCTAACCGGCACAGTGTTGGCGAGGAGCTACTTGTCCGATGAATGATCAGGGCCCTAAAGTCCAGCTACTATCAGCTTTTATTGGCGCTAATTTATTTGGTGCCGGCACATTGTTGGGGAAATCACTAGCCCGGTCTTAGAGGAAGAGATATTGCCCTGTTGCGTCCTCTCTCCCAGCACCACTTGAAGCCTTTCGGACCCTTTAGACCGAGGAGGTATTAGTGTGCGGGGGAACCGTCTATAATGGGTTGCTCAGAGTAAATGTCTTAAGCTGATTCCTTGCTGGCGTCCCCGCATCCTACTCTCGTCAAGAAATTGAAAGCCGAATCCCGAGTTTATCATTCCCATAATTCCTTGGGCGCGATCGATTCGCGGTGATTGGTTGCACGGAATCGGTTATTTAGAAAATGACCCACTCCTAACACTCCGTCCCCTCTTGACCGACCCTCCAGTGCATATTCTTGAAGGACATTGTGAAGGAGGACATGAAAGCGATGCCAGGAATGAAGATGAAGGATTCCCTTTCTCCTCCGCACGTATGGCCAAACTCTCAGCAGATCCTGTCCCGAGGTGGGTATCTTATGCCAATGCATTAATCAAGCTGAAGTTAGTCATTGGTTAACATGAAAAACTGTCAGGAATGATCATGGCCTTGTTTGCATCCAGTTAACTTATATATATATATGCGCCATGGCTGCGTGATGAAAACGCACGTACACACACACACAGAGCTAACACTACAGTCACGAAAACTTGAGTAAACCTGAGATTCAATTAAGTGGCGATGAAGGCGACGATTTGTGTCCACCGGATATGAATGTAAATCCGTTAGGACAGGTGGCAGATGGTACAGAAGCATTGAAATAGGGCGTGATTAATTATTTCATGTTTGGAAAGACCTGATATTGAGCAATGGCACCACTATCATTGAATTATTTTTGGTATACAAGCTTATATTATTTTATTATTATTTTCTGTCTAGTTTTTGTTTAATTTTTATTTTATCAGTTTTCGAGTTTATTATTCTTCTTTTGTAGGAGTGGCAAAATTTTCTTTTTGCGGCCCAGTCTAAATATTCTAAGCTGTTCAAATACCCATAACCCAGGTCAGGTGACTACACAAAAAACACAGTGATAATGGAATGGACAACAAATGAGTAAATAATGGCGTTCACTTACCCAATTTATAGTGTAAAGTGAAGCTGTTTGAATTTGCTCAAATAAAACTTTAAAACCATCCTTTCCTTTGAAGGTAGCCGCCCTGATGCTATTAACTACATCAGACATGTCGCCTGCTATTTGTTATCTTTGTGCTTTGTGTTATAAATGTTACAAAGTCTGGAAAGGAAGGTTTTACTTGTATAGGGTTCTCATTATTCACCTGCCAGGAACGGATTTCTGATGACTGATACCATAAAAAAATTATATTTCATCCTTTAGTAATATATATATATATTTATAAGTTATATTTTTGATAGAAATAGTTGTTATATCACTTTATATTTATTTACATGATCAGTAACAACTATTTGTGTTTATCTCATAAACTGGTTTATCAACCACAAGCAACATCAATGGCGCATGATGGTTTATTTTACAACGATGAAAGATGGGGTCATGCTACCCTGAAGATAGGAGCTGACTAATTAGAGAGCGGAAAACAATCTCCTTCGGGCCTCGTATTCTGGAATTGCACACTTTCATGCCATCTATGACGACAGTAAGAAAAAAAAACTTCTGGGAGAGGATTTTTTTTCTATTTTGTTAAAAGAAGAAAGTAGGGCTATTTCAGTGAAGAAATTAGCAAAACGCCTGAGGTTTCGTGCGAATTCAGGAAACCATTCTTTTCTCTGATGCACAGAGACGATGAGTTTGCAAAGTTTTGGTTTTTTAAGTTGACAGCATTACTTTCACAAATTTTCTCTCTTTGGTCTCCTAGGAACTCATAATGTATGCGTGACAACATCTTAAAAGGAAGGTTTCAGGGAAGCCAGATATACGATTCTCTTTTCTTCGGGAAGACGAAAATAAATAACAATCTCTGTTAACGAAGTAAACCTAGTTTTCTCCATAGAAACCCTCCTTCTCCCCTCCAATACTGTTTCTCTCCAGCTTTCTTAACCAAAGAATGAACTCTTTGCCGTAATTTATTATGAATGAAAATAAACTGAGATATATCCGGACACAGTTGTTGCGAAAATAACTTTCCCTCTCGCCTTTCAACGGGTTTTTGTTGCAGCTCTTTACCTCCCGTTCCTTGCTAAGACATTATAACCCTTTCCACAGAAACAACAAAGGCGAGATTAACACCTGCTTGTCACGCAGAATGTTAATAAAATAGAGCAATATAAATTTGTTAACAAGTACGAGAAAGTTCCAACATGTCGACGTCCGACTTGGACCAAAAAAACAACAACAAAACAACAAAAAACAAAAACACAAAAAGCCGAGGTTTGCATAAAATCGCCATAATGAGACGGCCTCAGATCCTATAACCGTAAAAGCTGACTCATTCATTGTACAAAGTTTTTTTTTTTTTTGAAAGAAAGAAAGAATAAAAATGCACTGTTGATCTCCAGTCAGAAAGACAATAATCTGCTCGGTCAGCCAGAAAGGGTCAACAGGGGTCACTATCACCCACCCCCCTCATCAGACTGCACGAATAGCTTCCCTTTTCTGCCCCTCCAGTCACTTTGTCCTACCTGGCGGTGCTGGTGACGCATTGTCGCTGCTCACGTGCTTTTTGCGTGAGCTACGTCATTCTTGCGCATATTTGCGTCACTCGTAATGTCGTCTGCTCTGCGGGGCTCCAGATCCGTTTGGTGTCCGCCATTTGTCTGACCTTTACACTGGGGAAACCGTCACTATTTACACAGATATAGACTGGAGTTATCTGTTCTTGTTCTTTAAAACCTCGCCAGCTTTAAGTTTCGTTCAGTTGTCAGTACGAGCAAACGTGACTCAACGCAAGTCCACGTTTGTTTAGACATGGTGGCAGAAATAGTTCCTGGGAAAAAAACTGCAAGTAAAATTTTTAGCAGCTGAAGATATGGTGTTTAAAAAGCTGTAAATCAGAACCGAAGAACTAAACTGGCTTTTTAAGTAAACTGGTTTCTAAAGTCAGCTTGAGCTTAAACCCATTCGTCATCAAAATCCCAGTGGCAGCAACGGCTGATCTCTGATACACGTAGAAAGAACTGCATGTCAGAATATTTTGTTCCAAAAAATTGAACCCCTCGGCTCTCTAGAGACTTCCAACAAAGCCTTTACGCCGCCTGCCAATCAAGGCTCTCTGGCTCTTCCAACCATGGACTGAGATGTAAGTTTGTCTCATCTTGATTTCTGTCCCCAGAGACTAGAGAAGAGGTGTGGGTGGGACGTGGGCTTCTCCATTTTTCTGTTCTTTCTAGCTTCTTTCTGCACGGAATTCTAGACTTTAATAGACGCAACCATTACTCAACCCAACCAGAAACACTCTAAAGTCAAACAATGGAAAAAAATATAAAAAGTTTTTTTCATTTAAAAACACGATCTTATTAGCAGCCAATGTTCTAGGACCATCGTGTCCTGCCAGACGACTGGGCGAGAATGAGTGTTTCTGGAGGTGACAGCTGCCGGAATGCCTTCTCCATTTTGAGAGCCGCACACCTCCATCGCACCCTCTGGGGTGTCGCCATGGAAGGAACAATTTGCCCCTAGCAACCTTCCGGACCCTGTCACGAAATGTCGCATATTGCAGCTGCCAGCGCAACCCAAAGTCGCATATTGCAGCTCCTGGCGACGCCTCGCAATCGTAATTTCAGTCTCGTGGAGATGCGCGCGCATCTAAATCACGTGCCAGTCAGATAAGGCTTTTCTCGCGCATGCCTGTGCAGCTCGGCACGTGCAGCCACCTCAAACAAAAGTTGTTCACGAAACATGAACTGCTAACTTGTGCACGGCAAATACTGGAAATGACGCTTGATTGGTTTTGTCACCGACAGTGTTGCTACTAAAACATTTGGTCTCGCCACTGAGGTCAAACAGTTCGTGTTAATCACCGCAGTTTCGTAATACAATTTACAGTTCGTTTGCGGTTTGTAAAAAAATAAAATAAATAAATAAAATCTTTTTTTTCGGCTTACTTCGCTGCTGCTTTCAGGGATGACAACTCTAGAGAAACTGTTAGAAGCTTTTCTGCCTGTAGGCGGAAAGCCTTTTATTTTTATACCACGTAGACTATTAATTTGTCTTAGTTAAAGAGCTAGAAGGGTGCAAAATTTGTTTCTTTGATTGGGTAAAGCTCAGTGGAAGATGTTGCTTTTCCAAATCAGGGTGAATACCCCTTTTCCGTTGTCCAGATACACTCGTACAAAAATGAACCTGCGCAGTAAGCGGTCCAGATCGTGACGTCACGATAAGCCTAATTAACATATGTTCTTAGCTCTCCGATTGGCTTAGGACTTGACCACCATGATCATTCTACGTTATGCAACTCTTTCTATGTGTAGACCTGTCTCTTGAGAACGGATGGGAGTACTCTTCCCCAGATTTAGAGAAATATTATCTCGCACAGAGTTGTAACAACAATTTTGCACTCAAGTTGTCCTTTAAAACCCTAGGTGTTTAGTGCCAATCGAGCTGAAGTTAAAAGCTGCTGGTACCTGAGACATTTGTGCAGACTCACCTGTGACATTTCTTTAAGAAACGTCACTAAATTCTGCAACTTCGTCCGCGGTGCCACAGCTATAGTCGTCGCAACATCTTCCTCCACTCAATCGCCGGGACCTTCCGTCGCAGGCAGTCGTCTCGAACTTCCTTTGTGATAATACCAAGTGAGCATCACACCTCACGGGCTGTTGTGCCCTTGACTCACCGCTGCTTCCGAGTTGAACGTCCACATGTTTGTTTACCTTGAATTCTTCAGTGCACAAGATATCGCAGCCAGGAATAGCCGTTGATGACAGCTTTACTGACATCCTCACGGTGAGCAGTGCCCGATAGACTGGGCAACGGCGCGGTTCTTCTGGAACCAAGTGGCGAGGAATCGATGGCTGGAACAGTCGCTCCTCGCTGACGATGATGGAAACAGTTGGAGTTCGACTGATTAGAGACACCTTTAGCGGTTGGAAGCTTTGACCGTCGAGTGAGGAAAGTGCATCAAGTCACACGGTTGTCACTTTAGAAATCGACTTCTCATACTTCAGACATGATAACGGACGTAGTTTTTGCCACTCCAACATGAATTATAACCATGAAGTAGTCATTGGGGTTTTTTTTTCTGCGTGAAGGTGCCCCAGGATTTCTCAAGGTTTCATCAAAACTCTGCTGTTCTTGACGAACTAAGGAATAAAAGGATCCCGATGCTCTCCAAATTTAAAGTTTTTGGTTTGCCGTGTTCCTCGTTTGTGTCCTCAGGATAGCAACAATAATATTTTACTACATCAGAACTCAGCTGAATCTCACTAGCACCTTGGACCAAACGTTTGTGCCTAGCTGCTCTCAAAGACAAAAAAAGCCCCAAATTTTACTTACATCAGAGCCCTGCTATACTTGACGAACCACTGGAATAACTTTTTTTTTGCCTTACTGTTGTCAACAAAGGTCGCCACCATTTTCACCAACGCCTCCCGCACGTCCATGTTGTCGCGGACGGCGACACTGGCGCGGAGAACGCGGCGAAAATCCGCGGGGGCCAGCCGCTACGGCACGCGCCTGACGCGCGACCAGCACCGCAAGCGGCGGGCCTCGGCCCCCATCTTGTCCCCTCAGCAGCAGCGGCCCCTCATGCGCCTCCCCAGCCCCATCAGCCGCAGCGCCGAGACCGTGGCCCGGGAGGGCTTTCCCCGATCCCTTCCCCCTCCCCACAGGCATCCCCCAGCAAGAGCGTGTGCTTCAGTATGGAGGTGGAGGAGGTGATTCTGCCCAGGCCGGACACCCTGTCGCTGACACAAGGGCCCTGTGGTCGCGCCATAGCCTGTGTAAGTTATTGCAGTGGACCACTTTTTTGTTGGTACTGCTGCATCACTGTTGTGTGCCACTACCAGAAGTCTCCCCAACCTCTTTGTATAAAAATCTTTCATCGCTACCCTCCTCTTGACTCCCCTGACCTTCCAACCTACCCCCCCCACACACACACACTTACCTCTGATCCTACTTTATTTAGTGTGCGTGTCCTCTCAACTTTTTCAATCCGCGCCGTGGTCATGTTATCAATGCTTGTTGATATTTGTTTACATTCCTCAACGTTATTATGACTTCATGACTTTCCGCACTGTTCCACCCACCCCTTACCCCACTTTGTCTCTTCAACAGCCGTTGTATCTCGTGTTCAGTCATGGAACTGGGCACGGACTGACAGGATCACGTGTCAATGTGTTCATTAGTGCAATTTTCACCTTTCCCCTGTTGATATCGTTTCCATGTACACAGTTGTAGGCCGGGGATCCTAAAGGCGTTGTTCCATTTCCTTGCAGATGGCATCCTGACTTTTTTTGTTGTTGTTTTTCTTTTGACGCACGTTGTAAGAATAAACCAGTATCTAACATTTTGCTTACAATTTATTATTCGACTGGCCAAATATATATACATTTCGTTTAATAACTTAATGTAGACAGGAAACGTTAGGAAAGGTGTAGACGTCTAGGACCTACTGACCATTTTAGTGCGGTGTACACATGAGTGGATCAGTAAATGAGGGAACATGACACAAGGATCAAACTATTCGCACCCCTTCTATAGGAAAATGTCACCGCCGGACGTGAAAAAACTCGACAGAACAAAGAAACGAAAATTAAAGACAACACAAAACTTAGACCCTTCAATGTCACAGACTAGGGTACAATTATGGGGACAGCAGTAACTCAAGTAGTGATGAAGCCTACACTTGATAGCAGTCTTTAAAGTCCAGCTTTATTTTTCACTTCGTGATGCCTATTCGTTTTTCACGAAAAAAAAACAATTATTGATCAAGGGACCTATTCGTTTTTCACCAAAAAGAAATATTGACCAAGGGACAGCCGCGGGCCCGAGTACACCAGCCCTCCCTGCCCTTCCTCTCTAGTAAGGCCCGAATACACCATGGAATCCTATGAGTACTCAGCATTCACTTAAAAAAAAAAAAAGAATTGAGATGAAATCGGGTATATTTCGAGCTACCTGTTGAATTGTCTTCATATGGAGGTCGATATCTGAAATACGTCCAAGCAGCTG
The DNA here is from genome assembly GCF_003073045.1 of Pomacea canaliculata. NCBI lineage: Eukaryota > Metazoa > Mollusca > Gastropoda > Architaenioglossa > Ampullariidae > Pomacea > Pomacea canaliculata. The sequence continues at coordinate 23,750,427 of NC_037592.1, forward strand.
CTTATGTAGGTCAGTATCAATTTATGAAAATATGAATCTGCTCAACGCGCATGGAAACAAAAAAATTCTTGTAACTGAAAGGATTCGAAGATGCCAAATGTCAAATATAGTATGTAAGGTTAAAAAAACTGTTTTCAAGACCCTTGCTGAGGTCGTGCTGCTTATAAAGATGGAAGTTGATGACGTAACAGCAGCTACCCACACGATTGCCTTCGATACATTCTTCTGATTTTAACAGTTACACGAAAAGAAAACTTAGAATTAATAGAAAAAATGTTGACCTCATTTCTTGTCGCAGATCTTAACAGTTAACCTACTCCGCAACGAGTGTCAGAGAAAGTAGATCCTCAAAATGTCACGATCCACATACAGTTTAAACTATACCACCACAGCAGGTGTCTGTATGTGCACATCGGGGGCAACCGTCGTCGCCCACGTGTTCCAGAGTGCGCGGGCGTACAAAAGAATATAAGCTAAATTGAGATTTTTGTATGTGTGTTAGGAGTTTAAAGAACGTGGGTTGCCCGCCTTCTTCCTGAAGACAATTCAAAGTTGGGAATAAAAGTGAAGATGGCGTGTTTCTCGAATTTTTGAAAGTTTATTTTAATTATTTTACATGCGTTGTTGTCTCCTGCGTAGAAAATCCCGCTTGTTGATATTGATGTTAGAAAGAGGAGCAGGGATGATCTACATTTTTATTGCCGTCATCAGTCACTTGCTGCCTTCAGCACCAACAGCCTCCATGTTGCTTTGGTCACGTGCGCCGTAGGTGCAGATCAGTTGCGTCGCTCAATTTGCACAGAAATGACGAATTTGCACGACAACAGTCTCCGCCGTAAAGGAGCTTAACCGGCCAGGGAGGAGGACAATACGGTGGATGGCAAGAATTTTAGACAAAAAAACAAATCTTGGTAAAATGAGCTTTGATATGGTCGGGTAAACATAACTTGATTTGTGAGATGTTATGGTATTGATACATATCATAAAGTATCGTAAATAGTAATAGTGAGAGAGTTTGACAGGCGCCACCCTGACTCCTGTCTTTGTGTATCCTTCACTCGTTCACCTCGTCTTCATTTACACACGTCGGCGACAGAGGGGAAGAGAAGGACACATAAAGAGGGGATAATTGTGATGTCAAGGGGATACAACGATGTATCATCACTAATCAAACACAAATCTTTGTAGTTAAAGAGATTTAAATAAAACTAAAAAAAAAATCAGAAATAACTTTTTATGGTTATAAGGAGCTTAGAATTTTTACTTTCAGTAACATGTCTCTCTCTCTTCCTCTTGTCCACACACGCACTCTCTCTCCTGCTGACTCATGTTGATGAAAAGCCTTGAGCTTGATATAACTACAATAAAACATATTTTTCTTGGGGCTAAAGACAGAAACAAAGACAAACACACAGAGCCAGTCATGTTTTGTTTACTTTAGCCAAGAATAACAAGGATTGGAGTGCAGCTTATCGCCAGTCAGGTCTTCGTCGCAAGGACATGGCTAGCGGCTCGTCACGCGGCTGTCGGGTGGTCAAGAGCAACAATGACATCTCTGGACGGATCTGTGGCTGTCTGGGGAGAGACTTGCTGTTGTCTAGAAACGTAAATAGCTTGCGCCGACGGCATTGCGAGGGTTGTTTGGTCGTTTGATGTGGCTGAGCCCCGCCAACACACTGTAGCAGACAGGAATGTAATCATCTTAGACGACGGACGACAAAGGAACGTTTCATCTTTCTCGTCGTCGTTCTCATGGTAAAGGGTTTTAGTCATCACGACATCAACTAAGATGTTGTGGCAATAACATGTCGTCACAAATATGGCAAAGGGAGGGAACTAAATAAGACCATCAGTAAATGCGAATAAGAAAAATGGAAGCTGCACTGAAGCGGTGAAATAAAAACTTTTTCGAACACAGAGGGAGAACGAGTAGAATGTGTTTCAAGCTATAAGTATGGTTATGCCACCAGACGTAAACACTATGAAGGTCAGTAGAAGTGATTAAATACAGTTTGCCAATAAAAGATTTATAACAAGACTGTGTCCGAAAACACACAACAAAGCCTCTTCTTTATTATTGTAAGTATAAATGGTGGCCTGGCTTCAGCGGTAGTCATTAATTGGAATCTTTACAATAATTTTGGCCAAATCGGTTTGTTGAAATCCAAACAGCTGAAGCAATTTCTCACCCGTTTCAATTCATCACAGGGTCTTTTGTAAGCTTGTAAGCACTCAAGTTTTTTTCCGAAGATGATTGTGATAGCCGCGGTATTTACCGTTAAAAATGCATGAACTAGTTTAGAAAAGCTCCGTACTGTTTTAAATTCACATTTAAAACTTTGTAAAAAGGCCTGTGTAACTTATCTGATCGACTTTTAAACGATGTTTTTTTTCATGAAAAAAAGGTTTCTAAAACTTGTTGTGCAGCTGGCCAATCTTTTCTGACACAGATAACCTAGATGGTCTAACCAAGGACGTGTACAGGTGGATTGCTGTCTGTCTGCCAAGACCAACACTTAGCCTCTTGCGAAGTTCTCCGCTGTTAGTCTCGGCGAGCCTAAACAAAGAATGTGAACAAACCGGAAGCTTTGTAGTCTAATGCCTCGTTTTAGCAGTTAACTGGAAAAAATTGTCTGCCAGCAGTCCTGTAATACAAGTTCGTGGTCTATACATGACACATGTAGGAAGAGCGAGAAAGAAGTGATGTTCGACGGTTCTGTAAATAAGCTAACCAACAAACCACCCAAAGAAAGAAAGCACGCAAACAAACTAGACTCAATCCATCCACGCCATCATTCCCTTGTCCTCTATTAACTCACCAGCCGCCTTTCGGAAAAAAAAAATGTCGAAAATTTTAACAGTTGAGAGTGTTATCCGCCGCTTTATAACCACCAACACCCTCTCCTCACCCCATCCCTTCATTTACGGTCTAGTCCTTCCTGTCATTTTAGATGGCCGCTTTCGTGTCTATAGTGTCTGCTGACTCTCTAACCTCTGGTCTTCTGCTCGTCCTGTTGAGGTAATGGCCCGCTCGACCTTCATTAACATGATCGGCAACGCGAGTCAAACCGCGGTTTACTTTGGGCAGTGGAGGGTGAAGATAAAAAGGAAATGGATGGAAGAGAAAGTCTAGCCGTAGTGACACGGGTCATAAATCACAATTAAGGACAAAACCGCGACATTTTCGGTTAACTTCGCCGGATATCCCCTCCACAAAAAAAGGGACAAAGTCTCTATCATTATGTAGGTTCACGAGGACGAGTCTTGCCGTCATTGCTGCAAACCGAAGTCCCCAATAGAAAGTTGGGACGTGGGGGCAAGGGGCATGGGAGGGAATAAAGCTTCGCTGGTGGTGGTGGTGGTTGTGGTGGGGGAAGTATGATGTGCAGCAGAAATAATAACATAGAGTTAAGGTGCAGGAGCTTGGGGTCTGTTAGTTGTGACGGGTAGAGTGCTGGTCGCCAGACTTCTTATTCCGTTGCCAAAGTCTCGCTGTTTCATCAGGACCAATTATCTGACGCACTGCCATCGAGCGGCATCCAGTGCCCGAGGTTTTTATTCCATTCTGCCATCGACTTATGGGGGTCTTAAAACGTCGGCGTCCTTATCTCTCGCTCTCGCATTGCCGCCTTCAGCAATCGCTGTCTTCTGCACCGCGGCCCCAGATTTCACGTCGGTCTGATTTTTTGTGTCTTAAACTCAGAAACGCATCCCTGGTGTCCTTTCTTCATTTTATTTGTTCTTTGAGCTACAGAACCTGCTAGTCTTTCTTTTTTTTTTTCGTTCTCTCCGAGTGGGTGCGTGAGTGTGTGTGTTCTTTTTTTTTTTTTTTCTCTCTGTCCCTGTTCTATTTTGTCTTATAAGCGGTCTGGTGACTCAGGGGTTGACGATCCAGTCGTGAGATCCGAGTTATAAGCAGATTGTGTGAAGGAGAAACATAAATATATTTCAGCGCCTGAAATACAACAGTTTTATTAGTATCAATTTCTCTTATAATATTTTTTTTGTTTAAGTTTTCAAGTCCTGCACACTCTCCTTCGCGCAGAAACGTTTATTTCATATTATGATGATCAAATCTCACAATAATATGATAATGCCCTGAGTTCGGAAAATGACTGAATCTTCGAAAAACCTTCATTTATTCTGCTCGAGTAACGAAGAAATTCCACATATTGTTGAAGCCCTGAGCTATATATGTTTCAACTGGGATTGTAAAGGGTTCAGAAACATAAAAACCACAGGTAGATATCGACGTAGCAGGTGAAGCACACGATTAAGAATGAACTCACACCTTTAAGGTTAGTATGACTCGATATTCCTCAAACAGAACCAGACAATTGCCTGTTATAGCTGATACGTGACTTTTAAAAAAAATTTCTGAAGCTTCGTCATTTCCTGGCACTGACTTACTTCACGAACTTTTTTCTGTTGAATTTCTTGTTTCACTCTTCTTTTCCTCTGGTGCAAGCTTGTGGATGGATGCAACGCTCTGTTATTTGTTATTATTGTCATGGTTTCCTCTGCTACAAGCTTGACCGAAGTTTGTTCATGCAATAAATCCTTTCTTATGTCTTAAAAATTCCTTTCTCCACCAACCGCCCATCCTGGTTTTCCATGTTGCAAACACTGTTAAAGAAAAGTGTTTATTAACTTCATACATTTCCACTTTGTTTTTGTTTATTTTTGATGTTTTCGGATTTTCCGTTCAATGACAGAACATGTCTCTTATTTTACAATACTCTTGGACACTTGGCTGTCAGTAGAAAGCTGGAGACTGGTCTGTGGACTGGATGGCATGGTAGTGATGGTGAAGTTCGCCAATGACCATACACCCTACGCAATACAAATCGTCAGTACCTTGAATTTGCTTTGAATCTTATATATTATCCTGTAACAGTGGAAAGTGTTGTTTGAGCACAACAAAGTACAATGAAGGTCGGTGAAGGTCGGCTGTACACTTACTAACACAGTTAACTCGCTATCTTCTCAAATTCTCTCTTCTCTTTGGTGAGCTGTCTAATTTTTTTTTTCGCGAAAACAGAAAGAGTTCGATAATTGCTGTTTCCTCCTGACATTTTGAAACATCTTAAAAAAGCAATCATGTAAAGAAACAAACGATGAAAGAGATATTTTGGAATGTGCCCTTTGGCGAAGACAATCTTCGACAGAGTTTTTCAGAGCTATAAATTTCTGCTTTCTCCATTTCTTCTAAAACCGTGTGCTACACAGAAAGACTACATTGAGGACTAGGATAGACTGGGGAAAGGATGGACAGAATAGGATGAAATGATGCTACTGTGGAATTAATATATGGGAGAAAAATCCCAGAAGGAACTGAAACAGAGAAGGAGGGACGGCTGATGGATTTGCGGTGGATTTACAAGTTGAGAGGTCGAGTATGTATGTCATATGTGTTGGTCACTTTTGCACTTCCTGTATCTAACTCTTTTGGAAAAGTAATACATCATTACGAATTCGCCTGCGTCACACGAACCTTTGACCCGAGTGATAGATGCAGCAGTCTGCATGGAGCAGCGCCGGGGGCAGCCGCTTTTTCAATTATTTTTCAAGCCAGACGACAAGCAGATGTGTGCGTCTTCGTCGTCCTAATGGCCCCAGGCTGAAATTTCTAGACTTCAGACAATTTCTTACGTTGGCCCGCTGCACTCTCCTTCCTAACCGGCCACCCCAGACCCACCCCAAGTGTTGTAGACGGGCTTGTGAAGGCACTCGAAGTCAGTCGTGTGGGCGTGTTGGTCGGTCGACAGTGTTTGTCCATGTGGTGGGCTGTCGGACAGCCGCTGCTTCTTCATGTCGGCGTGCTCGACACTCGTCGACTGGGCGAAGGGCATACAACAAACAAGAAATGGCGCGCCAGGGAGTGGAATCTTGTCAGTTAGAAGGATGACGTCACTTCCCGTGCTTCAGCGAAGGCCAGTGGTGCAGGCGGAGGGTGTCAAGAGCAAAAGCTTGTGTTTTTCCAGTTGTACTTATTAATTTGTATCAATGCCTAATATTCAACTATTTATTCTTGTTTCTCATTATCATTCCTTTCACTTATCGTTGACAATATTTCAATGTAGATCACACATTGTCTGGCTCGAAATGTAACGACTCCACGTTGGATTTGTGTACAGTTCTTCTGGTTTTGAGTTTTGAACTTTGCTAAGTTCAGTGTATGGATCTGGATAATTAACAGCTTAGTTTTATATTAAAAAAAGACTTCCGTGAAACCTTCAGTCTCATGTCCAGAAGCACAGAAAGCAGATGTTTCCTGCGACGAGGCTAAGAGAATCGTTTTATTGATTTTTATTTTTAAAAGGAAATTGTAATTATTGCAGCACTCTGTAAAATTTGTTGCAGAAATTGTGGAAAGCATTTCTTTGGCATCCATAAGAGTTTTTAGTGAATGCCTTTGTTTAGTAAAAGCCCACTTTATGCACTTTGCTTTATCTTCCTGGATGTCTGTCTTTTTAATGTTTTTCTTTCTGTTTACTGAAGACGTTTGTTACTGTTCAGAAGTGTTCAGCTGACTGAACTATCTGCTGCCTGAATTAATTAGTAATGTAAATTATTCTTCTTGATGGCATGGTGTGTTCGACCAATGCTTAATGCGCTTGAATAGGAAATAATGGTTTAGTTAATTTTGAGATTTACGTATCATCATCATCTGTCAGATGCTATCGCCGTGGTCGCTGTCGTGGTTATCTGTTATCTGTCATCATCATTATCATCTGCGCTCACAAAGAGCAGCATGCACTTCATGGCGTTTCCTTAATTTCCCATGGTAAGGGGAGGGTATCGATAAACCTGTTTAGCCGACATCAACACTTTGCTTCAGCTACGTTATCTGGGTGTGGGGACATCAAGTAAAATCTCTGGCTTTTCCTCTTCAAAAAAAAAAAAAAAAAAAAAAAAAAAAAGGAAAAAAAGCTATTTCCAGGGCAACGGCTGACAGCCGGCTTTCCTCTGGAGAACGGAGGACTGGTTACTGCGGTCGGCTGTCATGTCATTAGTGTTAAGAGTGCGTCCTGCTGCGGGTTAAGTAGGTCTGACCAAGCCATTGCCTCTTCCTGGAAGACCACATGCCAACGATCACATTTAGTGACATAAATTGGGATATTGCCGATGGACATTGGTAAGAAAAAACTGGAAATTTAGAGATAAGAAGTTTGGACTTGCAACCAAGTCGGAAGTTTTTTGCAACAATAAAAATTCCAAACACGGGATGGGGACGGAGAAAAAGAACCTCTCGCTTCTCGTGAAGTGTGCCTCAGCTGTCGGTGCAAGTATATTGCTAACAGATCTCGCAGACGCCCAGCGAACTAATTCCACAGCAGCAGACGACGATGACGTTGTAAAGACTGTGTGCAGCACGCTAACCGGAAACTGCGCACTTAAGCATGTTCGCCCGTGTTCCGGTCTAATGCTTTTTATGTGCCCAGGAATATGTTATCCTCCAGACGGGAAGAAGGAATTCGTTTTCATGTTCCGTGGAGCATGGCAGGACATGCGTGCTTGGGCATCGACGGTGAATGCGCTGTTGGCAACAACGTTTTGCGGTTGAGAAGATTCCAGTTGAAGACCACGGTGGTCGCTTATTGGTGGCACGGGGATGACGTCATGAGTATCAGGGCTCATCCGGCCTAGGAAGCAGTATTTCAGTTGGATGGGCAGCAAAGATAGTAGAGGGCCGACCGCAGATCATCGTCGTTGACCTGGTGACTTGATTGGTTATCTGGAAATCACTCATGGCTTTGGCAGGAGTTCTTCCCCTTCTTGACCTTCTTGAAGCCCTGTGGGATGAGTCACCAAAGATCACGTCACGTGTCTTGGCTCTTAGCTTTCCATATTTTGTAGATTTTTTCTTTTGTTTTGTTTTTTGTTTTTTTCTTTTTTTTTTGTTTTTTGTTTGTTTGTTGTTTTTTTTTTTTTTTTTGTTTTGCTGTTAGTCTTGTTCTTGCTTTTGTTTGAAATTCTTATTCCTTGTTCTGTTTCCGAGCTTGTAGGGACAGATTAGGATATGCGTTCATATCTTGAGAAATCTGTCTTTAAGCTTCTGCAATCGCTGATTTTGGATTTGTGAGGATTTTTTTGCATCGTTAGTATCTTTTTCTTAATATTCATCTTAAAATATATTTCTCTCTCTTTCTCTTTCTCTTTCTCTCTCTCTTTCTCACAAGAGGGCAAATGAAGAATGGTTGGTAGGAGTGTAAGTGCTAGGTAATGAGTGATTGAAACGATTCGAACATATTTATCCATTTCATGTAATTTCCATCTTCTACCTTTGTATATCCTACTGCTGAGGACGAAATGTATACCACGCCCTGCTTTGAAAGGGTCGTCGACTCATCAAATAAATAATTCAATTCAATTCCATTCTCTCTCTCTCTCTCTACGTTTATACAAACATCGCATTCCACGAACAGAGAACTTTCGTATCATCTTCTTCTGCTCACTAGCATCCTACTCTCCACCTTAGCACAATATCTATGTCACAGGAAGCAATTAATTTTAGTCATTATCTAAAGGCGCTTCTGAAATGGAGGCTTTGCAAGCTATTGTCCACCGTGTCCTTGCCCGATTTTCTTCAAACTTCGCCTCATTCGAAACATTGTTTAGGCGGTCCAGAACACGAGACACAATGCATCATCCCCAAAGTGGCTTCATTGTGCAGTCCTCTAGAAATACCCCATCCATTGCAGTAGAAATCCTCTTAAGGATTGACTGATGCGTGCATTCAGGTTTGACACCCACTGTACAGCCTTCTCTTCCTTCCTCTTCCCTGCAAAGTTGGAGACAAGCACGATCAGTCAAGTGAAAAGGCAGCCAGCGTTAACCAGTATGCATTGCAACTGAATTAATTATACCTTGTCACTCGGGTGTCCGGATTCTGTGGGCTGTGCACATGAGATTGTCTGCACACTAGCCGAGACCGACCTCTGACCTCATCGTCCATACACTGCCACGTGTATCTATGAATTTCGAAGAACGGAGCGAAAGTCGATCTTGTAGAACCTTTTTAAATCATTCACATCCGCCGCATGACATTACTGCCGGAACAAGGCTGACTTAAGACCCACCTCTTCATGAATGCCTCCAGCAACTGGTCAACAACAACAACAACAACAACAACAACAACAACAACAACAACAACAACAACAACAACATGTTGATTTATTTAGCGAAGAAGCATGCTTTCAGAGCTCACGACATGTAGGAGACATGAACGGAATACGAAGCACGGAAGGAGAAACTATACAGACAAGTAATAAAAGACAAACATAAAAGACATAAAGAAGAGTCAGGGAACAAACAGTAAGGATGTGTAGTGTCAGAGAAAAACGAGCAGGCGGACTAGTCAATTGACTGTAATCATAAATATTGACAGCTATGTGGGTGTAAGGAGTAACGGTTGTTGTTGTCATATTCCCATCCCTCCCTCCCCTCGTTATCTCCTGCATCCTTTGTTTTCACAGTTAAAGCCTGAATTTGGAAAAACAACATGAAACATCGTAACAATAGAATCCAATAGACTGCATGTCCTTGATATCAGGGAAGCTGTTGTAAGGAGATCGCAGGTACATGTGTCACAGGGTGCAATGACACACGCGACACCTGTACAGACCACAGTCTATTTAACATTTTCTTTAAAGAAGCTTGCAATAGTGGTTCGTTTGGCCTCGAATGTCACAGGACATGTGGCAACTGCTCTGAGCAAACAAAGTGTGAGGTCGTCCACTGATGAAAATCTGGATATCAAGGAGTTTTCTGTAGATTGTGCTATAACAAATTATTTATTTTTTTATTTTTGGGAAACGCTTGAGCATGCCCTTAGGGTAGGGTTAAGGCGCTATACAAGAGACCTCTACTATTATTATTATTATTATTATTATATTATTATTATTAAAAAAATAGAAAACTGAATTGCGGAACTGATTGTTCAGAGGTTTATGGGGGGAAAGTATTGTTGAAACTCAGATTGAATAGGAGATATACATTTATTTGTTTTGTCCCCATCCCCGGTAGAAATTTTTGGGGTAATTTAAAATTAAAATGAAACGCATTGTAATAGTATTGCTTGAACAGGCAAGTAAAATCGATTGATTTCTGAAGGAATTAGATGTTACAAATTGTCTGAAAAAATTTTGAGTAAAGCGCATGCGAAATGAAAGTAAAGTTCATCCTGCTAAGTAGAAGAGACATTTTTTCTCGGCTGAAAAATTAAGCATTTTCAAGAGACATCTCATCAGCTCGAATAAAATCCCAGTTGATCTTCACTTTGCTAACCACAGCATGCAGTAGTCCACCCTTCCGTTGAACATCCTTTTTGCTCCTACTACATACAACAGCCTAACGATGCGAACTTTTCTTTCTCTACTGACCACGGAGGCTGCGTGGTCACCATCAACGAATTGAACTTTGGGGAAGAGTTAAAATAAAGTGATGTCTCCATTGATATTTACATTCAGATATTGTAATTTGAGACGAAGTGACTGTTGACAGCCAAGAGGTTAACGATGACATGCTCTGTGTGCAGCCCACACCGCCTCCATCTGAGAAGGCCCTATACGAGAGCACTGTGGTATGGACTGATGTGGACGATCCCGATCAGGCATTCTCCTTACTGGGGAGTCTGTGCGAAGCAGGCGTGGAAACCAACAATCCCTGCGACTTCATCTTCAGGGCATTTTTTATTCTGAGTGGAACATGTAAGTACCTAGTAAAGCCCGGTAAAGTGCGTGTCTTGTCGACATCATGTCATTTCTGTAACAAATGTCAAACCACTTTGTCAAACCGTACACATGAACTTCCATTCTATTCGGGAATGTTCCCCTTGTGTCATGTGTTAAAAGGAATAGATTTTCCATTTTTGGCGAAATCAGTAAAGGGTAGTGTTCCATAGTATAGATTATGTCAGGACAGTTCAGGAACTGGTTCACTGTGTCTAGAACACGGCATGTATAACTTAAACCTTCTGTAATTATTACTTACCATGATAGAATGGGTCTATGTTAGCAAATCAGCTTCTGGGTAGTCTGGGTAACAGTCTTCCAGCTACAACCCCGACTAGGCCTCGAACCAGCCACCTTCTTCACAGTCCAGAAGAATAACTAACAGGTTTCGAGGTCTCCTAGAGTGTTGTGGTATGATAAATTGTTGGACGACTGAGTATTTACACTATGATGAAGTTTGTCATGAACAGGTGTTGATATGATCAGATCGTGTTATGACCAGACGCTTCTAATAATGATGACATCGTGCTATGATTGTATTGTAACCTCCGTTCATGGGTTTATTCAAAAAAATTCTTTTTTTTCAGGGCCTGTAACGGTGTTTCTTGTTGGCTTGCTGGCTCTTCCTAGTCATGACAACTATTGGTGAGTGAAGCTTAATAAACACGCACGTAGGTATATATTTTTTAATTGGCCTCATTACAGCAATTTACAATAATATATCCGCTGAGACTGAGAAGTAGAAATTACGACAATAATTTGTGGAGCAACTATAATGCATCTGCATAGTATGTAGGAGTCTAGTCACAGAGATCGAGAAATAAAAAAACTGAAATATGACCAATATATATATCTTGAATTTAACGACGAAATACGCCTGAAGAAAACCCGTTTGTTCATATTCTAGGACAGTTGAGGTCCTGAGTTTAACTCTGGGACCCGCTGAGACGACCTTTCCCTCACAGACTAGAGCAGTAGACGGTAATACGCTGATAATTTAGGAAAGAATATATCTTAGGAAAAAAAAAAAATATGAGACTTCAAGGGGTCGGTCCAGGGAGGCACAAATGAGGGAGGTGAGAAGTGAGCAGAGCTGGAGGCACCGTTGCTGGAGTTCACGCCCCTTGTGGAGATGGATGCACTTCTGGTTGTAATACCAGGCGGCCGAGAATAGCAGGGGAGAAAACAAATAGCCGCAGGGGAATCAATAACATTTTGGTGTTTGCAACAACCAGCAGCGCGCCTACTTTTTTACGGATTGACGCCCATGATTAATGTGACATAACCTTCCATGTGGTGGCTGATTAAAAAAAAAAAAAAATTCAAGCAAACAGAGAGGGGGGGGGGTAGAAACTAGAATGTTCTAACCGATGTTTCCAAATAAAATGTGTCGTTTAGAACAGAAGTTAATAAAAAAATGTTTATATTCCAGTCACTAGGGGGATGGAAGAATGAAGAGAAAAAGAGAGAGTGTGTGTGATGCTGGGACACAGGAAAAAAAAATTCTATTTCAAGAAATGTCTCTCAAACCACCTTGAAAAATTAACAATTTGATCATTTTTAGTTGTTCATTTTAGAGTAAAAAAAGAAAGAATTTGTGATTGTAATTGGAATTGAATGGAACAAAGAAAAACTATTTGTTTAAAATATTTTGAAATTGCGTTTTTTTTCTTACCTTATTCTGAATTTTTAAAAATTCAATAATTTGTTGTTTTCATAAAATGATCAAATGACAGAGCCCGGTAGTTTGTGTGCGCGCGCGTGGAGGTGGGGAAGAGTATGAGAGAAACAGGTCTGTTGCCAAAGCGTCAGAGGTCTATAAATGCCTGTTCATGACATCCTACTCTTCGCATCCTGTTCGTGTCTCACAGGTGTCAACTACCTGCACGATTGCCCCGTGGAGCCCAAGCTGCCCATCTACTTGGTGGTCGGCGGCTGCTTCGGCATCATCAAGCTCCTCTTCCTGCTGTGGAAGCAGATCAAGCGGCACAAAGAGGACATGGGCGACCTGCACGACGACGAGGACCTGCTGACCATGACGCGCATGACTAACATCGCCCTTAACATCTTCCTCTGCGTCTGGTTCGCCTTCGGCCACTACTGGGTCTTCCACATCTGGAAGCCCCACTTCAGGGCGCCCCTGCACGAGCCCCGCAACTGGTGCGACGAGACGGTCTTCACTTTCTCCTTCTGGCAACTCGTCATCTGCCACGCCGTCCTCGGCCTCGTCCTCACCCTCTCCTTTATCATGTGTTGCTGTTTCGTCTGCGTCAAGTGTCTCATCGCCGACGCTAAGAGATGACGCCAGCTAAACACCCGCGGCCGGGTATAAATACACGCACAAAGGGGAGAGGTGGGAGTGTGACGTCATTGCCAGTCACATGACCTCATCCGTAGTCGGGAGCGTGTGTGTTTTGTGGGGAGGATTGGGTGGCGATGGCGGCTATGTGGAAAGGGCTCAATATCTACGTCTGGACACGTGTCGGGCAAGAAATGGAGACTTGGATGTGGGAGTGAGAGTCAGATTTCACAAAACGGTGCTGATGAAAATTTTTTAATATAATTTTTTGCTTGATTGTTTACGTGTCCTCGCGTTATGTCTCGACGGAGGGAGTCGTAAACATGAAAATTGTTGTCGAGGTTTACATTTTTTTTCGGAGAAAAGCTGATCTCGTGTTGGAAAAGTTGTTGAAAACGCTGGGTTACTTAGTCAGCTCCACCAAAATCCATAATTCAGACTTGGAGGCGCACCCGTAATGATAGCCGGGGAGCTGAAATGTTGTTGAAGTTTGCTGATGTGTTCAAGTCAACTGCTGGACTGTCAACGTTGACTGTATTGGTGACTCAGATCTTCCTGCAGGTGCGAGTTCTTCTCTCGGTGGTACAGTAATCAGGATACAAAGGGAAAGTGTGTCTGTTTACAGTTCTTCACGGCCTAATCAAATCTTTTTGAGAGAGAATAATAAAGTTTTAGACTTTGAGTGCCATCATCAGCTGCTCAAATTTGATGTTTGTGATACACCATGGTTGTGGTTCATCCTAAGTTTATATTGTCCGGTGATTTATTTCCCGGAAATCCTCTACACGGCTGCGGCCTCGACCCCAGTTAACCTTTTGAGTCATATCAAAAGACAAACAAATGTATAAAACCTTATTTGTGACCAGCCCACGACCTTGCCTCTAAAACCGTCTTAACCTTTGACCTTTCACAAGGTGCTGGAAAGCTTCAAGCTATTTTTGTTAGTCTGTGTGCTTTTGTGTCAATCACTGCTAATGTTAGAGTCCATTCATTATTAGACGAAAATTACAAGTATTGTAAAACTGATTATTATTCATCACATAGTTCATACTCAACTACAGTGGAAACTCAAAGTTTTATTTTTATTCACAGAATGCGCACAGATCGGCAACAACCCATACATATTAAGTCGTTTAATCGGAAATATTTATCAGATATACTTTCACCTAGTTCTTTCCAAAACAAGTAATGATGAATCACTCTGGAGCTTTGTCATCTGTCTTTCCTGATTTTCCAACCCCTGTCAACATGCGAGTTACTTCATTTAAAGAAAAGTCTGGTGATATTGCATTTATTTTTCTTTTTCGTTTGCGATAAATATTTGCAAATTAGAAGCATGCAATAGGATTCGCAAACCTGTAATTCATTAAACTCAAACTCATTTACACTAGGGGTGTGTTAATATATTTTAACATCACCTTTCTCCCCAGCAGACGATGCAGGAGCAAAAAGTCCTTTTTTCCAATGTTATTTATCTCGTTTGTTGTATCACACCATCTGTTATTTATCCTGGTGCGCAGAAAATGTTTTGTTATAAAACATGGACTTTAATAAATACTTTTTAGGTTCCTTGTCTAAGTTTTGCTGGACGTGTCATCTGACAAACCGTTTTTGCTTGAGTGCCCGATATTTTGTATCTTTCGTAAAAATCTGCTGTCAGATTGTTTTTGAGATGCTGTATAAAGTTGTTATCTTCTTATCCTCTATCTGTTAACTCCATTATCGATTGAGTGTTTCGCCACATTGTCAGTTAAATTATTTTTAAAAGGAGTATCTGTGTGTAAGAGGAAGCATAAGTACGTCTGTGTGTGTGTGTGAGAGAGAGAGGGTATGTGAGAAAAAGTGTGTGTGTGTGTGTTTTCATTAAGAAGGATAAAGGTGGGAATTTTTGCTTGCAGCATGCAGCTGGTTTCCTGTTACATCTTTTTGTTGTTTTTTAAATAATGAAACAAATCTATGAACTGAACATATTTCTGTTGATAACGTAATATATTATGTAAGATAGTCCCAGACACGGCTTTGTTCTTGAATCATCTTATGAAGAAAACGATATCAGGCTCATAAAACTACAAATATTTCTACTTGATTCACCCTGAAATAAACAAAATGGATCGGAATGGAGTGTTCTTTGTGTTAGACAGAAATATTATGCAATTATTAAATACAGAACCATGGAAAGTGTATAAAATACTGATATATTTAGCATGTATTCTGCTATAGTCACCTTCAAGGACTGGTGGGGTGCATGATTTTTTCCTGAAGATTGGATAAATATGTGTGCAATGCAATATACTGTCAAGTCTGTATTATTTTATCTTTTCAGCTCCAAAAATACATACATACATAACCATGCCCAGAAGAGTGTTCAAATCATGAGGTCACATTTGTACACACACGCCTAATTAGCATTCGATACAAGCTTTCCCATTGGTCAAGGATTTCACAGCGTGTACAGTCATGACGTCTGTATGTCCTAGATAAATCACTTCTAGTTGTTATTATTATTATTGCACCGAGGTTTACTCAATCAATAGAAAATTATTGTGCACCCCACTAGACCTTTAAGAAAACAAAAGTATACTGCCTTTCACTACTTCTGATGCCGTTCGGGATGTAACAAAAGAAAGATCAAGAGAAAATAAAGCAATCGGAAGAAGAAGACAGGTCAATGCCACACGTTGTATAGCCCGAGAAGGGAATCCTCCTACCTTCCCCTTTCTGTTCATCGACCACGTTTCAGCCTCAGAGCCGGAGGTTGTCTGGCCAGACGCTCCAGATGTTTCCGACAGCAGGCCGAGCCCTAACCCGTCCACTGTCATGCCGCTCAATGCATCATGGGTGAACGATCGGACCGCAAATTGGATTACTAAATTTGTATCAGACTTAATTTGATCATTACCATTCACCAACGATTTTTCTTTCCTGTATTAGGGACACAAAAAAAGCGGGTTTTCCATCACTTGTTTTTTTTTGACAACAATGTTTTTAAGATGTGTTGTGACTTCTACAGGCATGGCAATGTATCTGTTATGATTTGTGCAACTGAAACTTTCTTTGCAGTACAATGATTTCCTCGCTGTTACTGTATTTTCGTGTTTTCCCCTGTTGAAGTTCTCTAAAATTTTAAACCTTTGAGGTGTTATAGAACATTCAAGCAAAGACAATGTATGGGTGCGGGAACTAAAAGACTATGACAGGATGAAAGAGATAACGGGCAAGAATACTGTACACAGTGCCACGGAGTGACTACAAGTGGACATGAACAGCTAGATTTCGGAGACAGCAAAAAGACGATTATATATATATATACTCAACTTGAAAAACAGATCATCAGAACTATAAAATGTCACAAAACCTTTACGTTGTTACTTAGAAATCGTTCACAGAACGGAACTGCAAATAAATTAATTTGCCATTATAACATGTGTTTTATATTTTTGCATACGAATTATTACGATAAACACTAGAAAATATAGAAAACATATTGGGGTATTAAAAGAAGGAATCACCTCCTAGTTGTTAATTTTTACGACCTCTAGTGTATTTTTTTCGCTTTTATTGTGTGAATTCTTATTTAACGCCTTGGACGGTGTTTTCAAATCTTCCAGCTTGACCGGAAGTCGGTCCGCCAAAAACTGACCGTCTGTGCTTTAATATATTGTAAGGTCAGGACTGTATATGTTATGGTTTCTTCCTTAGCACGTGTGCTTTGTACCTGAGCATCAGGTCGTTATTATTGATGTGCTTGTGACGCTGGACAGGTGTGGTGGTTGTTGTACAATTACATTGCTTTAATATTGTATGCCTTCTCCCGTCCTAGCTCCATTCCGACGACTGTATATTATGTATGATGGGTTTCAAAATGTTGCTTTACTGTTCCTTCCCTATTTATATTTCTAAAACAATACTAAATTATTAAACACTTCCCAAAAGGAATATGGTTACTAAGCAGTTTTATCTGATTGTGTTGGTGTCTGTACATGTGTGCACGTGGTTTTGACTCTTGTATATCTGTTTTACAGAAATTGGGCTCATATTTAATCTTGGAAATTACGAGAGCGAGATTTCGGCTGTTAAAAATTTATAGGAAAGAATACATGCAGTTATTTTTACATCCTACGAAAATTGTTGGTCTTCTTCATCAAATATAGCCAAATGATATTGTAAACAATGTTTTTCGTCTTAGATAAAAATGTTAATAATCAATAGCAGCATGTCGCTAACTGTAAGATAAGATATTAGAACAAAAACAGGAAGGCTGTTTTCTCCTAAATTAATCTGAAGCACACGAGGAAAAAAAAAATCATTTTCGTAATGCCTAAGAGCAGTGAGCAGTCCTCAGCATCATACTTTTGCATCCTCTGCTCAGAACACCATATGCGCACTCCAAAAGTAAAAATGAAACTTTCAGCTTTAAAGAATTTATTTTTTCAGGTAAGAAAGAAAATAAATTTGATACGTTTCAACAAAAAGTAGATATAGGCTAATTATATACTACACATCAAAATCAAATTAGAAAAGTATCTCTATATCAGGAAATGAACTGTATTTTTGATTCTATAACATGTTGCAAGAACGTCTGACTTTCAAGGAAGGACTCTCAATTTTTCAATTTCTCGAACAAATTTGACGATTCAGAGAGGTATGCTTCTTATTGTTAACAGTTTTCTATTTAGTACTTTTGTCCTATTGTTGTAAGCTGAATGACAATGTACAAATGTTACCATTCTTTGAGACAACGAATAGAACCAATCAACAAATTTTACCTCACTAATTAAAGGCAGATGTGCTAGGTGACAGCCTCTACTACTTGTCTTAGGGATAACAAATATGCGATCCTATCTACTCAGGACAGGGGACGCTACAAAATGCGTTTGCCACAGTCCGATGAAATATGCACATATGGGTTCTTTCCCTTTGTAAATGAAACCCTACTTTATTTTTAAAAAAAAACAACACAAAAATAAACTCCTAAAACACGCGTGAGAGATCAGAAATGAAATCAGCTCAATGGAAGGTTGAAAGAGGGGATGGGAGAAAAAAAAAACCAACTGCATTTTCCCGTCGTCATAGAAACACTTGAGTGACTGTGGGGAGCTCTTGAGTTATCCACTCCCCTGGGGAAGCTGAGTGGGTGGTTGAGGGGAGATGCTCTACTCTCGATGGAAGCACACATACCCGTACCATGAATGGCAGGCAGCTGTCGTGCACCGGATGTGCTGACTGTCGGAATCTGGCGGCGAACGCCGTTACCAGCACAGACCGACCTCACGCATGCGCAGGAGACCCACTTGTGTACAGCACCTCCTTTCAACATCCGGGTATCGCAAAAAGAGCAAGCCTAGTCAGTAAAGCAACACCATCTTTAATAAAAAGCGCCAGACTGTGTTTCCTCCTTTGTCGCAGAGACGGTCTTTATTTTCTCTGGAACAATCGCACGCTAGAGACAGCAATGGGCAAGTGTCAACTTGTCTGTTGTTTTCTTCGTGTCCAGCACTTTCCACCTTTATTATCACAAACTCCAGTCAAGATTTTAGCAGTTAAAAAGATGAAAAGATTCTTAGAATGTACCAAATGTACCACATTGTGCGATGACTGAAGGTGTTTGATAAGAGCGGTCTGGTTGTCCTGCTTCTAAACGATTAAGGCTGTCGTTCCTCCAGAAGCTTTCAGGATGTCCAGCAGACCTGCCGAGGAGACTTGATGGCACACAGACACAGTATGATGACGTACATGCCAATCTTTGTCAGTTTCCAGCCACTAAGATTTCTCGGTCAACTGGTTGACAGAGTTCCCGAACTTGTCCTTCCTGACAGAGTTGTGGTTCCTGATCGTCGCGTGCCGAGAGATGCCTGAGTCGGACTGACCAAGCTGCGGAACATCTCTCAAATCAGATCATCCACATCGATCCTTTTGTGTTCTCCAAGTCCTTGATCCACCTTAACAACATCTACGTTAGCTACAACAAGGTGGAGAACGGCCGAGATGTGGTTCATGAACCTCTTTCACAGGTTCTGCTTCTTTAGCCTAGCGAATAACCGCATCTATTGTTCACTAATGAGCAAGGATTCAACATCGCAAGCCTATTCCAAAGAAAGATTATATTATAACTAGGTTATAACTAGGAGAAAACGTCGAATGGTGAACTGCACTAATGAAATCAATCGATTGATCAGACGACTCATTCAATCCTGCTGAAAAGGTCTTTAACGTTAACTTAGTAGAGCTGGATGACAGGGTTATTTTAGTATTTCTGCATTGGTTCAAACTAGAGTCCAGGTATCGAATTATCGTAAGATGCGATTTTCAGAACCATTTCCGATATTTTTTTGATTAACTTGTGAAAACGTCAGGGGATGTTAAGCCGTTTATAATGGCCGTCGATCGTTTAGCTATAAATAATCTGCAATCACAAATATTTGACATTTTAATTTATTGACATTGCTGCTGAACCATAATAGTTTTAACAATCATCTGAGCATAACCATTAAAAAGCATCAATATATTGTAGAGAAGAAGAGTTAAAAGCTGTGGTTTTTTTTAATTATTTTTTTTTTATTTTTTTGAGAAGTTGTTTCAGCTCCTATACTTCCTTGGGTTGTTTTCATCATAAGGATAAAACATTAAAATTATCGGCAACAATAGCATAGGGCGCACTTGACAAGCTCCTTTAAAAATCCTAATTGTTCAACAAATCCTGATGGCCAATAGCTTGTAGTGAAATCATACTATAATTGTAACTGCGTTGTAAAATTTGTGGGAAAATCCTGGAAAGCCTGAAATCAATTATCAGGGTTTTAATTTGTCAAACACTAAGTAGTAAAGCGCTAAACCCATTAGCACGTAGTCAAAGTTAAGTTCCATAAAATGTTAAAGTTTGAAAAAAAAAACATTTTGACACACTATGATAAAAAATGAACACAAAAAAGCTCATAACGCGAATTCCTTCATACGAGTTCTCACCAGCAGCATATGTGAAGGCTATAATGCAAGGGAGATAACGACTACACTGTAAACAGCGTAAGGTATGAGTTATCCTCCTTTTTTCTTCGCTTTTGATCTCTGAAAATTTTACTTGAAAAAAAATCTGTGTGTATAGAGAATATAGTAAATGGTCTGTATGTATGATTTAAGCTGAACTGTATTAATAAATGAAGGTGAAAGGTTTTTCCCACTCATCTAGCCTTCTGTTTAAGTACCTGTTAGCCACAAACGCATACACGCACACACACAGAGGATCACAGTTAACAAATGTGCAGGTTGTAAAACAAACGCCAACAGTTTTAGTTAATCACTACCATAAACAAAGCATAGGTAATAATAATTAAAAAATTGTCTTATAAGGCATACTTAACATAGTTTCCAGACATTTTAATAAACACAAGAACGCACACAAAAGATAAAACAAAACAAAGATTTTACGCCGATCCACCCTGATTAAATGATATCACTGCACTTCAAGGATCTGTCATGGAAAAGGTACAACTTCTGCATAATATATACAAAATATATGCAATTATAAAATCAACTAGGAATATGTAGTATTGTTTCATACCTGTAGTTTATGTGAAGTCAGTGTGGCCATCCAGCCAGTCAGCATTCGTCCCTTGTCCAGTACCTGTAGTTGGAGGGTCATATGGGTAGACGCGGGGGCTGACTGGGCCTCCCATTCTTGCTTATTGAGGGCGACAGTCAGCAGGTCCAGTACAGGATGGCCAGTCCAGTCTTTGATGTTCGTAAGTCAGTTCTTTCTCTGGCCACACTTCAAGGCCCCTTGAAAGATAGACTTTAACAAGGTGTCGTGCAGTCTTTGGAGAGGGTGGCCCCCAAGTATTTGAACATGCTTACTTCTTCCAGCTGTACCCCGTTCCTATAAATCTCTACTTTGCCACTGCCACTTTGCTCTTTTCAGTGCTGATCTCCATTCCATGTTTTCGAGCTGTTTGTCAGTCTGTTGGCGAAGTCTTACAGTTCTGTGCAAGTGCCGGCTATCAAGTCTATGTCGTCTGCAAAGCGTAGGTTACATTATTTCTCTCTATATTAAAAATGATCGAAAAACTATACCTCACTTCCTTTATTTTAATGCAGAAATCCTAAGTGGATATCATCAGTGCTTTCGTTGTCATGTTCACCTAAGGATAAGACTCCAACGGTAAGATCGTGAAGCAGAGACAAGGGAGACAAGAAGTGAGATGCAAGGTATCCGATGAAAGGCTCACATTCATAATTGGTTCCTTCCCTTTGAAACGCTATAATTGTAGTTGGGTTCCTTCACGGTTGATACTTTCTGAGAAATAGTTTTAAAATGATTACGTCATTATGCGATCTGTACGCTCTGAAAAACCGTTATAAGGTGCGTGACACCTGTGTGTGTGGGAGGACGTTGGTGGGTGGGTGCGTGGGTTTCGTGACCTTTCCTGGGTTGTCTTTTATTGTCAACTTTCATTCAATCTGTAACATCATGTCAATCAAACTTATTTATGCTCGAAGTCAGTCAAGCAATACAGATAAACACTCATGTTTTCTTCCACCCTCTCACCATCATAATAGATGTCTGTATATGTGTGTGTGTGAGAGACAGAGAGAAAGGAGGGATTTTCAATGTTGTTCCCCTCCCCGCAACTGCTGATCATGTGTGTTCATGAGAGTTAATGAAGGAGTGAGAGAAGGACACGGGTGGGCCACAGTCATTACCCGACGTCGTTTGATATCCTGAAGTGTCGCAACAGGAGTAAGCACAGATCAGGGTGGGGTGGGTGTGTTTGTGTGAGGTGGGGTGTAAGGGGACAGGATTGGGGTACAATACATGCACAGGTGTCAGTTATACTATTCAGGGCACAGGTTGATTCCGGGAGCCACATCTCGAACAGACTGTTAGCAACTTGGTCATGCATAAAAGTGCATTTGAACTTCCGGCTGCCAATACTTCTTATAAGCCACAGGCCTAGTCAGACCAGACAGTGGAATCACACCAAAGTATATAGCCACATCGTCTTTCACTCCCTTGGCAAGTGGTCGTCCCACGACCGCCCTGCACTGCAAACTGTTAATAACAATGGGTGATTGTCTTCTTCTCTGTGCAGTCCTCCTCCTTGTGCAGCCTTTCTACCTTAACTGTCACGAATGCCAGTGGAGGGTTCCCTGGAAACAGTGAATCAGAAAACATTCCTCCAGATTGTACTAAATGCAGCAACGCCAAATTATGTGATATAGAACCGTGTTATGTGTATTTTGATGCAAGCAAGTCTGTTGGCTCTCTATCTCAACGATTCTTGTCTCGGCAACAACGTGACCGCCATCATCCCTCCAGACGAGAACCACACTGTCAGCCTGGAGGACGCTCGGCAGACATGTGGAGGATATTCCGTGGAACACAGATTCCGTTGTCTGGTGTCCATGCCTGTCAATCTTTGCCAGTTTCCAGCCACCAAGAAAGTTGACTTCTCTGGCAACCGGTTGAAAAAGTTTCCGAACCTGTCGTGCCTGACGGAGCTGGTGATTCTCGATCTTCGCTGTAACTCCATCAGAACCGTGCCGAGAGATGCCTTGGTGGGACTGACCAAACTGCGGGACATCCTTCTCGACTACAATCAGATCGTCCACGTCGATCCTTTGGCGTTTTCCACTCCTTTGCCTCAACTGAACAATGTCGGCTTGAGCTACAACAAGCTGGAGGCGGCTGAGCCGTGGTTCATGAACATCTTTCACCCTTTCTGCGTCTTTGATCTAGCCAATAACCAGATATCCCGGTTCACCAACGAGCAGGGATTGAATATCGCCATGCTTATATCAAAGAAAGGCTGGGCCTGGTAAGCAGTAACTGGTTTGTGTTTGTGTGTTGGTGTGTGTTGTTGTTGTTTGTAGAGCAGGATTGAAAAGTAAATCAATGTATTTTATAGTTACATCTTTTATTTATGTATTTTCTATCTTTAAAAAAAATGCGTGTCAGTAAGGACACTTA
This sequence comes from Pomacea canaliculata, assembly GCF_003073045.1. NCBI lineage: Eukaryota > Metazoa > Mollusca > Gastropoda > Architaenioglossa > Ampullariidae > Pomacea > Pomacea canaliculata. The sequence continues at coordinate 23,773,423 of NC_037592.1, forward strand.
TTTGTAGCGTTGCTGTTAGCTCTGCAACACACAAGTTTCGCCGAGTGTTTATTGGTTATTGCCTGAAGAAAAAATAAAAAGAATGTGCAAATAACTGTATATAGGCGCTGTATATTCCTGATGATGTTTTCCAGGGTTCGTTGATTTCTCTTACAACAAATTTCGCCGGTCGCCAACGGCCATGCTGCAGCCTTTCGGGGTGCGCAGCTACAGGGACCTTGCCACCATCATTGACTGGGGCTTCGACTTTCAGAACAACCCGGTACCCGCCACCTTCCTAACACCTGATACCTAGAGTTTTGTCTGCTGTGTAAGATTTAGATGATGACGACGACACGATTATACTAAAAATGAATGTTTGTATGCAAATACCTTCGCCTAAAGTTCGTTCTTAATTAGACACGTTTTAATGAGCGTTTGACACAGTTTTACAGGAACCAACAAAAATGAGACTCTAAAAGCCACCTGTTTTTAACCGGTTTCAGATTGTCTGCGACTGCGACATGTACGATCTACTGAGCACGGGGCAAGAGCTGTTTAGCCTCATTCAACGAGACTACTTCAACATCACCTGCGTCAGTCCTCCAGAGCTGCGAGGAATAGGGATCTTCAAGTTACCCCTCGACAAGCTCGTGTGCAACGTCACCGACAGTTGCCCAGACAACTGCACGTGTCAGGACAGGCCGTCCAAGGGATACGTTCACGTCGACTGCGCAGGCGCAGGACTGGACAAGCTCCCTGACGTCATGCCGCTAGAGAAGCAGCTAAGCGTGACGCTGTCCAACAATTCTATTGAAGTCTTGGAGGCAAGAGACTACCTGGAGCGAGTGGTGAACCTCGATCTCACCTTCAACGGCCTAAAGAACGTCGACCCTAAGGTCTTTAACCTTTTTCACCTCCTTCTTGCTCTTAATCTTCTTCTTATTTTTCTTCTTCCTATTATTATTATTATTATTGTTATTATTATTGTTGTTATTATTATTATTATTATTACAGACTACTCGATTGTTTAAAAACATCAGGAAGCTAGACCTCCGAGGTAACCAAATCGCCTACTTGCCAGAAGACATGCAGATTCTGCCGGCATCAGCGGTAGCTTTAGACCCTTACACACTGTCGTGCGACTGCAGGATGTTGTGGTTCAGCTCGTGGAGGTTCTTGTCCAGCAGACGAGTGACGAGGGTGATAACTCCTGTCCGCTTTCCAGAAGCGGTTAATGTGTCGGACGTCGACATTTTCTGCCTCCTGCAGGACGGAACGTATATCTCGATGACGGAAGCGACGAAGGAGCGGCTGGCGTGCATCAAGGAGTTGATTCCTGTGTCACTCATCATTGCGGTTGCCGTCTTGGCTGCCTTCATGCTGTGCGTAGTCACCCTGACGGCCATCTTTCGCTACGAGATTCTGGTCCTGTACCACGTGTTCATGTCCGCTGTGGGCAAAGAGAGAACATTCTGGGCCCAGAAGTATAGACTGCGTCACACTGTTGTATTCAATGATGTCGGGAACGGTGTAGATAATAACCTGCAGCAGCAGCAGCAGCAGCAGCAGCAGCAGCAGCAGCAGCAGCATCAGCAGCAGCAACAACAACAACAGCGACACGATGCCCACGGCTACACGCACGACGTCTTCATCAGCTGCTCTGACAGCGACACGGACCTGGACTGGGTCATCAACCGACTGCTCCCCATGCTCGACCAGCGGGGTGTCAAGAGCTACCTGCTGGCACGTGACTGTCCTCCTGGTGTCGTCGCCGTCGACGAGGCTGTGAAGAACATCCGCGACAGCCACGTGGTGCTGGTCGTGCTGTCGGCGGAGTACGCGGCCAGCGCCACCTGTCTCTTCCAGTTCTCGCAGGCCTACAACTTCACCCTGGGCCGCAGTGCCGGCGAGTCCGTCAAGAAGGACAGACGCCGGCTGCTGGTGCTGGAGGTGGACGGCGGCGCAAGGTACGGTCACGTGGGACAGCCACACCTCAAGCCATGCTGAGGATGAGGATGACCCTCTGCGCCGACAACCCGAGAGACATGGAGAGACTCGGTCAGACTTTTGAGAGGACGTAACATTTAAAATCCAAAATAGAGATGGTCAACAATCGTTTTTGGACATGTAGTATTTAAAAAGTGTGTGTGTGTGTGTGAGACAGACAGACAGACAGACAGACAGACAGACAGACAGACAGACAGACAGACAGACAGACAGACAGACAGACAGACAGACAGACAGACAGACAGACAGACAGTGTTGGGGTATGAGTGTGTGAGTATAAGAGCCTTTGTCTGTGAAAGAAATAAAGTTGGTTATTAAATATAAATGTAAGTAAAGTAATACCAAAACTGATATTGATGGTTATACAATGGATATGGTATTCCGTCCCTGTCTGCCTGTGTGTCTGTCTACCTGCTTCTCCAGGTTTTAGTCCTTCACTATGTTCTTCTACTGGATTATAAGAAAGTATTCAATGACTGTAATTACATATTTTGCAATTTTACCTATTTCGGAAAGATAATCGGATGTGTTTCTCATCCCACATCACGAAGAGTGAAACTGCTTTAAGTTTCGTATAAACAGTCTAAGCTGATGGGAAACAAGATTGAAGAGGCTGATATTTCCTCGATTTTCTTAATTTCACTGTGGGAATCTTTGATTGTTATTTGATTATTATTCAATAAAACCTCTGTGTGTGTGTGTGTGTGTGTGTGTGTGTGTGTGCACGTCAGTAAATATTATAATTTTGCAAACGGAGGAGCATTCTTAGCTGTATATAAAAACAAAATAATCATTGCTATTTCCAGTTGCTCTGGGAGTTATAGTGTCTATTATTTCTTTATGTGGAATGTGTGTGGAATGAGATCTTCAGTTTTATTAATCTCTTTTACATACTCTTTTTTCTCTACACACACACACACACGCACACACGCATACACTGGGTTTTCCTTCTCTCACTTCATCTCTTTCTCTGCACGCACGCACACACACACACTGTCTTGCAATCTCTCACCTTTCTCTCTCCCTCTCTCTCTTATTCTTTCATTGTCTCTTACATTGACACTGTACATTTTCTGTCCTTCAATCACTAATATTTTCTTTCTTTATACACTCATCCATAAAGAGTTGCTGTCCCATGATTCACGGTTTTCATAAAGAGAAGACCGGAGCAAATATGTCGGACAGAAAACGCTAATTATTTCTAGGTTATTCACCTATAGTTACACTAATTTACCAGTAATTGTCTACACCGTTGCAGCAATGAGTCCCTGCAACTACATTCCCACGAACTAACATTTGACGAATAAACTATTCCCCAGCGTTAATCAACAAACTCACCCCCACCCCATACCTTCTCCACCCCCTCAACCACCCCAGGACCAGAGTAATCGTAGTCAACACTTGTTTGTTGTTTGTTTGTCCTTAGTGCTGTATCAGTAACAAAAGCTATGTCAGGGCGAGGTTTCGATATTTGTGTGCATTTTACAAGTAAACAAGTCGCTTCAACCCCTCCGGTTCACTCTTCCTATTTCTTTGGCCTTCATCTCGGATTTTTCCGGTGACTTGAGAAGTGTTGTGTGCAACTCTCCCGTTACTTCCTGATTACAACGGTCCCGAGCAAATATTAAAAAAAAAATCATGGCAGTGTGTGTGAGAGAGAGAGGACGGGGAGGTATAAAACGACCTTTGTCTCCTCCCCCCTCCCTCGTGCCATTTTCATCATAGCCTCATTATTATGTTTCCGTTTTCAAAGGTTCTTGACCTTCTGCCCCAGCTGCTTATCACCCTCCCACTTACACATAGATATTTCGCTGTGAAGATGTGGGATGTGGAATGCGCCAGCAGCTGCCACTTCCTCTTTCTGATGCAGCAGCAGCCACGAAACAATGAGATCCTGGTGACATGCTTGTCTGAACTGCCCTCGGCTAATAGTTGTTGTCATCAGCATCAGGAAGCTGCTTGTGTCTATTTTCAGTCTCTCCAACTTCAGCCTCGGGGCTCGGATGTTCATTTGAGGAGGGAGGGGAAGCGCTCCTCCACATAGCACGATGACTGTAGGTAAAGAGGGAGGTGGAGTAGGAGGCTGTCCTGGGATTTATTATTCACATTTAAATTAAGTATCAAGGACAGGACACATAAAGCAACGGTAAAAACCCAAATTAACTGACAGGGATGTTGTTTTTTTTTTTATCGCCTGACCGCAGTAATGTTGAGAGCAGGTTAATAGGCCATTCCTAGACAGAGAAGGTAGAGATGGCCAACGGCAGATAACGGAAAGTTTGCAATAAAAACGAGAGCATAACTAGGGAAGAACTGGTCTTCAAATAATATCACATTTAATGGTGTCTAAAAATAAAAGAAATTTCTCTCCTCTCTTTGCTTCTAGCGATCAAGCTACAGATTAAATAAAAGAAATTAATTTTTAAAAATAACATAATAAGAACGTAGCAGTTAAAACTTATTTTCAAACATTATTTCAGAACAAAAATTTATTCTTATCTAACATTTTTGCTTTGCTTTGTATTCAATTATACCTAATGTACAAAAAACTGTAATTTTACAATCAGGGAATAAAATCTTAAATAAGTAAAAGAAAAACTCGAAACCAAAGCAATCGTCACAAACCCTCCTGTCGCAAAAAGAGAAAATATGAAAGTATAACAGTCAGCTAACATCTACATCTATGTAAAAGCTTTGTTGACACATTCTGAACAAAGTCTCTTATCAAATCAGAGAGGTTTAGCTATCAAGAAGTTAAGAGTCTTGGCAAGCAACTTGGTTACCAGATTCGTGGCTCTGGGTAAGGGCCCTCTTAACCGACAGTATTTGCATTGTTAAACACCTACTGAGCTTGAACACAACACGAACTCTCTCTCTCGCAGACACGTGCGGTGAGACTCGTAAAGACCAGCAACAAAAATAAGAAAAAGAGAAATGAAAAGTATTACGGGGGATTTCCCTTTCTTTCCGCCCTCGGTGAGGCTGTGTACAGGTGAGATGAGTTGAGGACGATAGTACAGCGCGGTGCCGCTGCTTGATAAGTGAAAAGTGAACATCGCAGGTGTCGCTTGCTTTGTAGTCTTGTAATCTGTGGGTTTGTCTGTCTGCTTCGCTATCGCTCGAATTATTTTCTTGTCTTGCTGGCTTTCAGGGATTGACCCTTGAACCCCGCCTGTCACGACACAGGTACCATGACGTCAGTCGACCTGGGACACGTCGACCTGGCAACGAGCCAATGGATTTGGAACTAAATTTGTCCTGCCGTGGTTTTCCACGTGCCCGTGACTCGAGGTATAGCAACCCTCCTTCTCTCTCTCCACCCTCTCTCACTCAAATCTCCTTCTCCCACTTTAACCCTGACTTACACACGAAGCCATGTCGACTGGCGGCCACACACACACAAACCACGGAGGTGTACAGGTGGACTGCTGTCTGTCAGCCGAGACCAACGCTTAGCTCTTGCGAAGTTCTCTGCTGTTAGTCTCGGCGAGCCGTAACAATGTGACTAAACCGGAAGTTTTGTAGTCTCATGCCTCGTTTTAGTAGTTAACTGGAAAAAATCATCTGCCAGTAAAACAAGTTCATGCACAAAGACTGTGCATGCTCGGACGTGCACGACTGTGGTTTGTGCCACCTACGCGATTTTACACGTCCCATAAAGAATAAACCTCCAGCATTTCGACTTACTCGTAAATCTCGCACATTGTCTCCTTTTTCTCGCCTCTCTTTTCTTCTAGAGATTAAACTACAGATTAAATAACTGGCATTTTAAGGCTTGCCGAGGGCCGTGTACGTCGAACTTAGTCCGACCTCTGACGTCACTGAATGGAGAAGTTGCTCTGCAGTCGTTTTTTGTTGGTGTCTTTCTTTCCCTTGCTTGTCTGGTCTCTGCCTTGTTTTATACTTTCTCTTATGTGTGTTTTATTTTTTTGTTTTGATTGTATTTTGTATGAGTGTGTTATTATGTCAGAGTACCTCCTGAATTCTAGAAAGTAAGAAGGAAGTAAGGAAGGAAAGATAATTTGCTCTCGTGAACACGTTTCACGACTCCGCGCTCGTTCACGCCAATACGTTGCAATGTCTGTTAGAGTCGTAAAACGTGAAAAGTACGTGGGAAGTACGTTTGATATTCTTAAGAATGACGAGTTCCAAAGCTAATGGATCAGGTATATATATATAAAAGAGACAAATATATACAAATAAACCAAAGTACTCAGGATATTTGTTTCATAGAGTTTTATTTTTACAAGTGTTTCTTGACTTTAAAAATATAGTTGAATAAGTACTACACTCCTGCACATGTATATGCAGATGTACACACACACGAACATTCGAGCGCTTCTACATATACGCAAACTTGCAACTGGAAAGATAAAAGTTTCCAGATGCATCATGCGATGAGTTTAATATCTCCAGACCTATGTATACTTACACAGGCAGTGACGTCCTGCAATGACACGTGGACAGCTTGTTGTGAAGACAGATTGTCCGTCTGTCTGTCCCAACTTTAAAAGTGTCTGGTCGAGACTTAAAACAATCTCAACCTTCAACCCAACTGGCAACAATCCAAGGGCGGCACCAACAGTATATAAGTACACCTTATATATATATATACACCGCTTTATATGAATGTGACTGTACAAAGCAAACAGTTTTTAAAAAAAATAATATTTCATCACATTGACAATTAGCAATTGAGATTTTATCCCTCACATTTGACCATGACAAAAAAATAAAACAAAAAAAAATCAAGTCACTCTCTCTTTCTCTCTCACTCACACACATTGTTTCCATCACGCAAACCACATTTTTACACACTGACACTAGCAAACAAACATTTGTTTCAGCACCGGAGGGTAAGTCTATTTTTGGTGACACTTTTTTAAAATAATTTTTTGACGGAGAGGAGAGCTGGTATTTCCAGTCAGTGTGTAAACGACCAGTTACAACCCTCGTTTATACTCCATTAGATGTCTGAAATAGTCTGAGCAGACTCTCTCCATGTCTCTCGGGTTGTCGCCGCAGAGGGTCATCCTCATCCTCAGCATGGCTTTGAGGTGTGGCTCTCCCACGTGACCGTACCTTGCACCTCCGTCCACCTCCAGCACCAGCAGTCGGCGCCTGTCCTTCCTGACGGACTCGCTGGCACTGCGGCCCAGGGTGAAGTTGTAGGCCTGCGAGAACTGGAAGAGACAGGTGGCGCTGGCAGCGTACTCCGCCGACAGCACGACCAGCACCACGTGGCTGTCGCGGATGTTCTTCACCGCCTCGTCAACGGCGACGACACCAGGAGGACTGTCGCGTACCAGAAGGTAGCTCTTGACACCCCGCTGGTCGAGCATGGGGAGCAGACGGTGGATGACCCAGTCCAGGTCCGTGTCGCTGTCAGAGCAGCTGATGTAGACGTCGTGCGTGTAGCCGTGGGCATCGTGTCGCTGTTGCTGTCTGTCTTTTTTATCCTTCCCAGTGTCCTTTTCGTGAGGCAAAACCTGCTTTTTGTGCTGCTTGTTCGCAACGGACATAAACATGTGACACAAGACCAGAATCTCGTAGCGGAAGATGGCCGCCAGGGCGATCCCGCACAGCACGATGCTAGCCACGATGGCCACGGCGACGATGAGTGGCAAGGGAGTTATCGCCTTGATGCAACCCAGCCTCTCTTTCGTCGCTTCGGTCATCGGGATGTACTTTCCATCCCGCAGGAGGCAGAAGATGTCGGCGTCTGCTTCTGGGGGCTGCTGACCATCGGAGCGGACAAAGTTATCGCCCTTGTCCCGCGTCTCAACGTACAACAGCTTCCACGAGCTGAACCACAACATGTTGCAGTCACACGACAGCGTGTAGGGGTCAATGGTCACGGCTGATGAGGGCAGAATCTGCAGGGTGTCCGGCAGGTAGGCGATCTGGTTACCTCGGAGGTCTAATTTCTGGACGTTTCTCAAGAACCGCAAAGCCTATAATAATAATAATAAAAATATTGTCATCATCATCATTTTCAGAAACAAAAAAAAAAAACAAAAAAAAAAAATAAAAACACAACACACACACAAAAAACCAAAAACAACAACAAAAAAAACCCAACGCATTTTACTCCTTACACTTTGAAGACTGTTTGCTGCGCTTTGTTTTATAGACAGTATTTTAGAAAATAAATTAAAAACCATAATGAAAAAAAAAAATTGAAAAATTATGGGAAAACTATCTTCGTTAAATAAGTCAGGCATAAAATAAATGCCATTTACTTAAAATAATACACTGATGTGTACAAATAGTGGAAAAAAAAACGCGTTTATTTAAAAATATTTACGAGATTACTGCAAAGAGACAAAAACACTTTTTCAGGTGACTGGAAAAGGCGGAACTTAACTAACAACAGACCTCAGCCTCGACTTCCTTTAGACCGTTGTAGGTGATGTCAAGGTTCACCACTCGCTCCAGGTAGTCTCTGGCCTCCAAGACCTCGATGGAATTGTTGGCCAGCGTCACGTTTAGCTGCTTCTCTAGCGGCATGACGTCAGGAAGCCTTGTCAGTCCCGCGCCTGCGCAGTCGACGTACACATACCCCTTGGACGGCCTATCCTGGCACGTGCAGTTGTCTGGGCAACCGATGGTGACGTTGCACACCAGCTTGTCGAGGGGCACATCGACGACATACTTCCCTCGAAGATCTGGCGGACTGTCGCAGGTGACGTTGAAGTAATCGCGCTTGATGACGAGAAGCAGCTCTCGGCCAACGCGAAGCAGCTCGTAGACATTGCAGTCGCACGCGATCTGAAGCAGATTCGAAAGAAGTTGAAGACAACCTCAAAATGGTCACTTGGAATGCATGAAGAAGCTGCTGCGGCTTATTCACACGTAATCACAGAGACACAGAATTCTATTAAAACAGTCACACCACTATTAACCAGCGCGTGGTCATGATGATGATGATGATGATGATGATAGTTCATCATGACATTAGTTTATTCATCATCATCATCATCAATGGGCACTGATCGGAATCGAAGCAAGCCACCCAGTACTTTAATGTGCGCCAACGGGGTCGATCCTGAGTAGGTCCCGCGTCTGGCAGTCTGTCCAGTTTCTGATGATCCAAAATGATCGCCCACCGTTACCCGCTGTTAAACGAGTATTTTCACGGCATCCTTCAATGCACATTCGTGATCAAACACACCCGTTCACACACAGATACAAACACAGATAATACATGCACGTATCCGTATTTTTTTTTTTTTTTTTTTTTGCTTCAGTTGATAATCAACTGTTGTGGATGTTTGCCCTGATAAACAGCGGCATTGCAATTAATGGACTTTAGACAATGTTTAGTTTTACTGCGTGTGATCTACTAGCTAGTTAAAAGCGGGTTTTTAACAAAAAGGCCAATAATTGTGAAAGGAGCAGTTCCGTTTCCTTTCGTGAGTCATCCGTGTAGTGGTCAAGTACATTGTTGATTTGATACAAGTCCTTTAAAGCACTCCCATTTCCGTTGTCCAGCTCTTCTGTGTCTCACACTCACTCCCTCCTGCACATATGACGCTCGCGTGTGTGTTTATATCACACAGACCTGACGAGCTGAATTTCTTTCAACACATCTACACACACTTTGTGTCATCACCATCATCGTCGTCGTCCTTTTGGAATTGGTCCGTAAAAATTCAATTCAATATTTAAAAAGAAAGTCAATGACTTTGCTCATTCACCCACCTTTCTTACAAAGTGGACAAAACTCTAAGAAACAAAAAGGTGAGGGTGGAGATAGGGAGGGAGTGGAGGGGACTACAGAGAGTGACTATGAATGAATGTGAAAGTTACCGGATTGTCCCGGAAGTCGAAGCCCCAGCTAAGGACACGGGCGAGGTCCCCAAAGCTGCGCACTCCGAATTGTTTGAGCTGTGCTGAAGGAATCAAGCTAAATTTGTTCTTAGAAAAATCCACGAAACCCTGCGAAAAAAAAAAAAAAAATTTCAGTGAGTCAGAGGACAAATAAAATAGACCAAGAAGAATGACTGTATAACTGTATTCTGATATCTACAGTTGAGGACAAACCTGCTCAAATACACAATATACACATTAGACAGTAGAACATAAGTATAGGGACTGCATGAGGTCATAAACCAACCAACTACTTTCTCCTTAAACGATCTTTCCATCAGGTGACACCACGAAGAAACAAGCTGAGGTCGGAGTCTGCTACAAATACCAGCAAGATAAATATATTTGAGGTTCAGTCCTATACACAAAAGTGTCTTTTCATATCTGCGTTGATTTTAATTTATAAAGTACCAAATAAATAAATTTGTTTTATATTATTATATACATAGGGAAAAGCAAATCAACTTACCAGGGCCAGCCCTTTTTTTGCTTAGGCTCGCAAAGCTGAATCCTTGTTCGTTGCTGAACCGCTTAATAAGATTATTACTTGAGGTTAAAATAACAAAATGTGTGATTGATGTTCATGAACCACGGCTCAGCCGCCTCCAGCTTGTTGTAGCTCAAGTCGACTTTGTTCAGTTGAGGCAAAGGAGTGGAAAACGCAAAAGGATCGACGTGGACGATCTGATTGAAGTCGAGAAAGATGTCTCGCAGCTTGGTCAGTCCCTTAAAGGCATCTCTCGGAACGGTTCTGATGGAGTTCCAGCGAAGATCGAGAATCACCAGCTCCGTCAGGCACGACAGGTTTGGAAATTTTTTCAACCGGTTGTCAGAAAAGTTAATTTTCTTGGTGGCTGGAAACTGGCAAAGATTGACAGGCATGGACACCAGACAACGGAATGTGTGGACCACGGAATATCCTCCACATGTCTGCCGAGCGTCCTCCAGGCTGACAGTGTTGTTGTCGTGTGGAGGGATGATGGCGGTCACGTTGTTGCTGCGACAAGAACCGTTGAGATAGAGAACCAGCAGACTTCTTTCATCAAAATAGACATCACACGATGATGTCAGGCATCTTTCGGATTATTGCATATGGTGCATTCTGGACGAATGTCGTCTGAGTCCCTCTCTCCATCAAACGATTGACTGGCATCCGTGACCGACACAACGAAAAGCTGCACAGCACGTAGACAACAGAAAAGAGAAGGCCGTGCGCCATTGCTGTTGACGGTTTACGAGTTCGAGACGAATGTGGGACGACTTGTTGCCAGGAGGGAACAGACACACCAACCTTTCGTGTTAACCCGAGCTAATTGCTTTGCTAACGGGTCCGACGAGGCCGGCCTCTAACACAAGCTCTTGTCTCAGTACCAGGATGTGGAAAGGGGATTTCGAAATTGGGTTCACCGCGCGTGCGGCGGGGCTTGCATGTCGTTAGCAGGGCCTGCAGCCATTTTCTGACCTTTTGGCTGGAGATATGTCGTGGTGTTTGCTGGGGCAGGGAGGGGCTGGAGTCACGGGTACGTGTATTTTTAACACCCTCTCTCTTGCTCGCTCTGTCTTTCTGTTTCTCCCCGTTCCTTCTCTCTCGAGTAAGCACACACGCTTCGTCCCACTGTGCGCTGGCTAATGTAGGTGTGGGGTAGGTTTTTGGGGATACAATTGGTCCTTGAGCTCTAAAGCAGAGCAGGTTTACAGGAACGAGAGAAGGAAAAACAAGGGTGGAGGGCCCGTGATAATAGGCGTTAAGCTCACTTCCTGACTTCTGTTACTTGTATTCTGCATGATGCTGAATGTTGAACCTGTTAAAAAACGGAATAATTCAACACAATAATACATATAAGTATTATAAAACATTTTATGACAGCAAATTTTTAGGTAATTTTTCACAGAGATGTTTAATTGATTTGATTTAATTAAACACACACAAAATCCCAGACATGTTTGGTGATTTAATTTACTAGATAGTTAATTATACAAGTCAGCTGGAAAAAGAAGGATTTCCCTTTGACTGGATGTTCAAGTTCCTCTTTCCTGTTATCATGAAAATCATATTTCGCAGCTTTTATCTGGACCTCATTTAATACATGGGTTGTTTTGTTACAACAAAACGAATGAAGCAAAGATGATGAAGAGGAAGACAAAGGTTTTCCTGCCGTCGCCTCATCGCTTCCTGCGGTAGATGTTTTGTTTCGGTTTTAATTGCAAAAATATTTCCAACTGGAAGTAAAGGTTAAAATTGTCACTGAAACCTCTCTCTCCCAGGAAGTGTTCTTTCCATGTTCACTCGATTTTTTTTTCTGTCATCACAGTATTACGACCTGTCGTCGACCTGTTGCATGTCAAGCGTGTATCTGTGTCTCTGTTGACCAGACAGTGTCAAACTATCTATTCTCTCTCTCTCGCACACATACACACGGACACACATACGCACGCGTGGAAGTAATTATACTGTGATGATAGAAGAGTTCACATCAACAAAGTTATTATTGTTATTATTATTATTTTGTGACACTCAACTGTCTGTTCTCAAACCCACTTATATCCTGACGAATCCAGTCTCTTCGCAAAACCGGTTTCACTGCTTCATTGTCATTGTCCGTTTTTTTGCTTCCGATTTTGACATCCCCTAAAAACCCTTTAGATATTATCTCTCTCTCTATGTATATATGTAAACTCTGTAAATCCGACAATGACGAAGGGTGGATGTCATTATTGAAGACATCTTTTCTCACGGCTGGCTGCACCTGCCTAATTCTTAAAGCGTTTTCATAGGTACCTCACCTTTACCACCATCTGTCCGGGCTTCAAGATCTTAAAATTTTTGTTTTTGTTTTCTTCTCGCTCTCATGATCGCATCGCTCAAGAAAACTGTAATCCGTTGCTTGGATGGTGGAGCAGCACGAGCGTGTGCATGTGTTATTGTATGTGTGTACAAGTGAGAGAGAGAGAATGTATTGGTGGTGATGGTGGTAGAAGGTGGGATGGTTGATGGTCCTCACAAATTCAAAAACATCTCACGTGCTGGCTTACCTGCTTCTCGCGATGCGATGGGACCTCCCGTCTGACAACAGGTCACATGACCCAAATGTTTCTAGGTCATGGATTCCAAGTGCATTGCAGCAAGGGTGAATCAACGCACTACACACACCTACCCTGCACAGTGTAGCTGGCAGCCTTACAAATACAGGGTGGCATGTGGATTGTACCCGCCCCTTGTTTTTCACGTCCCTTTTATTGTGTCTCGAGCGTCTTCAATATATCCGCCATCAATGTATCGTGATCCGAGTGTTGGGACCACGCGAGACCTTCTGTTGAAGGAGGCGACCTTGCCACCAGGAAGAAGGTTTTTACCACATTCATGCTCAGTCACCTTCCTCCCACACCCCTCCACCAAACACCCACAGATTGGAGCACAGCCAAACTTATCAAGAGGTCATGACCCAGCAGTGTTTACATCGCACCTAGACTCCTCGTGTGCTTTATCGTCACGAGAGACGGTCGTCGTGAACTCGAGGGTCGTGTTGGGGCGCAAGGTTACTGGAAGGTAAACAACGACAGAAAAATATTCCGGCTCCATTGTGATCGAAACAGTCGGCCTTTCACCGAAGAAGATCAGCCAGGTTGTTGATGCAGGTTGACCTTTGACACCGCCAACAAAATATGTTCATGCCATGGATGAGAGCTACGGTGTGGTCGGCAGTCGTGATGGTCAAAGAAGAAGGAGAAATAAGTGGCGGAAGTGGACAACACAATGTTTACGCACTCGAACACTAATTTTAAAATTGTATGAACACCTGTTGGAAGCCTGCCTGATATCATAATAAATAAATAGTCCAAACAACCTTTATCACACTCAATTCACCGATGAAATTCTTTCACAGTTTTCATAAATCTATTAAATCCCTTTTTTGAGGGAGGGGGGCGCATTTATTAATTAAATACCAAAAAATTTTCATTTTAATGTTTGTTTTCCAAACCTCAAATTAACTTTGTATCGTTTGGGAATGAGAGAGGGTTGTATTTATTATATTGTGAAGACACATTGCGCATTAGATTTTCATGTTTTTCTCGTCTACTCATATCCTTGTCCTGTTGTTGACTGTTATCAACATCTTAGTTCATCTTTCTTCTGCCAAGTTCTAACTTTATCATTGATTAGCATCATTGATTACCGATGCAAACAGAAGTTCATTCTACATTGTTTTATGTGTTGTCTTCTAACAGCGTTCTAAAACAAAATAATGAGATTAATGTGGGAGAAGCAGCATTTCTACAAAACACCTGTTGACCTGCTGGTTATCTCTTAGTCATAGCAAGCCTGGCAATGGCTGCAGACAGAAAAAAATATTCAGATATGATTTATTTTAGTTTAAAGAAGAAAAGCTCAACCTTCAAGGTGTACAGAGGGTACATTTAAATGGGGTAGGAGAACATTGTCCTAGTTAATTAACCATCAAGCACGAGATGTGAAAGGTCATAATAAGGATCTGGGGAAGAAGAGGAAGCAGAACATGTCGGCTTTTCGGGGAAGATTCATCAGTCCCGAGCCATTAAATGTCACCTGAGACAGATTCTCAGAATTTATGTGGTAAATGTAGTCATCCCTGGGTTACAGTAATATAGTGATATGTTAATTAAAAATTCCTACCACAACTCTCTACACACACCAAACGTCCTATTGCAGGATTTGCAGCCAAAGTCACATGACATGGTAAGTTGGGTGCTTTAGTCGTTTGTGACTGATTTTGTGAGATTCTGATGTGAATAAAGCAAATACATTACACAGAAATAAAAAAAAACAAAACAAAAATAACACCCAAATAAAAAATAATGTTAAAGAAAGAAAGGAGAACGTAGAGCATGGTGGATCATGGTACTACCTGGTGAGTCTGCCTACCTGGCCAGGTGTGTCACCTCGTTACCCTATCGTCTCTGATCCGCGACGCAAACAGGGTATCGAGTTCGACAGCCGGGTACATAAAGCGTGCAATCTGACGTTCCTCTGATCTGAACCATGATAGAATATCGAATGTGTAACCAGAGAACCAGTAAGAAGCATCCGCGGCTATGACTTTACGACTTCTTCAAGCAAAGGTATATAAAAAAAAAAACAGTCGAGTCGTAGAGTCAAAAATGAAACAAAAAGAAGAAAAAAAAAGATCGTTTTCTAATGAATGACTTGGTTCAGTAAAGGGGAATAGTTCACATGTTATGTATACCAAACCCTAACTCCTTTTCTTTTATGCGATTCAAGGCTTAATACATGAAAGTGCATAGACATCAATTCTGTGATATCTTGTTTGTTTATTGATTTGTTTGTTTATTGATTTGTTTGTCAATAGCAAGAACTGGTCATATACAAATATCAACGCTTGCAATATTTGAACGTTTTTTTATATTATTATAGAGCAAGGGGTTGATTATTAGATTCTAACACAATTGTTATCTCTTGATCAACTAAAGACCTTTAAAAAAATCTTTGGCCTAGAGCCAGCAGAGCAATTACTAATTGACCTTTTACACCGTCTCGCTGCTTTAATTTCATCTCTACAGTAATTAATGCAGGTCTACGAAGCAGGAAGACCCACTGGGGAAGCCAAAGATCACCTGTGTGAAGGAGCCATGGTGTCGGGTGTGCACCGTTCACAACTGGTAAACCCCGGGTTGCAATTTCTGTTGTTTTAAAAAACTGAAAATATCCATGTTGTTTTTCTTTGCTTTGTTATTAAATGTAACTTCAACATCAACAGTGTTGACCGTGTTATCTCGTGTTTGAGTGTCCTGTACTTTATCATATGCCAACAACGTGTCTGTGAGAGAGAAAGAGTGCAGGTAAGAGGAGTACGGATGGGAATCAATGTTTTAATGGGCAGTACTCAACTCAGAGCACTTGTGCACTGTCCCTCTGTTTGAACACACTCTCGTGTCAGGATTTTCTGGATGGAGTGCTTCTGTCAACACAGTCTGCATCCTGACACGTTACATAATGCTCCAACAGCTTCATCACCTCCACGGCTTTACCTGTCAACCCCTGCTCGCCGCTAAATCCTGCACCCTCCTCCATCCGCAACCCTTCCCAACAAAGCTTTACCTTTTCTGACAAGTGGAAGCGGATGTGGCTAAAGCAACGACCTCTAAGCCCGGCATTCACACAAGCCGGTTCCATACCCGTTACAGGCAGTGAATTTTTTCCCGTTGATTCAGCTGTGAAGTATATGTTTCCCCTTGGAGGGTTGGGGAAGGTGTGCGGGAGAGGAGATGGGTTTAAACACTTCTGTGCCAGGCTTTCCTGACAAGAGGTCCTGTCAACATCCTGACACGTTACGTACTCCAACAGCTTCATCACCTGCACGGCTTTACCTGTCAATCCCTGCTCTCCGCTACATCCTGCACACCCAGCCACTCACTCCTCCAACAAACGGTTTACATTGTGCAACGTTCTGTGCAACGTCAGAACTCTCAGGCAGACACACCAGACGGTTCGATACCCGTGCGACGCAGCAGATTTTCCCAAGTGGACCCAGCCAGGGCCGCCGAGAGCCAACCCGGGCCCCGGGACAGACGACCTCTCCGGGCCCCTTGTACTTGTAATCGTAAATTATTTTCCCAGTATATAATGTACGTTTACAATTCGAATCTCAATATCTACACTCAAACTCAACTTCAGCATGTGTAATGCTTGGGTGTTCTGTCCTTAGACCTTTCTTTAAAAGAAAAAGAAAAGGAGAAGAAGAAGAAAAAAATCCACTGACCAAGGCCGGGCCCCCTTGACATCGTACCATTTTACTTTTATGAAGTAAGCATTACACATCAGTATTGACGTTCATATTACATGGCGCAAGCTAGACTCTTGATGTCAGTGTAACTATCCTCCATTCTCCTGAGGCGCTGTTGACGCTGGACACCAATGCTGACGTAGATGAGGCGCTGTGGACGCTGGACATCAATGCTGACGTAGCTATGACGTAAACAAGACTTGTGAAGCACCGTTATGGTTCAGGTCACGTGTTTGGCCGTCCTTCTGACGTTGTGATGACGTTCGTGGTGGAGAGACGCACAAAACACTTTTCTGTCGATTAGTGCAACACTTGGCAGATAAGCGGAGAGATTTAATCGGCGACAAAACAGTTTTTTTGTTTGTTTTTGTTTTTAAATGTCGCTGTACGCTGTCTCGGTGGTTCAACTCCTACACAGGGCCACGCATGCAAAGTATCGCGTAGGTTCAACAACTTGACTACGTGATCGAAGACGCGAGCAGCATGACAAACAACTGACATTTTGTGGTGCACTCAGTGTTCGGCTGGCTTTAAAAACAATAACAATCATGAATGTTGATGCTCTCCGATAGTAACTGCAGACCCAGCAGCAAAAATATTCTGATATTTTCTATTAATATTAATCAATTCTGCTGTTTTAAGCAGAACTTATTTTTTTAGTCGTTTGTCTAATGTATCATTTTTTTTTATTAAGGAAACACTGAATGATGATATTGAGGATAGATGACTGGTAGAGAGTTTGTCTCTGCTAACAAAACAAGCAAACGATGAAAGTAAACGATCTTCTGAAGGTCCTATGAAAACATCGTGTGTACTCTGGTAAAGACTTGTACATCTCAGCTGCCAGGAGGATGTGTAGTGTACGGGGACTGTGTCACGTGCTACCTCTCTATGACGAGGACAACACATGTCTCAAGGTGCTATTGTTATGGTCTGGTTGTCGACATGCCTTCACCTGATGCCACACAGATAGCAGGGTAAGCCATTACATGCCAATTAATTAAAAACAGCTTTCAGGGGTCGAATCGACGGTTGTAGATCGAGCTGTCGCATCTTATCTCCAGCACACATCAAAGTTTTACCTTGACGTGGAACCTGTTTACTGTAAAATACCAGCCAGGTGCAAGGAGGCATGGAGGACCCGTTAACACAACGCAGCAGCCATCGAACCGGTCAGAAAGCCAGGGGGGCAGCCAGCCAGTGACAAACCCACCCACCTACCCTCCTATGAACACATTAACTAGTTAGCAAACCAGCAGACCAATCAACCACATGTTAGCCCATATGCACCAACCATACGTCCAACCAGTGAACCAGCCAGCTAGCCTCCCAACCCTCGAAGCAGTAGGTGATGTGAGAAAGCATAAAGCAAGCAACCTGTGTTCATCAACAAGCAACGAAAAAAAAAAAAAACATGTCATGAGTAGCAACACGTTATTAAAGATTTAAATAAAGACAACAGCGACTTATCTCCCCTCATGTTGGTAAATATGGGCGGCAAGGGGGAGGTAACTGTTGCGAAGACATAAAACATCAGCAAAGTTCACCTTTCTACAATCATTGCAAACATCGGGTTTTCTTCTCTGTTGTACGTTTGTCGGTTTCTTTTTATAATTATTTTTTTCATCATCTTCTGCACAAATCTGTTAGCATTGAAAGAGGATTCGGAGGTGAAACAAAAGAAACCAAGAGTGTGTGTGTGAGACTGATGACCATGAACCTTGTGGCCTGCAAGGCGGAGTAGACCCATGTGTCTGGATAAGCATTAGCTCTGGGTTGTCCAGCCCTAACCTTAATTATGTTTGTTTTATGCTTGTTTCATTTTACTCTTTTATGTCTAATTTTCTTCTTATTTCCTCCATTTTTTTCTTGCTATGTTACATGGATCGATTTAATGAAAGAAAGAGAAATCATTTAGCTGTTTTTTTCCTGTTTAAACATCAAACTTTGAAAGGAAAAAAAAACAACAACCAAAAAACAAAACGATAAAAATATCACCATACGAAAACCAGTCTCAACAACAGACTCGTCTGTTCTGACAGTTTTGTTGCTACAACCTCGTCAAAGACCGTAAATGTTCCTCTCGCCATCAGTATTTATAATTTTCAAATGTCCCCACTGACGTCACCTAACGTCATAAAAATAACGGTAACCATTTTTCTCAGGTAAGAAACCTTTCTAACAACCCTCTCGATGGATCTCACTGAAAAATAACACTCGAAAAGCATCCTTTGTGGACCTGGCATCTTGTTAGTCGTCAATAAAGGTGTAAAAACATGTTGACATTTTCTGTTTGTGTGAGCAGTGAGACCAGCTTTCGATTTCCTCTGTCGCGGCGGATGCGATTTTAAGATGCACTTAGCCGCCCAGGTGTAGCAGCTTTGGTTGGCCGCCGATGCTGAGGAGCTAGGTGTTGCCAGGTGAGATTTTTACGGTGATATTGATGCAGTTACGTGGACGTGTTTACAAACACATCACACTCCCTCGCCATCAACCGCGAGCGGCAATCAAACTCGGATATCATAGCAGGGGCCTAATCTTACGCCGTCTGTCGTCGAGAAGATGCTAAAAAAAAAAAAATAAAAATCAAAGATATAAATTTTCATAGACTCGCATGTGACTATTTAAACGGATCCTATTTTACCTGTCGTGTGGCAGTGTTCAACCTAACCAGACAGGTAAGGAGTAGAAGAAGCATTAAGATCGTATATACATTGAGTTTTTTTTTTAAAGTTTAGCTGATAAGAAAGAAAAGTGAAGCTTAGGAGGCGTGAAGAGTGCATTGAACTTAAAAAGGAGACTGATGTCACAAATTTTATGAAATTAGAGATGCGAAACTTTTACATCGGCCAGGACCTCGTTCAAGTCATCAAAGAATTATACAAGAGTTCAACGATCTCGGCACTACCAACCAACCGTGAGACTTCTTTTAAACAACAGAGGATATCACTCCATTTTGCATGACGAAAGACCTAATTGCAATCCATTGCGGACACCGAAAGAAAACTGCAAGAGCTTCTCAGTAGACATTGACAGTGCGACTACATATACACGAAGTCCAGCACTGACAGGAGTTTAGTCACGGTCAACACCAACGGCGAAAACAAAGCAGTGATCGACATGAACCGACTACAACTCGAGAGTGTGGAAAGTGGACATTGGCAATAAGGACACGAGAATCTCGGTATTCAGAAACAATTGCCCGAGGAAGCTGCTGGGAATATCCTACACGCAAACAAAAAAAAAAAAAAAAAGAAAAACCAGTGAGTTTGTACAGAGGCCAGTTGCCATCGTCGGGACACACCAGCAACCCTCTTCTCGCGGTGCATGCTGGTCTGGGAATGCCTTACGACTCACCACGACACTCGTTCTTCAGGGTACCGTGAAGGAGATCGAGGAGGATGTAGACAGAAGAACACTTTCAAACGTGATGGAGTGAGTGGACAGACCTAAGTGGCGAACCTTGTCAGCCGCTGCGTCTATCCAGTTGTTTCTTCAGGAGCCCAGCACTAGCTTGACCATCGTAACCTTTCGCCAACTGGTACAGGTCAATGAATGAAAATGCACTAATCGAGAACAACTCTTGGGACTTGTTAAAAGTCAGTTGAGAAAGGTGAGTGTTAATATGCTGGTGTTTTAAAGGGGCAGCCTGCAGGCTCGGCAAGGGGAGGACATTTCAGGCACGATGAACAGCTCAGGGGAAAGCAGAAGAGGATGCGAGCAATGTGTCCACAGCCGGAGAGTATCAATAGCAGTTGAAGTGTAAAGCATGTTTTACATATACCTTAAGTAAATAAATAAATGAACAAATGAAATGATTTTTCACGACGGCAATGGTTGTCATAATATGAGCTGTTATGATTTTTTTTTAAAATGTAAACTGATTACAGACAGACCAATCACATCTGTGTCAGCAAAATGATTCATCTACGCGATATAATGCTGCCGTTGCTGCTGCTGGGGTTGCTGGCGATGACGTCTACAGAAGCTCAAAGCAAGTAACCCTAACTGTTCGTATTGTAAATAATAATAATGATATCGCACATTTTCCCCGTAGAGAGGAGATAGTGTCAGATAAAGGCGACTATCAGCCAATGACCACGACAATCGAGGTTTTTAAACGCTCACTTAAGCACCTCTGTTCCATGAGCCTTACTAAAAACAACAGTCCACATTCTGTTCGTCCATCTTCTGACCATTTCTTTTACTTTTTCTGTCTATTGACTAGTCCGCCTGCTCGTCTTCCTCTGCAGAAACTATCAGTCACTATTGTTTGTTTGTTTGCTCCCTGATTCATTGATGATGATGATGATGATGATGATAGCAGTTGATTCATCTTTATTCATTGATCCCACGGGTTGACGAGTTGAACGTGACAGTTTTTAAAGTCTACTGTGTCATATACTGTCATAACTTGTGTCACATAGTGTGTCATGCAATTTAGCGTGCAGAATTCTGTTGCTCCGACATAACGATGTTCTCTGCTTCATTGCAGGCTGTGGCACTCCAACCCCAGTCAAACCGTCTTCAACAATATACATTCGAAGTTTTGATGATAAAAACCCCAAGTGTTGCAGTTTTCTCATAGGTTACTATTCAAGCAAAATTTGTTGCGAGTTCATGAAGTTCACGATAACAGCAGGCAATAACACTGATGAAGAGCGGACCCAGTCATGCAACATTCCAGCGTCGCCTTTTACGACGGATCAATTGGAACAAAGTCTAATGAGCTGGCAAAGTAATTAGCACTTACAATTAGTCATATTAATAATTAACCATTATGACTGTAGAACTAATAACAGCTAGCAGTTGATTGACAGTTGCGAAAATTGTATAGTCCAGAGGCAAATAAATTTTATTTCAAATAAGTCAGGATTTAGTTTGTAAACGCCTTTTATTATTTAAGATTTGAAGACATTGCAGTCGAGCAGGTCACCTGATACATCTGTACTGACAACGCCACATCAATGAGCAGATTGTTACAAACGGCTGGGTGAAAGAGTGACTAGATGGTTGAGTGAAAGAGTTGCCAGCTAGTTGAATAAAAAGATTACTAGAAGGTTGAACAAAAGTCATTACCTGTATTTTGTTTTTGTTTCATTTCTTTTAAGGTACTGCAGAACTCACATTCCAGTCGGCCCCGATTGCTCTTCCGCCAATAAAATGCAAGTGTGTTCATTTTCAAGCGATGCAAGTGGCGATGATGACCTTAACTTTTCAATTAAGTGCTATTCCAAAAGTCGACCTGGCTGAACCTAAAGGTATTACATCGGATGATGTCATTACATATCGCAAACCCTTATGTCCTCAGCTACAGAGTTACATCATTTTGTAACAGACTCAAGAAAAGCCTACTTTTGATAGACAAAATTGATAACGGGTGCAAGTTGGATGCCTACTATACAACGAATGCTCTCTCTCTATATATATTTATATATATATGTGTGTGTTATAAATACTACACTGAAGTAAGCTTGAAAGTGCTTTTCTCACAGCTGGGAATTACATTGACAAGAATAACAATGAATATATTTACAACATTTTAAACAATAATTATCAGTATTTGCATGATTTAAGTACATTTTATTATTTCTTTGTTTTGCACAACAGTACCGCCTGTAATCGACTCTTCTTGATCATCGTCAATGACACATCGTTTCTTCTATAATTTTAACGCGCCAGCTGATGATAAAAACTAGTTATGAAACTCATACCTTGGACTCTAGTCTGATGAAACATAAATAACAGTTTATTCAGCTTCAATAAAGTTTGCTTTCCTGCAGCCTTTGACACGATCTTAGTTCCACATCTGTCTGCCTGTGTGGTCGGTCAATCGGCCTGTGTGGTCGGTCTGTTTGCCTGTGTGGTCGGTCTGTCTGCCTGTGTGGTCTGTCTGTTTGCCTGTGTGAGTGGCGTTGCTTATCTTGCGTCTTTATCCCCCTTTTTTTCTTTCCTTCTTTCAGGATCGCTCGCCTGTCTGCCTTTCCATTCAATACGGCATGATACCAATATAAAATATCAACTTGTTTACTTATTATTAAAGTGTCTCCACCTAATGGTGAGATCCTATGACTGGAAGGGAGAGAACTCAAAATTAATCTAGTTGTAAGGGCTGTGAACACTTGTAACTTGTAGAATTATCTGCTCTTGGAGAGTCGTGTTCTCTCTGTAATGCAAGATGCGCGCAAGTCTTTGCTGCTGATTGTTTCTCGGTTTTCAAGGAGGATCGATTCGTCAGTCATCCATCTTCATGCACAATACGAAATAGACATGATTTTCCACTTGGTAAACAAATAATAACAAACATACAGCTATATGAGAGGGATTTTTCTCTATTTTTTAAAAAATACATTTTGATAAGCAATGAAAAACATCAAACTGTGAGAATTACTTTTGGACTAAGAACAATAACCGCTATTAACTGCAGGTTTGTAGCCTCAAGAGTTCCTCCCCTTGACACATGGCCTCGTCCCCGCTGTGTTCTGTATATCTGAAAGCGCCTGCGTGAATGAATTTTTCAGACTATGATGACTGTATTACGTAATTGAACTCACTCATGACTATGAATTAAGTGACAGCTGGGTGTTACGTGATGACCGTTAGTAACAGCTGTGTGTGACGTGGTGACTGTAGTAAGGGACAGCTGGGTTTTATGTGATGACTGTGTAGCTGGGTATCACTGATGTTTTTCGTTCTCAGTTTTGCGTGCTGCAGTACATAATACTTTTGTATTATTTTTTTAAAGAACGTCTGATATACAAAAAACGGTGCAGGTAATTTACCTGTTTCTACTTAAATACAGACCTTCCCAGGAGCCTGAATTATTGGTCTGTATACACACTCTTTGTAGTTTGAGGGAGATTTTTTTTCAAACAAATCACTAAATTTGTCAACTAGTTGTAAGCTGCATGTACTCTGAAAATGTTATGTGATTCCACAAATATAAAATTTATATTTACCAAGAATATCTCACGAAAATCCCTGCCTCTGAATTATGAGCAGTCTCTTTGGGATGGACGACCGCATCCTCTTTTCTCTGTCATGCCGAACTCCTGGGCCAGCAACATCGAATCCGTCGAAACTCACTAATGAAGCCTTCATCTCCTGGGATTTCGCTTCTGTCACTTCTAGGGTGATTCCAAAGGTGCGAATGAGTCAGCGAGGTGTGGACAGGCGATCCGCATGTGTTGAATGAGTAAAGCGACAGCATGAGTAACAACTAGCCTTTTTTAAAATAAATACTTTAGAACAGGGGTGGGCAAACTTTTTTGTTGCGAGGGCCGCATTGCAGGGTCATGACTAGTCCGAGGGCCGCACCTTGTAATTGAATACAAAAACGACGTAAAATCGCCAAATTGTAAACAAACGCATTTATTTAATAATGAGCACATGAAATATGTAACACTGTAGGAATAAATATAAAACCAGAATGAACAATTAAGCACACACAATTTAATGAGAAAAATGTTTTTGAATACAATTTTTGCTGAACAATTCTTTTTAAAATTTGGCTCAAAATTACTGGTAGATACTCTCATAACTGACTGCAAGTTTGCATCTGAAAGCAATGACCTGTTCTTTGACTTGTTTATATTCATGCAGGAAAAACTTTGCTCACAGATGTAACTTGAACCAAATATTGAAAATAGTTGGGCAGCAAATACTCTTAAACAAGGAAATGATTTGTTGGAGAGGCACTTATAAAACTCAACCAGTGACAGGGAATAAAACCTTTCCTTCAATGCATGATCTGATTGAAGGTGTATCAGTTTAAGTTGTAATTCATCAGGTGCATCATCAACATGAACAGAAAAAGGACATGATAATATGTTGAATTTTGATTCCATCTCCTTAAAATCCACAAATCTTCTGTGAAACTCTTCATTCAAACTGTCCAACTGTGCTCTAAATTTTACATGCAGGTGAGCAGGTACTTTTGCCTTTGATAACAAAGAAAAATCTGTGAACTTCCTTCACTTGCCTGCCTTGAAAATAAAGATAACATTCCCGCACTGTCTGGTCATGACCTTCCTAAGTTGGTCAGGCCGCTTCGTAACTCGTGTAACAAAGGGTCCACTGGCTACCGGCGAGACAGTTCAAGGCCGGCCATTACGTACGCAGCAGGCGTGGGAAGGGACTAAGCATAACTTGTTTTCGGTAATATTTTTTTTGTGTGTTGCCAAAGGGCTTCTGCGGGCCGCAGAGAACCACTTGGCGGGCCGCTATTTGCCCACCCCTGCTTTAGAAGATTCTAGCAAGGGGAGAGTGAAGGAATATAACTAACCGTCACTGTCCAGTGCTTCACTTTCCAGGGAGACACGGCGAGTGGAGGCCGCGTCATCCAACGATAAATTTGTATCTCGTGTTTTGTACAATTTATTTGAATTTTAATTTTTTTAACAGATTCCTCTTATTAAATCCTTTTATAACTTATTAAAAGACGCAACAACTGTCTATTGACAACGGGAGCAGATGCCCTCATGCTAAGGATTGTATTCCTGAGATGAAGGCTGCTTGTTCTCTTATAAAGGATCGCTGCTGAGGAAGCTAAGAAAGAGACTTGCAACTATTGTTGAGTAGAACACATTGTACAAACAGTTATCTGCTGTTAAATTATTTTATTTGCATGGCTTACCATAAAATAAATAAAGGATAATGTTTGGTGTGGTAGGAATCTTGAAGAGTGACGATCGCAGGCCCTGCACGCATGCGCATGTGTGTGTGTATGAAGAAGAAAGATAATGTGTATGGGGAGATTCCTCTGTCTTACAAAATGTGAAGAAAAATATCATATCAGTAACAAATGTGGTTTTATGGGTAAATGTGCGGCATTGCTTTCAAGGCCCGCAACTCCGTGTCGTGAGCACCCACTGACCAACGAGTAAAGCGCGCGAGCCGAGAGTTGTCGGTCCTGCTGTGAATGGCGAGCTGCGCACAGAGCATCAGTTGGCGGAGCTCCCACTCCGGTGTACGAGGTGTGATCAATGGCGCAGTAGCTAGTCCCGTGACGCAGGCGTTAGGCAAGAAGAAAACATCAACAACAGTAACAAACACAACAACAGAAGTCAGCGCGAAGTTTTCACGCCTGTTGGGCGACTGGCGCTGGAGCAGACATTGCACACCAGCCTGTATCTGAGGCTAGGGTGGACCAGACTGACAGACTACAGTCCCGGTGGTTCGTGAATACAACCTCTGCTGTGCTGTTGAGAGCATTTGAGGAGAAAGGATGGAGCGCCAGACAAGACTATCAGGACGGTTGACGACAACCCGTTGCCGAACTGCACAGGGAGGGATCAAAGGTTAAGGCACTGACACATCGGTTAGTGAATGTCTTCTTTTGGAAGAGATTTCGTTCGATCATGACACCCTCTTTGGTTCGAAAAAAAACATGCCTGGTCTACGGAAGCTGCAGAGCAGCAGGAACAGAACCCTGAGGTAAGTACATTTCTTATTACTGATAAGACACCCTAGGAAGGCTAACGATGTGGTAGATGCATTGCTTGTTGTTATTTACCAGAGGAAAAATACCACACTGTAGTAAATTAGAGCGAGAAAGAAGGTGTATGTGTAGGGAGGAAATGGTTACATCCATATAGCTTTGTTTTGTTAATTTATACCCAATCGACGAGACAAAGAGGGAAATGAGACAGCTGCTAGAATGACTGACAGTTTTAAAGTCCAGGCCACAATGATGTGGAGTCTGGCGTTACTTTTTAGTGTATAGAACAGGAAAATATCCCATTTTAAAAGAAAATATAGCCTGTATAGAACCCTGTTTAGTCAACATTTTCCCTTCTTTCCTTCTTTCTTTCTCGTATAGATAGGCCAGCAGGCGGAGGAGGGTTCATAGTGTCAGATCCGATGAGAATGTTTCATCGTGCAGAAAAAAAAACTATTCCACACGCTTGCTCCTGTCTTGTCTACCAAAGGTTAAAAGAAAAATGTAAAACTCCTTCCTGTCTGCACTGTTAGGAGTTTAAAATCATTGCCAAAAATTATCCACACACTTCTTTTACGATGTTAGGTATTTAAAAAAGTGTAAAATAAGGTAAGATAATTCATTCTGTGTACTATAGCAGGTGTTCAGAATTAGACTAAACAGCTTTCCTGTCTGTATCCAAGTATAGAAAGAATATGGTTGCGTTACTTGATATTTTTGACTAAAAATTCTCACTTAATCATGTCTTAGAATTCTTTCAAGTGGTTTCTAAAAAAGCCATTTTTAAAGTCATATTATTTAGGGTTGATCGGTTAATCTCACATAAGAACAGCATTTGCACACATTTAAATAAATAAAGACATAAATAAATATCTGTTTCTTTAAAGCCTTTCCCAACACTAAAGGCAGGCTAAAGTGTTTTACACTAGCACCCACACTTACACAAAAGCGTATGAGCACACACCTGTCAGGTTTTTAAACAGTTTTTGAACTGCTTCAAGAAAAAGCCGAGATTCGAATCCACGACACACAAGTCTCACTATTCGGGTGACAGGCCAACAGTCTTTAGCCGCCGTCATACCAACCATCTCAACACACCAAAGCAAGCAAGCAAGCAAGCAAACAAACAAACACACCCACACACGAGTGGGACAATCGCTGTTTTAAGCCCACAGCTCAGGTTACATCAGGGCAGAGCAGTCCAGCCCCACAAACAAATTGGATTGTTGTGTGTGAGTCGTGTCCAGTGGGACAATCTGCTCTCCAGTCAGAACAAAACTGTCCCGACACTACACCAAACCCTCCCCGCCATTGTCGGTGTTAGTTAATCAATAAGACTGTAATAACTCAGTATTTACTTATTAGAAACCTTAATGGATCGAACTCTGACCTCTATTTTTGTGAATATTTGTCGCTCAATACTGATTTTGTAAATAATTTTTCGTGTACGGATTCCATTTGATAATAATATTATATGTACTTTACGAAAGGTGCAATATACAGTGTTTTTCAAAGCGTTCTTAGAAAACGCAGCATTGACCTTGATCCAATTAATAAGAAAATATTGTTAATGTAAAGCCCTCGTTATGCGAGCAACCATTTAAAAAAATAATAAGCGCCATTATCGTTTTTATTATGGAAAGCACTTTATACTTTCTTGTGACCCATTATTTGGTACTCATCTTTGTTCTGACAATAATAACTACCAAGAATCTTGATTATTTGTTTTTAATTGAATCTTATGTCTGCTATCCTTAGCATTCATCTGAGTATTAATTCCTATTACTTATGCTTTGATTACTCAACTTAATGTATTTGAAAGACATTAGGATTTCCTTTAATTTTGTTTAAAAGTGTTTGTCTCCTTATTATAAAGTAAATTTTACGTAAACTAGCCAACAAAATACACTTATTATTTCCACCTTAAATCAGCCTTTCACAAGATTTAGCAGTTCTAATAAGTAGCTACGTCTACAACAATCTTTAAGGAGAACTTGAAACACTAAGCATCTTTGTCACCAAAGAAAAGATCGAAGTTGACAGGCAAAGTCCCACCACCTACAGCACCACCGTTGTGATGGTTTATCGACTTTGACATTATCCTACTTACAAATACTTGCCAGCCTCCTTTCTCTTTTATTTGATCTCTCCCATAATTTAGTCGTTGACAGGAAGTCGATAAAACTCTCAATCCGTATCTGTTATAAATTCTTAAAATTGTCCAGAACATTGTATAAATAGCTCTATACAGTTCGCAAGACGGGAAGGAAGAAGAGTTAATGTCAACTGGGACATTGTAGATAAGTAAACACAGTCCATTGATTTTGGTTCCACTCCACGTAGCAGATGGCAAATGAACTGTTGTGTGTCGGTGGCTTTTCCCTCTGGGCAAGCAATTGTGACTGAGGCCTTGAGATTGGCATTGATTGTAGTACTGGAGGCCAAACTACAATTTACAATCTTCAGGATAT
Source organism: Pomacea canaliculata (assembly GCF_003073045.1). Classification (NCBI taxonomy): domain Eukaryota; kingdom Metazoa; phylum Mollusca; class Gastropoda; order Architaenioglossa; family Ampullariidae; genus Pomacea; species Pomacea canaliculata. The sequence goes on from NC_037592.1 coordinate 23,801,973, forward strand.
ACTTCTATGATATTCAACATTAGCTAATGTGGCCTTAATCAGAGAAAAAGGGCAGCAAAGTCAAAGAAAATAAAATATAATAGGAATTGTTAACGCCAGACCTCAGGAACTGCTTGTCTTTATTTTCTAACATCAGTTCTTCTGTGGAATTGTATACTTCTAGGTTGCATGCGTTTTTTTCTGTAAAACAATTCATAATTAATATTTGGTGCCAATATGAAGACTATCTACATGAAATCCTACTTCTGCCATTGGGGACAAAAAGGTTTGCTCTGCCTCGTGGCTTTGCGAACAGTGTCTGGAAATAAGCCCGGAGGCAACAGAGAACTCCATATTGTTGCTGATGGCAAGCAACTGGTCCAGTCGTTTACTAGGATTTCTTGTGATAACATTGATCCTTTGTCAATAAACACCTAAAATAGATGCCTTTGACATTGTTGTATTTACTCCAGTCCATTTTTATCGTGTAGGTTTGTTGGTGACCTAGACCTGATGTGGACCTGATCAGCATCGTGTGGATGTCCATGAGGTGTGAGGAGTCTGTGTGCCAACACTCTACAACTTGTGTTTCGTGCCTGAAAACAATCATTAGCCTGATATGCTCAGCAAGGGTCCTGACAACATCACTTGTTACTAGTTTTATATCCTATTCATGGTATCAGTGTCAGTGGATTTTTGGCAACAACAATTTGAAATCCTGAACTGCCAGTTACGAGACTTCTGCTCTTGTCTCAGATGTCAATAAGATGTAAAGGACGCCATAAAGTTTCCTTGGTAAAGCGGAAAGAATTGGAATTGTTTTGGTGAGAAATGGCAAGAAATGTACTCAGGACAATGGAGCTCAATGTCTTGAAAAGGACGCTGGTGACTTTACTGTGGATGAGTTCGCTGGTGAGGTTGTCAGTGATGCAGCAGACGACAACCAACGCATCACACCTGCTGGGTGAGTACTGAATACTGAATGATTGAAGACTGAAATTTCGTTCTGATGTATTTAATTAAAAATTCTGGCAATGATGTTTTAGCTATGAAGGTGGTAGTAATACTTTTGTTTGTGGGAGAAGATTGTTAATGCAATGTTTTCCACACATCTGTAATGATAAATTCGCGCAATAATCCTGGACAAAGACACTTTACCTGTTTAGAGTGCAATGAACACCTGTGCCCCGTTCTTTGCTTCTGCATGATCCTGACTGATCATTTATTTGTTATAAAAACATGTCACTCGACGAGACAATCGATCAGTGTGAACGAAATTTGACTAAGACTAAGATTTTATTTAGTTTTAAGGAAAGGGGGAGAGAAAAAGAAAGATTTTAGGGTTGTGACACTTAAAGTAATCATTATATTTGGATTTTCAGTAATCCAACCAACCAGCCAATACCCACCCACCAAATAATAAAACCTAAAAAACAAACAAGCAAACTAATAAATGACTGGGTTGATATTCGAAAACTAAACTATTAAAGACGACAAATTGCGTGGTTATTGAAAGTGTAAAGATTTTTATTTGAGTTTATTAGGTACATCGTCTCAAACTTCTAAGCTCTGCGGCGGGCAGGTAAAATACCAAAACCCCAGGCCAGGTTATAGTGATATCACATATTTATAGTTTACAATAAAACTTTGAAACCAGCTTTTCTTTGAAAGCAGCTTCCCCCCGATGCTCTCTAACGACTCCATCAGACATTTTAATGTTAGTTGATATCTTTGTACTGTGTGTTAGAATGTGATGAACTGCGGATTTCTAATGCTATTGTACTTGATAAATTAAATTTCAATCAAATTAACCTAGCCTGAATTTAAACTAATGAAAACAGGTCACTTCACATTTTGTAAGACGGGTCGGTCCTAAAGACCTCCGCGGGCTGTACTTTGCCCTCCTCTGTTCTAAACTATTTCCGTGTAGTGAAGTAGAGGAAAAAATACAGGACGAGTAGACAAGTACATATCGTGTCTGCCTATAGTTATTTGACAGTGTTCGCAAACATTTAATAAACAAAACGACATGCTTTTATGTAATTCCTATTTACTGTGGTAACTATTTTAATTCCTTCATAGCAAACAACCAAATAAAAAAAAACAAATTAAGGAGGAAAACTAGGCAATAAAAATCAATAAACACAAATAAACAAACAGATAAGTCAGATAGATTAAGGCAAATAAAACAAAAAGCAGATAAGAAGCATCAATCATGTGTGGAAATGCATGACTGCCGCACAGACTGTGCGATTCTTGCAAGTGGAAGTACAAAATACTTTGCTGTCATGTTCTGGCGAGGCCGCCCACGGTCATCAACGGATGAAAGGATGATCCGGGCTCCAGAGCTGCTCATCACAAAGCACACAATGAGATGCACGTGCTTCTCGTGTTTGAACTTCTGTTAGCTGTGTGTGCCTGTGCAAAGGGCTCACACCCCACTCTTCTTTGTATGTGTGAGAGAGAGAGGGGTGATCATACATTATCCTTCTTTCTCACTCTCTCACTCACTCTCTCCCTCTCATTCTCTCACTCACTCTCTCACTCAATCTCGTGTAAAGGAACCCGAACAATACCGTGTGCTCGGTATAGACGATCAGTCACCAGTCAAATCATGGGGTATGAGTTGGAAAGGACGGGGATGTGTGGAAGGAGAGAAAGAAAAGCCCGCGGTACCCCATTAACAAGCAAGTGCAGCATAATGTGGGAGGGCGTGGGAGGAGGACTGAGCGCCACAGTGACTATTTATCCTGGCAGCGAGAAATCAATGTCCTTTGTATGATCTGCCGAGAGTTCTGACACACGCGGGCCACCGTAGCGCCGCCAGCAGGTGTTTGTCCACCCTGAACACACAGCTGTGATGCTGTCAGCGACAATTAGTGCCACTTGCAGTTAATTGCTCTCGCACTCAGCTGTTCAGCATGTATTATGCATTGTGCAGCAATAAATATTTTGTCGGTTTAAAGTAACTGTGGCTCCTGTGTTAATTCCGTTATTCACACCGTTATGTAAAAACAAGGTGAGAGGTCAACTGAGCAGAAGTGGAAACATGGCCTTGAGGGCGAGGGGAGGAGACCTACAGTTTATGTATACACACAACATGTAAACATTTTGTTCCCAAAGATGGACAAACAAGAGAAATTAAAAGAGCAAGAGAGGAGAGAAATAGATCGACATGATGCTGATGATGATGATAGTGAGGAGGAGGAGGAGCAGGATGATAATGAGGAGGATGACGATTGCGCTGTATTTTATCTAGATACAAGTGTTTCAGCACGGTTTAACAATAACACAGATAAAAAAATTACAAATAACATGGAGAATGGATATTAAGTAAAATCGAAATAAAAACAAAAAAATTTCCTTTATTTAATAATATATTGAGACAGCGATCTCAAGTCCAAAAATTGTGAACTTGATGGACGGTCAGAGAAGACAGACTAGAGTTTGGCCCATAAAACCGGATTCTTAGGATGTCCTTTGAAGTAGACAGTTGAATCCGACAGTAGACTTCTGCGTAAATATTAAAAAAAGTTCAATAATTAAATAAAAATCTGAATTAAAGTGATATAAGTGATGATACGTATTTTTACGATACACATGCAAATAAATAGAACTTGTCACTTCTATAACTAGAAACATCAACATATCGAGTCATCACACAAATATTAAACATGTCGGCAAGCTCTGTACACACTCGATATCGCCGCTGTGTTAGTGATGAGGTGAGATGTAACACTTATACAATTAATGATGAGGTGGTGTACACTGAATGTAGTCTCAGTCTCCTTGTTTGTCAACCTCACTCTCCAGGTATTCTTCCGCCTCTACAAGATGAGCAGACGACGGCTATTTTACGCAATATTTCAGACGACAAATTCAGCTTCTATGTTGTCAACATATCTGTTCCGGAAAAACAAACATTGCAGAGTTATGCAGACGGTGAGTTCTGACGTCACTTCCTGTGTGTTATCATCTCACGTCATGTGTCTGTGAAGCTAGTAAACACAACCCTTGATCGCCTTTGTCTGTCTGTGCAGTTTTCCATAAAAACCCATAAAATCCTGCTCTCCCTGATTTTCAGTCAGAAAAATACATCATACCTTTGATCTCTGTGAACAGTTAGCAACAAAACAAAACAAAAATGATCTTGATCTGCATGCCTTCACCATTCTTTTTTCTCTCCTCTTCTCCTTTCCTATTCTATTTTCCCTTTTTTATTCTTTCTTCTTCTTCTTATCTCTTTTTATTGTTTCTTCTCCTCCTCCTTTTTCTAGCCTTTCCATTTTCTCATCATCATCGTTATTATTATTATTTAGTAGTTCGCTTGTCACTATAAAGCTAGTCTTTCCTTCGGAAAAGAGGCGAAATGTAAATATTGTTCGTATCATCTTGTACTTACCTTCATCCCAACGCTCCTCTGCTCCACATTAGCTGTATGTCGGATGTTCTCCCAGTTTTCAATCTTACACCATGAAGACAAAGCTAATGTAACGCTGATGTTGTTGCTGGTAGTGTTGATGGTGCTGTGGTGTGGAGAAGGAAAAGCTAGTGATGAGATATCGGTGATAGTGATGACAGCTTTGATAGTGATGATGACAGCGCCGACTGTTTCTTTCAGCTGTGCACGAGGTGCAGCGAAGAAAAATCACTGCCTTGGTGGGGCCGTATCACCCCCAGTACTATGTGGCCTGCCGCCACCTCAATGTACCCTACCTTGTGACATCACAGCTCCCCGAGGACATAGTACCCGGACCGCTCCTCGTCGAGCTGTTCCCCAACGCCGTGACGTTTGGCAAATCTGTTAGTGACGTCATCAGCTTCTACCACTACACCAAAGTCGCCGTCGTGTACGACTCCTGGGCAGGTAAGAATGGATGTGTGACGTCACGTGTCTGGCAAGGTGCTTTGCTTCCTTCTCCCTGTTTAAACCCTCGTTCTGGTACCTGGCACTAACCACATCCCACTGCTACTTTCACTCCTAAAAACTAACCGCCAGTCCCTACTGGGCTCTGTGTTCAAACCCACAAGCTGCCACACAGGTAAGGCGACGATGTCTCAGTATTTTGAATGTCTTGCCCCTGGTAATGTATTTTCGTATTTTTCATTGACTTACAATGTATATTTTTGGTTTTCTTACTTTATTTTCAAAACTGGTCAGGTAGGTGCCAATCGGTTAATGTTCTTTTCTGGCTTAGATGACATTACAAAGGATACAGTGGATTCATGTTGGCTTCAGTGTGCAAGGGATCTGTCCAGTAGTTGTAGATCAGTGGTTGCTGGGGATGTTTGCGGCATAGCGGTCACACTTCAAAGAATTTTTCTCACCGTCTAGCAGCACTGTCGTTTCAGTTCCCGACTGCCTGTCCCATTATCTAAACAAAGAACCGTATAAACATTTAATAAGCTGTTGATTGAAAACTATAGACTGAGTACATGTATGACACAAAGACATTGAAGGAAGCTGTTTCGTCTCGCTGAATCATGAAAAATGTAAATTGTGCAAAAATTGGGATAAATTGGGGTAAAACAGACCTCTATAATTATACATAAAGGCTGTCACAATTAACTGCCACTGTGTTAGCAGCTTCAGTAGAAATGCAGTGTTAGAAGCTGTTTTGCCTACTGGACAAGTCACGTGGCTCTGACGTCCTCAACTGCCATAACTTGAAAAAGTCATTCAATGAAGATGCAAGCAAAAGATGGCGCTGCTAGTTTGAATGAGTTCAGCTTGCATTGGGTCGGCCAGCAACATCCGGTGTGATCTGACCTTTGGAGGAAAATAAATGCTGAGAACGGTGAACGAATTCCGGGGATGCAGAGCATGTAAATGTAGGATATATATCTGGCTATATATTTACAACATTGAGATAACTCTGCTTTATGAAGTTTTTGTCAGAAAAATGGTAAAGGATAGCATTTGTGGGGCAGCGTGCTCTTCGTTTTAGTCCCCAGCAAGAGTCTCAATTTGTGAAAGGCATGACACGTATTCCTCCTCTCTTATACTAGTTTGATAATTTTTTTCTTGGTATTCGATCAAATGCATACCAAAAACATACCATAGTTAAGAGTTCTCAAGGATTTTCTTCCTTTTTGTATTTTTCCTCGGCATTAGAGGGTCTCTGACGACTACCCTTTGTCTCACCTTAAAGCACATTTCACTGAGACATTTCACGAGGTGCTTTATCTTAAAAATAAATCGCCGATGTTTTCAGTCACATGATTTCAATCTGTGGACAGGTGCTGCAGTTCTGGAGCAGCTGTTGATGAAGTCGTCGATGGAGGTGACGGCGTATCGCGTGCAGCAAAACCGACTGAAGCCAGTCCGTGACGCCCTCAAGTCCATGCGTGACCAGTACTTTGATGTCTACGTGTCTGTCCTGAGCCCCAACACCACCAACTACGTCATGAATCAGGTCAGTCCCCACGTGATCCTCCTCAGCATCATCTTCATCATCCATTCATTTTATCACCATTACCTTCACTACAAACATATGTGAAATTTTGTTTTTTAAAACTGTTTTTCCCTTTGTAGATAAAACAAACACAGTAAAATTGTCTGTGTTTTTTTTTTATTCTAGATGATTACGTACATAAACCAAGAATTAAAATCCTGTGAAAAATATAATTACTTTGAAAACATATTTTTTTGTATTTTTACTTTTGCAGGCATTATCACTCAGCATGTTTTCGCCGGCGTATAAATGGATTCTTGTAAACACGGTAAGCAACAATTTTTTTTTTACATTTTGTCTTGAAATCAGTGTATCCTAATACAGCCAGCTTGTCCACTCTGTATGTCCGGCCTGTACGTGAAGGACTTGGCTAACAAGTGTCTTATCCTATTACCTGCATTTTCTTGCAACCAGCAATAAGACAAGTCGTTAACTGATTGTCTCTTTTAAAAAACTCTACAGCTGCGTGTCAAGGTATATTATTATCCCATTTCTACCAGAATCTAAGGATTTAATGAACATTTATCTTGTAATGCTGAGAAAGGGTCACGTGACTTCTTTGTGTTTTAAATGTTCGAGAAGAGCAGAGACATTAAGGGCTGTGTAGCGGATGGACAAGAGTGTGATACTCACACTTTTTCAGTCTGGCCAGTGCGCTGAATCGTTGTGACAATGTCGACAGGAAGCGGAAATGACGCTGTGAAAACTGCATCCGTCTTACCGGAAATCAGGCCGACAGCGAAGATGAATGGTTGTGAAAGTTATGCGCTGTGTCCTACTTGGGTGACCTGTCGCAGGGTTCACTTAGGAACCCATAGTCAAAAGCACTGCAAAATCGCTTCAAAGCTTGCTGCTGAAGTTAAGAAATGATGAAGCTCTTCAACTCGGTCATCAACATTTACATGCAAAGATAGTGATGGCAGGAGATGAAAACCACTGAAGGCGAATTGAAACTCCAGGACCGCCCTGCCCGTGTGAGAGAGAATGGATGCTGATGTATGTGAATGCTGGAACAGCTGTCCTCCATGCAATAATAATATCGAATTAATTCCCATTAAGTCTCAGTGTTTCTCCCTCAAAAATAAATTTTCATTAAAAACAACCCTCAAATCATAAGCCTTACCTGGACGAGTTCGGGCTGGAAAAGTACGTGGACACGAGGGCGAACATCACTGTGCTGCGGCTGATGATGGACTTCCACTCACAGCTGTGCCAGCTGCAGGCCGGCGACATCAGCCTCAAGCGGGCAGTCCTACACGATGCGGCGCAGGTCTACAGGTTCCGGACGATGAACCACCATGGCGAGGTGCGCTGTCAGATGAAGCAACCAACAAAGAGGTGAATAAAGGGCAGGGTAGGGTTGGGTCGGTGGTCTTACAACTTTATTCTTTCTTCTCTCTATTTCCCTTATTTTAGCCCCTTTCCCTAATCACTGAAATTTCCTCTAATCATCTTTATTGTTGTATTAACACATTAACACCGTTATTAAAGTAATGTGTTCGACCTGTTTGATGTTCTAAAGTCGCATAAAAATTAGTGTGAATTGGTCTTGCTGACGAATTTCTTTTCTCTTATCAGTTGAGGGTCGACGGCTGCACCGGCTGTTTAGAGTTTGATTCCTTCGGGAAGACGACAAGAAAGTTTTCTTCAGATCATGAGCCTACAGGGATATCGCAAAGGCGAGGTAGGTATTTGAGAGAACTTATGGTCTGAACACTTTTAGTCTATATTTTAATCCTCGTTGTTTGCACTTTTTAAAATATATGTACACTCTTCTATAATTTTTCTATACTCTTCTATAATTTCTTACTGCTTTTTTGTAATATCACAGAGGGAGAAAGGACAGATGTTTAGCAGAAGTAAAAAAAAATATAACACGTTAAATATAATGCAGATTTCACAATTGAACTGTTCTTTAAAACCAAAAAAAAAAACGTTTGCAAACGGTTCTAAATTCATTTTAAGTGAAATTTTATAAATAAAACTCATCGTAAGACTATGAACATGGTGGTTTGACTTTAAGCTGCCTTCTGGCTGCTGATATTTTTTAAAATTAATTTTAACCAAATAAGCATGGACTGCAAATGTGACCCATGAATAAATCGGTCGGTAATCCAATTTATTCTACATGCAAATTTTGATGGATTCCTTAATACTTGTATTAATGCAGCATAATGTTGCAAGAAGTCCTCCTCACTACCCCGAAGTATACAGAGAAATATATATATACAGATTAACAAATAAAGACAGAAGTCATTGAAACATTCTGCTGTTGTTATGTTGTCTCCTTCTGTGACATATTCAACTACTATTGTTAGTTTAACTGGTTTCAGGGACTTTTTTTTATTGCCTTACACTTCGTCGTCCAGTTTGAGTAGTTTGCACTGACAAGTCTGTATGCCCTACCCTCACATTTCACAGCCTGTTTCTCGTGTTTCCTCTAAAGTTATCAAAGCTTAGCGAGTCTGCACCTCGTGGTAGACAGCCACACTGAGATAACTGCCCTAGGAGCTGCACCTGGAATATTTCACACTGCAAAATATAAAACTTGCACGTGTGATAATTGTCTGCTAGTCATTGTTCACAAAATCTATTATTATTTACTAAACTACGCATTCTACGGTTATTCTAATATTATAAACATTTATAGAGAGTAAAATAATTTCTTGGTAAATCGAAGCTCACATCTTATCATAACTGATGCGATGAAATTCAATTATATTTTCCAAAAAATTCTATTTAGTGTTGAGATTATTCACAAGATTAACCCATTTACCTCGCTGAACTGCAAAAAAAAAAAAATAAAATAAAAAAAAATAAATAAAAATAAAAAAAGAGTCCAGGACAAAGCTTTCCAAAGGGCAGTTGTCAATATTTAGTCGTTTAAATTGTGCAAACAGTTTTTTTTTTCTCTTTCCCAACACGTGATTTTGTTCTGGGAATCCCAAATTGACAGCATCCGTTGCAATGCTCTCTGTATCTGTGATCTCACGAATTCACTTCCTGTGCCTTTCCTTGACCCCACTCTAAAGGTTACTGACGAGGAAATTGAGTTTTGGGACAAGCAGCGCAAGGTCAAAGGTCAGGCGCTCGCCAAGGAGACGTTGCGCAGACAACTGGTTTGTATTTGGAGGTGCAGTTCCTCAACCGAAAGTTATCCCAGCTCCCCGCTGTGTCATCATGCAGCCTCTTTGCTTACTGTGTGTCTTTGCCTTCTCTTGCCATCTGCGGTGACACAGTGCGCCCCCTTGCGATGTCTTTCTGTATCTAGTCCGCCATCAGCTGTAGGAGACAGTAGTGCTTTGTCCTTCCTAGGCTTTACTTTTTCTTACTCTCTCTCTCTTGCTGTATGCCTTCCAGACTTTGCTCTGTGTACAACTGAAAACACTTGTCAGAAGCAGTTTGAGAACAGTGTCAACAAGATGATTGTCGTGCTTTGTGTATCAGACTGTGAGAATGCTGAACTCACAGAGCAACTCACAACCCTGGTCTGATTACTGCGCAAAAAAGACAAAGATTACTCACAAAGAGGACAAGCATCTACATGGAAGCTGTTCTCAGACTGCCTGAAAAAACCATGTAAACTACATTAAAAAAAAAAACGAATATTTACTCCCGTATCTACTGTAGAAACTTTTTGCTGCCAAGTCAAACCCTTTAACGGTCTTTTTTATTTGGCAGTAGAGACGATCCCAGAATGCAGACAAAGACTCAAAACTGAAACATAAACATTTTAAGCTGATGTGTTATCTGCTGTTTGCTTCTTGAAGCTAAGCATTATCCAATGCCCACGCAGTTATCGTAAGGCTGTTACATAGAGGAAGATGTTCTTTATGTGGACAGTGGCTTTTTTCTCCTGCATGAACCTTTATTGCTTGATGCTATCATATTTCATCACTGCTGCACATTTAGCAGGCTAGATATTTTAAGTGTTTAATATACCTTTTTAACCATAGGTAGTTATTTATTTGTTGTTGATTAACATTTTTTTCCTTCATTCCACATTTCCCGCAAAAAGTAATTAGCTACTTGCTTTTGTTTCCTGTTTCGTCAATGTGTTTGGCTTGTGTGTTCACTTACAATATAGCATTTGCTTGTGCATTTTCATGTTAGTTTAGTCCATTTTGTTCATAAAGCTAAAAAGTTAGTTTCTGGAAAGGCTCATGAACAGGGTTGGCAACAATGATTACACGAGGACGTCTTGACAAAAATAGACTGATAACGGTTGTCATGGTTTGTGCATTTCCTCCTATATCTTTGATTATGGACAATAAATACCTTCTTCTCTCCTGATTGCTGGGAAAATACAGTAAAAATAATTGTTTGACCACACCAATACCTGTCGCTTATTCACGCCTTGCGACTTCGTCAGAGCGGAACGTGGCGAAGTTCACCTCTTGACCTCGTGCGGCGCGTGGTCCCGTCAAAGTCCTACAGTTACGTCACCCGACAGCAGGTCTTCGGGGAGGAGCCACTGAGAATCACCACCTTAATAGTAAGTAGGTCAGTTCGTAAGTTAGGGGCTTTATCTATTGGAAAAAAGCATTATCTGCGAAGATGGGAGAGGGAGGACAACTTTTACACACACAACGTCCATTTTTATAAAAAAAAATCACGTCTTCTTGTGAAATGAATCCGTTGGTACGGGGTACAACTGCAAGATGGTCTTGATTATGGTTTCTCTGGAAGGTTAACAGAAAATCCTTTACTACCGCAGACTATGACGTCTTTGCCCTTGACCCAAGAATCCTCCATCCACCAACTTGAGCTCTCGTCCATGTCTCAGAACTCAATCTGTAAACGCGATCTTGTCCTCACTCACAGGAGCCGCCATTCGTGCAGTATCGGGGGGACACCAAGGGTTGGCGCGAGCCAGGCATCGTAGAGGCGACTACAGGCAAGGAGCTGGAGGGCATGTGTCTGGACATCCTCAAGGAGATGTCTCAGCTTCTGGGTTTTACCTTCAACGTGTCCTTAGTCCCAGACGGCAAGTACGGGTCACTCAAACCCACAGGGTGGACTGGCATGGTGGGACAGCTGTTGAATGATGTAAGTGATGTGTACACCCAATTCGCTCTTTCTCTGTTAAGTCACGTGATAATCGTGGTAGGAAAGTGGTAGTGATGTTATTTACGATCTGATGGCTAATTATAGACTAAAACAATAGCTAAAAGACAGTCGTTTGTAAAAGTGTGAAATAATTTTACCTGAGGACGCTTCCCTTTCGCCATCCAGATTTTTGGATTTCCCAACTTTTTTTAAAGATTAGAGATATCAAAGCATCAAAACCTGAAAGTGAAGGCAGGACTGACTTTTACTAAAACTTTTTGCTCTAAGAAGTTAAAAAAAAAACAGCCATTTTGTGCGCGTCCAACCCCTGATGAGACTAACTTAACTTCTGTTTGTCCCACGCCGTCCAGAAAGCCGACATCGCGCTGGCACCGTTCCAGATGTCGGCGTCGCGGTCGTCAGCCGTCGACTTCACCAAACCCTTCATGACGAAAGGGACGACTGTGGTGGTGAGGCGGCCCGAGCAACACATCTGGGTCTTCCAGTTCCTCTCACCTCTCTCCAAAGTCGTCTGGTCCGCCATCTTCCTCGCCTTCGCCATCGTCAGTCTGGTTCTCTTCGGGGTCAGTCGCGTCAACTCCGACAGGTGAGAGCGAGAGAGAAATGAGAAAGGGATGGATAAAGAAAATATGTTAGCAGAGAGAGTGAGAGATGAGTGCGGGAAGAAGAGACATGAAGGAAGCTAAGAAAGAGAGGAAGAAGAAATAAAGGATTGACAACAAAAGCAATGACTGCCAAGAGAGTGAAGTTAGAGAGAAAGCAGAGAGGGAAGAAGAGAGAAAAGATTATATTAGAGAGAAAAAGAGCAGAAAGAAAATGAAAAGGAAAGAAAGAAAAGAATAATAAATAATGGACACCAAAATGGCTTAAAAAATGTTAGGGAATTCTGAGTCGAATAACGACACATTATTTCTTTCTTTACCTGTCACGCGTTCAAACAGTTTCTACCTAACACGTCAACATGACAGTTTTATACCTCTACAACAAATCAAGGTTCAACGAAATTTGTTTTCTTTTGGGATTCAGAAAAGCTCAGTACACGAGTAACTTGCTGGAGAGCTTCTGGTACATCTGGGGCACCCTCCTGAGGGGGTCTCTGAGTGGCTCGCCATACGCCATCTCCTCCCGCATCGTCAGCTCCGCCTGGTGGTTCTTCTGCCTCATCGTCACCTCCATCTACACTGCCAACCTCGCTGCTTTCCTCACAATCACCATTGGAGATGCAGGTTGGTGTGGGTGATGACCATTTTTACAGACATCTGTTAAGCTTAGTCAAATATGTTTAAAGTCAGGTGACATGCGCACTACCAGGCACTTCACATCTGTCTGTGGTCGTTTCTACATTTTAGTATACTACTTGCGTGATGTGTGCGTGCGTGCGCGTGTACGTACGTCGTCTCCTTGAGTATAAGCCGAGAGGGTGAGAACACGGGGAGAGAACTGGAGCAATGAGGTCCACTGTTGCAACAAATGTTCAGGTTACCATTAATATTAAAGTCGGAAAATCACATTTCTATTATCATAATGATTTTTCTCCTACCCCTTGCTTATGCCACCCTCTCCCCGTCCCTCCATCCCATTCCCTTGATTGTCGCAAGATGGCTCTCCACTCGCGCGAGTCGTCATCTGCATGAAACGTGCGACCATAACGGCAATCGAGGACAGGAATACACAAGTAACTCTACATCGATGAAAGCATCTGCATCGTTCAGTGCGGGTGAACAAATACAAATATCAAGCGGTGCTAATCTGGTCATCTGATGCCCGTTACCCTCGGCTGTTTCGGGAAGATTCCTGGCGTCCGTGCATCGTAGCAGGTCAGAGGTTGCACACTGTCAGCTCTAGAAGCGGTTCATCAGGATTAGGATGAAGGTTTGGGGGCCTCGGACACGGTGCTGCATGTCATGGAATTGTGGGCTTGATTTCCTGGAGAGGATGAGGCTCATCTGCAGCTTGATGCACTGAGAGAATAGAGGAAGGAATCGGGCTCGAGCTTTCAGAGCAGGGTTCCCAGGTCCTTGCAAGGTCCTTTTAAGTCCTTTTATATTGAATTTTCGCCGAAAGGCCTTTTAAGTCCTTTTATTTGCCATGCGGTCCTTTTAAATTCTCACACAGGTCCTTACATTTTCTCTGTGACCCTTTTAAGTCCTTTTATCGATAAAATATTACCACAAATTTATTTCCGGAGTAGACTTTGGAGCAAAATACCGACGATTTTTCGCCGCATGTTTGGTCTACACATCTGTACAACACTAGTTCCCTTCCGTATTCGCAAAAAACACTCTTTTTTCAAAAGGTCTTTAGAAACTTACTCTTTCTTGAACTTTGATCTTCTAGTACTACTGTGCATAGCTCTATTTCTCTCTCTCTTCCCGTTAGAGTGTGTGTGAGAGAGAGACACGTGAACTGACTTTTGTATTACACCAAAGAATGGCTTTCAGGTTTTGCAATTATTATTACTTAGATTTCTAGAAAACTTGGAACATTAACGGTGTATGTTATCAGCGCGCTAAGGACACTTTTTAAGTTATCTAATCTCAATATGGCAGACAGGCATCAAAATTAACTCTTTGATTATTTATTACTAGAAATACATGTATTTGAGAACATAGAGAAGACCACAGATTCATAAATAATACATCTTTCCGACCACACAAGAGAAAAACTTAAGCATTGATGACTGTCACTTAGGTCCTTACGAATGCATGAAAGGTCCTTTTAAGGTCCTTTTTTGGCACCATCCCTGATCCCTGGGAACCCTGTCAGAGATCACGTGACCGGCGACCTAAAGCAGGGATGCGGGCGTGCGTGTAGCCGGGCAAACTATTTTATCACTATTTTATTATGATCTGAAATACTGAAGGTCAGAGTAAACGACAGGTCTTTTTATACATGATTATTTTACAGCCAACTCACTTTTTTCTCTTTTATTGTTTCATTTTAATTAGTCATGCTCTCTTTTTCTACTATTTTTGGCCAACCTAGGCATAGAATCAGCCGCTGACCTGGCCAGCCAGAATTATTATGATTACGGCACAGTGGAGGGCTCGCAGACAGAAACTTTCTTCAACCACACCCGAATGCCGAGCTATGCCCAGATGTGGGCCTACATGTCCACCCTCTCACCTGGCTCCAGGGTTCGCAGGGTGGAGGACGGATTCAAGGTAAACTTCTGACAGCCAGGTAGACAAACACGCACAAATAGGGCAGACAAGCTGACAGAATACTAACCACACCAAAAAAAATAAAATAAAATAAAAAAAATAAAAACAAAAACAAAAACCGAGGCTCAGAAAGGTGGACCGTGGGAAGACAGCCGGACAGAACAGAAAGGAGATATCGTTTATGGGCGTGAAGAGGTCGTAGGTTCGCAGAATATATACAGAGCGTGTACCAATATGTCATTGCCCTTATAATAGTAATTATAATGATGATAATAATAATTTGTGATTTATATCGCGAATAATTACGCTCACAAACGTGCATGCTCAGGGTTTAAGGCAAGTAAAAATAGAATACAAAGGATGGAAGAAGAAGCAAGTCTGCAGACAAATAACGAAAGACAAACAGAATACACTATTAGGAATCAGGCAAAAAGCAATAATGATGAAGAGTGTCATAAATCTTTGTAGAAAGAGGAGCAGGCGGGCTAGTAGTAAATTACAATCACAACTATTGACAGCTGCGTTGATCAGTAAGGAGTAATGTTCAGGGAACAGATGTGTGTAGTGCACATTTAAAGGACTCGATCGTGGGTAGATGCCGATTTTAAAAGTTAGAAGCACAGTATATATAAATATGTATGTTTCGTGTGTGTGTGTGTGGCGGGGTGTACTACGTGAATCTGTGTGTATTCGTACTTGTGTGGATACGTGTGACTGTGTGTATACAAAGCGAGCAAGGGAAGGTCGATACGCCTTCATCTGGGACACGCCGACCATACGCACGAGATCTCCAACGACTGCAACCTGATGGAGGTCGGCTCCTCCTTCGACAACAAGGGCTACGGTTCGCCTTCCAGAAACACGCGCCGTACTCCGAGCGTCTGTCGTGGGCGCTGCTGAAGCTCAACGATGCCGGCATCTTGTACAGGCTGGAGAGAAAGTGGGTTTGTCACCGGCTCTGTTCTTTGTCTAATTGTTGCCATGTTGTTTACATCATCGCCTTTCTAAAAATGTCGATAAGAAGATGCAGTTGGGAGCATCAGCCATCTTAAGAAAAGTGTGGATCCGTAGCCTTGCTTGTTGTCGTGATCCGTTTCACCTGAACCTAATTTGACCTGACAATTCTCACATTCACATGACTGCAGATGGTGGCGACCGCAGTTCTGTCCCAATCAAGTCCAAAGCGCCAAGACAAAATCCTTGGACTTGGAGACAGTCTCTGGAATGTACCTCGTTATCCTGGGTGGAATCGTCATTTCCGCCATCTTGTGTCTGGCGCAATACTGTCTGGCCAAGGACGCATCAAAAAGGTGAGAACGCAGGTGAAAGTGAGAGGTCTTTGGTGTCAACATGAGTTAGACTGCTTGTAGGTAAAATTCAGGCTCTTGGCTATCATTTTCAGCAGTAAAAGTGTTTAAGTGAATGGATGAAAGTATCTGATGTCCTTCACAGTGCCGTAAAAACATTGCATGATGAAGAGCCATGTCGTGTTGACTGTGTGGAGAAACGCTTTCATTGGCTCCATTGTTTGATGCATGCTGACATTTGTTTTGAAGCTTCAAACATTTTGAAAATCAGTAAATTTGAATGAAAAGCTCTTATAGAGATTATTTTAAGCGAGTTTTGGCTTGTTACAGCGACGTGCAGCGGACGACGAGGACGAGGATGAGAAGACACGTAACCCGGGCATAAAAGTCAAAGCGACGGTGTGGTCAAGGCAGGTGAGGACCTTCAGGTGTTTCAAAACCACTCGTCCCTCACCTTTCGCACTTTGTCGCCCTCCGAGTGGTCATAACTGCGCGGCCACGTCACGTGTCTGCAATGCAAATATTTGGACCTACCTGACCAGGTGATGACCTCTAGGCGCCGGAAAGAAGATGCCTTTCCCCTTCCCCTCCCGCTTCCATCCGCCAAGTGCCATCATCTACCAGGTGCTGGATGTCAGAGGAGTGCTGCCCGGTGCTTGCAAATGTCCGGCATCAGTTGTTGGAAAGATGTGCTGACTGCTGGGGATACCTGAGGATACCTTCAGACTAATGCCTTGCTGAATGGGCATTTGAAGACTTTGATTCTTTAGCTAAGCAGGTGTGAAGTGCCATTTGTGAGCGAGGGCTGTCAGGCAGCGATGATCGGAAGTTCTGGTGCGGACCAAAAGTCAACGAAAGATGTGGGAAATGTAGGAAAGACTCAGCAAGACACAGCTGTGGGACAAGTGTTGTTCCTGGACACTGCAGACCCGCTCATCGCTGTGACAGGGTCAGAAGGAGTTGGACTGTGGCGCCAGACATGACATTTTCTTAATATGTTTGTCCAGAATCTTCCTTCCGACCGGTTTCTCTGGACTGTATCTGCTTGTGAGCGTACTTGAAGTCCCGTTGATTACATGATATTAGTTGATATTACAATTTGTAAAATTAAAAACTAACACTTTTTTGCGACTGTGCAGTTACTAATTACAAACAACAGACACCGAAGACAAGCGACAACAACAACAGCCACAACATATGACAGAGGACCGGCTTTGAGGCCACCAGTTCTGACGTCACCATTGTAACTGTGTTCATGCAACAGTCTCAGAGTAACCTGTACACACAACTTCTTGAAACTGATAAAAGACAAGTAACATCGTTAGAGGGATGTTTTCACTGGCTCTGACTTGCAAGCAAGCAGTCCATGTCTGTCTTTCTGACATTCTTTCTTTGTTTGTCTGTTCGTCCGGTACTCCTCTGTCTACCCAACCCGACTATGCAATGTTCCCTTTTGTTTGGTCACGTGATCGTCTTACCAATGTTAAAAGCATGTGACCTCTACCATTAATAATAGATAATGATAGTTTCGGCTTTCATCCTGGTAACTCCCAGAAAATTCAGGAGCTGCAATCGTTAATGTCTTGTAAATAAAAATATTGATGACATTTTTATGAGAGTGGAATGAATACCCAATTTTGGTGTGCTATTTATAGCAGCGCTTGTAACACTTTGTTGCATTATTTATCAGGCTTGCGAAATATTGCAGGTAAAATCATCATCACGATTGTCTGGTTGGGAGGGGGATATATTGAATCGTTCTTTCCCATTTTTTATTTCTTCTTTCTCTTTCTCTTTCAGTCACATCACAGACATATGTACACAGACAGTAAATGCACGTGCGCTTGCAAACATGCACATACAACATACTTTTTCAAAACATATCTATTTACGTGAATTTAGATAACTTTCTTATTTATGAGGTTACATTCAGAAAATCGTCCACCTATTAAAATGTTTTTATGTGTTTCTGTTTTCTTCTCCTTCACTGTTTGTGGGGCTAGTGAATTTATGCTATTCGTTCCACGTGTCTGTTCTACAAACCAAAGTACACAAGTCGTTATATATTACACCAGGTAACCACTGTAACCCGGGTAACTCTGTGTACCCTAATACTTTCCGTAGGTCAGTGGTTAAGGGAGGGTCGACAAGGGTCAAAGAGAGTGGTTAGGGAGGTGAATTTGTTGTCTTCATCCCACTTCGTTCTTCCATTTGGAACAACGATTTCCTCGTCTCTCCACTCACTGTTTATGCAAGGTTACCGGTGGATGATGTTTATCGTGTAGATTCCAAACAAACAAACAAGCAAACAAACAAACAAACGAACGAACAAACAAACAAACAACCAAACAAACAGCTCGTCTAAGACAATCCTCATGCTGCATGCAAATATGCAGTTGATTACCAGTGTTGTGTTTGATAGTACATTACATATATTTAATGGCATTTCACTAGTGGGTTGTAGATTGTTTTCATCAACTGACCAAACATTACTCAACGAGTCAAAGACATTTGGATCATTTTTAACTCATCACCTGCTTAGTACGTATGTTTATGAGTATTTATATGTATGTTGAACTGAATGTATGCAGACGAATGTGTTTGTGCGTGCGGCGGTATTGCCTGAAACCCTAACTGTAACGGTCAGACATTTTTGATGATTATTGAATAATATTGATATTGTACATGATTACTCGGATGGTAGCAGAACTAGTGGTTCTCCGACAATTCTCGTTTCTTGTTTTGACGTATCTTGTGGAATACTTCTTCCGCCTGGATGATCACGGACCTGTCTCAGACCTGTATGATGTATAACCCAATAAAGCAATAATAACCTTTGAGTTTTAGTCTTCAACTTTCTTTTGTTTCTTTTGTTATTAATTTCATCAACGCTTCCAAAGCCACACGCGGACAGGTGTTGCAGGATGACATCGTGCACCTGAACACCTAGACCATCAAAGGCGAATATTTAGATGATAATAGCCTCAGTATCAAAGCGGGTCAGGTGCTAAAGTCCACGTGTTTCTCTCTGCTGTCGGCGATGACCACCCGTATGACGCCACCCGTGGCCCAGGCGCCGAGGGAGCTGTAACCGAGGGCCCGGCAGCCAGCGACATCCATAGTCAATTAGCGAAACTAGATTAGGAGAGGCAGTGATTGAGATCAATGGCCGACACCATGAGTGAACCAGGCTCCGGGTGACACGAGCCCTCGAGTCGGACTCCAGTTGTTGGGACGTGCATCACGTAATGACGTGCCGCCCACGTAACCCGGGGGGAACGTTTACCTGACACACAGCCATACAGTATTCATGTCGTCAGAACACCCCGAAATAAACTTACCTTCGAGCAAGGAAGAAAGCACACAGAAAGAACAGAGAAAGGTTCACATTTATTGTTATTGCGTTAAATAAACAGCAGCTGTTATCAAACAGATAGTGAGATCAGATGAAAGTCAAGGCACGTGCTTGCGGGTATGCATTCCGTGTGTGTGTGTGTGGCGAGACTATCAACAGAACAAACATTTTAAAATTTATTTACTTTCCTAATTCAGTCTTAAACTTTCTTAAAACTCTGGTATTGCTAGCAAAAGGCGTGGAGATATAAAGAAATGCAGACTGCAACTGCACTTTGCCCTTTGGCTGTGCTTGACAGCGACAGTTCACTTGAATCTGTGCTTGACCCTACTTCCGGTGTTTAGGCAATTTTTCAGCCAAGTTTCGCCTGTTTAACTGTCACTCAACTCCAATAGAAAATAATCAGATGCATTACAGTGTGCACATGTATGTCGACAGTGTGAAACTACAAATTATGTGTTCTTAGGGAAGGGTTAAGAGTTAGTTATCGGAAGATCCGAACACGAAATTACCTTATCATTTTTAGCTTTTAATTAAAGTATGAGTATCACACTTGTGAAAGAGAACAGACAGAGCCAGTATTTGTAGTTCATGCAGTGGCTGGGGAAGCCTACAGGGGTGCGACAGGTGGTACAACTGTGCAAGGTTTGGTGAGTGTCTGGGGCCAGGTGCACGGCATAACGCTAAGCTAAGACACTCACTGCACGTGATCTCTTTCTTTTCAAACCGAACAGCATCAGGTGACGCTTACTAGGTGATGAACCTATCTAATTATCATTACAACCTTTACCCCTTCGTCAAGGGTCCTTAGTAGGTCATCTGTTTGTCGAGCTGTCAAAGCAAATACCGGTTGTGATGTGCGTAGAACGATAAGATATTGAGAATGAATCGCCGTTGTGACGTATAAAGAAATTATGCACCAAAGTCTCTATAACCATTATGGTATCATACTTCACAATATGTGCAAAAACGTTGCTGAGGCTACATGACAGGGACTGGACTAGCCTAGCAAACCGACTCCATGACAGGCAATACGACGACGAGTGGCAAGCTTTTAGCGCGAGATTCTCGCCGACTGGGTGACGAACACTTTACCGTCACGTCACCAGAGTATCCGGTGGTGTGGATGGCACTTCTCGTCTTACCAACACCGACAGCTTGACTAGTAAAAGTGTCCCAACTCGGCTCCCGATTCGGTTTGCTGTTAACCCGACAAGCAAATCATACCAAGATTTATGACCACGTTCGCGAACTTACGTAACCGACCGACATAGCCGTTGTTCATTCGTCGTTCAGTCAGAAGAAAAGCTAAAACACAGCCAGCCAAAATTTTGAACATTTTTTTAATGCAAGAAAAAAGCAAGCAATAATATACAGGTAATCTAATTAATTTATTGTGGTCACAATCGATGACAATAAAATATTTATTTATTTTTAACGACCAACAAAAAACGAGAGTCACCATGTTGGTTGCAATATTTATTTTTGTTTTCTGGAGCATCTTCTATTCCCACTTTATCAATTTATTATGAAAAATAGTATGTATCAAACAGTCTTGCACAATTTGTATCATTACATCGGTTCAGTTTATTTGTAAGGTCTGAAAAAAGTCTGTTTTGGTTGAACTAAAACAAATCACGATCTTCGTCGTGTTTATCTTAAGTGGAGAAAAAAAAATCATCGGAAAATGAAAGTTCATTACAGACTGGTAAAGCGATTCGGGTAGGCCTACCCTGAATTAGTGAATACGGGCATTTAGCCACTGCCTCTGGTAAGCTGATGTACCCAGCTCGGGTAGACTAACAGCTGGATAAGTGCTCCATGAATACGAGCCCACGTCAACACATCTCTTTCCCCTGACAATACCACCTTACATACAAAATGTATTGTTTTCTTTCAGTTTGTATCGACGTGCATGCATTGAGTACACCTGGCCGACCTGTTTTATCACACTCAGGAATTATTTATGCGGTGTTTCAAAGTTTCGGGTCAAACGTCATCCATGATTAAACGTCTCATCAACGACAGGCGACGAGAGCGTGACACCTTGACGACAGACCAATGGATGAAGGTGAAGGCACAGACCTACTGACAGTTTGCAAACAATGGAGGCGTGACCTCACAGCCATGAATACTTCAGTTGCTACCGACCATGAAGTCAGTTCAAACGGAGGAAATAAAGAGTCAGAGAACAACGAGAGGCTAAATCCAGCAGGAGGACGACTGGTGCGACGATGACAAGGTAATCAGTGTCCGCGGGGAGCCGCACGGCCTCAAAAAGACTCCTCCCAGTTGTTTGAAACGCTTGATGGAGGGAGGGGGACATGCAGAGTGAGAGTTGATGGAGATGAGAAAGGTTAGAGGGTGACTTACACGGTAATGACTGGGTGGATCCCACTGTGTCACGCTAACCCAAAGGAGTATGATGTGAAAGCCCCGCCATTTTTATTTCTGGAAAGGTTCTCATCTGGAAACCTCCTTCTCCAAATCAATGGCTGAAACAAAATGCAATTACTCAGAGGTAAACCCTATTTCCCCAAATCTGAGTCAATAACAAGACCCCTATTCCATCCCTCTCCATTTTCAACGGAAAGAGTTCAAACCCATGACGTCACAATGTCGTTTCGACTATCCCATTGGCGGCAGTCTTGACAGTGTATCCATGTACATCCGAGACGTCAGCTGTTCTGCGCGTGGTAGGACTGGAAGATTCCTCCCCAGAGTATATCTTTGAGCTGTTAACCCCTTATCAGTTCTCTGACAGTCGGTCTCCCCGATCAGCTCAAGCCTGCCACCTGCACGTGCCATGAGTCAGACGAGAGATGCTGGGTGGTGCCTTTGGTGGCAAAGTGTTTCACCTTGATGTAATTCACAAGGGAAGAGGTACGGGGAGACCCCAGAGTACCCGGAGAGAATCCCGGCGCCGTTTCTGCAAACTAATGTCCCATACAGCCAAGAGTTTCTCACAGAGTGGTGACAGGCGAGTGTTTTAACTACAACACTACGTGGCACCGCCGTCTGTTTACTTTCTCCAGCCCCAGTGTCTGCAAGGATTTGTTTTCAAGACTCAACTTTTAGGTATCCAATGGCTTTCTCTTTGGTTTTTTTACACCTTCAGGTGTGCCTATTTTAATTTAGGCATCTTTATGTGTTGACGTGGACAACAACAACAACAACAACACCACCAAAACAACAACAACAGCTGCAGTAAACTATAGATATTATCTGAAACCATGATGTGACTTTTTATGCTACCCACCCTCCTCCAATTTCTGCCCAGACACACAAACAAACGAGGATAAAGAGGAGGATAAAAAAGACTATATCCTGAACTCTCATTTATTACCGATCTTGCTATATCCTTCCCACGCGCGAGCTTAAATAGTTGGTGAGTGATTCCACCTGGACGTGATTTCGCACAATGAAGGGGGAGGAAGGAGATGACCGTAACAGGGGTAGAAAAACCGTTGTGAACACTGGCCACTTTCCGAGAGAAGTATTCTCCGCTCATGTGCAACAAAACTACGACATCGTAATGCAGTAATTATGCTGTAATGAAGGTGTAATGTTGTAATTATGCTGTGATGAAGCTGTCAGGGTGTCATCGTCAAATTCTCGGCTGTGCTTAAACAGAGCTCAGCACGCAGGGTAGCTACGTAGATAATGCTATAAATTGTAAGCAAATTCGTATCATTTGCAAGGGAGGTTCGGTCACTCAGTTCCGTGGGGAGAAAAATCTCCAAACCGCTCGGCTTCTCGCTGCATGTTGCAACTCGGTAAAGGGAGACAATCTATGGAGGCCGGTCTCATCATGACATGCATGCACACGAAAGGGAGGTAACTGGAAGCTGACAATGCCGGAAAATTACGTAATTGCGAGGTGGAGATGATTGCGTCAGTAAACAACAACAACAAAAAAACAAACTCAGCCAATGCCTACTGCGTAGCCTGGAATGAACGCATTATCGCTGCTTCTGTCACCTTTCACCGCATTGTCATGCATGATGGCAGCACCAGCGTTCTGTTGTCATGCTTTGTCATCTGCATACCTTGTTCATTGTTGCATCCATCTATCTTCACTTACTTAGATAGTTATATAGATTTTTGTAAATCGTTCATTGAGGAAAAACTCACAAAGTCCGGCTAAACATTTCCTGTAAAAGAATTTGTTGAGAGAGGAAACAAATCTTCAGACACGGATGCAAGGAACCGTTAAAGAATGGAATAAAAAATGGGAAGGTAAAAGTCTGGAATTAGCAATTGATGTTGAAAGCTATAAATAAGAACTGGTCCAGCTTGTTCCATGGCATGGCAAAGGCTCACAGGTTGATGGCATAACGATGGAGAGAAGTTTCGAGAGTATGTAGTTGCCTACATTGGATTGGCTGCTTCGATGTTTGTCACAAGATTCGTTTTCGGAGAAATGTACAAATTAAAAAAAGCAGTAATACAAATACCCTGCTTTCTTTCTCTTACTCATTCAGTCTTTCTCTCACTCACTCACACACAGACGCGTTGTCGTGGCAACACTCACAACTGTATTTGTACAACAGACGCCAGACGGAAGGCAGTTACCATTCCAGCAGTTGACAAAAGGGAAACCACAGAGCCACGGAGAATTCAGCCAGCTGCTCAGTAAAGGCACTGTCACATGCCGCTGATATAATCCCCATGACAACCAATTAACTAATCATCGTGTGGGTCCAGACGGCCGGGCTCTTGAACATGACATTTATTAATTTTTTGCCAGTGATATACGATATATTAACGGCTTTATCATGCCACTATGCATCATTTTGACCCCCGCAAACTCTAACCCTTCACCTAATCTGCAATGATTCACCTTTTTTTCTCTCTCTCTCTTTCTGTTCTTTAAATGGTAGCATTTAAGGGACAACTATGATCAACAATTTTGTGTAAAACATATCATTAATAATTTCCGAAGCTTTCAAACTTCGCTGAACGAGAATCCCTGCATGTTTATTTAACAAATACTGAAAGATTTAGTATGAAAACTAAAAATAATCCAAGTGTTTAAAATGTGAATACTACTGTGTCTGTAGACATTTGTCTGTTCTCCTTCTGTAACAGCGGTGATGCTGAGGGATGATGATGATTAGAAGAAGGACAACGCACGCGCGTGCACGTGCACCCACACGTCCACACACACACTTTCACAACCACTTCCAAATGTGATGTATGACTAACACCATTATCATCCAAGGGTTTGGCCGTGCCGGCATGTCTGTAGTACATTATGCTGAAAGCTCGTCTAATGGTCGCCAAATCTGATAACAGGGAGACGAGGCCTCCACAGCTACTATTGTTGTTTATTTATACCTCCGGAAGCTGCGAGCAGTTGCGTTGTGAGTGACGTGTGACTCGTGTTTACCGTGCAGCCGTCGAGATACTGAAATGATTACCACAAACTGCGCAGGGACTTGGTAATCAGGCTTTATTCACATTGTCACAGGCTGGAATATGGAATTGTGATGTTGATCTCACGTTGATAAACAATTGTTTAATGTCAGGGTGATCTCACTGTCATCTGTCTTTGTTTCATCTCACGGTGATCAATATGAATGACAACAAGATTGATTTTTAGTTTTCTTTGGTATCTTCAATTTCTAACTGTAAAAGAACATCATTAATCTCAAACTGAGCTCTCATATAAAATAAACAAAGAGAGTGAAGCTCACCAAGAGTAAGCCTCATTAGCATGTCGGTCTTTGGACAGAATCACTAACACGCTCTCAGAGTGGAAAAAAAAAACATTGGCGGTTATGAAACAATATTGTCAGAAACCGAGGAAACTTGCCTCCAGAGACGTTTATTAAAAATAAAGCGAGTTTGAAAAAGATGTCCTACTTCCGCAGACAAACAAAAAAGAATCGACCTCGCAATTTCTGTGGCATTCGAGGACCACCTGGAGCCTCCATAAAAGACACTTGAGTGCTTACCTCTTCTTCTTGTTGATTTTCGTCGGTCAAAAAAAAAAAAAAAAGACAAAAACAAACAACAACAACAAACAGATTCTTGCTATGAAAGCTGATGGGACTCATTGGAATGGACTTTCGAAATTTCTGGAGGCGGCTGTCTTATGAATAGAATAAATAAAATCTTGTCTACTCTAGACGCCATTGTCGGGGTCCCAAACCTCCTGTTTGTAGGTGGTCAGCACTATTTAATCATGTCTGTATTACGGCGGAGGTATAAATATCAGTGGCTCATTGTGCCGTGATTATGACAGAGTGAGATGTCAGCTTACAAATCATGCAGATGATGGCGATATCGATGCGCTCAACGACTGCGCTATTCTTATTGGGGTCAGCGATAAGGTCCGCAAACCCTCGCCCACAGCTTCATCGATACCGCTGAGCCATCGCGAAATACAACATGCAAAGCACGTGTACAGTCTGAGCGGCGGTCTGGTCACTCGGCCGTCCACACGTCCTTGATGCCATGCACGTGGGCCCAGGAGAGAGATGGGGAAGGTGTAGGAGACAGATGGGAAGCTGCAGGAGAGAGATGGGGAAGGTGTAGGAGAGAGAGAGAGACCATGCTTGCTCATCTGTGGGCGCGCGTGTTGTCGTGCGCACTTGGTGACCGCGCTTACTGTTCACTGGCACGTGATGCTGTTCACTGGACCATTGAAAATTCCAGTTCTGATTTCTGTAACTACGACCTGTGTATACAGAGGAAGCCTCGCGAGATGTCACGCAACCATTTGTATACGATGAACGGTTGTGAAACTGGCACAAACGATTTATTGCAATAAGATACTCGCCCTGGGGGTCTGGCCGAGAGCGAGAGATAGCTGGCGCAAACACACTGAGCGGAAGGATGAAGGATAAACAAAGAAGCTCACAAATAAACAGACAGACATACAGATCAACAGATAAGCTGGCTGAAAGGTAAACTGGTGACGTCATCAAACGATACCGAGGAAGACATAAGCTGCTTGTACACCTGTACCTTTGCACACAAAAAAAATAGCCAAAGTTCTGACCATAGCATGCACAGTTTGATTGCTATTCGTGTGCAGCCCGTAACTATCGGCTCCGGAAGACAAGATGGCAGAAAGGCCGAGAGAAAAAGGAATGGAAAGTATCGAGATTAAAAGGAATGGAGTGATTGTAATGACTTATCTGGGTTTTGTCTTAGATGTGACATAATGAATAATAAAACCAGTCAACCGACTGCCTAGACCCATGGCTGGTCTCATCAGCTCCAATGGCCTCCACTGACCCTCCGCCTTGATCTGACAAGTTCCGATACTCTGACCTGTGCAAAACAAGTCTTTTTTTTTAAATCGTGAGGTTTGTGTAATTATGTTTTTGACGATCAGTCGAGTGATTAATGGACTGTCATCCACTCGACGAGAGGCAAGTTCTAGTCACATCTTCATGGCTAAACATTTCCGGGACGTAGTCAACGACCTCGATATTAACGGCTAACATGATTGTAACATTTGTTTCTTTGTTATCGGGTTAAGTTCATTTTAAAATAATAAATACCCAAATATTACTTTATAATTATAACTAATTTGAAAGATCGAAATTTCATGGACAGCAATCAGTCATTGCAGTCTACGTTGTTTTATTATTGATTATCTGTTACAGTGGGGGCGTTTAACTCTTATTATTGGTAATTAGATATAATTTTATTTAAATATGCTGACGCTATTTTTAGAAATACTATTTATTCGTCACTTCCTGTTTTCACGACAAATCCAGTGGTGTACATGATAAAAGTCTGCAAGATGACTCTCTCGTACTTCTGGCCGCTGCAGCTTTTAAAAGAAAACATTATTTTTAAGTTCTAAAATAGCCGTATAACGAATTGCCCAAAGACTGATCAGGAACTAGCTTGTCTCAAACATCTGCACCCACTGCAGTAATGAAATGATTTATGAAGGATATTTTTAGAAAGAAATTTGTTTTAAACAGTAGACAGACCAATTCACTGTTGTCACCTTTGATTCGGTCATTTTTGACTAAAAATGTAAACTAACCATAAGAGCCCTCATCCTTATCAAACAAATGGTGTTCCTCTTTCCGAACCCTGCATGAAAAGAATGGAATACCACGTGTCAATATTTAACCACCGGTATTGGTTTGGGGCGATGAAATCCACCGGCTTGCTCGGTATTGTTAAACGGCAAACGGTTAATGAAAATGTGGTAAACAAGACTGCAGTCATATATAACAGGTAACAGGCAGCTGGTGAGTGGGTGATCAACGATCTGTGTCCACGTGCTGCGGGTCTGTGTGGACTAACTACCTTGACTTCACTTGCAGTCCACCTTGGTGGCCAAAGCACAAGAAATCTCATTTTTTAATTGTCATTTGTGTTCTCTATTCACTTTTAATGAGATTTTCCGTTACATACGGTTCATCTCCCTCCACATCACTGTCATATAACAAAATCGTTCTTGAGAATCTACAGGAAGGAGGTCGGAGGTCGTTTCTCAACATGGGATTGAAGCAAACCATTGAACAGTCTTCGGACAACTATTCCGCAGGGAATCATCAAAGTGATTGTGCTGCAGGCTTTCAGTGCTACTTAGATATTTCTTGTTAAACAGAAAAGAATAATTTTATTACTTCTTTGGTCGCTGCTTCATCGATTAAATTTTTTTAAAGTTTTTCTTTGTAAAGTCTTTTAGTAACAAAACATTCAAGCTTTCAGAAGACGATTTCATGAAAAAGAAAGAGAGCAATAAATAATCAAAATAGAGAGAGAGAGACTAAGAAATACGTGCAAAATAAAAGAAACAAATGAATGAATGAAAAAAAGATAAATCAAAATGTGGGGAGAGAAAAAAGGAACAAATAAAAAAAAAAATTTAATGAAAGAAAACTAGAAATAAAACTAAATGCGAGAGAAAGGCAGGAGATCGAGATTGCTACAAACATGGACACAGAACGAGAAAGACAGATGGGAGAGAGAGATGCAAGAGAAGAAAAAATCATTGTTCTAATTAAGCAATGTTGAATGGGATGACGCCCCTTACCACAGGACTGCACGAGCATGAAGCACATGGCGTCTGCGCATGTTGATGTAGGTCGGGTCCCGGGGCGGCCGGCTGGCTGGCTGACTGGCTGGCTGACTGCCGTAAGGACGATAACAGACCACTCCACGTGAACATTTCATGGCCGCCGCCAACAGCCTGACGTTTGCTAGCGTCCCTCGTGGATATAACCATAGGTGAGGAATCTTGTTTTCTAGTTTTTTCTTTCAATCCTTGAACTGCTGAACCACTTCTAGGCGACGATTGTATTTTTAAGACGAGGGTGGAGAGTGTAGTTGTTGCTGTATTTGGTTCTGCTGTTAGGACCCCCCAGTAATTTTGTAGTGGGGGGAGGAGCGGGGGATGTGTATCTTTGCTGTATGAGATTTGATAATTTATTTTCTCTTCCCCCATCTCAACCACTGCCTCTCCGAAACCTAGTTTTCCCGTTTCTTAAATCCTGATTTGAATGTTGCTGTCGCGCGTGCTGTTGTCGTGTCGCGCGTGCTGACATCCTGCCAGGAGTATCTACTTCCTGCGCGTGCGTTTCGTGTAAAAGTTTCCCGTTCATCAGTTTCTTATCTACCAACAAGAGTTATAGGAGACTTCTTCGTATGTTTACAACCTAGTTATATGCTTCACGAATAAATTTTACAAATTAATATACTGCCTCATCTCTTCCTTCTGTCTGTCTTTCTTCGTGTGAGTGGGATGGGGGAAGGGGTCGGTAGGTGTGTCTAGTCTGTAAGTGCGTGTGGATAGTCTCAAAGGTGTAGTGTAGGTGTAGTTGCAGGCATGAAGTTGTTCCCGTTAATATAATCGTTGAAGTTTCATATTATTCTTGCGACATGACATGATGGTCATTGCCATTGACCAATTCTCATTTCCATCTTTGCTCACATGACAAACCTCTCACACCCGTCAGTCTAAAAATAAAAGATGGGTTTTTCATGGGAAGGGGTGGATGGTAGAAGGGTTAGTGAAAGTGTGTGAAGGGTGTGTGGACTGAAGTGTGGGAAATGGAAATCATTTACGAAGCAACCTTTCGCCGCGACATCCTCATGAATGGAAATGAAATAGCGGCGCACTCTGCACGTGTTACAGTTCGTACGTGGTCATACATTAAATCGGATTTGGTGGAAATCGCTGGCGTGGAGAGACAACACCAGCGACCACCACCGTGACCACTGCCTCCCAACACCACAGCGATGGTGTGAGACACGGTATTGAGCGACAGACAAGTGCTTTTCATCCCTCGTCCTTCTCTCGCTCCCACCCAGAGTTCGACGAACGCACAGACCTCCGAGAGACAGAAACAAGATCCTATGGCGCGCGGAAGAGAAAGGGGCTTGAGGTGAGTACTGAAGGTAGATAATAACAGAACAAAGTGCTTGCTAGTATAGTGTGATATCATTCACAAAGCTGTGTTGTCTTCCAATCTTTGAGAAAATGAAACACCTGGTGCATATGATAAAAGACGAAAGGGCCTGTTTCAAGAATCTCTTGTTGTCGGCCATATGTCAGGTGTTGCAAAAAAAAAAAAAAGTTACTTGTAATGAATACTTCAGCTAAAAAGAAAGCCTTCCTGTTCTTCCTGTTCTCTTCATAAAAAATTTTACCGGATGGGCGATGTTGATATTGAGGAACCGCTTTTCTTGATGTGCTTTCTTGAACTGCGGTAAATTTATACCATGCATACAGGTTCCCAGAAGAAAATTTTTAATTGTTGTTCTTGTTTATATTGATTAATTATGACACACGACCACCAACAATTACTCACATAAACGCAAACGCACACAGTTTACGGGTATATGCGAATGTATAGGCGGGTATGTCTCAATGATAATCAATTACAGTCTGACTAACTATGAATAAGTTTCATTAATGAGTTTTCTTGATACAGTGGCTTTAAACATACACATAAACATACATAATAGTTACTAATGATCTCTATAGCGCCCTGCAGATGTTATGTGGGAAGAGTGTGATGAGATGGCGATGTACCTGTGTGATGTATAGTGAACAAGAGTTTACAGACTCCACTAGCTCCCTGCTGTCGTTGACCTGTATGTATTAAACTGACTCTTTAAGAGAGACTGTGTATCCCTCCTAAAATCTGTGCAACATCAGCAGCAGTTCAGAATGGTAATTTTTTTTAAATAACGGGGTGGGGTATTTTTACTCCAATATGCAGAGATTTAACCCTTCAAATACCACCATTTCCAAACCCATCTTCAAAGGACCATCTGCTTTTTACAGAGGAAATTGGAATATCATCGCATGATCTCTGGTATGCTCATCATGGAAGAAATAATCATAGTTCACGAGAGCATCCTGGTGAAAGGGTGCAAACCTCATTCTGGGCTTTGGGAATGTTTTACACCCACCATGTCACGTGACGTGGAAGTATTCGCTGTAGATGTCTTATATGCAAAGCTCACAATAAGGACTCTTGCACTCAATTTCTTGTACCAGTTCTTGAGTCATCACTACTTTTACTTCTTCTGTAGTTTCTGATATTGTTACCTGTGTATCTGTTGCTCAATTCATCATATTGACAAACAAGAAACACACTTGGGCACCGACCTGCAATAGGAGTTCTTATTCTACGGTTAGTACTGTTCTTCATCTCTTTCTTAATGGACACAGTGCGGTGATAACTGTCAGAAACTCCTCTCCATTATTTAAGTACGTACATTGCAAACTTGAGTTGTCTTGACAGAAGTTGATTCATGACCTACATCATCACAACAATAGTTGGCATAAGTATCCAAAAATACAAACAAACGGAGTCCAAAACAATAAAAAACATGTTATCTTCTCTCTCAATCTCCATAGCATCTGTCTCTATCCGGAGAGTTTAATCTCATTCATGTTAGCAATGTGCCATTAAGTCTTCAGTCTTGTTTTGAACTTCCACGGCATCTGCCTCAATCCATTTGGTGTGTGGCTTGTTACTCCCGAAAAAAACAGTTTAAAAATTAAAGAATTTTCTTCTTGAGGCAAGTGTTGGTCTCGCCTGTGAAATGTTAATACATACAAGGAATAATAAGAAGTGACAGTAACCACCAGGTGGAAGGTAATGGTATGAGATTGTGCAGACTCTGGTTTCTGGGAAAAAGTTTTGTATTTGCTTGATTTCTTACTGTTATTCATTTATTTAAACAGTTCTTGTTTATTTATTTCCTTTCCCAGTATTATACATAAGTAACCTAAAATACATGATAGTAAACTAAAAAGGTAGTTTAACATTTTTTAAAGTAAAGAGAGTATTATATTCTTATGACATAAAACATGAAAGAGTATGGTTATCTTCTTAGCTATCTTGTACAAAGCCGCTAAAAGCATCGTTAAACCGCATTATGACGACACGTGCATCGTCCTCCTCTCCGCACGTGACTGAAAATGCTAATTAGCTAATCTGTCAACCCCCGGCCTCACCAACATCACCCTCTCTTCATTTATTTCACAATAGTCGCTGTCAGCTATCATTCCCCTGTCCTCGTGGCTGTTTATCAAGATTTTTCTTATCCGCAGGAAGTGTGGTTGATACTTGCGTGTTACAAAATCATCTCCGTCGTCATCGTCGTCATCATCATCATCATCGTCATCATTGTCCTTCTTCTTTTTTTTTTTAATCTCTACCCGCGTCAAGCAGCTACTGGTAGTGTCAGCTACTGTCGGTAGGAATGTAACAGTCTCACGTACATAGAATGGATGATTGTAGTTCAGCTCCGTGTGAAAAGCCGAGCATCACTCGGTGATACAACCCTGACCTTTGCCTCTTCCCCTTTTCCCATGCTAGTGACGTACAACCACCAACGACAGTTCTCGTTGTCAACGTGATTTTGCGTTTCCCCTTCAGTTTCCAAAGGGCCTGGCCTTTCCGCTCGTGGGTGTCACAGAGAGGAGTTGTTCTTGTACTTATTCGTCCCTCGTGTGTACATGAGAATATCGTGTCTCCTTTACAACTAATCAACAAAACAACAAATGTTCGCTGGCTGCACTACCATCATATATAGATGATCCCGGGGTTAGCTTTCAATTGATAAGACGGTTTCCATGACAGCCACCGGAAATACAAAGATTGGCACAAAACTGTTATTGTTGTTGTCGGTGTCAGAAGGTTGTGCAGGAAGTGGAAGGTCGCCGTATGTACATGACACACACACACACTGTCAATGGTTTGCCATCAGTAGTGACTTTTAAACGGTGCAGTGAATGTGTTCGTGGTTGTGGTTACACGTGCGTACAGTCACGTGTTCCGCTCTTATCCCTACTTCTCCCCCTTCCTCTGTCCATCTCTTTCACTTGCTTCCTGTCGCTCCCCTCTTTCGACATTAACCAGACCGGATCTCGGCGAAATCACTATTGCCACGAAGCACGAAATGATTCAGCAACATTAATGACAATCAAACCTCTTCTACATTGTAAATGTTTGTGACATTGTCAATCATGGTCCGCTTACTAGAAACCTAGTATTATGCAAACAGAACCGGGAGTACCAAACTCATTGCTTCCTTTCTCGTCAATCGAATTCGAAATGCCGATGTAAATACCTAAAGTCTCATTTTTTTGAAGTAAAATTTGATGTTCCACAAGGCTCTATCTTAGGATCTCTTCTATTCTCTTTCTATTTTAGTGATTGTGCCCGCTACATATCCCAACTATGTGATGTGTTTGCAAAGGAAAATACAATGCATGCACATCACCAACTGAGCACTTAAGTCCCTCCTACATCTAAGACTGAATTACCCCCATGTAACTCGACCTTCCACACACAAAATGGAAGTTATATTACTACAGGCAGAAGAGATAAGATTTCGCAACCTCACTTCCAAATATCCATATTGGCACTCAGCCAGTAATGGAAGTACAGACCCACAAACTCAGGTGATAAATTGCCATGGTCCAGGCACACCTCCGCCACAAGCACAAATATTTGCAAGAAAACTTACCAGCTATGAATAATCAAACATTGTTTAAATCCTCACTCCATAAATTCCTTCTACACAACTCATATCAAGTCGACCCTTGACTACACGTCTGCCATCTGGGTTTGGTCTAGTTGAGCTTCCATTAGGGCTTCTTGCAAATATTTAAGGAGAGCAATGAAAGCAGTTTTACTAAAACCGAAAATAGTCTAATGGTTTGGCCCCTTGTAGGAGTCCTTCACTGACAGGCTAAAATACGACAGAAACAATTGAATGGCCAGTTAATAACTTCATTGGCAACTATCGTAGGGAGAGTTTTCATTTCTGTCATGATGC
The DNA here is from genome assembly GCF_003073045.1 of Pomacea canaliculata. NCBI lineage: Eukaryota > Metazoa > Mollusca > Gastropoda > Architaenioglossa > Ampullariidae > Pomacea > Pomacea canaliculata. The sequence goes on from NC_037592.1 coordinate 23,835,586, forward strand.
AAGAGCGAAGGAAAAAAAAAATTATTGCCATGACTCCCAGTGGCTTCACTCAAACGATATTCATGTCCTTATTCAAAGTCCAGATGTTAATGAGTTCATTGCTGGAAATCTCCTATCACGAAGTCTCTAAACACATGAAATGATCAAAGGTAGACAAGACACTTTCAACTGAAAACAGAAAGAAATAAAATCCAAAAAGAAATATTGAAAACTGGATGCGTGAAGGAAGCAGCATTATTTTATTTTGTCCAAAGAAGTCTCAGTCTCATACATTGGGATTTTTTCCCGGCCTCAACATCCGTTTTGCTCCTCTCACCAACCAATCTCCTCTCTCCCAACCCAGATTACGTCACTTCCGCTGATGGGTAGAGTTTCCGTCTATAGAGTCGGAGAACACTGGTATTGGCGAAAACAAGCTTCTGAAGCCACAGTTATATGTAATCTTTATATTTATTATATCCGTCTTCAGCCATGGATATCAGGAGATCTGCATGGTTGCCTGCAGGATGCCGAGTGGCCCTTGCTAGAGGAACATTTCCCTCCTTATAACAAAGGTGTCCGGTCTCTGCTGGCAGACATCGGATGTTTGGTGTCGGTGATTGTTCATTGTTGTTAATCTACAGGCCAGGTGTTGCAGTAACTCCGGTAACTGGGTTTTGTTTGCTTCCTGCTTTACGAAAATAACGGAGACAGCTGTTGCTGCTGCAGCTCCCACAGCTGTTGACTCTGACTAGCTGTCAATGAATTCTAATTAACTCTTTTCAGAGTAATTGATTAGCCTTACAAAGCAGTTTCTATGTCTTTGTAAAAGAATGTAAGTATTATGCAGACAGTTCATGCAAATAATGCTTATGCTTTTGTCTAATATCACAAAATAGGAAATATATTGTTGACAGTATAAATCTGAGATTGGAATAAAATACTTTTATCTGCTTCGAGCCTGTCAGTACCCATGTGCATGCTCACAGAACAATGACGACATGAAGTAGATGAGGAGAAAGAGGAGGAGGTGTATGGCAGTAATATACTAAGAAATAATAATATTATATGTATCACTCATTTTTTTTTCTTTTATCCAGCCTTTTCATCTATACCTGCTTATGTAAGCAAATAAATCAAAGCATATAAACACATGTAAACCAAGGAAACATTTTTGCCATGTTTCTTACCTTCCCTCCCCTCCTTCTCTCTCTCTCCTACCTCTATGTAGGCCACAGATGCAGACACATACTCATATCCATATATATGTAATCTCTCTCTCTCACACACACACACACAGAAACGGAAGGTGTAGGACCAGTTCAGCATCTTTGGCAGTGTTTGTGCTTTTGTGTCTATTTAGCAATATCCGCCCTATTCTAGAATAGTTTAAAGAAGCTGCTGGAAAAAAAAACCCAACTACAGGAAGTGTGCTGGGCGTGTGCAAGTCTGGCTATAGACTGCGATTAGTCAGAGAATTCTGTTGCCGTTGTAGATACCCACCCCGTGTAGCTATGCTTACTTACAAGCCATGCCAGCCTGTGGCGGGGGGACCATTGTGGTGGGACAGGCTTCCATGTAAAGAGAGAATTCGGGCTTCTGTGAGATGTTTGATCCTCCTTTTAGAAGAAGACAAAGATGTAAAAAAGAAGTAGGAAAGTAAATGTAGGATAACAGAAGAAATAAGACATTTGTAACAAGATCCGAATATGTAATAAGTGTTGTAAATATGCGGATATTAAAATAATTTTAAGCCATTCATTGGTCACCCTTCCATTGTTTTTTTTTTTTCTAATTGTAATCGTAGTCAACTATTTACATCTATAGACCTAAATGTCCTACAGTCGAAGTGTATTATATTAATTTGATGATCATATCGCCCTTGTAAATAAAATATTGTTCTCTGGACCTCGGAATCACGCCTCACGAGCCAGACTGAACGTAGGCACTGACTACATACACAAGCTTTTCTCCAGACTGAAGCTGATATCAAAAGAATTTCTTCCTGTGGTGCATCCCTCTACACTGCCGTCCACCGCCCCTAGATGTAGACTTCACCAAAATATCATGGTAGGAGACTGTATTCAAGACCAGAATTATTCGAGGTCTGCTGTCAAGGCCTGTTTGTGTATCGCTGCTCGTGCCTGCCACATCTTCTGAGAAATATTTTTAAAGAAATGTTTCTTAGAATGTTAAAATACAGCCTGATAGTCAAACGTGATTTAACTCTCGCCAGACCTCGGAACATCCGCGTGCTTATCCAATGGAGATAGTCCAGGACCAAATGTTTGCAGCCAAATGTGTGGAGCTAACTAAGACATAATGTTTACGATTAGGCCTGAAGACATTTCTGATATTCTTATCTCTCTCCGTGCGTATGTACATGTGGATAAGTGTTCCTGCAAAGTGGTTTTTATTTCTCGCTTCCTTTGAAGCACCGACACGTTTGCTCGTAACTAAACTTATCGAATGACATGAGGATGCTGTATCTGAAAACACTTCAGAGCTTGGAAATTCATCTCTGAAATTCGGTTGGGTAGCTGCTTTGATGTTCACTGTTAAAGTCTTCTAGAGTTTGGGTGATTAAATAATACCATGTGGTTTTATTGGATGGTGGGCGTAGCTTGATATCATGTTGCATTACCTCTGAAGAAGAGGGAGGATAAAAGTTTCAGACATTTAAGTCTTGTAAGTGCAGTACTATTCTCTCTCTTCCAGACACACACACACACGCACGCGCCCTCTAATACGCCCGCCCACACATACAGATACGCACAGAGAGAAAGATTGTGCAATGGAAGTAATGATCAAGAACAATTACAATCAGGCAGTGTCACGTGTATGTAGTCCTAGTTTCCAGGACTCCATCTTACCCATGAGAACTCAGTTCACATGCACTCCCACATCGCTCGTCCTCCCGCTGCTCATTATTTTTGTTTTACATCCGAAAACGACAGTTAACTGCAAACGATAGCACACCAGATTTATTAAAGAAGACTTGAAAATTTAAGATCGTGGAAAAGGAATAAGAGCAATAACCATTCCTTCGTGCATGGAAGATGAAGGCCGAGGGAATCATAAAACAAAAATAGAAATTGAAATAATAAAATTAAATATCCACGGAGTGAAATTGTTTTCCTTTAGAAGACAACCGTTGTTTTATCATTTATTTTGATTTTATGTAGGCTTCGGTCATGTTTCCTTACTAAAGTCTGATTTACACACCCAGGGTCAAGAAATTTCCCTGACATACTTTTTTCTCTGTAGATTATAAGGAACAGTTTTTATCATTCACTGACTTTTCAGTGGGGTGAATAAACATCGTACATAATAATCGGAGACTTGGGGCTTCGTAGTCAGAGAGGAGCATCTGTGCAAGTCATGATCGCATATAAATAAACATTAACTTTTTACAAGTCCCACCTGTATCTTTACCGGGTCCTGGGAGGGCAAATAAACCCTCGGCAAAAGCCATCTTGCAGAGTTGTACTCCACCGAAAGAGGGCAAGATGTTTACAAAACAACATCAAACTACCCTCCAAGGGTCTGCGCGATGTTAGTCTCTGTCGGGTGGTGCCGAGCGTCTGTTAGCAAGTGTTTGGACGATTTGAAACCCAACCGAACTGACTTCAGCCTGTAAACTGTTCGCAGTATGTCTTACCTATGCAAGGTGCATCATCAGCGCTTCCCATCACCCAGGGTTTCTCCACCTTCACCCACAACCTGCAGAGTTCAAAAACAAAAACAGAGCGGCGTTTCACGTTTACCAAAGTATAAAAATCTACTTCACCTGCTTATTGCCCCACTTTTGTCCTCAGCATCTGTGCAAGGTTTCCTGAAGGACTGAGCCCGTAAATGAAAGAAAAAAAAAAACCCCACGGCCGAGCGATGGTTGGATGATGGGGCTGTTTACAGAAGAAGGAGTGCCACTAAAGAAAGATAACAAGTCATCCCAGGCTTGCTTTGAGCATCTCGAGGTTTTCTTATCCAGCTGGAGGACCGTATTTATGATGTCTGGTTTTGTGGGAAACACTCGATGGCTGTAAAGTGCACTGTACTACTGATTTTACAGCTCACACACATCGCTACCTGCTGTGCCAGTCTGGCGGGCAGCGAACAGCCGACTGGTCAGAACAACGGTGCACGAAAACAGAGGCACAATGGTTCGATTCCCGTGTGGCGAAGTGAACTTCCTTTCCAAGTCGACCCTGCTGTTGATTTTGAAGATGAAGGAGAAAGATATCGAGGGCGAGGAAAAGGGCAGCACTTTCACAAAAAAAGCTGGTGTTGATATAATAGTAATCTCTTTTCCCCAAAAAAGTTGAACCACCTTGACCTTTAACCGTATCTAGATACAGGACAGCAAGATGATTCTGAACGTGCTTTAAGCTTATGTCATCTTTTTGAACTTGCACGCAAGAAAAATGGAAGAAAAGGTTAGAAACGCTCCATTACCTGAGTTATCTTTTTTAAAAAAAAGTAAAAAGTTCTGAAAACAAAAAAGAACGATTTTTTAAAAAGTTTTTTTTAAGTCGTTATACATCCTTGTCGTCTGCTGGACTTGCACCAAAAAGATAACATACCAGACACGGAAAACGAGAAGCGGAAGTTATTGCCAACAGCTCTTTACTTCCTGCAGGGATCCAGAAATGATTTATCAAAATATTGACTAAACCTCCCACATATTACACGCATATTTACATCCACATATGCCTACATTCATGCATGCAAGCATGCCAGCATACAGAGAAGTCTGTTAGCACTGGTAATATAGTCGGACAGCCTAGGAATCCTGGCGTTTGACAGGCGTTTCTGTGAAAACTTTCTCATCCATCCTCTAGACTATAAAGGAAAACAACTGTTGGCCGTTAGGAGCAAACAGTAAATATTACGTCTGAAGAGATGATTGGTTTTATGTATCTACATCCTGAAGACGGCACCACATTCGGGTGCATGTTTGGCTGTAGGATGTCATAAAACAAACACCACTGCACTGTAGATAAGTTGGGAGACGAGAGAGAGGAGTAGTTGGAGGGAAGGAAAGATGTGGCAAGAAAGTCTAAAGAAGCCGGAGAAAGGAAAAATAATAAATTCCTAATTCCTTCATGGACTGGATGCTAATGTCTCTGCCTGGCCATCGACCAAGACTTGTTCTGCCTCTTTTATTTCTCACGTCTGGAATAATTTCATTCCTTGCTGCCCGGACCACTTCTCACACTTCAATGATTTGAAGGCCATTTCTATGGTCCTAGCGGCGGTGAAGTGTTTGTCCACTTGAGAAGACAATGAATCTTTTTATGGCATCCATTCCTTGCGGGAATGAAGGACAATATTCAAATCATTAGCTTTCAATACACATTACTAATTCAGTCTTTTTTTATTTGTTTCCGGTTCCTTCTAATTTTTTTAAATTATTTGAAAACGATTTCAGCTTGAAAAACAATTTTCAGCAGAAACTTCAGTATCCGCTTTTCTTCATGTGAGGAGAAAAAAAAATGTAAAGGATATAAAACATGAAACTTCATGCTAAGTTGGGAACCATCGAAAAATAATTTAAGCACGCAGCTGACATTTTAACATTCTACAACTCTAAGCAATGAAAGCCAAATGATCTGATCATGTTCCACTTTAGATGTGCAGAGATCGATGTGCATTCTCATGTTTTGACTACCGCTGTCAATGGCAGCTGCAGCAATTGATTCCGAGCGACACTTTTATTGGATAAACACGGTTGTATGAAAACAACAAATAGACCTCAAGAGCTTTCCTTTTGTCTGCCACAAGATGGCGCACAGCCAAGAAGAGCGGTCGCCAGAAGTAGATTATCGATGATGTGATAAGCAGATAAAAGTTCTTATCTTCGGCTATTTCTTGTCAGTTCTGACGAGTGCATCCCAATATACCGCATCCCGAGGATCAAACTTCATGACTGGTTCCTGCCCACGTCAGATGGTCTTCTTCTGGCTTGGCGTGAAGAGTGGTAAGTGGCGCCCCCCACTGACATGTTTACCACTGGCCCTGCTGACATTTTCATGATCGCCGTTAATATCCCGAGTTTTACGCGGGTGATTTATTTCTTATAATTAATTCATGCATTCGTAGATAATTCACCAATTAATGGCATGCAGGACATGCAGGGCATCATAGAGAGCCCACTCGACGACCAAGATTATTTTCCACCTCCATTACACCATTATGGGCAATAATTTTTAATGAGCATTTAGCCCATAATTTTGATGATTTTTTTTTGTTTAGTTTCGACACCAGTCAAAACTTTTTTTTAGGTATCTGATATGTGTTTCTCGTACTTGCGTGTCCATTAACACATGTAACATGTACAGAACAGATTGTCTCTTAATCCCTCATTTCATTTAGTACAAAGAACCTTTTAAACACCTAATTGGTTTTGTAATTAGGTAGCTAATGTTCATGGGTGATTGCGATCGGAATGCAGCAGTTACGAAGTGTAATTTACTTACACGCCAGACAGACGTTTATTACCGATAGTGGCCAGTCTAGGCGACTAGGAGCCAGTGGGTGGAGTAAGTGGAAGATAAATAAAACTTGTCGCATGTTGATGAATGTCAGAAGTCTTTCGTCAAGCTCACTGACAGTGAGTCCACAGTTAGTTTACATAATTTACATAAAGTGATACCATATGCTGCTTATATAAAAGGTACCTTATATAACTTATATAACACGATACTGTACAGCTTGCAGAACAAGTAATATATAACATGATATAATATAAAATGATAACTTATATAACTTTAAAACAAGATACCTTTTATAAGGTAGATAACAAATACCTAGTGCGACAAGATATAGCAAGATATATGTTACCCTATGTAACAAGATACACTCTATAACTTACACAAGTTATATTTTGGAATAAGCGAGTTAGTCTCTGGTTGTACTAAGTTTATATAATTTTAGTTTTCTGATAAGCCAGTAGGTGATGGCTTCCTCTGGGTCTGTAATATCATATATTTTATTTAGGAGAGAGTTGTATACATCAGCTATAAATGTAGATTCCTCAAAGTTTTTAAAGGAGTGGTAGGCGATTTTTTTAATCGAGCTTCTGGGAATTTCGGTTCCATTTTTGCGCCACTTCATGCAAACGTGGAAGTGGTCGCTGCAGCCTGTCGGGGGTACACAGACTTCTAGTCTGTTGTGTTGGTCACTGACGTAGATATGGTCAGTGAGTGTCTGTGACGTGTCAGTGACCCTTGTTGGGGTGGACACTAGTCTGGTAAGGTTGGACAGGCTGAACCTCTCAATCCATTGCTAATTCGGTTTCAGGAGGTCGATGTTGAAGTCCCCTTGCAGCATGTATTCTTTTGAAGAACATTCTTTGAATTCAAGGAGCACGTTTGTTAGGGTTTCTATAAATAAATTCTTGGAGTGGAGCAGTATTTTTTAGTTTTATTTCTAGCCACATTGATTCTACATTGTAGTTTTTGAGTGGTGCAAGCGTTTAGTATCGAGTGATGTAGGTGACTGAACCCTGCTTGGGTTCTGGGTGCTGACGATATAGTGTGTAACCAGGAATAGCAATATCGTTATGAGAGACAAGTTCCATTACCGGGTCTTCAGACAAGGCAAAGATGTGGAAGGGAGTTCCGAAGTTGAATATGAAGGTTTCTACAACGGGTATTTTGTTTGGGGCGTTATTATGATCCGATACGCCGTGCCGTAAGCACAGTGAACCACTTTCACTACCCCTAAGGCCACCTGGCTTGCGGGAGCCTTCACCCTTGCTTGACCCAATGCTTTGCGTTAACCATTACACTAACTTCTCGAAGGTAAATTGCAAATTTGAACCTAGACTGAATCATCACGCTTACAAGGATTAGAATTAAAATAATTTAAAGACTCACTTTTTCTTGTTCTGAAAGGGAGATTACTAGCAAGATGGAAAAGTCTTTAGATTAATCTCAAGAGCAGACTACTAAAACTGGATGGTAGAATCTTCAAAAATATAATATTTGAGGGAGAGGGTTGAGATTTTCATTAAAACTAAGTGCTTTGCTCTTGGGGCATGACGATTGACCTGCTCACTCTCTGATTCACTTCACCTCAGGTACATGCGCGATCTGATCGTCAGTTCAGAGGAAGCACTTTGTTACAGGGCATGATCAAAGAGATAATTTCTAAGTAGGACTTGAAAAGGGTGCTTGCAACAGGAGTGGCTCGACAGCCTGTCGGCAAAATGTGAGAAAAGCAGGAGAGAACGAGCATGTAGCAGGTGCCCTCCACGTGATAATACATGGCACCGGGCAGCTGGTGACCACCCGTCCCTCACCCTCCATCCAGCAAAAGTTGCCCATCCCTTTGTTTTTGGAATATTAGCAATGGTGATGACCACTGGCAGTGTAGGACCATTCTGTCTGATATTGCTTTACTTTGCATTTTGAGCGTGACTCCGCATGCCTGGCCACTCCCCGTGGTGCGAAGACAACTTTGGAAGTGTGTGTGTGTGTGCTTTTTCTGATTTCGGAGGTGACAAACCTGTGAAGCTGTTCTTCTGATTATTGTGGTGGTGCCTCGGGATGAAAATCAACATTCCAGTCTTTGGAAGGTTTATGTCCGTACAGATGCAGCAATTGAGCTATCGCAATCTTCAGGTCTTATACCCCGCTGAGAAGAAACAATGTTTGTTCGCCTTGTTGATTTAGAAGTCATTCAACGGACACACACACACACACTCTCTAATCTTTCTCTCCTGTCGACAGTACTGTTCAAAATCTTCTTTAATTAAGATAATCATCCGGAAACCAATTCTCCATCTTTACAACTGCTGGTGGCTCGCATGCAACCAAAATGTTCAGACAGACGAGTTAACGATGCACTGAATCCAGCAGCAGGAAATAATAAAAGCATGTGGCCACCTGGAGATGCCGATCTCTGACCTTTTGAACTTAAATATTTCAAGAACGGAATCAGCTGAACACGTGTAGCTACTTTACTTTTGTTCCAGATGAGGACGGGCGGAAGGGAGACCACTCGCTGGTGTCGACTGGCCAGAGTTATGTCGTCGCCGAGGTCGCTTGGGTGCCACCATGAGCAGCGCAGCACTCACCGTGCCATACCTTTTAGCAGTTTTTGTCATCATCTCCCCGTTGGTGTCACCCCAGGGCCAGCTGCCAACAACCATCGGTGAGTGATTTCGTTTTAAACAATGATAATTATTATTTCGCTCCCAACACGTTCATCGTGAGTGATGTCCATAGAATTCCAAATCAAGAAAATTGTCAAGAGGGTCTAAAACAGTTTGACTTCGGAGGTCTGAAAATATAAAGTTTAAATCGCAGGTTTAACTGTTTAAGACATTTTGTAATATTAAAATATGAATGGTTATATTTTGTCATGACTTGCTATCAAATACCAGTGGCACAGTTTTACATTATAAAACTTAACTTTCTTGATGTACATTTTGTTTCCTACGGTTAGGCAGTTTCAAAGAAACCTCAATAATTATGTATATAAACAATATATGAGGTCTGAAAATCCTTGCAACTTTAACTGAATTTTTTTTTTTACTTTTATATTGAACCGTTGATATTTGCGCACAAAGCATGTGGACACGACAATGAAACCTGGCTTTAAAAAAAACTAGGGACAAAACTCCCTGAGGAAAAACAAAAACGAAATGAACGAAATGAATTTTGAAAAACCTCCAGGACGAAATGCACCTTTAAGATATTGTTTTTATGAAAATTTAAATAATCAGCTCATGTTTGGCGTGAGTTTTGTATCTCACATGGCAGAGAGGGATGAGAGTTCAAGTGCTGACCTTTCGTGGACATTGTCAGCAGGGGTTAAGTTAGCGTGACACTACAGACTCGGTCAACAGACAATGCCGAGGAATTTACAAACCTTTCACACAGGGAACCGTTCCATTTGCGCCAGCATTTGTTTTCATCCTAACCACTGGGGCATGACAACGAGAGGCTGCTGCATCCACAGAGCGATGAGTCGATGAGCCACAAAAACCTGTACCATGCGGTTAACGACCTTCCTTTGTTGAGTCGAAATGAATGAGAGTTCTTCAATGATTGATTCCAGAGTATTTATACAACCATTGTGCCAGTCATTGTAGTAAACACATCGATAAACGTGGCAGATGGTGAGTCCCGCTACTCAGGCCTGTCATCGGATGGTGAGCAGGTCCTGCACGAGACGACCAGTCCAACCCTTGGCGTGGTCACCCAGTTCTTCCTCTGACCACCGCGGTGTCTACCTTTGTCTACCTTACAGTCGTGGACAGAGGGTCGTGAAGAGTCACATCGGTGAACCAGACCAGGTTACACCTCTTGACCGTTGAAGATAATAGTTCATCTCTGTTTTACTGTTTGTAATCGAGTCTAAAGAGTTTTTGTTTGTGTGCGTACGTGCGTCCGTCCATGCATGCGAGAAACAGTCAAACTGACCGACCCCCCCCCCAAAAAAAAAAAAAAAATTATCCTTTTCTCTGATTATTTGCTATCTCAATGGCCACCAGCTGTGACGCAATCGAAGTACACTTGACTTGTGATAATTCTGCTCGTGCGTGAGCATTCCTCTGATTTCTCTGCACGTGCTTGCGATAGGAGGCCGGGAAAATAAACAGCTTGCTGGTGTTCTTAAATAACAGGGAGTACAAAAAGATTACTGTCATTTTTATGTCTCTGTTTTAACATTTTCTGTATTATTGTTATGATGACAGAGGACTGGGTAGACTACTTTATACCCGCTGTTAATGGCTTCCCACCCAACGAGCTCCTGTGTTTTTCTTGGATCGTTCACAAAACGATTATCTATGTTTATGTGTTGTGATGTGTGGCTGGCATGATGTCTGCAGCTTTAGCTTTTACTTTGGGTCTGGACATTTTTATTGAGGCTGACAGACATGCATACAGGCATGGACGAACTGACGATCACACTCACTCAAACCGTTGATTAGTTTAGTACTGAAGTGTACTTCTGGTACAGGACTTCCATCCTAACAGATTCCACACTTTTCAAATGAAATTATACTTACCAGTGTTTTGTCTATAAATTCCTCGTAACAAGATTTTCACCAAATAAATACCCTGCATAAATGAATAAACTCTCGCCTTTCCCTTCAGATGCAATTCACTGAGGACCAGGTGTCTTTTGTTTGGGTCCAGTCTCTACCACGTTCACTTCTCTCTCTCTCTGTCTCTCTGTCTCTGTCTCTCTCTCTGTTCATGCGGTTTCTGTTTAAAGGTCTGGTTGTGTTACCATAACCCAACAGTCTGGAACTGCCTGCAATTACCTCCCCTATCTCCCTCAGATTACTTACCCATTAAACCCAATGATCCTCACTGTGATCGCAAAATGAATTTGCGATGTTTGCTAGGTGGTGCATGAACTCTGTAGCTAAAACAAAAACAAAAGACCATTAATTGTTTATTTGTTCTGTATCAAGTGGGACTAACCCTGTTGACATTCCTTTGGTTTCCCTGACGCTGCAGACACGACTGATGAAGGGTGGGGTGGGGGAATCATCGACCGTACGTCCACGTGTAGTTCACTGTCACGTGATTTTGATTCACGGAAGTAGCAAGAGTGTAATACATTTCTAAACTAAAAACTTTAAAAGATTTTAAAAACTTTTCAAGGTTTTAAAAAAAATTGCATTATTAAGATTCAAAGACACCAGGTGATTACAGTCTTCTGAAACATCGCCCTTCTTCGTTTGTTGCCTGGATGTGTGGCTCATCTTTCCGGCGTTCATCAAAGTAGAATACATCCTGAGTATTTTCTCCCCTTTTTTTTTCTTCTTCATCTCATGCTTAATTCTCCTTCCTTCCTGCTTCACGTATTTCCTGTCATGCCGTTATCTCAACAAGAGCATGCTCCTCTGAGCGTGTGTGTGTTTTTGTTTTTGTTTGTTTTTTGTTTGTTTTGTTTTGGTTTTTTTTTTTTGTATACACGTACTCTCTACATCAGGCAGGCAGAGAATATTTAGGCATGATCCTGTCAGGAAGATGTCCTGTGTACATGAGTACAACTCCATACTCCATGCACTCGAATCCTGTCTTATACATCAGCTCTTCCTCAGGTCTGATCCCATGGAGGAACATCTCAGACTACAACATGAGCTCCTGGTCTGACTTGCTTCCCTTGACAGTGGAGGCGCTACCTATTGCCACATCGAAGTCCCCGTATGCTCATATTGAAAATAGTAAGTGCGCATCCATATACATATATTGAAGCTTGTAGCAGTTAAAGAAGTAAATCTTAGAGGAAATCGCTTAGTGTCTTTATTAAATATTACAATTACATCAAGTAATGACAAAACTTTAAAGAAATTTCACAAGGTAAAATTAAACTTTCCTAAAATGTGGAATTGTGTTACTTCAAGTTTGGAATATAGTGTGACAGTTATCAGAATTGATGAATTTCAACAGAATGACACTGTAAATTAAACGGAAATTAAAGGGAGGTGAAACAAGACAAATGTCTGTTACCTCAGACTAAAGAGAATCGCTTGTACCTTGAGCAATGATATCAAAGGAGCTACAATTGTCTGAGTAAAGAAATAAAGGAAATGAAGTTAGTGATGAAATAACAAAAGAATTACTATTACACTAGTGTCGAAATTAAGAGAATTGAGTTATTGGTATCGTTAGAGTATTTAGTTCAGTTTACAATGTGATTGACCAATATTTGCAATGGACATATCTAAACATTGTCCATCAAGTTATCCTAACTATGATACTATGAAACACCGGATGTTGCAGACTAGAACCCTCGCGTTGTTCTCCACACCTTGCTGTCACCTGTCACCTATCTTTTCAGGTCTTCAAACAATAGGCTCCAAGAACCTCCTTGCCATTGTTGGTCTTTACGAGGAGGCAGTCAGACTGGCAACCGAAGAACTTCATATTCCGTACTTGGCCCTCACCCCTGTGACGTCAAAGCCACGTGACTACACTTTAGAACTTTTGCCTACCCTCGACCAGATCGGAGCAGCGGTGTATGATCTGGCAAACGCCTATGACTGGAGCAAAGTCAGTGTCTTCTACGACGACGACAGAGGTACGATAATCAAACCTCTCTTCTTTAGACAGTGAGAGCAACATTCTATTAAGCAGTCTGAGCTAGCTAGAGTTCCCTTTTGCAATGGCGTAAGTCTTTCAGGAATTTTGTGGAAAAAAAGTCTGACTCCGAAACAACGAAAGAACTCTTGAAAAAATAGTTCGAAGAGGAAATACGGTTTTACAAGCAGTTGTGTGTAGTTGAAACTTACTTTAAAAATTCGGAAGCTAACTTTCTATTGAAATGAATGAACTGAAGTTTGCGACTATTCTGTGACACAAGGTGTGAAGATAATGGAAAAGCTAATGACTAACTACACTCTGACCATCCGTGGATGGCGTTTGCCGGATGTGGCGTCAGAGCGCGAAGTGAAGAAATGTCTGGTGGAGATGCGCAAAGTTCTGGTCGAGCAGTCAGTGGTCCTGTGTAACCTCCACAACACCAGGCGTATTCTAGACCAGGTAAGTAACTGAAGCACTTCCTGCAAATACTTGCACTTACACATGAGTGCGTGTACGCATGCGCGTGTGTATGAAGCGGATTTCTACAAAAGCGTACGACTTCCTCTTACTGGCTGAATTATTGCGTGAAACATCTTGAGTTTCAGAGGAAAGGATGTTTACTGAGGGTTTATTTGTATTGGGATATAAATAATTTTCGTAAAAATCTTAAAGAGAAAGAAAGAGAGAGTGTTTGTGTGTGTGTGAAACAGTGAGAAAAGCCCATGTTATAAAATATTAGTCAGATGCTAAAGTCTTAGACTTGTTTCACTTCGTTGCTTCGCTAGAACAAAAGTATCACAATAATGAAAACAAAAATTGCTAATCAGAACAAAAAGTCAATAAAGAGATTGTATCCTCTTTTCTGAGTTTACAATAATTTGCATAAAGAAGGAACAACACACAATGGTTTCTTTCCTATATTGCTTCCTAGTATTTCATTTTTCTTACTTCATACTTTTCTGTTTTTCGAGTCTCTCTCTCTCTCCCTGTGTGTGTTCCTTCTTCCGTTCATTGTTATTCTTTTGTTTTGCTGCTATTGTTCTCATAATTTATTTCCCTGGACGTTTTCATGGCGATGTCCTTCAGGAGTAAAGCGAGGCTGCTATTGTTTCAGAGCTGGCGGTACTATGTTGCTCTTGTCTTTGATGTTAGCTGGCAATGAACCACCCCTCTCCCATTTTTGTTAAAGCAACAAGGTAATAGGACCGACAAATTCGATATGATACTGCATTTGCATCGTCATCACGGAGAATAGTGTTGGAGCAAATATATTTGCATTGAATCCCCAACGCTGCTTGGGAGAACCGCCCGCCATGGTCACGGTGCCCTGGAAGGAGTGAGGGTTAACGAATACTGAGGTTGACCAACCACTGGGATTCATCTGCACTAGCATGGGGTGGGGTGGAGATAATGAGTTGTCATGACAACAAGGTATTGACCTGTACAACCATCGCCGCCATTGTCATTGTCTAACTATGTCTTTTCCGTTTTGTTTGCAACAGCTTCCCAGAGTTTTGTTTGTAGAACTTTGGGCTCACAGTTTGCTCTGTGTGTGTGTGCGGTGTCGTGGCTGTGTGTGCGCGTGCATGTTTATATATGTGTGTGTGTGTCTGTGTGTGGGTGCATGTGTGTGCAGGCTCGAACGCTGGCCATGCTCTCCACGCCGCCATACCAGTGGCTGTTCTACGACCCGGCTGACGACCTCCACGACCTCTTGCTGCAGTTCCCCGACATCGCCGTCAACTTCACTGTCCTGTCCTTGACCTCGTTCAACAGCCCTCCGCCGACAGCGACCTGAAGAAACTGGAGCACGCGCTTCTCTCGGACGCCATCACCCTCGTGACGTCATCGTACTCCAAGCTGACGTCAACGAGCACCAGTCACACACCCAAGACCTTTAGAGAAGAGCTGAACAGGATCATGAGACAGGTAGGCTAGTCAATCTAAACACTCATTTAATTAATTAACCACTGCCTTCATTCTATTCATATCGCAGGACGATGTCTCTATATCTCTTTTTCTCTTTCTCCTCTCGCTTTATATTTCTCCTATTTTCACTCTTTCTCCGTCTCTCTCACAAAGTAAAGTCATTGATTGCTACATTTTTGGCCTTACTATTTTATTTTTGTTGCTGACATCTCTTTAGATATATATATTTACACACTTAAGTTTTTAAGACTGCAAATTCTAGATGTTTGTTTATGCTTTGCCAGCCAAATGTTTCTTGGCCGTGGACAAGAGAGCAAGTCAAACCTCACACAAAGACTTGTCATGGACAGCGAAAGTAGCCAAACAGAAAGCTTGATCACGGAACATCTTTCTCCTTTATCTTTTATCCTTTATCCTACATCTCTAAAATCGAAATGAACTGCAGAGATTTTGAGAGGCTAACCCTGACCTAAGACCTCAGTCGTGTGTTTTACAGAATGGCGTTGTGGGCGCCACGGGTCAGCTGTCCTTTGACAGTCAGGGAAAGAGAAGCAACTTTACTTTGAACATCACTGCCATTGGGGGCGCCGAGTACAACACGGTGAGAACGAGAATCCGGTTTTTTATTTGCCAAGTCATTCACGTGAATATTTGTTCCTCCACTCCCCTACATCCGTACTTGCGACCCTGTGAGATTGAAGAAATATTTTTTGTTCTTCCCATCAGCATCACTGTCAACATCAGTTTGCATTCTCCACTCATTATAAAAATTAAAACATGAAGCGATCCAACGAATACGAGAAGCTAATGGTATCGGACTTCTGTTAACAGACATTTAAAGGTTTGTAGCAGGTGTAGCAGGTTAATTTTATATTTTGCTTTAATGCTTGCGCTCTTTGAAAATTTATCGCATACAATGTTACTTGCATTAATTACAGGTATTAATCTTAATCCACTTTGCTTTCAGATTGGTGAGTGGGTTTCTCGGGTGGAAATCTTTGATACCCGCTTGAGACTTAACGCCCAGAACAACGGAAATCGTTCCACGCCGTTTCCACTCAAAGGTCGAGTGGCTAAGGTCGTCATGATCGAGGTCAGCGTATGTTGAGAGAAGAAAATTTTACATTTACCTTTCCTTCATGTCACCGCTTTTTGGTTCATTTTACACCTACCTTTTACTTTTAAGGATTTTTTTTTTCTTTATAGGTGTGAGGACAAGTTTTGTTGCTAGCAATTGGATAAACCTGAGTTGTTTTCAATTATTTTTATAATTGTTATTTAATAAGCAAGGTACTAGAGGGTGTCCCAAAAATGTAAGCCCGTTACACACCACTGCATAATTTGCGGATGGGTTGTCTCTTTAATGGATCAACCTTGTTCTCGTGGGAAATTCTGTTTCTCAACGAAGTTAAAACATAATTCCTTAATATTTGTCCGAGATACATTGCATATCTCCTGCTTGCTATTTCGAGAAACGAACCTTGGTGAAACAACCCGCAGAAGCAGAAGCCATGAACAGGTTTCGAGTTTTCTTGCTGGAGATATTTTTATCAGCTCGTGTAACGGGACAGGAAACAGATGGAGAGAGAGAGAGAAAAAAAAATCCTGGGAACAGCTGCTCTCGTGCGATAGCTCGATAAATTAACCTCTTAACACACCTGAGTGCGTGGACGGCTGTCGGAAAGGTGTGTGGAAGCAAAGCCGTAAAAGAATGTGTGTGTGTGCGAGAGAGAGAGAGGGGGGGGGGAATTGGTGTTTTACGCCGTGTCAGCAACTAAGGCTATATTACGGCAAGCAGCCAGCCCTGTAAACAGATGCCACGTGCAGAGAAAGATCAGCATGCCCGAGACGAGAAATGAACTCAGGGCAGCCAACCTTCACTGTATTGGTGACAGGCGCTAACAGCGCTAACCGTTGCGCCACCGGGCCGCTTATGCGAGAGAGAGAGAGACAGACAGACAGACAGAGAGAGCTTTTACATCTCAGAGTTATGTTGATGTGTCAATGACCATGTTGCCCTAAATCTTTCTCATTGACACGATTTCCAGCTTTTCCCATTGTTATTGATTTGTCATTACAATGGGAAATAGTGAAGCATAATGTTGATGATAACGAGGAGTGCTTTTGACATCCACGTCAATGTTTGACCCTCTTTCCGATGTGTGATACCGATATCGGTGTTGCTATCTGCATATCAAGCCAGCGCCATCTGGTGGTGACGGCAAGTTTTGTTTACAGCTGTGAGTCGCCCAACATCCACACATCGTCAGGCAAACAAATAATCAAACTGGCGGTGGTGCTCCATTTTTAAAGGTTTAGTGAGACAGAGCTAGTTACTAAATACTATTTTTACAAATATTCTCACCCCATTAGCTGTTCTCGAGACAGTCTCCTACAAACATGGAAGTGACTGTTGCCTTCTTGTACTATTTTTCCCCAGTTACATGTTATATTTTTCATGTTTATTTATATGATTTTTGAGTATTTCTTTTCAAAAGAAATTAAAGGACAGAAAATAGACAGACTGGCGGCAATGTCTCACAATGAAATAACAGAGTAATGGGTCCTTGAAAACAGTCAACACTGAGTAACTAAATTCAAAAATCAGGTTACAGGAGCTGTGTATTATTCTTCTCAAGAATACCTCTCTCAGAAATTTCCTCGCACATAAAGGGAAGCAACCTCTACGCAGTGAACATACTCCTTCAGTTTTCTTTTTCTAACTTTCTTCAACCCTTTCCCTTCACTTGAGGTCCAAGTGGAATATATGTCTTTCTGGTTGTCTAAGTGTACTAAAGAGATGTACGGAGTAAATTACTTCTTTGTTTCTGTGATTCTCTAGCAGCAGGACAGCATTGATAAGAAATTACTTTTCGAGACATACTTCTTAACCCGAGGAAGGAATAGTTTGTAAATATGGGCTAATAACCACTATAGTGTGTATGTTTTAACATTTCTCTGTCATAACTTTTGTTCTTGAAGTAGGCTAGTAATTTAGCATGTTTTATTTATTTTCTAAGGGCGACGACTAAATTTAACCTGTTATCATCATCATCTTACCATAGTCGTAAATAAAGAATAGTCATTGTCATTATCTGTCAATCTGTTATCTAGAGTGCGAGAGAGAGAGAGATGTTGTGTGAAATGTCTCGTTGTCTGCTTTGTTTAGCATGTGCAATTGCTTGCAGCTCAAGGCTTCAGTGAATGGATTGTTGTTGTTGTTGTTTACAGGAGCGCCCATTCACCATGCTGAAGCGAGATCACATTTCCCGGAAGGGCAACGACAGGTTCCAGGGGTTCGCTGTCGATCTTATCGATGAGATCGCGCGAATGCTCGACTTTGAATACGAGATTTACCTGGTGCATGACGGGAACTTCGGCTCCAAAAAGTCTAATGGCGAATGGAACGGGATGATCGGAGAGCTTCTGGCAGGGGTAAGAACCACTCAGCTAATAACTGTAATGAGTTACTTCCCCGTGAGGTTGGATTGCTGTGTCCGGCCATCCGACTGGAGGTTGACTGTCCTGTCTTTAGCTCATCGTGCGTCTTCTTTCTGTTGTTGCCAGTAATTTTCGTTGTTTTGATGTCGACTGTTTGTGTGTGGGTTTTGTTTTGTTTTGTTTTGTTTGGTTTGGTTTTTGTTTTGTTTTGTTTTAGCGGTGGGGGCATACTCTACATATGACAAATGTATTGTTGTAATCCACTTTATTAGTAATAGTAGTAGTAACCGCTTATTCCTCGTTCTAACGTTCGCGGAAGAAAAACATTCTTTCTGCAGTCTCTCAGTCACTTCTATTTTCTTGCTAGTTATCTTCCTTCTCTCTTTGTTTCTTTATTTTCTGTCAATCTATCATTCCTTCTTTAGGTGTGTGTGTGACCTATTGCGCTCCCTCTTATTTTAACATAAATGTCCTGTAGTTTGTGTGTGAGTGCTCACGTGACTGACATCCTCACAGAACGCCACCATGTCGGTGGCTCCACTCAGCATCAACTCGGACCGTGAGGAGGCCGTGGACTTCACCAAGCCCTTCATGACCCGCTACATCAGCGTCCTGATGAGGCTGCCGCGGCGTGAGACGTCATACTTTGAGGTGAACGTCACACGCCATGTTGGTGTCGTCACACATGTCCTTTTCTTTTTCTTATCGCCACCAACGGTGACAAGTGTGACGTCATAGACTGCCAGCACGCGTTGCGATGTAGTGACGTCAGCGACCTCACTAGCGTCTTGAATGGCCGCCATCGCGGTATTGTCAATCAGCCATTTGTTTCATCAACCAGTTAATGAACAAATATTTCCAGCGATGTTTATTTATATTTTAAGGATTAGTCTTCAACAAAGTAAACAATCGTCAAATGAGAACTTGACTCTGTACTTGACTTGTGTCCATTAAGGCGATTGGTTGTTTCAAAGACAAAAACAGGTTTCGGTTTCTTTTAAAAAAGTTATTCTACTGTGGATAAGTATTTGGTACATTTGTGTCTACTCTGATGTAGATTGTATGTGTAGCTCTTACAGCAGTATCCTAATAAAGTGTGTGTACGTGCGTGTGTGTGTGTACAGTTTCTGAACCCGCTGTCGCCGATCGTGTGGATCTGCACGATGTGCTCCTTTGTCGTGGTGTCGATCGTGCTGTACATGCTGGAGCGCATTGGCACGGCCCCAGCACGCGCCGACGGCCCCTTGCAGCAGCGCGCACCTCAGATCACCATCCGCGAGGCCTTCTGGTTCATCTTTGGCTCCCTGCTGCAGGGCAACACGGACTCCTCGCCCTCCACCATTCCAGGTTCATCTCGCACACACATCGCCGATAACTACGTTTATTTTCATCTTTTATTTTATTTTGTTTGGTTTCTTTACGCTTGTGATTTGTTTTCTGTTAATTATTTAATTGTTCTTTGTCTTGTTAAGTTATAGTTCATCTCAGAGAGCAGTACAGAATCATTTTGCATACTTTATTGAACATATTCGCTCATGACCTGTACAAAGTTGACATAACGAAGTAATAATACAGTTAAAACACGTGACAAGGTGGTTGATGCTGTGCAGGCCGCATTCTGACCAGCGCGTGGTGGTTCTTCGCCTTGATCCTCATCTCGTCCTACACGGCCAACCTGGCGGCCTTTCTAACCGTCAAGAAGATCAACACACCGATCAAGTCAGTCACGGACCTCGCCCAACAGAACAAAATCAAGTATGGGACAGTCAAGTCCAGTGGAGTCATGTCCTTCTTCAAGGTGATTCCTTTATGTCCAGGGCTTACTCTCCTGTCTCGTCTGACTATCTTTATTCTTAATTCAAGTAACGGTCAGGCTTGTGTTTCGATTTATTTATTTGGTCTTGGACTCTTCACCTTTCAACTTTGCAGAACACCAAAATCGAGCATTTTGCCAAGATGTGGGCCCAGATGTCCGAGATCGAGCCGGACTCCATGGTGGACAACACGAGTGTGGGTTTTATGCAGGTCAAGGAGCAGGACTACGCCTTCTTCTGGGACACCACCGTCAACAAATACCACACCATCGTCGACTGCGACCTCATGGAGATAGGCCCGCCCTTTGACCCCAAAGGCTTTGGCATAGGCGTGCCGCCTGGCGCCACCTACAGGGAGGAGTTGTCCATGGCTATACTAAAGCTCAGCGACAGAGGACGCTTGCACGAACTGGAGACGAGGTGGGTCACTGTCTTGAAATGTAAGAAAATGAAAATGTCTTAGACGAAAACGCACTGAATGATGTCGTCGGTACATACTGCATGTTATTGCTCTGTGTTGACAGTATAATTTCTTTAATATTGTTGGTGCTAGTGTTCATTTCCTTAGTGCTGACATCATCAAGCTGCCAGAAGGTTACGTGAAAGTCTTGCGACACATCCTGCATTCTGGAAATGTTAGAATGGAGGCTGTTCATTGTCTGTTGCAGGTACTGGGGCAACCGGAACTGCCCCGACCTGTCGAAGCCCTCATCAGACGAGACGAGCGAGCTTCAGATTGAAAACGTCGCTGGCGTCTTCTTCATCCTCGTTGGCGGAATTATCATCGCTGCTGTGGTCTGCCTGGGCGAGTACGTGGGACACGCTCTGCTGCGCGCCTCCAAGCTGGTCAGTGTTCCTTGCACTTTGAACTTCGTAATTACTTCGTAATAACTCGTGCCTAATGCTGCAACACTTACCTTAACATCTCTCTAATGCTGCGGCGCCTAGAACGTCACATTTACGTGAGGATTACGTCTCTAAAACGAGGCAGAAAGCCCAGAAATAATTTCACTAGATAATAAAAGCCCATGAATGTGTCTGAAATCTTCGTTTGGTTTTTTATTTATTTATGTATTTATTTATTTATTTATTGGAATCTTATAAAAATTTCTGTCATAATCGTTTCCTAGTTCCTTTGACACATTTTGAACCTCTTTGTTTAAATCATGTTTCCTTTCATCGCACTTTTGATATGCGTCTGCGATTTCTTTTGTATATTCCGTGACTGTTCCAAAGTACTTACACTTGACATTGCACTTGTCCTTCACTGTGATATTTATATAAAAGGTAAATTTGGATCATCTTGAATATGTTCTTCGGTGGCCTCATCACCACAGATGTTTTCACGAGGACTGTATGTATATTTCAGGCTCGTAGGTCCAAGTATGCACACGATGACGGGGAGACAAACAGCTTTCTCTGAGATGATTGTTTGCATGTTAGATAGAGTGGGTTAATGTGCTCCATCCTGCGCTCGCTCACTTGTGTGTTTATATATATATATCATATGTGCGCGTGCTCCCATTTATGTACACGTGTACGTGGACCTGTGAGTACGTGGACCTGTGAGTACGTGGACCTGTGAGTACGTGGACCTGTGAGTACGTGGACCTGTGGCATTCACCTCTAAAACTCGCTCTCACTAAACTAAAAACCCTAGAGGGCAGCTGTCCTATGCCCGCAGGGAGATATCAGAGTACAGCATCAGACTAGAATCGCCTTTTATCTTGTCCTGTAGACAGTATAGAGGGCATAGGGCATCGGGGGCATCACAGATCGTCTTACCAGAATGAACAGACGCGACGCAACAAACACACACCCACACACACATGCACACCGTCCACACACACACACATATGCAACGTTCTTTCCAATGCAATAGATACGCACAAAACACTGCTTGGAAAAAAACCAGACTGTAAAAACAAATGAAAGCCCATGGTGCTCAGATACATTTTTTCCTCTGATTTATTTTCCTTTCCTTCCTTCTTTCATTAGTTCGTTTTTTGTTATGATTTGTTATTTTTTTTTTTTTACTTTCCGGATTATCTTGACAAAAGAAGAAGATATAAAAAGAGGAAAAGAGAGTGCTGCTTAGCTAAAGATCTTTTAAAAAAAAATGACTGTTACACTTGGGAAAAGAACTGGGATTGGGTCGAAGCACCATGGACGGTTGAACTGAACGTGAACACTTTCAAGAGTCAGACAGTCAGCTTGCCTGAGGGTTCGGACAGCCCTTACTGTACATGAAGGTAAAGGTTAGACCCGCTCAAACATTGACAACCACTCTCGGGATTGGAAAGATCAGAAGGTTTGTGCCGCAGTTGTTCTGTGGGGACAAGCGAAGCTGAATGGCAAGAGAGCAAACGTTGGCGATACACTGATGACGATGGACCGTTGGCGATATTAGCATTGCACTGGCGTAGGAAGATGTTCGACTTTGGGGGTGGAGGGCAAACCGAGGCCTGAGTAGTTGGGGGGACAGGGGATGGGGATGCTGTAACAGCGCAAGGGGATGTGAAGGGAGCCCGGCCTTGGTCAGTGGATTTCTGATCTTTTTCCTTTTCTTTTAAAGAAAGGTTTACAAAAGCATTTCTAACTCTGGGGACTTTTCTAAGAGTGGGATATTACGAGTTTGATCCTTTAAGGTCATTTTTCCTCCTTTACTAACCACTCACCTGTGATAAAGCCCTAGTTGCTGGCACGGCATTAAACACAAACAACAAACAAAACACTCACCTGTGATATAGCCATAGTTGCTGGTACGGCATTAAACACAAACAAAGAACAAACAACAAACAAAACACTCACCTGTAAACAACTGTGTTAGAGTAGTGATGTAGATCCTACTGCGCTTGTCCAAATGTTTTCAGACTATATTACATTACTGAATTAAATGTAGATATTGACAATCGAATTGTAAGCGCATTATTATCATATCCTAGAAAAATAATTTACGATTGCAATTACAAGGGGCCCGGACAGGTCGGCGGCCCTGGGCAAACTCCATGCTGATAGTGAGCTCGCACATTACAGATGAAGCAGAGGCCTCCCACCCAAAGTAAACACCCATTACTAACAATGAAAAACATTATCATGCACCAAATATCACTTATTCATTAGTCAAACATCAATCCATATCTTTGTGCACACACCTTTGTTTCAGCTTCCTTTCTTTAGACTGAGGGCTAGATGTTAAAAAAAAAAAGCATAACGTTCGCTTATTCTGTTACCCTGGTAATAAAGATTTGTTATTTCTCTCTCTCTCCCTCCCACCTCTCTCTCTTCTCTCGCTCTGCTTTTCTCTCTACTTTTTTGCACGTGTGAAGAATCACATCTCAGGTATTGAGCCTGGGGGAGAGGGTACAACTCAACATCCCTTGTCCACCTGGTTCCTACGCCACTGTATTTATGATTGACTGGAGGTTTACACGACAGCACGTGCACACACACACAAGCTGACCCCAGTGCACACGAGCGCAGTCACGTGGGTGTGACGAGTCGTGTTGCGTGGAAGGCCTTGAATGTCGTCACATATCCGACATGGTCTGGTGCTTCTGTGTAGCAGTTCCTCCCGCCATTCTGACATGACATTATTGTTTTGTAAGCTTTGTGTCCAGCCGTTCTGGTGCGTGTCGGAAGTGTTTCATAACCATGGAACTGTGTCTCGTGCGTTCATTGATTAGTCAGCGACAGTACGTGGTTGAGGTGCCTCCCTGCATGCTTCGTCAACAACCTCCCCTCCTCCTCCCGCCCGTCTTTCAAGAGAGCTGTCGTGCTTACAATCTGTGGTCATGCCTACCTTTAAAAATTACATATGACAGCTGTTACTTTGGTACACTTAGCGAGTACTTTTAACCTACTAAGACTATTATTGTCTTTAAGGTGATGTCAGAAGTAGACTCCACTGTACTAAACACTACTTTCAAGACAATTTAGTGCAGCTATAATTATAATCGTCATCAGCTATGTATGACTGATTATCCGAAAGTTGTAATTTTAAATGGAGAGACACATAATAAATTAGGGCAAAAATTTGAGATTATTGCATATTCTGCATCTGTGCTTTACCTAACTTCGCTTAATTCAAAATACCTCGAAAACTACTTTTTTTCATCCGATGTTAATGCTTAGTGACCTACTTTTGAGATAATTATTTATATTTTAATAAAAATAGCTTTTAGAATTTGTCTGCACCAAAAGAAATGCCTAAAATAAGTCATGGATCCCACCGTTAGAAAGTCTTTGAATTTCACCTATCTACTGAATGCAAACTTGACTATAATGTGCAATCACATTTTTTTCCTTACACTACCCACTTTTTTACACAAAAGATTACTTTATTTCTTTCCCACTTTTCTCAGTTTCACCTTTTGTCACATTCCAACTTTATAATAATTTCTAAAGAGTTGATGATGTATTGTGTGAGTAAAGCAGCAACTGATCTGTCATTTCCTTTTAGATACAGCATTTCCATGTCATGGATCCTAAATTCTTTATATAAATTAATCCACATTTTTTTAATTGTGCATAACCATGCGCTTTCTTAACTTTCATCCTCTAAACATCAATTATTTATGCCACGTGTGTGTCAAGAACAGTTAATATTTTATTTGTGTTTATTCAGCAGGAAACCAAGGGTCCCGAAAATGGCTACGGAACAGGTGAAGCCTTTCTTTGATGTGGTTACTTCCTGCTCACCTGATTTTAGAAACGGAAAACTAAAATCCTGCAAGGACTGTGCCAATGGTGAGAGCTGACTTCACAACAACAAGAGCCTGTGTGATTTAATTGCCACGTTCCTAAATATTCATCACAACTTTCGTTATGCGCCTCTTCTTGGTTTTCTTCGTCTGCTGGGTGATGACTGATTCTGTTCTCAAAAATCACTTCACTGGAACTGGTTCCTATGGGCGCATAACTTTTCTTCCTGCTTTCACGAGTGCTACGAGGCGTACAGCAATAAGTGGATTCTATTTATTAACTGCACTGAATTTCTAGATGTCCGTGGTAATGCATTTTCTAAATGAGTCACAAAGCTCACCAACACAAAATGGTGTAGATGAGTTTTTCAGTGAACTCTTGGTCAATTTTTTCCAAGCTGTACAAGATTTGTTTTGAGAATTAATTCCTTGACTGGTTACTTTTTTATACACATGATTAGAAAATCATTTTAGGAGTTAAATTTTTAATATCTAAAGAAAGTAGTAATTGACAGAAATTCCTTCCTACTTAGCTGCATGCATGTATGCATTTATTAAAGTCTCACACTCGCAGTTGTGCAATCACGAATAATGTATAAATGTATGTATTTTTTCCTCTGCGCGTGCTTGTGTGTGATCTGTGTGTTTATGTATACTCGTGTGCTCACATTCGTGTGTGTGTGTGCTTCTGTGTTTGCGCGAGCACTTTTGATAGTTGTGTCTCACAGATGTCTGAATCATTATCATGCTCGTATGATTGGTGATAGTGAGGCATTTAAAGTGTGTGAATGTATTTTTAATATTGTCACAAATGTGCCGATTTCCTGTACATATTTGTAAATTATCAATGTAGAACTTACAAACTACAATGAACTATTTCAAACTGTTTGCTCACATTCTTCGTAAAGAAATAAACTAGAATATTTCTTATAACCATTTTCAAAGAAATTGTGAATTGTGTGGGGGAAAAGAAGAAATTTTTTATGTTTACTCGAGTAATCAGTAATGTGTTCATATGTGCATCGCAATAATTTTCTAGTCATCGCCTTCAGTCCCACTTTAGTTGACTTTGGCTCTGAAATGGCGAACACAATTTGCTAATGTTAAATATATACGTACGTACATACAGACAGGCTGCAGGGTAAGTGTAACGTATTCTTCATTCAGTCCATTGGGTCGAGTCGAACAATGCATACATTTCGTCGCTTGCTCTCTTCTATCATTTTGCCTCATGTCAAGAGCACACAACCCTTGTAGTCTTGTCTCGTCGTTCTTGACGGATTACTTCCCTTACAGCTGGAGTGCACGTTTGTGTAGTTAACTTGCATGCAAACTGTATGTGCGATACCTGTAAAAAAAAAAAACACCTCTGTCCAGGTCTGGGGTTTTTTTCGATTTTATTCATGGACCTTTCTTTTTTTGTGGTTATGCCATGTAACTATACTTGAACCGTGAATCTGTGAAAAACTTTGACATGTACAGCATCAGGTATTTATAACATGCACAGTTGCAATGTACCTGACTGTACTTTTCAGAGTAAAGCGAGTAGTGCTCAGGATGGTGTCCAAATATCCACACACATGCTAATGTTTGACTAATACACGGATTGTTGGGTTAAACTCTACTTCGGACAGTTTTTCATATATATATATGTGTGACACACACATATGTGCCCGTATGTACACCAACTCTCCCAACTTTTTATCTGCCTACAGAAGGCGTGCAAGTTGATTGCACATTCTTGTACCTCTGATCAAGTAACATCACATGTAAACAGACGGCGTGGAATCCTCCCCTGAGAAGCTGAAATGTCCGGAAGTTTCAGCACCATCAGATGTAATTTTTCTCCTTCTCTTCATCAAACATCAGCGCTTGTGGATATTAGGATGCCATCGTGAGCACTGCTCGCTTGTCGAAATTCTCGTTTTATTTTTGTCTTCTAATACCAGCCGTCAAAATACACTTGTCTGGCTTTTACTTGACACTTTTGGAGGTGTGTTTCTGTTGGGAACTGGAGAAGACTGCACATGGCAAAAGACTCAACTTCTAGGAAGACTGTTATGCACAATATTTCATTTTTACATAAAGCCAAGAGCTACCCTCTTCTAGTGTTGTGCGCGAAAATTGTGATAATAAAATAATAAGAAAAATGTCACCAGAATGAAACGTTGTTGTTGTTGTTGTTGTTGTTGTTGTTGTTGTTGTTTGCACGTCGCCGGCTCATGAACATTCAATGTCACACAGGTAACCATAAATACAGGGGTGGGCAATTAATTTTCCCAAGGGACCGCATGAGAAATTGGAATGGTTTTAGAGGGCCGGACTAATATAGTTAACTCAGTTTTACCCAATACTGTATACATAGCATATATATTGGCGGGCGGGCCAGCGGGCGGGCCGGTCAGAGAGAGGAGGCGGGCCGGATGCGGCCCGCGGGCCGGCCTTTGCCCAGGTCTGCATAAATACATGGGTTGACTAAAAGTGAGATGCAAACTCAGAATGAACATACAAACGGATATGCAGAGAGGGCAGTAACGGTGCTGAAGAAGTAGGAAGTAAACATCCAGCAATGAATGACTCTAATTAAAGTGGTGTTGCTCGCCTTGTCAGCTCTCTGCTGTCGACACGTGCAAACACTGCAGCGCCGACACATGGCAGCAAGTGAAGGCTTTAAGCGCAGACTTCCTGTGGCAGACAGACTTCACTTCCAGAAACCTCCACAGGCATGTATGGTGTCCTACCAACGTGTAAACTCCAGTCTTCTGTCGCTCAAACTGATTTGCCAACGTACAACTTCTATAACTCCTACAGGAAATCTTTCTTTGGTCATTGAAAATAAGTTTTCCTTCTCCGGTTTAGGATATACAAGTTGTTCTT
Organism: Pomacea canaliculata; assembly: GCF_003073045.1. NCBI lineage: Eukaryota > Metazoa > Mollusca > Gastropoda > Architaenioglossa > Ampullariidae > Pomacea > Pomacea canaliculata. Next base: position 23,863,381 of record NC_037592.1, read on the forward strand.
AACCTTTACATCATAAAACATCTTACATTTTTTATTAAATCCACATTTTGGGCTACCTAAAACCTGTTTTTCAGAAATATACTTCTGAAGAATGTAAACAAATATTTCAGTTATTAAGTCATCCAAGTAAACTGAAATTATCCTAAAGTGAATATAGAGTATCAAGAACAAAAGGAATAAACTAGAAAGTAATTATGATTACTTTGCAGCACCAAACTGTTAGAAAACATGATGAACAATCAAACTTTTTTTTTTTTTTTGCCACTAGTCTGTTTCCGTGTGTTTCTGCGTGCATGCGTGCATGAGTATTAGAGATAGGGGATGTACACACACGTTTGCACTTCAATTTCAACAAATATAAATGTAGATTACCTGGATCTCGATCGGTACTTATTAAAACACTTATGCTTCGTCTTGTGAAAGTTGTGCCACGCGTGGCGCCTCATACCAAAGAACTTGTGGGTCAGAAAAGACTTGTGACCTGCGCACTTTGACCTTGGCGACTGGGGGCATTATCATGAAGCTGGCGACCGCACTTCTGCTTACAACTGTCGCTTCTATTGTCAATGGCCAATGGATTTTGGAACAAGAAGAAGATGATTACGACGCCTACGAAGACATCGATGGTACGTGGCTTCCATGATGAGTAGTGTTTGACTTGTCTGACTTTGCCGAGACACGGAAACGGTTTTCGGAAGTCTCAAAACAGGCAGCCAAGCTTTGAGCTTGGCATCTTGATTGTTCATAGTTGTTATCGTTCTTACAATTATAACGGTTAGTCAACAAGCAGCTGAGTCCTGTTAAAAGCCGTTTTGGGGAATAAAAATTCACTTTCACAGCTATCATGTAGTGGCGGGGTCACGACATGACCTTAGACGCCACGACACCATGATACTTTCTTACAAACTAGAAAAAGAGGTTATAATTATGGTTAGGATTATGGGCTGAGTTTAGGATAGGGTTCAGGGTTACTTTTAGGAAAAGGGTTAAGTTTTGGTTGGTTGCAGGGTGCATGTCATGATTCTATAACAGTCTTTGTAAGTAATTGGCCCTCCCAAAAAAGAAATTTGTTTTTTGTTGTTGTTGTTATAAAGTTAATAAATTACGCGTTACACTACATCCAAAGATTTTATCATTTTTATAATGACACAAATTTTGTGAAAAAAGACATTGTGTGAAAGTAAAGACATTGTATCCTTTAACAAAACACACATGCTGATTGATATATGCACAAAACACTTTATATCCATATTTTTTCATATACAGAACTGTCATTTGTAAAGTCACAGATGACTGTAATTAATTTCTTGAAATCAATTTCAAACAGAGAACGAAGAAGTCACTTGGGAAACAGATGAGGAAGATGAAAACAAGGGAGAGAAGCCATGTTCTCCACCCCCTTCCATTCGCAATGGTCGGGTGGACATTTGGGGAGAGGGTTTGCTTTTAGAGTACAGCTGTGATGATAAATTCTATGCTGTTGGATCTACACATGGTGCCTGCGACCTTAGTGAAGGACAGTGGACCATTGAACCTCCTCTCTGTGTTGGTCAGTATATAGCCACATCCCCAGATCACTGTGTAAAGGTTGGAGAGTATCACCAACATGGTTCTAAGATGCATACTGCTGACAAAGAATGTCTGAAATCGCTTTAAAGATCTGCTGAATGCAATGAATTGTCTTTTCTCTGTAGTCCTATTCAAGGCATCTTTGACTTTCTGCATTCTTAAGAAACAAGTACACTTTCCTTTTTAATCATTTCTGTGATCTTATTAATCTTGATGCTTTAGTAGAGTCTGAATGATTCAGCCACAAGTCTTTGTCCACTAGAACAATCATGCCATACTAAAATGATTACAGAGAGTAGCAAAAAATGAAGACATGATGAAAAAGGAAGGGGGGGAGAAATTTAGATTCTCTTCTTGTAACAGGTGCAGAAATGATAATAAGAGATTCTGGACTCTACATGGTTGCTGAAACAGCAGCAACAAACCGAAGAAAAAGAATTGAGATTGCATTATCACTATTCATTACCAGTAATAAAACTATAAATAAATGTAATAAAAATGATACAACTGTCTGTAAGGTTAGACAAGACTGTGAAGAGACTAAACACTATATAATTCAAGAAGCTAGATGCTAAAGGTTTTGATATAAACTAATATGGCTTTACCTAAGCAGAAGGTTCCTGATCCCATAAGCCTGATTTGCAAATGGCAACTCCCAGCATTAAAAAATTACATCAAAAATTACATTATGATTTCATTGTGAGAAACATTAACTACAGTTGATGTGATATTTAATTACAACTTGTTGAAGTTCCTTTGCTGATAAAAATGAATGGCAGTTTTCAGTTTAATAAATTTAAAAGCCAGATGCTCTGGTTCATAGGACAAAAAATGTGAATTCTAACACTGAGGGTATAAATGTTTATTGCAACTACCCTGAGAGTTAAAACTTTAATTCCTAGTGAGGCTGTTAAGTTAAAGCTATAAATTTGAATTCCTGGCCTGAGAAGTGTGAGTTTCAGGATGTCAGGTTGACAGATTTCACACTGATAGCCACAAGTTTCTTGACTGATGAGTATGAATTTCAGCTCTTAACCTAACAGCCATGTAATTCAGCTCCTTTTAACATTTTCTGTGTTACTTTGAGAATTTACGTAGACTTTGCAGTAAAGACTGGGCCTGGTGTGACATGTTGAGTCTTTAGTTGGTAAGTAAGAACTACATCAGGATTAACAGAACATGTAACAAAGTGCAATTTTAGCTAAGGTATTCTATCAATCTAATTTTTTTATCCCACATAAATTAGATCCATTTCGCAGTTTGCATTTTGATAATGTTAATTCCAAACGAAAGGGCTTGGTTGGGGATATTTCAGAAATAAAAACCTCTGTCAATTATCACTTCCATTAAAAGAAAAAATATAACTGGTTACTTTGACATAACAACAAATGAGACAAAATAGTGTCACCAAAGCAACAGCAACATATGGCCACAGGATTTGTGGTTATTGTGGTTATTATTTCAATGGAACTATCTCCCTTTCCACATTCGCCACCTACCCACTATTAAATCCTTTAAACCTGCACTGAAAACACACATCTTCTGTAAGCATTACTCCTGCCCTTTGCCATAATGCTAGTCCTTCTCATACCCTTCCTTTTGCAATATCATGTTACTCTCAGGTCTTGTTCTTATTATTTGGTTTCTCTTTGTGTTTTCTGTATTTGATTTTTATTCTTCATTTAGTATGGCTGTTTATTGTTTTATAGCTCATATGTTATTTGTGTTCCTGTCCCTCGTATGCTGTCAATGTCTAGTTCTTGTTCTTAAGTGCTAAGAGCATGATCCTGAGGAATGTGAGTAGTATGTGCTTTACAAATTTTGCATTTATTATTATTATTATTAAATATTGATGATGATGATGATCCAAAATGTGTAATTTCGATAAGCATAACAACGATTTTACGAGTAGGTAGAAACCTTGCCACCAAGGCTAGTTTCCATGTAGACACCATCATGAATGCACCTTGTCTTTCAGAGGAGGGATGTCCAGCTCTGCCAGCCCCCAAAAATGGCGTGGTCAGCGTGGACGAGTCAGGGGGCGTGGCCACCTTCACGTGTCGCCTTGGTTACCACCTGGTGGGCTCCAACATGCTGCTGTGTGAGGGAGGGCGGTGGACCGGCATCTATCCCATATGCGCAGGTATGGATGGAGTTACTTCTCTTGCACCGGTAAGTCGCGATGCCGAGATTACTTCAGCAAGAATGTTGCTGTGTGATGCAGTAGCCGTGTGTTGCTGTTGTTGTTGTGGTTGGTGTTGGTGGTGGTCTAAGTAGCAACATTTTCTGTAGAATAAGAGGGATGCAGGAGAAAAATCAAGGAGTGTTCTAAGCAAGTTCTCCTTCGGCAGGCGACCCCTCTCCCTGTGCTATCGCCCACTCCGCCCTTGGTGACGAAAATGGAATTTCCAAGTGACACACCACCTCTGTGTGCCAGGGACGGGCAGATAAGTCAGCATCCCTGTTGATCTCCCCGTCATGTGCATGTTGATGCACATTCAGTTGAGGGTATGGGGAAACGGAAGGTTATACGTGAACAACCTCTACATATGTTGTCGAAATCTGAGAAGGGTGCTGACGTATTTTCACTTCAATTCTTTACACCACAGTTTACTCAACTGTGGATAGTGGAAAATCCACGTCTAGTTGGTGTATGAGCAGGAAACGAGAATCACGAAGAACTCAATTGTCTCATGTGAAACTGCCCATAGCAGGGTGCAGAGTTCAACGTTCACACCTTCTCTACTCTCCGTCCGCTTTGCCCACCCAACCATCCCTTCAGTCACCCGTCTACCTCTCCATCTGTTGTGTTATCATCTAACAAGGAAACGTGACGAACAGAAACACGCTCGCACTTTTTTGCGAACTTTCTAATATCCTTGTGACAGTGTGCATCGTGAGGTGACAGAGTGCCTACAATTATATAACCAGGCGCTCCGGTGTATTTCTCTGGTCATCGACAATTTATTTATGGTAAAATCGCCCTAACTTAAGTACACAACTCAAGAATAGAATGTACACGACAGACAAATTAACTCCTGGTCCATCAGCAACTTTTTAAGTGATTGCTAACCGACCAGCATAACGGAAAGCTAAATTGCTGGTATTAGTCCACAAAAAAAAATAATAATAAAATAAAGAATGAATTCATCAACAACAACAACAACAACAACAACAACAACAACAAATGTGAGGTGGTATGTGTTGTTCTGTCAATTCTCAGGGTTATTTAACTTACTTGGGAGAAAGTTATCGGAATGTATACCCTGCGGCAATAGATACAGAGTTTTAGCAACTACCTGCGTATAAAAAACTTTCCCAGCCTGAGTATGGAACTGGCTCGGAAAACAAACCAAGAATGATGGCATTCTTATAGCAAAGATATTTGGGAAACGTGAAAAGTGAAAGTAATACATCTTGAAAGGCTGTTTATTTACTTGTTTATTTTTATTTATTTGTTTATTTATTTATTCATTTATTTTTTTAAGCCAATTCTATCAGTAGTGTAGTATTGTGCAGAGTTGAAATAGAAACAGTTCTCTGATGAGAAAGACGAGGCGTAGAGAAAGAGAGAGGGAGGATGAGAGACAGAGAGAGATAACAACATCAGTCTCGTGACTCTATGAACTGTGTTCATTCCTCATGTTCATGGTGAGCTTGCATAGACAGACAATGCACTTTCAGTGTCCTGCATCACAAAGAATAAGAACCCACATCCACAGAACTCGGACACATTGTATCCCATCAAGTGCTCGCAGCAAACACAACTCCGTCCTGAGCTGTGGACTCATGTTGAATTATTCCTCCAAGTGTTTTTAAAGTACAGGAAGTCAAATTCTTGATGTCGTTGACCGACAAGAAAAGTTTGTAAGACTGTCTATACCACAGTGTATGCACATATACTGTTGAGAAAAACTCTTTCCTTATTTTGCCCTCAGGTCTGAAATGAAGACGTACTTAAAAACTTTCACAACAATCTATTTTCCACTTTTTTTTTTTTTGAGAGGCTTGCAAGTACAGATATATCTATATAAATAAACTGATGTACCGTTACTGTTGATTTTTGGTGACATAACCTTAAATCTTTTTTTCAGTGAATTGCTACACATTATGTCACATTAGCAGCTGCCAACTGACTTTTTTTAACAGTTGTTAGGTGTACAGTGTAAATGGTAATATATATATATTACAAGGTAGACTGAGAGAGTGGTCCACAATTACATCCTTCGTTTTTAGTGTTGCGTATTACTGTAGTGTATACAGTCTGATTACATATTTTAGTCAGGCTGTAAAGGCTGAGATGACTGTTTACAGTGAGTCCCAAGCCAACTGAATCCCCCCTGGCAAACACTACAGACACGAAGGATAAAAGCAAGCCGGTGCTAAAAGAGAGTGTGAGAATAGAAGATTCCGATGAAACCTGCTTTCATAGCCACGTAAGTACCGCAACTGTCACGTGCACCAGACTGTGGCATCACATCTACACTCAGCACTATCAGTGGCTAAAGTGGGAGTAAACTGCATGGGAGTGTTATTATCATAGGACGAGTTGAGGGTTAGAAGTGTGTGTCCAGTACAATATTTATTTATTTATTTATTTATTTATTTATTTATTTATTTATTATAACTTTCAATAAAAGCAGGTGCTGGATCTGCTTAACACTCTGAACTTACTGATTTGGTCGTAATGACAAATCATCGTATTTTTTGACATCGTCCTTGTTGTCATCATCATTTTCGTTACTTAAAGTTCCTGTGTGTACAGGTAGAGCCGCCATCAGTGGAAAACGCGGTCATGGAGACCAGCTACGTTATGAATGAAATCAGGGGAAGATATATAACAATCGCCACCTACACCTGTTTCCATGGCTACAAGCTGAAAGACCCAGAAGCCAACCAGATGTACTGTCGGAATTTGAAATGGGGAGCGCCAGAAGTTCCGGAATGTGTTCCAGGTAAAAGACAAAACAAAACAAAAAAAACAAATTGGAGTTCGTCTTTTTCTCTATTCGATCGTCAACGCTGTTGGGATTAAGAATGTTGTAGTTTGCAAAATATTTCTGTCAAAATATCTACAATTTTTATGTCACGTACATGGACGTACACAGGCAAATAGCTAGTCTGGGGCCCAGATCAGATGGTGGGGTTGGGCCTCTATAATGTGCTCATGCTCGGTGGGAATCCACCTGATGTTCATCGAAAACGAATTTGTGTGGATTAAAATTGTGTGGTTCTCGTTACACTTTAGACAGGGACAATAAACCAGGATGTCTTCACAACTAGCATGGTCAATGCGATTTCCAAAGGAGGACGACACAAAGAACATTAAACGGGGAATTAATATAAGATAGTCACGTGGAGTGAAAAGACAGTGGGTACCCAGAGCCAGATGATGCTTTTTCACAGTTCAGGAGGCCAAATTTAAACGGTTGAGATTTGTACTCCATAAAAGCAATGATGTGATGTGACAAGTTAGGTATGCATTCAGCGAATTGTTTACTCCAAGCAGCACGTGAGGCGGAATGAAGTTATTGATACGTCATCCCACGTTCTTTGCCAGGAGTGATGATGTGGATTGTATCATGTTACTGGAGATAATGAGCTTCATTGTTTCTTCGTTCTTCAGTCATCAAGTAGTCCGCTGTTTGTCATTCATACACACTCTCTTCTCCTCCATCCTCCCCTCCCCTTACCCCACTTGTAGCGGTCCGGTGGCGCAACGGTTAGCGCTGTTAGCGCCTGTCACCAATACAGTGAAGGTTGGCTGCCCTGAGTTCATTTCTCGTCTCGGGCACGCTGATCTTTCTCTGCACGTGGCATCTGTTTACAGGGCTGACTGCTTGCTGTAATATAGCCTTAGTTGCTGACACGTCGTAAAACACCAATTCCCCCCCCCCTTACCCCACTTCATTTCTCGCCTTTCCAGCGAACTCGAAGATGATGGTTTACCTTTCACCTCTCCGTAAGCCCACAAACACTTTAAGGCGCTCGACAGAATTAAGTGTGACGTTCTTGGACAATCAGGAGTTGGTGACGCATCATCACGCGTTACGAACAATTAAGTCACTCCATAGATTGAAGAATGGTTATCCACGCGCGTTCACACACACGCACACACCGCATCAGTATAACCTCCGACAATCTAAATGAACTGATCCTCCCATGGGGCAGAAATCTTGTTACTGATAACGAACTTGATAACGTATTTATGACCGTTATTGTTGTGATTGTTTCCTAAAACACCTGGCGGAACTCAGTGCGATTAATTTGCTTTTATCACATGTTCTCCATTTTGTTTTGCTTTAGAGAATGAACCTTGCCTTATCAACAACGGCGGATGTCAGCACGTGTGTGTTCCGGGGGACGGGGGATATGCGTGCGCGTGCGACCCTGGCTACACACTCGGACAGACTGGGAAAGATTGCATAGGTAATATATCCTGACCTCTCACCTCGCAAGATCTGCGCGTAGTGGTGTGTGTGTGTCCCACTGCGTGAGAGAGTGTGTTTGTGTGTTTGCCTGCTTGCATGTAGGTGTGTCATGTTTACTGCCACTAGCCTTTACGTATAGTTATTCTCTCTTGGATCACCTCGGCCAATGTTAATGGCTGGAGGAAGGCCCATGAAGGCAGATAAAGAGAGTGTGACTGTCAAACAGTACTTTTGATATATATATCAAAGATGAAAAGACAGAGGCAGGTAACGATGTATGGAGACACAGAACTCCAGGAGTGTTTGCATGTGGTGGTAGTATTTGTGTGCTTGGAGGAAACAGATGGACAGACCGGGATAGAGGAGGACGGAATGGGTAAGTCACATCGGAGCAGTAAGCTATATTATAAGCTATATTGTATTATAAAATCTGACGTAATTAAATAAAAGACAACAGTCAGCAGTCTGGCAGTGTGGCCTCTGTGAGTGGGGTCACCCTCATGGACGTCGATCAAGTCTGTCTCGAGCTTCCGTTCAACATTCTCGAGACAGCAGTGTGGACACACCTGTATTGAAATACCCCTCCCACCCTTGTAATCTTGGGTTGGTGGGTGTAATCTTTCAGATGTGGATGAGTGCGCTATAGACAACGGGGGCTGCCATCAAGAATGTCACAACACTCTGGCGTCCTTCTTCTGTTCCTGCTTTTCCGGATACGTCGCCAAGGGACACGACTGCGTGGGTAAGTAGACACAATTTGTTTGTCTGGCAGGCTGTCTGGTTGACTGGCTGGCTGGCTGGGTGAGTGGGTGGCGGGTTTTATCTTGATGCCTTCCTCGTTAATGCCAGGGCCAATAAACTACAACTGAGCAATATATATATTTGTGATTTTCAGATCTCTCTCTCTCCCTCTTTCTTTCTCTCTCTCACACCCTCTCTCTCACACCCTGTGCAAGAGTGTTGATCTGGAAAAAGTCACACCACAGAATACGATGGAATTACTTGTAAAAAGCGCCAAGTACTTGTATATAAAAATATATAACAAAGAAATAAAGCACCCCTATAGCTTCGTTGTCATCATGTGTGACACTCCCTTGAGCTCATTCTGGGTTTACAATGTTCACCCACGTCCTAATGTCATGAGAGTTCGCCACGAAACCATTGGTTTTCTCTTACCTTTGTACACATCTTTGCCAAACTTGGTCGAAAATTCGACGAATTTTTCCTGGCAGATCACAGCTTGCATGTACTGTGTCGGGTCACATTCAACATGGATTGACGAGTAAGCATCTCACTAAACATGTTTATCGGACCTTGCTGTAAACCAAAGACATCATAATGGGCGAATGTTTGACAAAGTTTCAGAAAGTTTTTTTTTAAGTTTTATAAAAGTTTTAGATATATATCTATCCTCACACCAGGGTAAGGCTAAGGGGTCTTAAGGATGTTCTTGTTGATTTTGGAAGGGAAAGTGCTTCCACCTCGCGGGGGATATCGCACTGCTGGGGGATGGGGCCATCAGGTAAACGGCTTCATACCTTAAAAGGTAAAAATCAACTGATCAGTGTGGGTCTGATGTCCCGACGTGAATAATTTATACTTGACCGCTCGAGTGAAGAAAGAGAAAAAGAGAGAAAAAGAGGGAAGGGAAACAGAAAGGCAATTTCTATATCATACTAATAAAAAAAAACTAAGCACATGCATTTAAAAATTGTCAAACTCTAATTATTAAGCAAACTGCTCCGTTTTCTGATTAAATTAAAGATTGCATGTTAATTAAATATCGGTGCTAGTTCTGAGATTAATCACTTACACCCTCACATTTTGTGCATTGACTATGTAGTGCTATACTATGTAGTTCAATTTTAAATTTGCTCCATTTTGACATGGATTTACACAAAAAAGCGTAAAAAACAGGTAAGTGCATATTAACTTGCATATCTCTTATATGTGGCATATTATTGTATTTTGTGCTTTTGTATGCTGAAAGTGTGAGAAGAACTTTAAAAAGGAAATTTCATGACTTGTGACACATTTTCACGAATATCCTGACCGCCCATCTCAGAACGTTTCACACACTATTTTTTACTAAAATTTACCACAAATATATAAGCTAAGTATTTTTTAGTTTAAGGAATTATTTGTAAAAATGTCAGTTATATGATTGTATATTATAGGTCTTTATGTTTTTGAAACCGTGTTTATACGCTAACCGCATGGTACCAAAAATCAAAAAGCTATCCTTATACTCCGGTCTATACGATTAAAACTATGTCGGGTAGTCAAGGATAATTACGAGTATTTCTATAAAAAAAAATCAGGACTTCAGACCTTTTAACAATGGATAAACTCTGATAAAGGCTATACTTTCCGATCGCGGTTTTTAAGGGCATGTGCAAACTGTGTACCTTGCACAGGGCCGACGAATCCTGGGGCCGCCACTCCAATATCTATTGAATATAAAACAGAAAGAGAAAATAACGACACAGCTGACGGAAATGTGGCAGAAAAACATTGTGTTTCTTGTTAATTAGTACACTGTATTTACTAATATTGCTAGAGTGGAAGCAGTAAGTTATATGTAGTATTATAACATTCTGCTGTTATGAGAATATCACGGGCCGCCACTAGGTTTTAATGACATTGGCGGGCGCAGAGGCTCCCGATTCTTTCTCTGCCCAGGGCCGCCACAAGCCTAGAGCCTTCCCTGATGGTTTGTCCAACTTTCATGAAAAGATAAAAGAATAATAATAAAAAGAGAGCATGCAAGAGCTGATAAAACCTTACAATAATCCCTGTCTTTGTGTAGACATGCGAGTCATACCGGACGTGTGAAGGGGAGTGCCCCTCGGTGCAAGGCCCTCCCTGCTTTGTGGGCGGGAAACCGAGTTGTTTATCTTACAGGTTTCATCTCGTTATCTCTCCCACATCTGGCCAGCAGGACGAGCAGACAATATGATCTATCGCTAGCCAGTTATCAAGCAGAATATTTTTTTCTTTGAATGTGAACAGTAGAAGAATCATGTCTTCGTCTTAATCTGTCGTGTGGGTCTTATTAATACTTATTGTAAAGTGTACAATAAACCCTCCTCAGATATCCTTCATGAGCAATGCCTAGTTACTCAGCAGAACTGACACAGTGTATGCTCAGTGTGTCTAGTCACTAGCATCATGATAACAGACAGGTTTAGTAGGTAATAACATTAATGATGTTAAATGTTGACACGGCGTGAGGCTTACAACACAGTCAACTTCATGTTACAATACCATGGATGTTTGTACAGCCTGTTTCACTACTTATTACTTCAGCTTCATTTTACATGTTTGAAAAAAAAAAATCAGAGCGTAGAGTAGTACAGCCTAGAGGTCGTAGGACAGTAGAAGTGTGTTCATTGTGTGTAGTTATCACCCTTCCCATTTCGCCGCCTTTATCATCTCTGATAAATCAGATACCCGTTTCTGCTAAGCTGCGACTGGGTGGACAAGGTAGACACTTTCATACTTCGATTCCCCGACCAGCGGCTGTACAGTCTAGCACCAAACCACCAGGCTACAGCATCTCACCTGTCACAGCACAAAAGTTGTATATTTTGCTGTACATATACTATATATTGCTGTACATATACTAGGGCTCACTACAAAGTCAGTTTTACTCCACGAAACATCTGTGTGGAGTCCCCCTCCCAACACTATAGGTATTTATTTACACGGAGCACACAACGAGTATACAACTGCGATGATGTAGTCAGCGTCACAACGTGAAGTGTTTATGCGTCGGCAAGTGTACAGAGGGTGTTGACAACAACACGACAACAGTGGTGACCTTGCGGCTATTTTAAACACCTGGGTCATTGAGTGGCGATTTGTTCCCTCCTTCCCCCCACCTGGTCTTTCATTGATTTCTTTTTCCCCCCCAAATTGTAGTCCACGCTCGTCCCTACGAGTCCGTCCGTCCGTCAGTCCGTCCGTCCGTCGCGTCCATTACCACGCTATGGACCGTGTGGTGGCGCCTCATCCTAATCTCGACAGTTTGAATTGTTAATTTTAAGCAGCAGCAGATCGCCATGCACGAGCATGTCGTCTGTGACCTGTTTTATTTTTCTTGGACGACAAGTGCCATCGCGGACTGAAGTCTTTGTCTTCCTAGAAAACCGCACATCCTTGCATCCGCATCCGTCGCGAAGAAACATCCTGTGTATTTGTCTTTGTGCTGCAGCCTTGGCCTCGTTTCATCTGCAGGAAAAAGCGGTGGAAAATCTGACCTGCTTCAATAGCTAGCCGAGTCAAAGGTCATTGGTATAGCCGATACATGGCTATACATGTGTGAGTTATGTTGCCTAAAATACACAGACACCTCATTCACTTCATTGCAGGGGTGGGTGGAGAGAGGGGATGGAATTAAGATTTAAGTAAGAATTTAGTTGTCATCCTTCACTTGAGACCTTTAGGTTTTAGGTCGCTGTTGTCTACCAGTTAATTCGGGGTCCCTTTAGAGACATTTTTCCCCGTATAGGAATTTTTAACCTTCTTAGACATTGCAAACTGAAATACGAATGAACGTTGAACACCGGAGGTATAAGGATAGGTGGAATTTTAATGACAGATTTTTGCATTTTTAGTAGTGAAATAACACACACACGGTGCTTCTGCTGGTATGTCCTTCAAAACTTTATCCAATCAAAAAGAGCAGAAGGGAATTGTCACAGGAAAAAAAAAAAAACTCTGACAGTCGACAACACATTTGACTTCGCGCACCTTTCTGTTCTTCTCATTAAAGTAGCCATCAGAGAAAACTTCCACGGAATGTTGGTAACGATAGTCATGCTGTCCAATGTAGTTGGAAACTAAATGGAAACTGCTACCCCCGGATTAAAAAGAAACACTGTTAAGTAAAAACATCAAATACAGACACCGGAGGAAAGTACCCCTCCTCCACCCCTTATTTTTTTGGGGGATTCCCCCGCCGTGTCGCCCCGACGTTGTTTCTGTCAAACAAGTACCTGCGCGGTATTTTCAAAGGAAGTTTTAGCTTTTAAGGAAAGTATCGGAAGTTCATTGTGCTCCACCCAGAGGTACACTTGAAATCAGCTCAAATATTTCATAGAGCCCCAGTAGGCAGGCCAACAATTATGCCGTGTGAGAACACACGTAAGCACACGCACACACATACATAGCAACATTAAATAACTTTTACAGACATTTCATGGTTGTTTTGAGCCTGTATTAATCTTTCGCTCTGTCTCTATTTAGTCTTTCTCTCTCTCTCACACACACACACACTTGCAAAGGTTCACATGGGTGTGTCAATTCTCCTTTTATGTGATAACCGGTAAATTCTCATTCCGAAACTGTCAGACCTAACCAATCCAGTAACAAACCTAGATAATAAATGCCTCTTCTGGTAAAGAAAGTTTTCCAGTAAAATTCGGGTGTACTGCGCAGACGACACAATGTGGCTTTGTTAGGTCGAGGTTTCAGTTTCATCTCACTGGTTCTGTGCACACTCCGTTGTAGAACCTGAGGTTGTCCACGTCGTGTCAACGCCTTTACTTACTGCACCTTTTTATCTCAAAACACCAATGACAAGTCGTCTCAACGGGAAAAAGAAGATTTAGCGACTGAATTTGTCGAGCTTATATTTGATACGGTGTACAACACTGCACCGGGTGAGTCACTTGTCGAATACAGGAAGGAAGCATGTCAAGGATGAACATATTTGGGGTGGATATAGTTAGACTCAGGGGTTGGAGAGAGGAGCACGTTGAGTCCCATGACTGCCTCCTGTTTCCTCCCAGCTGTACCTATTGCCGTGACAGTCAACTAGACTAGTGGGTGGGTTGCTCCCATCTTACACGTGTGTGAGACATTTCAGTTGTATTTTCAGATTATTTTTCTTATTTCATTTAAATTCGGTTGCTGTCTTTCCCTCCTTGTAGGCAGTTCGTAGCCACCCAAAGAGTTAAGAATCAGAATCCAGGTGACTAAACTTACCTGCCCCTCCTTCAAGCTCTTTTTTTTATTTTCGCCCCCTTCACTCAATTTTCCCCCCTGTACCCATCCCGCCCGGAGTCCTTCAAGTGGTTTCGCTGGGGAACAGACCGACATGACTTCTCATACATCTTCGGGAATTTGCGGATCTTGTTACTAAGAAATTAGTGAAGCACCGACTCCACCCGCGCTGTGTTGAGCTTGTGTAAGAAGCTGCCGAGGGTGTAAACATCGGACAGCTGCAGATTTTGCAGGGAGTAAATCTGCACGTAGGTCGTGATCTCGGATGTGTCGTGGCGTACAACCTCCCGAGGTCGAGCAGCAGTCGGTATAAACACGGCACCTGGACTAATCAAAATACCTGCGGCAAAACTTCTCACACTTTTTTTTTTTTTTAGTTTTATTATTTATGTTTGTCGTTCCATGAACTTCGCTGCTGTGCGGCCGGCACCTCCAGGAAATGGTGGGACAGACATGGTGAGGTCGACCCGTCAGCGACCTTCGCACTTTATGTCCGGAAACTTGTCAAGCCTCCTTGTTTCAGAGGGACGTGTAAAATTCTCTCTCTCACACACACACACGTGCCTTTATTCTTAAATGCAGGCACAGTTCTCGCATCGATCACTGAGGTTCCTTTAAACTGTTTGGTAATAAAATAATTGAAAGAAGCAGTTAAGATATGCCTAGTAGAGTCTCCTCCTTTTTTTTTTAAATCTTTTGATTCCTTCACAAATGTGGAAATTAATATCACGATTGATTCTTCGTGTTTATCGTCAATTTTGTCACCGTCGTCGTACTCTTTTGAGGAGGCCGGGTAGTGGTTTGGTTTGTTTTTTTTTTTTTTAATGATCATCATTTACGTCAGTTTTTCCTTTAAACTTTTTTTTTTCTTTTCTTTAATATTCCTTGTCGTGATTCTGACGATGAGTAGGCGGCAAAAGTTTTTGATGGTGGCTTTTAATTTAGAGGCGGTGTGTCTGTGACCTTTCGTGTGGACGTGGTGTGTGGGTGTGTTTGGTTGTGATGACCTCTTGTCACCTTTCCCAGCCATGTACTGACTTTCCTATCGCCTCTACAGGGAGAAATGAACAAAGCAATACATCCTGATAATGACTGGATGTCGACGACGACGATCATTATTATTATTACTTATAATGACGATTGACAGATAATAATGGTAATGTATTGATGAAATGGATGAATCGATATTAGTGGCGCCAACAACAAAAGACAACACAAACACACAAGCTCACCCACGCACGCATAAACACTTCTTTTCTCCACCCACCCTCCCTTACCACACCCCACACCGTGTGCCTGATGGACTACTCACCAAGCCGGGGTACAGAGTCTGCTGGAAGTGTTCCTGTCCAGATGCATACTGGGGTCTTCCTCCCTCACAGCGCTTTTTCCCAGTCACTTCATGCGCGGCGCTGAATTTCCACAGCAGCGGAAATGCTAGGTCCGGAAGTGTGGCAGAGCGGGTCAGAGATGAGCAATTTCCCTGTGCGCTTCCGATGCCTTGCCGGGAACTGCCAAAGCCTGTGCTTCCATCCGGTTGCCTCACAGATTAAGGCCCCGTTCACACGCGGCTAATAAGGCTGAGGGGAGGTAGGAGGGTGGGTTAGGGGAAGCAGGGGGTTGCGCTGTGTATCACGTGTGCATGGGTTCCACACCCCTCCCTACACACGTAGCATTATGACGACATTATTTTGTCTCCCGCTTAGTGACGTAATTTGTGTGAGAAAGAAATTTCACGTCATCCGGGTTAGTATGGCTGCCGTCACGACTGACGCACAGTTCAACAAGGCGCTAATTCATCCTGAGAAGCTTTTCAAGGACGTGGCGACTTCCTTTCTGGAAATATTCCCAGCGAGTAGTGACCCTAGTTCGAGCAGCAACACACACATATAAATATATACACACAAACGTTCGAGCAAGCGTAACACATGCGCACTCACACGCATACAGAAAACACATTAATCTGCTCAGCAACACGAGCACTGTGACTTCCTGTATCCCTCCAACTGTGTGTTACATCTCTGACCTGTATCCATGACTACCATGACTACATCTGTTTTCATTGCTGTTAGTCTGTTGTGTTACAGGAAAAAGCTGTGAGGAGATTTACGGCATTTTGCTATGTGTAGAGTAACGGCATGCCGCTGTACGTTTAAATGCTTCTTGTCAATGCAGGTTTTTAACTCTGTAGAAGATGAATGTGTTCTTTATAACGAGTATAAGCTACGGAAATTCGAGAACAAAGCGTGGGTTTGTATACATTTTTTCCTGTAGGCTTCGGCATTGTCATTCTACTTGTCCCGGTGTAAATCATGGCAAGTCTGCTGGCTCTTCTCCCCTCAACCCTTTCCTAGAACCTTCTAAATCCTCTGGTGTACCCAGGACAAAGAATTCACTTAGTGACCGGTTGTCGGGCAAGACGGCGTGAAAGCAACAGCTCTACTCAGAGTACACTGGAGGACTCCTTCCCTTCAGCACGAGCTCCAGAGAACGTGTGACGACCTCGGCAATCAAACCTCGACGTGTTCGTCAATTCCTGGGCGAAGACCTTGCTTGGCGGAAATCATACTTGTCTTAGTGTATGGCTGTAAGTTGATGGTTCTTATGGAAGGCAAGGTTTTCGTTTGTCGGTTGTCCATCCTGCAAAAAGGGGTGATCGGTGCTCACCCTCCAGACAAGACACCTCCTGGACGTTCCCGCTAACAAGGCCACATGCTCCTGAGTGTACCATCCGCCGTTCATTGTGTAGCCAGCTTCCTGTCCAAGACACAAGATGTGTGAGAGACTTCTCCAAAAGAGTCTGGCCTGGATATACTTCCTGCTCACACCGTACATTACAGTTCCTCTTGCAGGGGTCAAAGGTCCTGCGAGTTGTCCTTGTGCGGGGCCTAGCTCAGCGGGTGAGTGTGTGTGTGTCGCCCATGTCTGCGTCATACGTTCAGTTACGTCATATGTACACGTGTGCAACTGCTTGACCTTGTAACCGATAAAGCCTCCACAGCCAAAAATATTAAAAAACAACAAAAAACAAACAACAACTCAGCATCCTGTTTGCTTGTGCTTGGCGGTGAAGGAATATTTACCCAAACTTATAGTCCACGCGAGCGTATGCGAGGAAAAAAAAAGCCGCGCGTGCGATCTAGGAAATCTCTGAAATCACTTGGCCGCGTGTCTGTGTGTGTGTGTGTGTTCACTGTGCACGTACAACAATGCCAGCTCGACCCAGGCACGCGATGTGTGTAGCAGATGGCACGCTTCCTTCCGTCTGAAGCTCCGAGATGACTGATCACTGATCACTAATCCTTATCAGAGCCCTGTCCTGCGCCACGGAGCTGTGGGACGGGTAGTTGATAACGCTAGGAATTATTAAAAAGGACTCGCAATTACACGCATACACACGCGTACACACGTATACACACGCATACACACGAATTCCAAGAAATGGGCTTGGCGAAAGATCATGAGTAGTCTGACCAAAAACAGACTAAAATATCTTCCTTTTTACTAGGCTTTGCATCCTCACATACCACGTGATCACTGAAGAGACGTGTAGCTATAATGGCAGTCGTTTGCCATCAGCAAATCCCGTCTTTTCGAGATTCTCTCATCTGGTAGGTTTTTTATAGTTTTAAAATCCAGAACGTGTCGCGTTTGCAACAGTTGTTTTCTTCCTTTCCCATCTTTGTTTTGTCTCTGAGTCTGTTATTTGACTCAGTTTTTTGTCTGAACTTCAGTTTTCTTTTAGTTTTTCTCGATTGTGTGTATGAGTGTGTCAGGGAGAGATATAACATTTTAATCTGATCTTCTTTTAATAATAAACTTTCTTAATTCATAACTTTGAATAATTGGTTGATTTGGTTTGATTGATTCACTCATGTATTTATCAAATCATATCTTTACAATCTGTTATTTTCTTACATTACATATTGCTTATCTATATCAAACATTTGCATAAATCAGACACCGCTTCTCTAGCAGTATCTGCTTCCTAAAAACCATGCAATTTCTCATTCTTCTACGGTTTTGATCAAAATTGATCAACGTTTTAATTCGATTGTGTGTATGTGTGAGCGTGCGTGCATGCGTGTTTCGGTGTGTGTGTGTGCGCGCGCACGCTGACCCATATAGTTCTGCGTGATGCTCAGGGCGACATAAAATTATTTTATTCCATCCCGTTATAGTAATGACAAATATGAAGCAAGAGATACTTGTACATGTGTGCATACAGACAGACAAGCATCCTCACACCGACAAACAGGGAAAACGTTTGGGGAAATCTCGTTCTTAGCCCCAATGAAACCCAACCGCAGCAGCACCTACACACGTTCGAGCTGCACTTAATCTCACGCAAGTCCGTGTGGGAAAAAGTCCAGTCGGCCTGCAAAGCTCCAAGCTCGTGGGTCGTGTCGAACGGAAGATCGGTCATACAATGTGAAGCAGGCATAAGGTCGTTAAAGCCCCCCAGCGGAAGTCGGGAGGATAAACGTGTTCACTCTCGCTCTCCGAACATCCTCCTCCATCATCAGTCTCCCCAGTCGGGGCCGCGTGGCTGATTGCACTCGAGCAGAATGTCCCGACAGGCCGCGGACTAGTACTTTAACCCTTTGTACGTTGATCATCGTCGCTTCTCACCAACTAAACGCCTGCGGGAGACCAGACAGCCCGGAGGATGGAGCTGAGGGAGATTGAGGGGAAGGGGGACGGATTTGTCTGTTTACAAACTTTTCGACCAGGTGTATGAGAGGATGAAGGGCATAACGACATAGCAGAAACCTGCAGAAACAAGACAGCAATTTTTTTTTAATTTTTTTAAATTGCTGACGAACACCTCATTAGCGTGTTAAAATGCAAGCGCCTGCGTAAGAAGGTACATACGCTCGCACCTATCCTCCCATCCTCTAACTATCCTGAAGTATTTAGGATCCAATCAATCTTAGGAAACATGCAGATTCTTCTCACCTAACCCTTTTCATGCCCGTGGTGCGCAGTTTTCGGCGTTTGTCATCAGTCATCAGACAACAAAACAGTGTCGATGCTCATTGTCACCTGAGAGTTTTACCTGAGCGTGCGGTGCTAGCGTCTGGTCGCTTGCTATTGACTTCACTAACTGACCTCCATTTGTCTGTTTTCCTCGGGTTGTATTGTCACTTAGTCACAAATTTGAAGGCTTTGAAGGGAATGTAGACAGGGTAGACGTAGAACAAATAGAAAGAGGCAGGGATTTCCAAACAGCTGGGGATGAGAAGGGAAAGGAGCGCCTACAGTCTAAACAGTGTACAGAACTATCACTGCAAGGATATGTCTCAGATTTCAGGTGTATTCATGAAAGCAACAGAAAACATGCTTGAAGCGGCCAAAATCATATCCTCGTAGCAACAGAAGAAAATATTTATTCTGGGAGAGGCTAGGGTTATGATCTTTTGTGCTAGAAAAATCCAAAAATTCTGAGAGAGCTACAAGCATTTCGCATCTTTATACAGAGGTGGCTGAACTACTTTCCTAAAAACGCTACAGAAAATGGATATCTTAATCTAGAATCGACAGAATTCGTATAACTAACGGCCGTACATAGAAGTTTCGGAGGGTTCTTCCAAATTTTTCTTTCCCGAGTCCTTCTTTGGACAGGGCTGCGACCAATTTCCTTCACGAAATGCCGAATTTCCAGATAGTAACCAAAGGGGGACCAGTATGAGTGGTGCAGCTTGACAAGTCTTCGCCAGACTACTCGGTGCACCAGGAGGGGATGTGAGGTGATAATCCAGAGGACACCTGTAACAATGACACTGACTTCAGATGTGCGTCATTTGTTTACCGCCGCTACACCTGACACCTGAGTTGCACCTTACCATCTCAGACATTTCCTTTGATATTTCCGAAAAATTGTAATGTACTCCAAGACTTTCAAATTTATTTTTAGTTTAGAAAAACTGTATAACCTTTGCAGGTGACATTTCATGTACGAAAACGAAACCCTGTAGTGAATTTAAATTTTTTTTTCGAAAACTGTCCAACATTTCCTTGAAAGGGCGACGGTTCACTGGCCAAGCTTCCTATCTTTGTCACCGAAACCACCCCTTTAATAGATTTAATTCCAGATGAAGGAAAGTCTTTTCCTTTTAGGGGAAAAAAATAAAACAATAACAACAGGCAGATTGGCTCTCAGATCGTGCGACACGATGAATAAAGGAAGCTCACTGAAGGGTGGGATGCATTGTCGTCAGGAAAATCCTGTTGGAACAAAATTAATCTCCTCAAAGTGATTCTGAGAAAAAGGTTACTTTGAAAGCTGGACTGTGATCCTGTTTAGAGTAAGAGTAGAACATCTCCTTCCTTCCCTAGCCACTAAAGTCTTTTGGAAGGCCCGGTGGCGCAACGGTCACTAAAACAGTGAGGGTTGGCTGCCTTGGGTTCAGATCTCGTTTCGGGCTCGCTATCTTTTCTTTTGCATGTGGGATCTGTTTACAGGGCTAGCTGCTTTGCCATGATATAGCCTTAGTTGCTGGCTCGGCATAAAACACCAATTCCCCTTCCTATTTCCCGACACACACTTCTCAGTTTTTTCTTTCTACCTCATGCCACCGTCTCTCTCTCTCTCTCAGTCACATAGACCGAGTATACTTCACTCCTTCTCCGCCACTAAAGTTAAATTTTATCGGAAAAAAGAAGTAAAATAGCTCTCCCATGACAAAACTACACCTTTACATCCTGTCAGAAATCTGCACAAGAAAATCCCGTGAACACAGTTCAAGTGTCAAACATTGGTTTTCCTACAAGATCATGTTTCTGCAATGTATTCATGATACTTGAGGTATTAAGACATTAACATGGTCTGTGATATTTATGTTGTATGTACCCGAAAAATGGTTTTGAAGTTGTTTAAATATTTTTTTTAAATGTGATTTTATACTAGAAAATTTTCTTGTGCTTGAACTCAGAGACGATACAGGAACATTTCCGCAACAGGGCTTTATGTGACAGAGTACCGACCAAAACTGTAAACATCCATCCGACCTTCCACTCTTCACGTGTGATGCCATGCGATATACTTGTATATACTTATATAATCAGACCTGGTATGGAAGTGTCACCACAAACATATTTATAAAGTCTGCTGTAACACTTTCTTTGTCAGTTGGTCTCGAACTATCATCAACATAAGTTTTCGATTCGATAACATAGGAAAAACGCTCAACTCTGTGTTTTCAGTGACAGCTGTGTTGACATCAAGAAATGCTTCCTCTGTTGACAATCGGGTGCACATCAGTACCCGAGTTCAGTGTTTGTGGGGTGTCGGAGTGCCAGTAGCGTTGATCACAGACGTGTAAGTGTGGACTGAAGTTCTCGGCGAGCTTAAACCATGAATGTGACTCAACAGGAAGCTGGTGCACACCAGCCTCGTTTCAGTAGTTAATGAGAAAAAAATCGTCTGCAAGTAGTCCATTAATACAAGTTCGTGGTATTTATTGATATAGGTCTTCCCTTTCATTGAGTAGGTGATGTGACCATAGCACGAAAAAAGTTTCTGTCTGGTGGGAAGGGAGGAGTGGGGGAATGGAGGCGGTGGTTGCGTATTTTAACGATGCTGCCTTGTGGATAGTATTTTCCTGCTTCCCAGGTGTCACTTTACTGATTAATTTTGTTGCTCTTCTTTTCGGTCGGTATGTTTTTGTCTGTACGCTGCTTGCAATGTCTTGCCATACCGGATCCCATTTCGCCTCGCATGTACTCACTGACACACACATACAAAAATATCCTTTATGCGCATACACACACACGCAGACACGCGCACATGCACACACAGCGAGAAAAAGAGAGCAGCACATAGGTACACCGGAAGTGCCATGGATCGCTACAGCATCAACGGCCGGACACGCAATACACTGTCGGCGCCTAGTCGCCTGCAAGCTCAGCTTCCTGCTTGTGGAGATCCAGACAAAACTCCTGGCTGCGCAGACGCGAGATTATTGGCACGCAGGAAAATGCAGCTTCCGGGAAGACCTGGGTGAGTGCGCGTGGGGTTGTTGCAGCGACATGCCAGGGCTCATCACCCACACGAGGGGATGGGGAAGGAGAGTTCCTTTACAGACAGTCCTAATTCTCCTCACCACGCAAGGCCGGAAAAAGAGAGCGGAGGAATTGGGAGGAAATCTACTGCGAGGCTGTGAGAGTAGGTGCTTTGACGTGTACAGCCGCCGGAAATTGCGTAGGCGTTGCGACTGAACTGTCTGCAGTGTTGCATGTCGGTATCCAAGGGTATGCATTGTTACCGGACTGCATTCTTTCACGGAAAATCTCGCATCGTTGTGTTGAACAGACTCGTCTCGTTCATATCATCATGTTGGCACCAAGGCCCGCACAAGCCTGTGGTAATAACACTCCCACCCACACACACTCCCACCCACATACACACCCACACACACTATCTCCTATTTCTGGATGCCGTTTATGAAATTATTCTAATGGTCGATTGACGCAACGGTAGTGAAATTTGAGAGTTCTAAGTGGTTGGTATACTATGAAAATATTTGATATAGCTTAGCCTCTTTCTCGATGCAGATAGCATTGCATGAGGAATGGCATGGTGTGTCAAGACTGATTGCGTGTCCAACGTTGTGTCCTCGGCTTGCTCTCGCACAATGTCATTATTTCTTTTTGTTAAATAAATACATGGGAGACCAGTAATGAACGAATGAACCATGATCCCATGTCGCACTCTACCTTTTTATTTTTTGTTTGGTTTTTTTTGTTTGTTTGGTTGTTGTTGTTGTTGTTGTTGTTGTTGTTTTCTTTGTTTTTCTTTTTTTTTTTTTTTTTTTTTTTTTTGTTTTTTTTTTTTGTTTTTGCTTCTTTGTTTGTTTGTTGTTTATTTTTTGTTGTTTTTATTTTGTTTGTCTTCATTTCATTTTGAACTACTTTCAACGTAAAATCGATTCCTTAGTGTTGAAAATGACTTCTTGAACCATAGAAGGGGCTGAAATTTCAGCGAGCGAACAAGATTGATAAAGGGTGTCAGAGAGATTTGCCGTCAGAGCTGTCGAACAGGTGAAGCGCAAGGTTCCTCATGGGGAGACCTGGGAACTGTCAGAGCGTGACGTACAGAGTGGGGCCGGATTCTCGAGAAGGCCCGAATGAGGGCCACCGGCACGAAGCAGCTTGGCTCCTTCACGCAAGGCGCTCCGTGCTGGCGTGATCGACAGGGGCTGGTCCTATCTTTGGAACATCATGACGGAAGTATTTTGCGCAATCCGCTTTCCCCTGAGTTGAAGGGCCAGAGATTCTCCCTCGCCACGTTTTTCCTGGTAGCTTGGACAGCTACGATCGCGAGCAAAGCCAAGGAAATGTAGGCTGGGGAGCAAAAAAATCCGCTGGGATCTCAGATGATGGCAGAGGAAGCTGAGACCGAGCGATCCTATGTTTTTTCCGGCTTTATAGGGGCGGAGGGTGTGAGTAGGGGTTGGGGGGGATTTTGCCTCGTCCTTTGAGCTCAAGACACGAATCGGACCACCGTCTTCGTCTTCAGTTCATGCGGACGCATTTCTTTCGTTGAAATGCCGGTTTCCTGTAACTTGACGCTTCACCGGGGAAGGGTGGGTGGGCAAGGGACAATATACCCTGTACCCTCTTCCCGCACTCTTTCATCTCCAGTAACAACACCCCTTGTGCAGAGACCTGAACGCCTGATACCCTATTTCCTTGTCCTGAATGCAGAGCAGCGGCAGACCTAACCATCGAAGTGACACAAGGGTCGGAATGAGTGTAAAAATGTGATGTCCCCGATCGTGTAGAAACAGGCTCGGTCACAGATGTTTGAACCTGTTAACATGGCTTGCCATGCCATTGGAGCTTTTATCTGGATCCTTGTTCCGTCAAACCCCTTCATTACCCCTTTTTTAGGTGGGAGTCACTGTCCTCCCAGCGACTAACCCGACAGAATAGTTACTTGCAAGTATGTCGAAGTCTTTGTGCATCCGTGTCAATGCCCTTTGGTCTCACATCTCTTGTGCGTGTGTGCGTGCGTGTGTGTGTGTGTATATATGTATGTGTGGTCGCATGCATAAGACCGAGCTATAAGTCCCTTTTGTCATTGGCCTTCATTGCAGATGTATCTCCTTAAACACTTCATCTTACTGATAAATCCTTCTTCTTAGTGCCTGCACTTCCTTGTGTACTGATCAGTCTGACGAAGGGTTTCTTTCCACTTTTTTTCAAAATTTTGAATGCACCGTTACTTTCTCATATTCAATGATTCCGTCCCAGTTATCTTATCTCAATCAACTATTTAGTCCCGATTGTTCCATTTCTTGTGTTAGTCACGTGGTGTGTGTATGTGTAGTTCAGAGAACGGAAACTTCTTACATCCTTTCTGAATTTCCTCTCCGTTTTACAGAAAAAAAAAATTCGTCTGAGTTCCCTGTCTTCGGTGTTATCGTCGAGTGTTCCGAACTCGATGCTGAGTTAAGTAACGCATATAGTTCCGTAGATTGCTGATTTTCATCAGGCGAAATGAACTCGGTAATGGTGTGCTTAGAAAGGCGAGGGTCCGACTTTTGAGAGCCTTACATTAATTAGCCCCAAGTGTGCACTAATGATAAGCACTTTAGGCTCCAGATCCGGCATTTCCGGTCTCTATAGGCATTGGACACTTCAGTTCCTAAGAGACTTGTCTGCTTTTGGGCCTCGTGTCTTTTTTATGCTCGTGTCTTGTGAGATTCTGTTGATCATTTTGTGAGTGAACGCCCTAATGCAGAGCGAGACAAGAGCGGCAAGACAGATTTACTTCCTTCGTCACGCCATCTTGTCTCAAACAAATATTGGAACCCAGTTCCGTGAGATGCTTTACTAGTTTATTTATCTGCACACCATTATTGCCAACGCCTTTTTTTTTTTTTTTTTTTTTTGTTAGTTTTGCTAGGGACCGGGAGGGTTGGAGGTGGAGTCCCTCCGTCTTGTGTCTAAAATTAGCGCAAGTCAGGGAGCCTGAGTTGCCAATCGTCCGGTCACATAGATGGCAGATATATGTGCACACTTCTGCTTCCCTCCAAATTATCGCTTCCACGACCTGCGAAAAATAACTATGCCGGAACTGGCAGCTTCGCGGACACCGGATATGAGGGCTAGTCCGCCTTGAGCAGAGTGATCACTTCCTTTCCCAGCATGCTTTGCCGAACTGACCGGCCTCGGCCATGTTCACACTTGCTCTTGGCTTTGACTTTTCTCAAGCTGGCGCGTGTGAGTGTGCGTGTGTACGTGGAGGGAAGGGTGTGCGTGCGTGTGTGCGTGTTCTGCTGTGGCCGCGAGCGTTCACATCCTCGCCTCCTAGGGTTGGAAGAGGTTCAGTTTTTTTTTAAAGGTTGTTTCATGAAGGTTTCGATAAAGTGTCTCTTCACCTGCCCAACCCCTAGACTCTCTCTCTCTCTCTTTTGCCGTGATATACCCGTAGTTCGTGGTACAGCGTAAAACTCAAGCAACCAGCCTACCATGAAGAAAAATCAGCAAGTTTTTTTTTTTTATCATCTTTTCAATCCATCTGCTGTCTAGCGTTAAGTCGTCAGTGCACGCGCTCGTGTTCCCAAACCGACAGTCGTGTCCCCGAAATGCACTCAAGCGAAGCCCATGTTCAACTGAACAAGGAGAGTTCTGGACCAGAGAAAGGGAAGAAAACTGGAAGGCAGCCATTGCGAAGGATGATGAATGTTGAGGGGAATGGGAAAAGCTGGCGAGCGCTCGAATGTTGAAAACCCAACTTCGTTATTGAAAGTCACCTTGACATCTTCGTCTTACTCTTCCAAAATGGACTTTCTGGAAAACAATTCAACGGAGAAGCTTCTCGTCAAAGCTCGTTGCGGAAACCAGGAAATGTCTTACAGCATAGATTGTCCCCCTCTTCCCTCACCCAGTAGGTCTGGACGATGGATTGTTAAGAATGGAGAATGGAGGACTGGGTGACTAGCAGGGTAGTTGTCCTGTTTCCAGAATATCCTTCCCCATCTGTCGTACTTGATGTTCGGAAAACGCATGCAGCTGTTTCCGCTTGCTGATTTTTATGGCTTCTGTTGGACACTTGCACGTTGGATGCCGGTCCGGAAATTTGCAATTGTAAG
Source organism: Pomacea canaliculata (assembly GCF_003073045.1). Lineage (NCBI taxonomy): Eukaryota > Metazoa > Mollusca > Gastropoda > Architaenioglossa > Ampullariidae > Pomacea > Pomacea canaliculata. Next base: position 23,889,491 of record NC_037592.1, read on the forward strand.
TGCTGATAATCTTCGTTGGGGGTCGTTGCGAGGTATTTTTCCTATCCCGCCGTCCCTGCGTTTGGAGGAAATGGTTAATGAACCAACTTTCACTCACGGAACAGACAGACGGACAGGAAGACAACAAACAAGCACATTGAGAACAGACCCTGACAAGTAAACGTGAGAGCGTGGAGATGTGCAGGACAGGATCTTTCATCATTTATTGAAGCTAGGAATGAATAAAAACGAGTCTAAATAACTGAGTATGCATGTTATAAACTTTAATAGCCACGTTAACAAGGTAATGCCTAAGATTTGTAAAGGAAAGAAGGATAGCAATAAGCAATATTATTCCATACGTGAACAAGTATGGAAAAACTGGAAGTGGCACTCTTGGGAAAAAAAACAAAGAGTGGGAATGAAGAGAGAGAGAGTAAAGGAAGTATCAAGGATGGGAAGGAGAAAAAAAGAGAGAGGGAGGAGTGGCCTACGTCATATCTTCATATAAGCTACCATTAAAAACGGTCTATTTCTGTAGGGAGCTGAAGAAACCTGCGAGCGGTTTCACCGGAAGTCTCCTTCCATTGCAGCTGAACAATGGCCTTCTCAAGCGTACTGGACAAATATGTGCTCACTTGTGTTTGACCCAGTTGCCTCCGTGCCACGACCTATAAAATAAGTATGCCACCTTCTTCTTTGACAGTTTAAAATCAGCGTTTGTGGGGGTTGGGTTTGACAAGGAAAGGGGGAGGGTAGCGATTAATTTAGTTTAGTTTATTCCTTGTTACTCCTCGACAGGGCCGCAACAACACCTCGCCAGCGGACCAGGTGTTGGGCAGCCTCCTCAGGTGAACCCATGTGGTTCCGACGTCCTTTCCTTTGCTTTCTTCTGTTCTTTTCCAAGTCTGCTTTGGTCTCCCAACTCTCCTCGTCCCCTGAGGGTTCCAGTCAAGTGGCTGCTTGGCAATGGTGTCAGATGGTTTGTGCAGGTGTGTCGTAGCCCATTTGAGCTTTTTGATGTCTTGGCTAGTGGTATTCTGGTTGGTTCCTTTCCACAGGCTGCTGTTGGAGATCTTTTCAGGCCATCTTATTATCAGAATATGGCGTAGACATTAGTTGGTAAAGGTCTGGAGCCTGTTGTTGATGGCGTATGTCACTCTTCAATTTCAGAACTATACGGTAGGACGGCCTTCACACTGGTGTTGAAGATGCGGGTTTTACTGCGGAAAGATAATGTTCGGGAGTTTCAGATGGGGCGTAGGCTGTTAAAAGCATGCCTGGCCTTGTTGATGTGGCTTTTGATGTCGTCGTCCGCATCACCATCCGCTCCACCGTCCTTGTTGACAATACTCCCCAGATACGTGAAGTGGTCTGTCTCCAGGATGTTCTCTCCTTGCAGTTCGATTGGGAGTTTCTGCTTGTTGTTGATTCTCATCACTACAGTCTTCTTTCTGTTGACCTTTAACCCAGTCTTCTCTATTTGTTTTCTCTGCTAGCTTACTCAGTTTTGTTTGTGCATGCTGCTGCCGATGAAATAGAGACTAATGTCATCTGCAAAGTCCACGTCCTCTAGTTGTTCGGTGAAGGTCCACTGGATACCGGTGTTGTTGCCTTAGGTCGTCTTGCGCATAATCCAATCTAGGGTAGCGATTAGAAAGACTTTTATTTTACTGAATGATCTTTTGAGTTCTGGAAATTTTCACAGGTTAAAAAGTACTGTAGAACAAACGATGCAATTTTGTCAGTCATCATAAGAGACGAATGACCTGAGCAATAAGCGTATGCTTTCTTTTATAAATGGGTATTAAATGTGATTATCTTAGTGCTTGTTAGATGCACGTTGGGTGAAGAACTTGTTTTGAACATGTGTGCTGTCATGTCGTCTACCGACTGTTTCTTTGTGTCGCTCCACTGTTGTGATCGAAAGACCATTCGAAGTTTGTCGGACAAGTCAACGTTTAAGATATTTTCGAGAAGAAGTGCAGTGAAAGGACAGGCAGATGTTCTAGAAGTGCCACATAGATATTCTAGATGTTTTGGATCGGAGTAGCAGAGTTCTTGTAAAGTGTGAACCAGAGTGCATGTGGGGGCGGGCCGACGCGTGTGTGTTCGAGGGTCAGTTGACGATGACCGTGCAGCCGCTGATGCATTGCGATCGTGATGCACGCCAATGACTCACATCGCTATGTCGGTCGTTAGTGTTGATGACGATGTCGCCTAACGCATTGTGTCCGGCACGTGCCCACTTACAGGTAACACCCTCTGTCTTTTAATTATTTTTCTAGTTCACGGTCTTCAAATGTTTATCTCTCTGTGCATACACATATGCGAACACACACACACACAAATTAATCTTTGTTTCTGCAAAGCTGTCAGCTCCTCAATGGCATCCAGCCAGAGAAATGTTTCTTGATACCACAGTACGTAGATACTCAATTTACTGCCATATACCTCCGCCATAGGTCACTGAGCCTTTCATTTCGAAGAAATGGTAACCGAAGGACAGATCCGGGTTCTGAACGTCTGCTGTCGAGGTCGTCGCGTGTTCAAAGTATATGACTTACAGAAATGTAGGTCAGCTTTTTGTATGGAGGTCATTCCCGAGCAGATGACTTCTCGTAGAGGAATGGATCCACTGAAGGTGACCTGTCGTAGGACACAGTCCACAGGACCTGCCGACCTCAACGCGAGTAGTTAGCGACCTCAGTTCCCAGCGAACTTGTCCTTTGCGATCCGAGACTTGATTTTACTTCCGTGTGATCGAGTGCGCTAAGGATTTATACATTTCTCTGCAACACCACACCACAACCACCACAACAACAACAACAACAACAACAGAATAAGATCGTCGATAATGAAGACGAATCCGTTACTCCCACCTCTTCCACGCGATATCTGAACCTTCTCATCAACATGGCATCTTGCTGGTGACGTACTACAGGGAGCGTTGTTCTATTTTTAACTCTGAACACCTCGTGACGGGAGCGTTTACGAAACTCCCTCTAGGCTCCCCTCCGGGCCTAGGTCCGTTCCGGGAAAATCACATCCTCACACGGATATGGATCAGCCGCTGGTTATATGATCTCAGTCTTACGTGTGATCTGCTCACGTGCAGCAAGGCGTAGCGAACGACAAAGAGGCTGTGTGTGCATTTGTGTGTGTGTGTGCGCACGAGCATTTGTGTGTGTGTGTGCGCGCGAGCATTTGTGTGTGTGTGACTGTGTGTGCGTGTGCGCGAGCGTTTGTATGTGTGTGACTGTGTGTGTGTGCGCGAGCGTTTGACTGTGTGTGTGTGTGCGCGCGCATTAGTATGTGTCTGTGTTTTGTTCTGTTTTATGTGTATGTTGTCAACTTCAGGAGTACGTGTTGTGTACTGTTTGTGATTCATAGTTTTGAGTTTACATACATACATTGTCTTGTGTATTTTAAGTCTGCGTGTGTGGCCATGGTGAACTTTATGCATAATTATTTGCATGTGCGAGCGATGTTTGTGATCTCTGCATGCGCTCCCGTGTCTTGTCTGAGCTGTGAATCTGGCTGGCACCGTGTAAACCCTTCCCACCCAACTTTTTTTGCACCTGTGTAATTCGTCCCGCTGTCAGCCAACTACAATTAGTTCTGCATGGTCAGACATACTGTCCTTCGATTACAGATACGCTTCAACTGAGGTTAAAGGTCAGGTCACCAGATAGCGTCAGGGTGAGCGACTAAAACTAAACCTTGATGCCAGCAAGATAGCTAGTGACAATAGCTAGTAGAAATGGCGGACTAAATAGTGTTTTCTTCCTACAACTTCACGTGCTTCCACCACAAACACCTTTTCTGAGAGATTGCATTTCTGTCGCATTGGCAGATAATGTCAACAATATCGTGTAAGTGTGTAATATTCCACACAAAACACCTTACTAGAAAGTGTATACCCTATACATTTACATTCCTTCAGTAGCATGGCTGACACACTGACGGGTGGTGGTAGTGGTGGTGGTACAGCCACGATGGTCTTGCTGTCGAGAAAGGTTTCTTAGTAATTAATAGAATCATTCATGAGCTATTCATTCCACCTTTCCGTGATTACTCAAAAATGAAAGAAAGACTCATTTGTTTCTAGACGACGGGTAAAACTCATCTTTGGCGGGCAGCCGAACCAATCAGACCTCGAGATCAAAGTCCGTTTCCCCCCTTGCATACTTTTTACCGACTGGGTGAATCGACGAGCCAACCGACGTGAAAAGACGACGACAAGAAGAAAGTACCAAAGTCCAGAAAGCACCGCGCGAAGGGGGACGTTTATCCGCAGTTTCGGTGTACAGTACTCCGACGTGTCACGTGACCGACCGAGGGCGGGCCAATGCGGCGTGCCAATCTTGATGACGTAATAACCCTCCCCTTTCCCCTGGCAGGGAACACCCGCCGGTTAGTTACGGATTCCGCGCTGCGCTAACTCTCCCGCCGGTAATCTGACATCTTTCGATTTTCGTTTACGTGCTTTTTGCTGTTTGTCAACACCCTTTACATTAAAATATTAGTTTCCGTGAAGAGGCGAGTAAAAAAAAAAAAATGTGATGAACCGTAACTCGCGAGGGAAAGACAGGGGCGGGGGAAATGGAGGTGGGGTAAGAAAGGCTTTTAATTTCTTTAGTTATTTTTTATAGACTTTTTGGTCTGTATGCACCTTTCTTGAGAAGATTTACAATGACTCTCCAAGACAAGTGAATAAGTAGGATTTATACATGGCAGTCCGCTGTACAGTGTGTACAGGGCTAACTGTTGTGTGGTTGTTGCTGGCTCGGCGGAAAACGTCACACACACACTTTCTCTCTCTCTGTGCACATGAGTCAGGCAACTGCTGTTATCATCGCTGTCCGTGTCAAATTACGGGCTGTTCACGGAGACGAAACAGCGACAGTCCGAGTGCACGTCACACTTTTTTTTTTTTAAATGTGCGAATTTCACAACCGTCGTTATCTGGTGACCTGTTAACAAACCTCACTGCAGTGAGTGCAAGCTCGGAACTGTGAGAGGAACCTCGTATATATACCATTACATGTTCGATCCACACTTTTTAAAAAATTAATCAGTCTTCAAAGACTACACCTACATCCGTCCTCTGCTGATTTATTAACAAAATATTTATAAAAATGTTTATTTAAATACACAGAGAGAGAAAACCTGTAGAATGTGTCCCGGCTTTCCCGTGAATTACAATCTACTTTGTACCTTACTCCTGACTGTTTATAGCTATCTTCATATACACTTTAGTTGCTAACCGGGTGTAAAACACCTCTTCACTCGTTCCACTATACCTCTCTCCACAACAGCTTCAAAGAAAAGATATGTCTGTGTGTGTGTGCGCGCGCGTGCCCTCTCACTGTGCAGCAAGCCGCTGGCTGGAGAAGTGGTGACCTCCCAACCCCCCACTTTGTAGTGCTCCCACCTCCGCAATAGGAATGGTTTCAGTCCCGCAGCGTGCGAAGTTCCGGGTCCCCTAAGGGAAGGAACAGAGGCTATTTATTACTCACCTCCAGCGCGTACGTGCACGGGGTATCCCTTCGGATAAAAATACTCGCTGGCGCTCGGCGAGCTTCCTTCCTCACGCGGCTACAAAACCTCTTGGCGGCCTCCTGGCCACGCAGCACAGCGCCGGCGGTTGCGAGCGTCAGCACGAGGTCCAGCCTCGCCGCCAGTCACGGAACGAACGCCAGCTCTGGACGTCTTCCTGCCAGCAGCAAGTCAACGGTGTCGTCAAGGGAGACGAGCGAAAAGAAAAACAAAAAGATAAAAGTTGGAGAAACTTCTGGTTGTGAACTTGGAGTCGTTGTGCTCTGCGGTGTTGTCGGTGATGGTTGTATGTGATGGTGGTGAAAATATTTCAGAGGATAAGCGGGAGAATGTTATGCCGGACGTGACGGGTTGTGACGTGCTGAAAAAAGGAATATATGGATGATCAGGGTAAGTAGTTGTTAGTTTGCTTGTATTTTTTTTTTCCTTCTCCCTTACATTTTCTGTGTGTGTGTTTTGTTTTGTTTTTTTTCTATACGATTTTCTGCTTCCCCCTCTCTCTCAATCTCTCTCTTTGTCCAGATCCATCTCTTCTCTCTGTGTAGAAAAAAAGTGTGTCTGTGTGTGTGTGATTAAATGAGCTTTTATTTCATGTTTCTGTCTCTTTATCTTCTGTCAAAGTTGTCCTGTGTTGACTATGTGTGTAGTTATTTATGTTTGAATGCACACACATACTTCCGAGAGGGAAGAGAGTAGCTGGGGGAGTGCATGACATGAGGGTCTGTAAAAACCCTGTCAGTTAAGGAAAGTGTTCCTCCCACAGCGTTTGGTTCACAAACACCAAACAGGATATACATGGCGTGCATGGCAAGCAGACAAACTAACCACTGAACAGATAAGAAACAATCCCGAGCTCATCACAAGCAGCATAGCCGGGATTAGCCTTGTACTAGTACCCTTGTGAGTTGTATTAACAGTTTAGGGTCACCTGGGGGGAAGATGAGGGTTAGAGAGTGAGAGTGGGCGGTATACATGTGTACCTTATTTGAACTCTAGTCGTGAATCAGGAGTCAGTATCTCAATTTCACTCACAAAACTTTTCTTCTCGTGCTTGCAGATTTTTGGTTTTGAACCACATCCAACGAGACCTGCAGTTGTTTAAAAAAAAAAAAAAACCGGCACGAGTTCATGAGGTGTGAAGCCGATCAGTTGTTGGGGGAATTTCTCTGGGGGAATAATTTCCTGAAAAATTTGTGACAGCTTGTGACTGTGAAGCTGTGACGCACAGCTCCGATCCCCCGATGGTAGTCAGCAGCTGACTTCTTTTCCCGGACACGACGACCCAACACGTGGTGTTTAGTAAGTGCTATTTCTGGACTCTCATCATTCGTGTCTATCCTTTTTTTTTTCAGCGAGTAAGCAAGAGATGGGGGGGGGGGGGCGACAGAGCTGATTGATAGATTTACGGGGTTCAACGAATTTTTTTTTTTTAATTCAGGACTAAATAACACCGCATTTTTACAAGAAATCGAATTTTTGTTTATTGCTTTTGTTTACTGCCCGTCCGTGGGCAAGCCTGGCAAATCATTGTTGCTGGCTCACTGGCGTCCCAAATACACAGGACCTCTTCTGTCTATGTGCTCGTGCGATAAAGTTTCCCTCGCGAGCACCACGCACATCGCCTCGATGACACTCGGTTCCCGGAACTACACACCTCTGTGGCTTCGTTGCGTGACTACAGTGTGTGACGACACACAACACGATACTCCACAGCTTGAAAGAGTAGAACTGCTTATGAAAGAAAGCTTTTTGTGACTTTTGTGTTGCTGTTTTATAGCACTGTAGTGTCGGGACACTTCGGAAAGATGAGTCAGTCGAAATGGTTGAGAGAACTCGGAGGGGTGTCATGAAGGTGTCCCTACTCTAGTAACAGACATTCTTGTTGGGAAGAGCGGTCGTGTAGTATTTTGTCGAAGCGGTAGCAAAGCTTTAAAATCAGGGTCTAATGGCCTGTAGGGAGGTAATACTCTTTTACATTTTTAGTTGATCAAATAATTTTTCCTCACTGATACAGTTTGTGATTTTCACGGTATTTTGATATCTTTATTTCTTGTTTTGTTTGTAAAATAACACTTATCAGGAAAAAAGTGACTATATATTTTTTCATAAAGATGTTAAATCCCATTTTAAAGCTGTCACTGAGCCCGGTCGATCGTACTTATTAAATATTTACATTCCTTTAGTAGTTTTACAGTCAACCGCCCTGTTTACTCATTTATTAAGTGTGACACGGTGAACTTCGCAAGGCGATGGAGAGCCTGTCAACACTGATATGTGTTTCTGGATATGTAACCTGATTTTTCTTCCTGGTTCTTTGTGCAGATGACGTGTCTTACCGGATTATTTCCCTCGAATGCCCTCGTCAAGCACATGTGTGACTAGGAGCGGAGTTATTTCCCTTGTGCTTATTCGCTGCGTGTGTTCAGTCAAGTGATCTCGACACCACTAACGCAAACTCAGAGTTGTCAAAAAGGAAAACAAAACAAAAAACACGCAATAAGAAACAATAAAGGCAAGAATATTTGAGGCTTTCTCGCTGTTTAGTTTCTGTAACTTGGTGAGTTGTTTGAATCGTCGCCATGTCCAGTTTAGGAGATCGCGCTCTATTCACGCGCCTGCTGCGCGAGTCAGTTCTGACACTTTGCCGAACGACGATGGCCTCTCATCGCTATCTCAACGTCGACGGCATCGTCTGCGTCACCACGGGTGAGGACAGTGACGACGAGGAGAGTACACGATACCCCATCGTCGTCAGGATCCACGAAAAACTTCCTCGCCCCTCGGCTTTCCGCTCGGAACTGACCGTTTATCCTAAGCCTCGCCGGCGACCGCACGACGCCACCTTCTACCCACAATCCCATCGTAGCAACAACAACAACTACGGTTCTTCATCCTTTCTGTCAGCCGACGGTGGCAGGAGACCCGAAGCCATGATGATAGACCACTTCAGTGACTACAATTCCGGCAGGCAGTCCAGAGGTTCCTACCTGCCCGCCGACCTGCTCGGTGACCACGACATAGAGAACAAAGTGCCCAGCAAGCTTCCGCGGTCTTCCATCAACGACGGCCACTGCGAGAACTTTCGCCAGTCTTCCGAAAAATCTGACCAAGATGTCCGTACCCACGGCGACCCATTTTTGCGGGCAAGAAGCGCCTCCGAATCAGTCCTGGCCGGCATGCAGCAGGACGTGGCGGACACGCTACCCCCCAAATCCAAGTCAGCTGATCACGTGATTTCGCGCGAGAATATGCAGGTGCCGACCTCCTTCGCTGGACCCGAGCGCACGAGTGAGGATGCCGGGTCGAAGGTTGCAGCGCATGGGGGCGATGGTTCTCAACCTTCCCGCGCTGCTTTGCGGCGTCTGGCTTGTCGAGTGTGCGAAGAGATCTTCCTGGACATCCTGTCGCTGGAGCGGCACAACTTGCAGCGCCACTCCCTTTACACTTGCAGCATGTGCACCCACACCTTCACGGCGCGCAACAACCTCAAGCGCCACGCGCGCATGCATTCCGGCATCAGGCCTTTCAAGTGCGGCACGTGCAGAGCGGCCTTTGCACGCAAAGACGATCTCAAAACGCATGAACTTCGCCATGAGCGCCCTAACGTCCGCCAAACACTCCGGGTGTTGGAGAGGACCGGCTACAGTCACGGTCACCTCGTTCCCGCGGTTTCTATGCACGCCTATGAGGCTGTAAAGCACAATGACAAACTCCTGCTGCGTCCCAGAAAAGCAGCGCATGTCGGTTACAACGAATACCCGCAAGAGTGCGCTGACAGCAGCAGCTCGGATTTGACCCTTAAGCAACTGTGCCAAGTGCAGAGTCACAACACCCGCGCTCGCAGCAGAGAGCCACTGGAGGCGAGAGTCAGCGGCGCCACGGGCAAGGAGGAGCTGGACAAAGGCCCGTGGCTGAAGGGACGACGACGAGCTCGAAGAAACAAGTCGAGGACGAGGTCGTAGAAAACCTGTCCAGACAGTACTGGTGCACTGAGTGCCAGGTGGGATTCCAGGATGAGGCCACGCTCAGCTTGCACATCGCGGACACGCACGAGCCGACGGGAAGGGGCCAGCGAGACGGTGACCCCGGACAGGAGGGGCGGCAGCAGCAGCGGGAGGAGAGTCACGATGAGGTCTCGAAAAGGGACAAAACTACTTCCGAAGAGACAGAAGGAGAAGAAAGGTTAGAGGGAGAGAGCGTGCCTGTGGACCTGACAGGGGAGAGAAAGTCGTCTGCTGGTCTAGAGGAAAATGGAGACAAAACGAGCAAGCAAGGGGAGGATAGTAACGATCAAGAGGAAGAGGGAGCGGGAGCTGAGAGGGGAGAAGAGCGCCGGGTTATGGGTGGTAGGTGGATCACGCTGGAGAAGCCTGGTCACGAGAACATGGGAACGCTGAAAAGTCTTCCCATGCGTCAGGAGCATCGCGGAGCTGAGGGTCAATCCGACCCCCAGCCGCTAGCGACTGGCGCGGGTTCCACGACCAGGGTCTTTTCTCAGCTGACCTCTGCCCCCTCTCCCGCGCACTCTGCGTCTCCTCTACGGGTGAACCTCTATAAACTTGGCTCCGGAAAAGACTGGCAACACCACCCGAAGCATGTTCACTACAGGCAACATCCCTGTCATCACGCTTGGTCAAGACAGACCTGGACATCACCGGCACTTGTGGCTCGCCACCACTATCAGCTGTCGACGCCCGCTTCGACCTCGCTGAGGGTAAAGGTGGTCTCTCCGTCCGAGAGAAGATGGTGCTGCACATGCACGAAAAGAAAGCGATCGACAAGATGCTTTTGTCCGTAGCAGGGTACCCTTTGTCTCAATGCAACAACATCGGCGGTAAGAATCATACGAAGCTGCGGGTCAAGGAAGAGCCCAAGTCGCCTGACCGGGAGGACTGTGGCAGCAGCGACACTAGTTCCGGCATGTCCAGCCCTTGTGACCCGGACCTACCCACGGACCTCAGCGCCCGCCCGTCTCTCAGCATCAGCCCATCCTTGGCTCTGGCGGACGGTCTGCGCTCTGGCTTCGAGCGGGTCGTCACACCCCCTATCCTCTTCCGCTCGCGGTCTCCTCCCCTCGACTGCGGCATCTGCGGCGACGTCTTCCGCAGCTTCGCGGAGCTAGAGGGTCACAGTGCACGTGACCACCGTCGCTACCTGTGCGAGTACTGCGGCAAGGCCTTCACGGCCAAACCCAACCGTGACCGACACGTGCGCTACCACACGGGCGAGCGGCCTTACCGGTGCACGCTGTGTCCTCAGGCCTTCTTCCGCGGTGACGACCTCAAGTACCACCGGACCACCAAACACGCCCAAGTCCACACCCAGCTGACCCCTTCCCTCCCAATAGCTATCCATCAGTGGTGAAGCACTCTCGACGAAGACTCTGAACTTATTTTCAACCTCTCCCGGGCACCTGCTTTACACATGTCGGTGCTTGGATGTCCGGGTGAGATAACAACTACACCTCCATCCCGCCGATACACACTCACCCACATTGGGTTTTTTTTTTTTTTTTTGTCTCTCTCTCTCCAACAGCCCAACCAGACTAAACTGTACTTTGAAAACTATCTGCATACACCCATTACTGCCAGTCGTGTTCTTCACTAATTCCTACCCAACGACCTTCCATCCATCCCTCGTCAATGAACCCAAAACTGTGGAAATGAACAAAAAACCTACCAAGAAATTGTGAACTGTACATATTGCTTACATTCTACCTGACTGTTGTAAGTAACCGGTGATCAAACTGCTTGTGAATTTACCAGGTGCTGACTGCTTCGAGTACAAGAAGACTGCGGATCATTCCACTATGTTTTTCTGTACTTCATACAACGAAGTTATGTTACTCGGGAAACGGGCGTCGTGTTGTTGCGCTTTCTCCACTGTTAGAAATGCTTACTATTTTTTTACACCTGTAAATGTTGTTGATTTCATGTTCTCGTATTTTACACTTGATGATTTCTTTTCACACACAACAAATGTCTGTACAATTGTAAAGTTCTTTCAAATTTTGGAAAAAAATTTATAACAGTTGCAACATTTCTGTTGTTTAAAAAATTAGGCGTTTTGTATGTATATATATTTTTCTGCAACTTGCTATTTAGCCGGATCTGCTTTTTTTCGCATTAATTTTCTCAGATGTTGCTTATCAGGTATCTAATGCTAGAAAGTGAGGCAGTACAAGCTCTTACTTGTAATGGAGAGTACAGTTACCTGGGTAGTTGGTTTATTATTGTATCCTGAAAGTGCCTCAAACTGAAATATGCATTCGAAAAGAAAGATCTGGATCGTTTTCGTGACAGTTCAAACTCTTCTTTTCCTTTTTTGACACGATCTTTGTTTCTCCATTTCTTGCACACTAAAATAACTGTTCGTGTTGATGCTACCCGGAGATAAGTGAAGTACAGGTAGTCATATCTTTGCTGCCCACAGGTGGCTGATGTGCACGTCTGTACCCGGTGATATCTCCTTTCAGAAACTGGTTACCTGGTGCTGCATGGTCGACCAAGCATTGCTTTCTTTTAATCTCCAGGCAAAGGAAAATAGCATAACAATATCAGAACACAGCAGGCTGCTTTTGAGTAGAAACTTAAGACTGATATCCCAACATTTTAAACCTTTGAGTCAGCAACCTGTCCCCGACGGATCCGGTATTAAGCTGCTTGTCTCGCGAAAAAAAAGTGCCTGACAGGATTGCATGCTTTAAAGATTATGACAGGTGTGTGAGACTGTGTGCTTGGCCTCAACTTGTAGTTCCTGATGTGATGTGAGTATTACAGACTGTCAGGACAGTTTGGGTGCGTTAGGGAAAGTGGGGAATGGTGGTGGTATCTGAGAATGTCTAGACGACCGTGTGGGTGTTCCAATACGTGGGTGTTGCCATTACGTGGGTGCACGTCCTTGAGCGACAAGGAGCGGCTGACGAAATGACAGAGCCAGATGAAGGACGTAGTGAGACGTAGTCCACTGAGTGCGTGCGTGCGCAGGCGCAGTGCCATGTCTTTGTACGCAGCCTTGATATTCATGGCTGTTGGTGATGCACAAATATCAAATTTGCTCGGTGTATATATTTTCATTCGAATACACATCATTGTCTTGAACTCTAACCAGCAAACACTGGCTTTTCGATTTTCAACGTGATTACGTTTTTTCAACGCAGGGGGAGTTTGTTTCATTTTTTATTTGTTTGTTTTTAATTTTGTCTTTCACATTGTTTTTATGCTGAGAGGCAATGATGTGAAATGTCTTTTTTGGTTGTCTGTTTAAAAAATGCTTTAGCCACCTGAAGTGTGGTGGATTCGAAAATCGAAACTTGTCCGTTGGAAAAATTGCACACACACACACAAAAACCCACGAGAGAGAAATCTTCCTACTCATGATCATCAGGATGTAACTTTGTAGTCAGCACACTCACAACGTTTGGTTTAATGGATATGAGAATGCTCTCACTTTTGAACTGAGTATTGTGACCCCACCCAGTAATTGCATTCTTCACACAACTAATCCATCCAGCAATCACTAATTGCAGTAGACACTTAGCGCCTGAGGCCCACATTTAACGCCTGTAACCGTCAGGCAGTCAACATGCAGAAAACCTTGTCCACAATTGTTTGTTACATCAAATGGTTGTCTTTGGCATGCAGTCGGTGTTTACAACCTACAACCAGGTCATTACATAAAGACCATCTACTCACCATCTCCCAACACCAACCCTCTCCCCCAGCTCCACATTTTTTTCTCGACGATGTCACCTCTCTATTATCTATCACGTGTCTACTTTTGAATATTTTAGGATTTATTTATCCATCAAACAGCTTATGTACTATTTATTTATAACAAAAGGTTTTGTCAAGAAGTTTGTGTATGTGAGTGTATATATATATATGATACCACAATGCCTGCAGTTTTAGACTCGACGATTAAAATTCACTCAAATTGTTCGCTTGATTGTTATGCTTGTGTTTCTAATTGTAATACTTGTCTTATTTTGAGATCCAGACTCGAGACATTAAATATGGGATGAACAAAACGTGATGCATGAGAAGTTGTGAAGTTGCTTGGGTGCATGCCGTAAATATTGTAGAAAAAAATTAAGTGCAAAATAAAATATGTTTTACTAGATGAGAGCTCAGGACGGGGGCAGAATTCACATCGCGGGGTTAAAGGTGGGGTTTCCACTGTTTCTATGTCTCCAACTGGTTTCTCAGTCTTTCTCGCTCTCTTCTTGGTTTAATTTCTTTTCTTTTTCCTTCTCATTATCACTGTGTCCACCCTACCTGACTCTCAGCCCACCTCTTTTCCATTCCTCCTTCACTCCTCTTCTCTTTATGTCTGCCCACACAGATGTGCAATATCCTTGTGACTAAAATAAACTCTGTACCCTCTGTCGTAAAGTCGACGACACAGCCTGTCGTATCCTGATCATTGTATCACCCCCAGCCTCCACCTCATCCAACCAACTCCAGTCTTGTCTCAACGTCCCTTTGTACCTCCTTTACATCCCCTCCACCCTGACCTTTACGTCATTCACCCTCTCCTGGAGGTTTGCAGGGGGAGGATATTCCTTCATTTCCCTTCCCACTGCTGTGAATCCGGATCCGCTGGCACCCTGGCCACGATGTGGAGGGGGGGTCGAGGGGCGAGTCTTCTCAAGACGAGTAAAGACACTCTATCCTCGCCATATATCACTCTCGTCTTTGTGTTGCTGCACAAGACACGGGACGCCTACGATATTAGTCTGCACCGTCAGCTGTGTCGCTGCAGGTCGTGGTGGTGGTGGTGGTGGTGGTGGTGGTGGTGGTGGGTGAGAGCCTCCCGTTATCCTTTGTTCCCCGAGCCTCGCGGCAGTGGGGTGTCTTACCCCGTTCCTTCCTCCCTTTCGATAGTAAGTGTTCTGTGTGAAGTCGGTATTTGGGGTGGGGGTAGGTAAGAGGGTTAGAAAAGGAAATAAATCTCTCTCACTCTCTCACACACAATGATACCCCTCGTACATGTACAGAACACATAAACATACATTTGCTACCCTTATCTGTCTCTCCTTACATATGTTATATAATCGTGGACATATAAAAACTCAGATTGCATTATGCACGCCTACAAACAAATACATATGCATGTATTCGTATACCCGCGGGTATGAATGCACACCTGATACCCAGCTACACTTTTTAACCCCAGGTCAGCTCACCATTTACAGAATGATCAAGTATTCATCGGTGTATCACTTTGATCATCTCAGCTTCGACAGTTGTTCATTGTGCGTTGTTAACTATACTTTATTCCCCTGTAAGCAGTTTGCTGTTGGGTAGATTGCTGTGTAGTCGTTGCTCACTATGTTTTACATAGTGTTGCTGAGTGTTAACATCATTCACTGCTTTCGTGTTCACTGAGGCGCATTTGCTCAGTGTCTGTCTCTGGGAGAGACACATTTACTCCTCCCTCTACATTTGTGTCCTCTTTCTTCTTTGTCCATCACCTGCCCCGTCTTCAAAGATTTTTGATGACTCGCCAAACAAATGAAATTTGCTTGCTGTTCGCGCTTCGCTCCAAACATGATTTTGTTTTTAGTTTGATTTTTGAAAATGTGGAATCAGTTGCACATATAATTGTTATCGTCTCATCTCCCTCCATAAGGACGTTCTATACTCCTCCTTTGTGAAGCCAGATACCTGTTTGCGTGCAGCATGGGAATTTGTAAAAGTTGAACTTTTTCCGGTTCAATAGGCCGTATCCTTTCATCAAATGAAACTAAAAGTAATTAGGACAATGCAATCCCAAAACTGTGTATTACCATTCAGTAAAGTAAGTTATACTTTCCGGCAGACCCACATCAAGGGTCGATCACACTCACGTTGTTTTATTTATTTATTTATTTAGCCAGTATCTGCTGCATCACAAGATGTGGACTGTAACAATATTACTTTGGAAAAGGTCCTCAGCTTATAGTGATCTGTGTCCAGGCTGGACTACAATGAATGCAAAATATATAAGCAGCTGCTGATTGTTTAGTGATAAGATCCAGTTATTGTTTACAATCGTGTTGTGCACCTAGCCTGGACGGTACTTGTACAAAGAAAGGTCTGTGGAACTGAAGGAATCAGAAATGAAGTGATTTGAGTGGCACTCCCTCTGTTCTACTGTAAATAAATAAATGACAAAAAATGAAGTGCAAAGTGCTGGATGATTTAATATAGCCCCTCCACACACATAATACATGTTCACACAGGGACACCTTTCAACTTTGACCTTTCGCGTTTTGGTTTGTCGGGTGGACTGTCCTGTAGACCGCGTTACCCAAGCACCCTGGCGTACGATTGGTTGAATCGAATGTTTCGCTTCGTAAGTGAGCGCTTGGCAGGGCGGTTTATTAAAGTCGGGATTTAAAATAAATTTTTTGGAAAGTCACCCAGTCCCCTACATCTAGTAATCCAAGGTAGTTTGGGAGTCTGCTTCCCTCTATTGCCTTTTTTTAATCAGTCCGTGCAGCAAAATATGGCCTATTGTTGTAGACAAACCTTCGACCTGGCCTGTGAACATCCTGTCTACCTCAAACGCTGTCTCAAAGGAAAAAAAATCCCCAATTTCTAAAAAAAAAGTTCTTTGTTAATAATGTTCACCAAAACGCCCATTTCCTGATACTGAGACTGATTTGTTTTCTTTCAAATTGAAACACTTTTTTTCTCAATGAGAAGAATAGAAGAATGCAACTGAGGTGAACCGAGTGGAGTGTATTGCAGAATATGGATCATTTTCCTTGTACGTTGCAGATAGATCATTTATTTCACAAAAATAGTACAATTATGATGATTATAATTATTTTAATAATGAAAATTCCTGTACAAGATAGCTCAAGTGGTATTCATTGGTATGATCTCTGAGATTTCTCAAGATTATTTGTTTTTACTGATTTTTTAAATCTCGTTTTGAATTTATCACAACAGCTGTAAGAGATAGGGAAAGAGTTTGAATTTATATAAATTACATGTCTATCACAATATGAAACAGCTGGATACACAAGAAGTGATTTACTATTGATTAGAATGAAAGTCATTTACAGACATAAAAATCTTAAGACCTGTTAACCGCTTTTGACTCTGCTTTCTAACGGACTTGTGGATGAACGGCTGAACGCAATTTCCGAGAAGTACTAAAGGTCCATTATCACAAAAACCAGAAAGGTCAATAGGTGATCTTCAGTTAGTTTTCACGCATTGCGGAAACAGGTTTGTTGGATGTCACGCGACTTCCGCGCCAGCAGACATGCGCACCTGACTTCCGAAAGTACGCACAAACCCGTTGGTTCTCCTCGGTAACACAAAGTCTGAGTCGATGACTAGACCGATGGCGATTCTGACCTATAAAGCTTTCTTCCGTAAATGGGAAGCGATGCGGATTTCTTTCATTTTATTTTTGAGAATAGTTTGCATTGTTGAAATTTTTTTGTCCTAGTTGACATCACAATAGAAGCAGCACTCCCGTCCACTTGTCTATCATTCAAGCCACACATACAAGCACGCAAGCTCGAAAATGTAGTTGTTGGTGTATGTTCACACACCCACAAACGTATATGTACAAAAGTTATTTATGTGTTACATACTCATGCACGCACACAGATATTTACTTGTTTTCACACAAACACACACAAGCACATTCTTTACTGCTGCTGGTGGTTGTGATGGTGGTGGTTTTGGGGTGGGGGTGGTGGTTTGGGGATGGGGATGGGGTAGCGGGGTGGTGGTCAGGATTTACCTTGAATAAGCAGTTAGGAACAGCACCATTTCTGGCTTGACAGTCCTACATGTCCATTGGCCAGTCCATTGGATGATCTGAGCATGAGTTCACGCAACACATTGTCAGATGACTAGGCTTGGTCATAATTATTGTCGGTCATCCGTTTCAACCTTTGTGTCTACTCCTTGTCACCATGTCTGCGATGTCATTTTTCCTGTTGACATCATTTTGATCTTATTAATCCTGTTGGTCAATGACCATTAGCGGAAACCAGACACAATACAACCAGTTCGCATGTCCACTCCAACCACGGTGAAGTAGAATATCTTGGCTTATATTCTGGTCCCTCCTCTAGTTTCATGGGCATGCCTCCATATTCTTTTGGCGCCTGGAAGAATAATATCATAACAGCGCTAATCAAAATACTCACCCACTATTATTCCTCCTTTAACCTCCAGCTCTGATAATAACTGTGATTTTTGTAACAAACAATAGTGAGGTGAGGTAATTGTGGACCATCAACCTTAGACATTCTCGCCAAAAAAGATCTCATCCCCCCTCCACAATAAATATCAGATGCAATATGAAAATTTAGGTCAGGACAGCCTAAATGTCATAGTTGAAAGGTCTCAACCTGCTGGTTGCCGAAGCTGGCTGCGTCCTCTGTTCCTCTGACAGTATCCGGCATTACTTGCTGCACTCACTTTCCTCATGCTCTTCCATCTTTCCTTCAATATCAAATCCTCTCTTGCATTACCGGTTGTTGCACAAAGTTTCCTTATCCTGTACCCTTATATCTCTTCTCTTCCATCACCATTTCCTTTTCAGCTTGGTCCGAGGGGCATTGGACTCTACAGATCGCGATGGTTTGCAATCTTGTTTCTCATCGAATGTCTTATCAACGAAATACTAACCAACACCAGGACTATGCGGATATGCTCACTCCTTAAAAGTAATGACTGTTCTTTGACCACATAGTAGGAAATTCTTCACTTAGAGGTGTTATTTTTCTCGGTATCTAGTAAAAATGAGCTCATGGTTCCTCTCTCTCTCTAGTACTTACAACTTTGCTGACGTGTGTAACAAATATTTCTCTCTTACCCCACAAATGCTGTCCTCGACACCTACAAATATGTGGGTATGTGTGGTAAACGTGTTTCTATGCCTACAAATGAGCGAGCATCCATAAGTATCCGTGGTGAATCTGAAATGTGTGGGCAGTGTATAGCGTATGTGAAAGAGAGTGTGTGTAGAGTGTGTATACACATGTATTTACATGTGAAAGTGAAAGGAATATTTTTTTAAGGAAAGGGGTTAATAGGTATGACAATAGTGTGACTATTGACATTTGTAAGTGTGATTGTAAATGTGGTTGGTATTTGTCGAGTAAGTGGCGGCCATCGTCAAGACAAATTCCTTGATTATAAAACTTCGCAAATTAACTCTCCACATACTGATCTTCTGATAAACAGGTTTAATTGCCTGTATTCGCAATCCCGTCCCGGATTACAGATTTTATTCCCAGAATACAGGTTCCGCCTTCATCCTGGATGACAAGTTTGTTCTCTGTATACACGTTACATGATTTGCTTCAGTAACTAAGGGTCAACTAAATTTGAGACTTTTGCGTGGGCCCAGAAATTGGAAACAGAGCCAGATGTAGGAGGTCGGCAACCTAGAAGTCTCCGTCTTACTACAGCCAACAACTGTGGCAAGAGAGGGCTTGACCGAGTTGTAGGGACTGATTGGTAGTAAATTCAACCCTGGAGATACGGAGGTTCTTCAGTTGCTGCTTAACTACGACCACAGTTGTATCGGTTTCACTCCCAATACTGGGATCGTCTTCCCCGTGTAAAGCCTCCTCGCCCTCCTCGGTGCGTATTCACGTTTAGCTTCCTGTCCACGGGTCACTTGTCACACGCTATGACCTCACTCAGTCCAACCTCCAGACGTCGCGTGAGGTGGGAGTGAATGTGTGTGTGTGTGAAGGCGGGGTCGGGGTCAAAGAGTCGGTGCACTCATCGACAGCATCGATCTGGCTCCAGGAGGGAGTTGGCGTTGGTGACGAGGTTTTCCCAGTAGCAGAACCGCGGCGGATTCCGGGAGCCCAGCTGGTCCGTGAGAACCGGATGTCGTCAGGTCACGTGTAGGCCGATCTTGGGACCTGACACTTCGTCATGGTTTTGTGACTTCGTTAGACTCTGACGAATGGTTGTGTGGGTGTTGGGAGGGTGGGAAGAAGCATACCCCCTTTTTACTTACGGATGTCACCAACACACCGAGATTATAATACATGTGCAATTTGTATGGACCAACCACAGCAGAGGTGTTTTTCCCAATAAATTAAGTCTAACAGACGGACGGATATTTCTTGTTAACAATGTATTACCGAAAACAACAAAGAAAGGAAAAAAGTACTCTCCATTCAATATGAGGAAAATGTTTTGCCCCCAATATTTTAAATGAAGCAATTACACGAGTAGTGAAGTCAGACGACACCAGCCTACACTACAGCTAACATTTAGTAACAACAGTCTACGCTCAAGCTGCCATTTAGCAACTCCTCCCATTGTTAGTTTTTAAATCAGACTCCCTGACCATCAAAAACCCAAACATTGAAACCTGTCTTCTCGTCTGTCGATTTTATATAATGCTTCTTTATATAATACATTATAAATAGTAATTCATATAGTGTATAATTTTTCCTAAACTATAAAGATTAACAGTTCTCCTTGTTGATTCCCAGCATGTCGGATTCAATTGCGTTTGATGACAGTTTGTTCTAGAAGTTATTATGACTAAACACCATTGATGTTCCATCCAACTAAGTCAAACAACAGATGATCGCAGTAAACCAGATGTGATGCAACGGAAGTTGTGTATGCGTAGTGTCAGTTGGTGTAAGCTAAGTTGACATGGATGCTCAGTTGATATGGATGCTTTTGTGCCATCCGTTACGGAAACCAACCAAGTTTTGCATCCTGTTGTGTGTTGGTGATGCGGATAAACATAGAAGTCTTACGTGTGCTTGAACTTTGCACTCCACAAGTTGAACAAAGTATCGCGCCTATTTGTAACCGCCGACTATTTATAGAATTCCATTTACATCCGGGGATTTTAGTGATGCTGGTGTAATATTGGGGAAGGCTTCCTTCACCGGAATTCATTTATATCGGTAATTTTACTCATGAATAAATTTTGCCTCAACTGAATTTTGTGTTTACGTTATGTAAACTCTCTTCCTCTCTTCCTACCCAACCGGCATCGCAGGAATTCCTGAAATTGATGCTAATGTACATACATTATTTAATCAAAAGCTGAGGTAGGAAACTTTTAAACTTAATTGACGAACAAAAATTTTACAAAAGCAAGAAGCTGTGTATAATGTTGGATTTATTCATTCTGACACAATAATATTGTTCAAGAAAGCATAAGACAGCAACAATATCAATTTATTTTCATTCGGAAACAAATTGACCAAACCTCCTTAGCCATAGGTAAAATTGCCCTGACATATGCAGAGAATTCATTAAGAAGTTAATAACACCCGACAGATAAACTATCTCTCGATTCATGAGTCATCGAGTATGGGAAGTTAACTAACATTCCCGAAAAAGGTTGGGCTTGCATGTGAGTTCTTGAACTAAACGAAGTTTTCAAAATTCAAACAAGCAAGAAACTGTAGAAAGTCCAATTAATAAATTCTGACCCAAAAAATGTCAAATATTAAACAAGAAAGATACTGGTTTTCTGTACTTTCGTATCTGCTAGGTCTCGAAAACTTCTGTTTGCTTCTGTGTGTTTTAATCAAACACGATCTCCGCCATTTTTAAACCAGATTAGAAATATTTAATGTCAGGTACCCCACCCGCAGGCCTATATATCATGAAACCTTTCCCCGTGAACTAAATGACCGCATGAATTGAAACCGTCATTTTGCTAACAGACACCAGCAGCACTAAAAGAAAAAAAGCCGCTCCTAGCCCTGCCGGAACACCTGATTAAAAATACGTCACACATCGTTGCAGGTAAGGCAGGTAAGATTACGTTATCGACCTCCCACGGGTTCGCGGGTGAGGAGGAGCTGTCAGCCACCTATTAAAGGTACGATAAACTGTTATTGTGCTTTGCTGACGTCCGAATTCCGAGAACTGACGTTCCACATCCGCCTGGGATAAATGATTCTTTGAAAAAGAAAACATGTCAAGGTCTTGCTTCCCATGTTTACAACTTTAACAAGGAAGAATGTTGCGGGTCGAAAATCGTAGATGACAGCTACCACTCCACACAGAATCATTACTGGTCTTTGTGACGAAGTTCTGGGAATAGTTAACGGAAGTCGGTCCTGATGGCTTGGGGATTTCAACTCGTCTGTCCTTCCGTCATCCATTTCTGTCTCCCTGCCTGCCTGCCTGCCTGTCTAGACGCGCTTGTGAATTGTGGAATTTTTTATTCAGCATCGCGTGCGTGCCTGCAATGTTGTTCCATAATTATTATTAAAACTTTATGTCGACAGAACAGAAAATTGTGTGAAAGCATGTCAACCTGAAAGAAAGAAAGAAAACATATACTGTGGTCGTTTAGTCATGCAGTAACCAAACATCAACGTGTGTCCAGGTATCGATTATTGATCCTTAAAGGCGATCAATCGAAACACTCGGGTCGTCAGGGGTCAGCGATGACGGTGTGAGCTGAACGTCCATCGAGGGCACAAGCTATTGTCTGTTAAAGAGATGACTCATTGTCTGTGTCCTGCGGACATTTTTTGTGCTTGTTTTTTTGTTTATTCTTGTAAACTCTTTCTTCCCTCTCATCAAACTAAGTAGTCGAGTAAGGACACGTTATCGAGAATTTTACGTCGACTTTTTTTTCTTGTTAAAGACGCACATCGGCATTGGGTTTAGAGTCGTCGCCTTTAGATGATCTCTCAAGCGTGAGAACCACAGACTTCTCAGGTAACACATTCAGCTCCAACACCTACAACCACCATAACACATCGCTAGTACAGACACACAGCGTTGCATAGGGTCATAGTGATGTGAACACTGGGGTCACGGTCTAGTTTTTATTTTTTTAATTCCTAGGTGTCGCATTAGCCTCAAATAGACGTTTACGATTCATCTTCCAGTTGATACGAAAACGTATCATGTTATAGAAGGTATATTTATAATTTTTTATGACATGTAGTTTTCAAAAGAGTCTACAGTCTGCTGGAGCAGGAACGCGATCGTGATTGTGTATGTAAAATATTTTTTAGTATAGGTGATATGTTGACCTTTTAAATAGTTTTGAATATGGCTGGGCTTAGAGAAAACATGCATTTAGCATTTAAATAGACTTGTTTCTCTCTCTTTTCTCTGAAAAATTCGCAAACAAGCCGCATCACTGGGGGAAAAAGTCGCTTCTTATAGTCCGAAATTTACGGCAATTTATAGAACAAAAAGAAAACAATTAATACTTTTGTTTTCTTATCTCGATGTTGCTGAAGTAATTATTTCTTTATACTGACATTTTTCAGGCAAGCAAAAATATTTAAAACACTTTAATATTTGCATATATGCTTTTAAGTTGTTTACTTCATTCCACAAACTGAAAACAAATCTATTTCTCCTGTTTCAATGGTCATCTGTTTTTTTTTTTCCAAACACATCTTTGCATGTTACGTTGGGACAGTGTCTTCATTTTAAAAAAAAAATTTCCCATAAATTCATAGAGGCGGCAACATAAATAAATCAGAAGTCAGAGATGGGGCGTTTGATAGCGGTAGAAGAAATTACATCTTTACGATTAATGCTTCAACCTCCACTTCCTGTCTTTGCCCACAGACATCAACGAGTGTCAGAGTCATCAATGCCCAGGCACATGCGTGAACACTGCCGGAAGCTGGTACTGCAACTGCTCCGTGCCCGGATTTCGATCCTCTAGTGTACCGACTGTATGTGAAGGTAAGTGTTACCTGATTGCTCTCTCTCTCTCCATTCCTCGCTTGTACTTTCCAGCAGCGCAGTGCTTACAACACTCGCTTGTCAACAAACCCCTGAGATAAGAGCATAGGGTCTGCTTATCAGATCCCTTCAGGAGTGCACTTACAGAGTGTGAGGGTTTTATCCGGGTACTGCAGTTTCCTCCCATTTCCTATTGCTATTCCTCCCCAACAGGAGAAATCAACACCAGGTGCAAGCAGGTTTTTATAATAAAACAAACCACTTCGCCAACCAGCCTTCTTCCTTTTCACTCTTTTTTTTTTCTTTCTCTCATCCCTGTTAACACTTTCTATCTTCCTCTCTCCTGCAGCACTCTTTTTCTCTATATTTCTCCTTCCTCTCTTCCTTTCGCTCCCTCCGTCTGTCCCCTCCTTCTATGTCCTCTCTTTCTCACCTTCACTCTCTCTTTGTCCCTGTGTCTCGCCCTCGTTGCTAGTGCGCTTCTATTTCACAGGAATGCGCAGTGTGTTAACATTGCCCTGCATGAACGGGTGAACATCTCATTTAATTCCTGGACACCTTTGTCATACCTCCTAAAGCTCCCACCCTCTTTCCGGTCAGAAGCATTATCTGTGTTGAGTGTTGAGTGGGCATGGTGCTTGCGTCCTTCACTGAGGATGTTCTTTCTCAAAAGCTATTTTATCAACCGGACATTCAAACCTCGCGCCATTCAGGGTGTTGAAGAGCTTGAAACTTCAAAAAATGTTGTTGCCAACGCAAAACTTCCGGTGCGTTCGTGTCTCCACCCACGTGATTGCCACTCAAACACTCGTTCTTCTGATAAATCCTCCCCCCCCCCACCTTTCTCGCTCTCTCTCTCCCCCACATGCAGCTCTCCACTCCTGGGAGAGAAGTTTCCGTGTCGGGAATCACAGCTGTCTGTCTGCTCGCTCACGAGCGCGTGCACAAGTACACAACAAACACTGGAACAAGCGAGCGTGCATGCAAGGGCGGGTACATCCTGTCTGGCGACCAACACTCGCGGCCTTGGAGCAAGACGGGGCCGGTTCCGCTGTTGGCCGGTCAGATGGCTGGCTTCCCGGAAAGAGTCTAGAAAAGAATCAATGCAATTTCTTGTTACCAAAAAAAATTTGCTCGATTGTTTCGACATTTCGTTTCGCAGTTTCCGTTGTTTATATCTGTTTCACTGTAAAATCATTATTGTAAGCACTAGACCTTGAAGGTCACGGCGTGTTTCCGGTCCTAAATTAAACAGTGCATGCACTGTGTTGGCTTTCATGAGCCTTTTCCTTTCGCTGTTATTTTCAACTTCCGAAACTATGGTTATCTGGGGCCATCAAGCTGTCAGGGAAGCAACCTTTCGTTACTAAAATCGTTTCTCTCTCTCTTTTTTTTTTTCGTAAAGCAAAATGGCGGTGAGTCGACGTTGATGTGAAATTTTTAAACACACCAGAGGCTGCCAGAGGCGTGTGCAAACTGTGTACCTGTACAGGGCCGCCACACCAATATCTATTGAATATAAAAACAGAAAGAGAAAATAACGATATAGCCAGATATACATTGTGTTTTTAGGGTTGCTCATAGACTTTTTCAAAATCTTTTTAGGTTAAAAACTCGTTGAAGGCGCATATAAAAGCATCAGTAACGTGTACCCTTCACTAGCACCCGCAAAAGTGTGAATATTCAGTTCTCAAGGACATGGACACAACACCCTGCAGGGGCGGTGGCAACCTTGCGCTGCAGATGTCCCTGCCAGGGCTCGAATCTTGACCCCTGTGTCGACCTGCATCCGGCAGCCATACGTCAGCAGCTGCGAAAAGTACTTGAGAGGTGCGTCAGAGCAAAGGCTTTCTTTCACCGCTGCGAGTGGGTCCGCTTAGGGCCGGACGGCCACCGGAGAAGGGCTGCGTACCCTCGCAACGCAGACGCACAGGAGTTTCCCGACAGTCCGTCTTCTTGTACCCACGCACCCGCCCACGCGTGGGTAGCGACCTTGGTGGGAAAGTGGCTGGCATGGGGTGCACGACATGTTGGGTTGCTTTATGTAACCGTTGGGCCAGACCTAACAATGATGAAAACATATGCCATATGGACACTTTTAGACATATTGAAACCTTTTGCAGCCACAATGTTACATTATAGTATGTCCCATATAATGTCCACTGGCGCAATCGAACGAAAAAGACTCAAAGACAGAAAATACGGTTCTTTTACAAAACAAAAAGAAAAAAAGATGTAATTACAAAATAAAATCTCAGTAGGATAAATCAAACAACAAAAACCCAAGAAATGGAAGTGAGATAAAAATCTGAAAACGTTTGTTTGCGAGTCAGTGGTTCTGAATAAAAGAGGTGAATTAACTTCTTACTATCAGCCGGCATGCAGATGGACTGTGGACTCCAAGCCATAAACTAGTTGTACAGGTAGGCAGACTAGTTGTACAGTATACAGCTCTAACCGTATCGGCATGTAAAATGGCGAGACACTCCTAGGTTAAAATTTAAACGCACGGTTAAAAATAGACACGTGTGGTTTTTGCACGGCCATAAACCGGTGTTTATTTTAGTTATACTGTAAACAAGCATGCTAAAGGGTCATAAACAGAGCAGTGTGAAACGCAATTACAAACAGAGATGGTGACAGAAACTTTTCCGCCATCCTTATTAGCAAGAACACGGAGCGATGACACATCCGCCAAAAGGCCGACAACCCAGCCGGACTAAAGCCTGCAAGGGAGACAATTACTGAACGTCACGCCGTGTGGTCGCGCCACCGTCACACGATGTGGACCCAGACACGCAGCATCTCGAGGAGTATCCGCATTCTTGTTTGGATGAATGTGGGGCTGTGTAGGAGAGCTGGCCTTGACTTTTCTGTCCGCAGCTCTCACGGGCTCGGCCGCTCGGTGTCGCAATGCTGCAGCGCCGTGCTGTGTGCCTCGTGTCGTGCCTTCCCCGCCCTCTCTTCTTTCCTTCCTCCCTTCTACGCCAGCCCTTGTATCCATCTCCATGTCTGCGCATTCCCTTAACTTTCACGACTATCACTCTAACGCTTTCTTTGTCTCTCTCTCTCTTTCAGTACTTATATCTTGCTCTCATTTAATCGCGCTGTCAGCTTTTTTTCTTTTTTTATGTTATTCTCTCGTATCTTCCTCTCGCACTCTCTCTCTCTCAGGCTACTCTTCGGTCTCTTTTTAATTGTTGTTTTTTTTTTCGTTCTTTCTCTTTCGCTATTTTTATTACTTTTTCTCTTACTCGCTTTCTTTTGCCACATTTGCTCTTTTTTTTTTTTTTTTTTTTTTCTCGCGTTCATTTATTTGTCCGCTCAATTTTTCTTTCCCATCTTACTTCCTCTCAGTCATCATCACACAGCAGCGTGCATGAATAAATTATTCTTCTCGAATTATTTTGATAGCCAAGCAAGTTGTGTAGGTCTATACCATTTATGGTGAGGAACAGCAATAAAAACGGTTATAACCTACAGCAGCGGTTCTCAACCTGTGGGGCGCGACCCCCTGGGGGGTCGCGACGTGCCTACAAGGGGGTCGCGAAGGTGATCATTTTTTAAAAAAGTTTCTTATACTGGTATTAGTGAAATTAGTTTACATTGTGTAACCGAGTGGTGCGGGGGCTCAAACTCCAAATCTCTTCTCCCTATTCAAGTACACTGTCTCGGCAATGCAGTGACTTCTCACTTCCAAAACTCAAAACACAATCCCCCCCTCTCAACAATTAAGCCTCCAATCTCCCTCCTCTCACCTTTTGCCCTCTCTCTTCCCCAATCTCTCATCGCCGACTCCCCTCTCCCTCTCCAGTCACACCTCTCTCTCTCTTTTTTAAACATCTAAAAGGCAAGCATTCAGGAAACGTCCATCATTCACACCCTTTCATTCGCACGTGCTCAGTCCTAGTACTCTATAGGTCCCTGACAGAAGGCCATGACCAGACAAGGGAAGGACACCACCATATTACAAACAACTGACAAGATGAATGCTTTCGTCCGAAAAATTTCGTTGTGGACGCAAAAGATACTCCAAGAAAATATTTTTGATATGTTTCCGTGCTTGTGTAAGTGCAAGGCTGACGTTAACTTGAATCTTGATCAGGTGAAGAATGTAATTATTGCCCATCTAAACGGACTGCAAGAAAGGTTTCAGCATTACTTCGCTGAAATTGATGTGACTAAATACGATTGGATTCGTAATCCATTTCTGGCTGATCCTAGCACAAGCGGGTTGTCCACGCAAGAAGAAGAGCAGCTCATCGACCTTTCGAGTGACCAATCCCTGAAAATGGTCTTCCAAACAACACCAGTGCCAACATTCTGGATTAGCATCAACGGTGAATATCCTCTCCTTTCTGAGAAAGCAATGAAAGTTCTGCTGACATTTTCAACTTCATATATGTGTGAGCAAGGATTTTCAGCATTGGCAGCACTGAAGTCTCAATACAGAAATCGTGTGGACGCAGAGGCTGAGCTGCAAATAGCAGTGGGTACGAACATCGCACCCAGGTTCGCTTCTCTATGCAACAGCAAGCAGGCTCAACCTTCTCATTAATCAAAGTGAGTGTC
Organism: Pomacea canaliculata; assembly: GCF_003073045.1. Taxonomy (NCBI): domain Eukaryota; kingdom Metazoa; phylum Mollusca; class Gastropoda; order Architaenioglossa; family Ampullariidae; genus Pomacea; species Pomacea canaliculata. Next base: position 23,917,279 of record NC_037592.1, read on the forward strand.
CAATAAAATAATATTTATTAGCACCACAGAATTTGCTTTTGTAAAATTTCATTAACAGTTATACTTCTTGCAGATACGAACTTTGTTCTTCCGTTGTTGAATTGTACTGATTTCCTCGACGCGGCGTTCAAGGTTAGCTAAGGCTCCCTCCCCCCCCCCCCGCTCTTCCACCGACCTAGCTGGCTAAGGGGGGTCGCGAACGTACCGGTGTTCGTCAGGGGGGTCGTCACATGTAAAAGGTTGAGAACCGCTGACCTACAGGGACACACGGGTCAGGAAGACATGGCAACAAGGGTTTCTGATCCCAGCATTTTGGCTGGCTGTCAAATGATGCAATCTGTTACAGATTATATGTTACGTTGTTTGCTATGTTACATTTGATATAAATTTTATGGACATCATTCCTCATGCTGGAGCTGTATGAAAGCCCCACTGTCAGTGTAGTTCATCAACACGGAATGTGTCTTAGTTGTTCACGAGTGCGTTTTTCTGTTGCGTGCATTACTTGTATATTTTGTTGGCCCTCGCAGACGTAGACGAATGCGCCGTAAACAATGGAGGATGCGATGATATTTGCATCAACCGACGAGGAACCTACATCTGTCGCTGCGAGGAAAGAGGGCGACGACTAGCGGCAGACAACCACACGTGTGAAGGTAAAGTTACATCCCTTTTAGATATCTTTTTCTCTCTCTCTCACACACACACAGAGCTACCTTTTTAGAAATCAGTTTTTAAGAGAGTGTATGATTGTGCAGAGATGAAGATAATGCTTTGTAGCATCATATCGAAGCTACGCCTAGATACTCTCCACCACGCACTGCACGTGCTTATGAGAGAAACGGAAGAAACGTGCAGATGACGTCATCAAGAGCACGTTCTCGCTCTAATTTCCGCACCTGCATCACGATGAAGCGGTGCGATGACCGGGAGGACTTCAAGCGTTGGTGTGTGAAAAGGTTTGCTGGCCGCCATGCTTGTATTAGCTGTTACCTCGAGAGCTACAGTTTCGGTTCCCCTCGTACCTCTCACACCAATGAAGTACTTCCTTGAGGACATCAGGTTATTTTTTTTTTTTTTTTTGTAGGTTTTTTTTTTCAGTCAACAAGCAATCTCCGTAACATGGAACATGGTTCTTCAGCGAAGAATTTTGCGGATGTGATGCATTATGACGACGCTGGTTATTCTTTCTGTCTTCCCTCACACAAAGACTTCATGGAGAATGCGCGAGCGTTTGTGTGTGTGTGAGTGAGAGAGAGTTCATCCACATGTTTTGTCATCTGTCATCTAACATGTATTCTCATAATACTAACATACGAACTGAAGCGCTATACTGGAACCTTTTTTTTCTTACTGAATTGTCTTTGGAATACATTTAAAAATAAAAACGTGATTTGCTCCTATGGAAAGCATGGAGTCTGTAAAATTTGTGTTTATAATTAAAATGCTCCTATTGGAGACTTTAATAGCAACAAAACCTTTTAAAATAAATTTTTAAACGTAAGTATTGCAATAGAACACATACAGTCAGTCCCCATGGGCTATTTTTATAAACACGTGACTTTTCCAAAAGGTCGTTAGTGAACTGATGTTAGTTAACATCTGGTAAACAGACAACAACGCATGGGTCATTTCGACCTAACACCATATCGACCTCCCGCCTGAGTCCAATCAATCCCGCCATGACTAGTTAATCATTTCACGTTGGATCACATTGTCCACTGAACATGTTCAAACAATGCATCGTTCTGTTGGTGATGTTTGACGATGATATGAAATACGGGGAATATTGTGTTGCACGTGCAGACATAGACGAATGCAAGCGCTACAAACACAAGGCGTGTCGTCACGGCACCTGCTACAACACCGACGGTTCGTTTGTGTGCACCTGCAACGTGGGCTTCGTTTCATCAGCCGACAGCGACGCGTGTTTAGGTGAGAGACAGTGTTTGGGAATGTTGCGAACTGTGTGAATTGAGTAGAGTTTCTCAAAACCTGTCTAGTGACACTCGTTTTTCTAGGTTAGACATGGGTATGCATCTATATTATTCTTATCTTTGGGACTCTGTAAAAGAACAGATATATGAACGAGTAAATGAAGAAACGAACAAACTAAACAATTAATAAATGAATAGACTAATAGGTACACGAGAAGTGAAAGGAAGAAGGAATGAACGAATAAAGGAGGCTTTGAGATTAATTCGTCTCTGTTGTGGCAGACGTCGATGAGTGCGCTCGAGACAATGGCGGCTGTCAGCAAAAGTGCAACAACTTCCCGGGTTCTCACAACTGCTCCTGTTACCAAGGGTTCGCCCTCACGGACAATCTCGTTACCTGCAAAGGTGAGCTCGCTATTCACAGCCGTAACTGGCTGAGGAGGGAAGGTCTAAAACAGGGGTGTCAAACACCCGGCCCGCGGGCCACATCCGGCCCGCCATGAAATTTTACCTGGCCCGCGAAAGAAGTTTAGTCAATCATTGTTAATGGCCCGGCGACAAGTAAAAGGCAAACAACAGAAAAGTTCCCGCCGAGGACAGCAAGAGATGGGATGAGTTTAGTGAAGTTTGTACAGACCACCAACAGTGCACTGGTCAAGTTACCACCGCTCCTGTTGATGACCAGAAGGGAGGGTGAAGGCGGGGCCCATAAATCTGACCTTTGACACGCGACACCCTGTCCTGAACACGGGCCGCGGGTCGAAGATTTTTAGTACCTGTTAACTTCCCTGAATCGGTCGGAGATCAAAGGGTGACTAGGCTCGAATCTTGAGCATGTTTGGCAGTACATATTTGTGTGAGCAACTTTTCTCTGTGATGAAGATCAACAAAACATCACACAGGAGTCGCCTTACTGATAAACACTTGCAGTCCATCCTGAGAATCTCCACACACTGAAACTTACTCCAAACATAAACGAACTTGTTGCCAAGAAAAGATGTCAAAACGTCCACTTCTGACAAAGTAAATTAAGAAGAAAAACTGCTAAGCCTTGGTTTGTTATTACTTTAATTTTGTTTTAATGTATGATTTTGTTTACACAAATTTAATAACAAAAAGTTTAGTTTTCTACTGTTGAATAAAAATTTATCGGACTTAAATAATAAACTTCGGCCCGCCACCTTGTGTACGATGTGACATTTGGCCCCCTGGGTAATTGAGTTTGACACCCCTGGTCTAAAAGAAAGACACAGTTCTAAGATTCTGAAGCACGCCAGTAACATATACGATATTAAAAACACGTGTGAACGTTCGATCCCTCAGTCTGATGTATCAAAATTCAGTTATAAGAATGTGAAATGTTTTGACCAGCTGGCCTGCTGATAACAAGAATACCCTGCATTTAAAATGACTTTTTAAAGTTGTTTTAACTGTAGAAAGATTTTTGTGAAAAGATGGATGGACGACTCAGGACAGTTGGTTCATTTCCTTTTTTGTGTACAGACATCGACGAATGCAAAATGAACAATGGAGGCTGCCAAGACAAGTGTATCAACAGCCCAGGGAGTTTCTCCTGTCTTTGCACCAGACTGGGTCTCGTTGTTGCCGCAGACAACAAGTCTTGCATCAGTGAGTTTGTCTCCCTTTGTGTTGTCAGAGCTGTCATGCCTCGTACTCTTCCCTCACTCTCCGGTTGTCTCCCCTATCTCTTCATCTGTTCTTTTTATCTTTCTTTCTCTATAGTTCTTTCCCTTCTTTCATTTTTTTTTCCTTTTCTTCTTTAATTATTTCTTGTCTCTCATTCATCTTTTTGTACCCCATTTCTTCTGTCTTTCTTCCACTTCTTTCTGTCCTTCCCTCTACTTCTCCTCATTCTTTCCTTTCTTTCTCTCAAGTAAACCTTCCTTTCTCCGTGCAAGTGGTTGACAGTGTTTATAGTATCTCTCCTCCTCGCCCTGCACCTTTCTCGCGGTCGAAATCAATCTACCTCCTTTCTTATTTATTTATTTTAAAAAAAAAATCTTATTTATTAAGCCTGCAACGAAACCCAGCACTACGATGCCGCCACGCAGACCTGTCGGCCATGTCCAGCGCATGCGCACACTGCAGCCGGCCAGACAGCGCTATCGCTATCAGACTGCACGTGCGACCCGGGATTCCAGACAGAGTTCGTTGATGACGTCAGAGAGTGCCTCGGTACGTTGTGATCGGTTTTTGTTTGTTTGTACTAAACAGTCCTATGTCCTTTTCTGCACATAAATTCTGGCTGAAGTTTATGTGTACTTTTATGTAGGGGAGGGAAATGCGAGCTTTAATCCAACCCCCAGCTCTTGCTCTCTAAGAGTGGCTTAATACACTTTTATGTGGTTGTTGAGGAACTAAAGTAAATGTAAACATGGTGCCTGACTTCTACATGAACGCATTTCACTGCTTATCAAACTTGTTTTCTTGTTTGTACGTTGGTGTTTCTTGTTCCCACAGCCTGCACTTCGTGCCGTGATTATAAGGAAGTTTTACTGCGGAATATCCTGAAATTAATGAAGGGAGGAAGTTAAATACCGTTTTAAAAAAAAAATAGTCTTGCACTTGCATTATATTTCTTCCTGCACATTCTTCTCCCAGACATTGATGAATGCTCAGAAGGATCGCTGGTTTGTTCCCACACATGCGTCAACACCATAGGAAGTGTGTACTGCACATGCGCAACCGGATACACTCTCCAGCAAGACGGAAAAACTTGTGAAGGTTTGAAAGTCGGTTTTTCTTCTTTTTATTCGCTTGGCCTGTTTCCTCATTACGCAACCTTTGCTCTGACTTCATGTTTCTTATTCTTCAAGCTTCACTGTAAAGTGGATTCTGTAAAGTTTCTAATTAATTGCAAGCAATGATTTACTTTAAGTTTTTCATGCTCATATTAAGTGTGCCTTTTATTTATTTATTCATCGTTGTGGATAATATTGGTGCCAGCTTTACCAATAAAAAAAGTTAGACAACTTTCACAAATAGTTGACTAGTAGATCTCACCCTATAAAAACAATTTTTAGCAATGAATCTTAACCTCGGACTGTTTGTTGAACTTCGCAACTTTCCTTGAGTTTATCTTTTTTTCCCGATCTCTGAACTCGGAAATAGATATTGATGAATGCGCTGACCTGGAAAAAAGAAATGCCAGCAACTGCAACCAGCTGTGTGTTAACTTGCCAGGCTCATACAGGTGTGAGTGTATCGGAGGCGGCTACCTCATGTCAGATGATGGTCATACTTGCAAAGGTAAGCAGGGTAGCTGATGGAACAGAGTACTCACACTTTACACCTATCACCTTTCCTCTATCAACCTATCACCTTTCCTCTATCATATACATTTTTTTCTGTTTATTTCTTCCTGCGTTATATCATTCATTATTTTTTCTTTCTTCTCGAAATTTTCCCTTCTTTCCGTTTTCCTTCTTTTTGGGTTTTTTTTTTCTGTATTTCTATTTCGAGCTTTTTTACAATTTTTCTTTCTTTAAACATTATTGTTATTTCTGATGGTGACAATGGCCATTTGATGATCGTGGAGCGGCCTTGGCAGTTGGAGGGCCGTTGTCGAGGTATTTTTGATGGGAAGGGTGATTTCTTGATTGTTAGCCCTCTTGGCAAATCCACACTCTAGATTCTGACAATGACAGTGCTCTAATCTTCTCTCACTAACATGATTCTCCCAGCACAGTAACACTGGAGAAACGACTGTAACCATGTGACATTAATGCCTGTTTCACAGACGTGAATGAATGCAAGGCAGGTACGCATACCTGCACTCATCAATGTGTCAACACAGACGGCGGGTACTTCTGCGCCTGTCCGAAAGGATTTTACCTTGACAATTCAACACTTACCTGCAAAGGTGAGATAGTCTGAAACTTATTTGATTTTTTTGTTTCTTTTTTGTTCGTTTTTGTATGTGAGGCGTTGTAGTCAGAGACCGGGTAGCTAGCAGTCAGGATAAGTGATAATATTTTATAGGCGTTAGCATCCAGCTAAAGCGATCGTTGTTAGTGCGCAAGACTTGAGCAAAAAGTTTTCGGCCTGATTTGGTTTATGGTTTGAAAACTACAGCAGCCCACCCAAAAGCTACTAATTAAAACATGGGTACCTGATTATATTAGGGAAAGTAAAGGCGGGAAAAAAGAAAAGGGTAGGCTTCACCTTTTACATACCCGGGGCCTGCACACGGTATTCCCCCTCACATTCATTTCCCCAACGTTCGCTCGGCTAAGGGACTCTTTACTACCTGTTGTCTTACTTTTGGTCTGTGTTTATGTGTTTCATACCTCACACCCACTATCTATAGTCATAACAACTGTCTGCTATCATCAGCATTTTTTGGTGATCTTATGTAAAAAGCATTTCCAAGGTTGCTAGACACAGGTCTGATGTAGGTGTAATTCTCTGTAATCTCATAAAATGTCAGCTTTACAACCTCTTTGATGTTCACAGTACCGTAAAATGTGTGACATTTAGACGCATTACCATGTGTTCATGTGTTGCTCAGTGTGCTAATACAGCTTTTGCACTGAATGTTTCTCAGATATCAACGAATGCCTACTGGACAAGTCCCCTTGTCAACACAGCTGTAACAACACGATAGGATCCTACCAGTGTGGTTGCTATAGTGCAGGCTTCAAACTGTCGTGGGATCAAAGTACCTGTGTTGGTGAGCAGTCTTGACTTGTCTAGTTCTGACTTATATACTATCTTAATAGTGTTACTATTTTGCCGAAGGAATTTCTTTCGGACACATGCATTTTGATGAACTAGTTTCCTTTTTGTCGCAGTAAAATTTTTTGATGCATCATCATCTGTCGATCCTGAACTCATCTCACAAACAGCTTTTTTTTTTTTTCGTTGTTGTTCTGTTTTCAGATGTTAACGAGTGCATGGAGGGCGACAACCCGTGCCCCGACATTTGCATCAACACTATGGGCTCCTACCTGTGTGACTGCAACAGAAAGGGTTACCGTCTGGCAGAAGACCTGTCAGGCTGTTTGGGTGAGACACCGTCCACCTTCGTGTCAGCTGAGCTGTACTCATTTTTTTTGTGTTGATGCTTTGCAAACCAGAACTGCTTGTGACTGTGAGTATATGTGTGTGCGCGCGTGCGTACGCAGGAACCGCTTTACAATAATTATGCCGACATGGTCCGTATCGATGTTTATTTTTTATCACCTTTCTCTCCTGCTGTCTTTATTATACAAGGGGCCCTCTCACGGTTACAAGAAACTAAAACGAACTAGTCCAGGGGACGTAATCCGTAATGAAGAAAGAAGTGATGAACACGTGCAAGGTAGCCGCAAGCTCTGAAAATGTCTTTGGCGAACATGGACATTCCAGTACAAACATACTTTTTAGCACGTAGTCGGTTTTTATCATTCACTGAAAGTCTTCTGTCATTTGCCTTTGTGTGCTGGTTCCACATTCTGTAAATAATAACAGGAAGAACTGACTTACGAACGACAGACTGGACTGGTCGTCATTTGCAGGTGTGTGCGCATGGGTGTGTAGGTATGTAGGTGTGTCATCTTGACCATTCTTATGTTTTCTCTGATGCACTACATGCCTTATCCTTATTTTGTAGCTAGTACTTGCTGTGTCTTGGTTGTGTAATTCCCATAACTGAGCATACTTCCCGAGTTATAATTGCCTACTGGGATTAATAAAACTGGTCATTTATCATTTACCGACGTCCGGAATAGTGACTTATTACTCATTGTTTCTGCCGGATATGAAGTTGCTGTCAACATTCTAATCTTTCATTGCATCTGCGGATACTAACAGCTTTAATTTCTGCTGGAAACCGAGCCAGTGATAATGTCATTATAATTATATGTGATTATTTATACCTCTATGCCCTTCCCTTGTGTGTGTATGTTTTAAGGCCGCACATACAAGTGTCGCCACGCGTGAACGCTCGTCGGGTGAGTGTTGAGGCGCGGACCATCATTAGCAAGTGCAATTGCTGGTCATTTAGTCGCTCCGCGATGCCAGTCATTAATGAGAGCGTGTGAAAATAGGACCATGTGTGTACAGTGCAGTCCGTGTTTTAGTTAAAAGACTAGACGAAGACTCTTCTTAATCGTCGTCGTCTTTATCTTCTTCAATCTTTCTTCCTTTGCGCGTACTTTGTGTGCGGGGCTTCGTAGAAAACTAGTTATTTTCTGTTCTTAATCAATAGAATTCTAAGCTGTTGGGATATTTTCCCCATGAGCCACTCACCACATCATTTTTTTTTCAACAGATATTGACGAATGTCACGACGGTACAGTGCATGGATGCGAACAGCTGTGTGTCAACTTACCTGGAACATTTAAATGCGACTGTTTACCTGGGTACAGAAGGATTGGCACCAAAAACTGCCAGGGTGAGTATACTGGGTGACCGGTAGTGCCCAAACTGACAGATGAAAACTCACAGGGTGTGTATGAAGTTACAGGGTGGATACTTACAGAGTGTTCAGATGAAGTGTTAAAGGATAAGTTTTAAGTGTTTGTTCTGTGAATGGCTTCAGAGTGTCCGGAAGGAATGTATAGGAGTCCTCAGGACAGCCAATGTCTTCGATGCCCAGCTCGTGCCACGACGAATGGGACTGCGAAAGGGTCGCTAAAGGACTGCGCTTGCGAGTTGGGTTACCATGGAGACCCAGGTGCCGGCGTGGCCTGCGCTGGTGAGGGAGGGAAAGATCCCAGCTTGACTTTTCTTGTCTAGGAAATATACAAAGATTTACGGCCCATAAAATGTTTCTGGTGTCAGCAAGGATTGCAATGACGATAGTAAGCAATAAATCAAATTTCTAGATCGCTGTGGAGTTCGAAATATTTTTTTTTTTAACGTAGGTGATGTTCAGGGTTTTTTTATGTGCTATTATAAGCTTGTGCTTACTGTTACCCTGCACAGATTTTAACGAATGTTCGATTGGCGAATTCGGATGCACTCAACGCTGTGTGAACACAGTGGGAAGTGCTTACTGTACCTGCAACCCTGGTTTCCGTCTGTCCGTAGACAAGAAAACATGTGAAGGTAAGTTTACGGCTGGTAATACTTAGTCCCCAACAGCCATATTCTCTCTCTCTCACACACACGTACACATTGTTTTTATCACAAACTTGTATTACTGGACTGTTGCAGACGATTTTTTCCCAGTTAACTACTAAACGAGGCTGATGTGTACAAAGCTTCCGGTTTAGTCACATTCATTGTTAACGCTCGCCGAGACTAACAGCTGAGAACTTCGCAAGAGGCTAACGTTGGTCTCGGCAGACAGCAATCCATCTATACACACACGTCCGTGGTTGTTATGGTCTTGAGCAAGGTCTAGTTGTGAGAAATGTTATCATCCGGCACCAACTGCTAGTAGTGAGAAGTATTTCGTTATAGCCTTGTATCAAGTGACAGTAAGTGTGCGAAGTGTAACATTATTTCCAGAGATGTAGGAATAGTCAACGTGCCCTGAATGGAAAAGGTGATCAGCAGCGTCTGTAGTGAGCAGTGACAACCGGTGAGATTAGCTCATTATCCGATGGTATAATATCATAACTTGGTTTTTTTCCCAGTTGTTTGCATGGTACACGCTCTGATTTTGCATTTTCACATGAATGTTTGGATATGATTGCACGCGCTCATATGTTTTTGTTTATTCTTATGTATGCATGTGTGTTACTGTATCGGTGCAGATTTTGACGAGTGCTCCTACACAAAAGGACGTTGTCAGCAGCTGTGTGTCAACACTCCCGGAAGTTACGCATGTGCCTGCAATGGCACTGGCTACGTTCTCAACAGGAATGGCTACACGTGCGATGGTAAGAGTTCAGTCAAATACTACATATACCTTTCCCACCAGAAAGGTCAAACTGGGATACACGTACGTTTGTTTGTTTGTTTGTTTGTTTGTTTGTTTGTTTGTTGGTTAACAAACGTTAGCTGAAGATTATTTCGCTAATACCTGGGAATGAGATTGATTTTGTTTCTCCAGACATTAACGAGTGCGAGGCCGGCACGATTGTGTGTGACCATCGTTGTGTCAACACGCTGGGCACGGCAATATGTCTGTGTCACCGAGGCTACAAACTGTTAGAGGACAAGGTGTCTTGTGGCGGTATGTTGGTGGAAACATCGTTTTTCTTCCTCTCTCCCTTTCCTCATTCCAAGTGACAATATAACTGATAATATAGGTATTCATCTCTCCCTCCCCTTCTCTCTCACCCCTCATACCCCAATCTCATTTCATTCTGTCTTGGAAACCAGTAATATAAATGCCAGCATTAAAAGAGTAAAAAAAAAAAGTTACAACTATTAATGACAACACCAATTGTAAAATTTAATATTTTTAAAAAACAATTTTCTTTTCTAAAATCCCTTATCCTATTTTTTATTTAACTTCGGGACAATTAAATACGTTTTCGTTTGATTTTCTTTGTTTGTTTTTTTGCCCAACATATTCAGATCTGGATGAGTGCGCCACAAATAATGGCGGATGCGATGATGTGTGCGTGAACACTGTGGGAGGATTCGAGTGCCAGTGTCGCAAGCCTGGCTACAGGCTGTCCAATCGTGACAGCAGGCAGTGTGTTGGTGAGTCCTCCTTTCTCAATGTAGATAAGAGCCTGATGATCGGCTTTATGGTCAGTTCTTTGGCAGTATTGTAGTGATCAAAATTGTAGGTATCCATACTTAAACTCGTATAGTTGCGACACAGCTATTGTGTCCCCTTCATATTCTTAGAGTCACGTGACTGCATTTTCAAAATAGCAGAGTTCGTGTTTATTTTTATTAAAACTCGTGTGTTTGTGTGTGCACACAAGTTTGCTTGATGCGTGTGTGTTCGTGTGTACCATAGATATCAACGAATGTATAAACAAGAGTCTGTGTGAGGGACATTGCGAGAATCTGATGGGCTCCTACCGTTGCCACTGCAGTGCCCTTGGCACCGTGCTTGCTCCGGATGGACATTCCTGCCAAGGTAAAGAGATGTGTTGAGCTGGGAGGTGTTAAAATTTATATACTCACAGAGACACTTCAAACAGCTTTTTTTAAAATAAGACGTTCGCTTTATCTCTCTCTCTCTCTCTTTTAAAAAAAATTTGCTTGTGATTCCTGAAACATGTGCATCAAAATACTGTCTGTTAAACAAACAGGTTGTGCATTCACATATGTTGGTCAAATGTTCTCGCTTTTTGTCTTCGAATATTTCTTTTGATAGGTTCCTGAGACACTTTTTTATCATTTATATTCTTTCTCCTTGTCTTTGTTTCTTTCGCCGATAATGTGTTGATGGTTTTGAATGAATAAGCAGAATCCTGAACGAAAATCGAGACAGATTTATGGTCTTTATGACCTCTTGTGTTTGCCTTCAGATGTTGATGAATGCAACAGGACTCACACCTGCCAGCAGGTGTGTATAAACGTGCCGGGTGGCTACGAGTGCGCCTGTCACCCTGGTTTCTTCTTACAGAACGCAAAGTGTGTAGGTAAGTGACGTACAGCTGTCAGAACCGTTAGTACCGTTACCTTCTAGACAGCAACTGTTCATCTGACAGACCTGTTAGTCGGACATTGAGCACCGTTAGTCAGCGTTGCTAGCATTGCTAGTCAGCAGGTGTTAGATATAAAGCATTGCTAGTCAGACCTGCTTGCAGTGATAGTCGACAGCTGTTAGAATTAAACGTTAATTAATATGCTAATATTGTAATAAAGGCAGACGAGACTTTTTACCTAACTCCTACTTTCATCTGCCTGCTAGTCTCACCTCCATTATTATAGAAGACACATTCAAATTAACGTTATTTTTATTTTTTATTTTTTTAATTAATCTCAGTTTGCCCCGTGGGCACCTACAGGACTGAGGCGATGCCTAGCAACAACAGTTGTCAGGCGTGTCCAGATCACATGACAACGCTCGCTACTGGCGCCACCTCGCAGGCAGATTGTATCTGTGTCCCTGGCTACGTCTTGTCCGCACATCTCGCCACACTGTGCTCGGGTAACAGTCGTCATAGGACTCGTTGACTTTCGTCTTGTTAGTTTTTTGACGACAGAGGCTGAGCAAAGTCACTATCACTTGTGCTTGTCGTTAGTTTTACGTAGAGCAATGAGAAGATTTGTTTAGAACCGCTATTTCATTTCACGACCCTCTAAATATAGGCAATAATTTGCCATTATCATCATTATAAACAGCAGAAGCTATTAAAAAATTCTAGTGAAAGTCCTATAACGTTGTCGTCTCAGGGACAGTGAACTGTAAGTGGTACACTGTGTTTAGGACATGGCATGAGGATGACTTTTATTGTAATGTTGTCCTGTCTCCTCCTTCTTGAAGACCCATCCTGTGCAATTTTTTCACGTTCACGTATTTTTAAAATTACAAGATACCAAATATCAAAATCTGAAAAATAATCCTGTTCTATTTGAGCATTGACAAATTTATGAGCATATGAACCTATCTCGTTAAGACTACAGCTTCGTACTGGTGTACTGGTGATTACAGTACACAGTAACTAGGCATCTCGATGTTTAGCTGCGACATCAAGGATTTCTGTGATTTCTTTGTCGTTTTCAACAGACATCAACGAGTGTGATGAAGATAACGGAGGGTGTGAGCATAAATGCCAGAACATCCCTGGAAGCTACAAGTGCGCTTGTTCGTCTGGTTTTCAGCTTCGTGCTGACAACCACACGTGCTACCGTGAGTTTCAAAAAAAAGAAAAAGAAGAAGAAGAAATCAGATGATGTTTTACAGAAATGACGATGTGAATGTTGGTGATGATGACGATGATAGGATGTTTAGCAGGAGAAGGATAATGATAACTGCTTGACTTGAGGACGGTCGGCGTGATTGCGTAATGCCTATGGTGTGTGGGGCGACGGTTGTAGAAGGATGAGGAGATTAGTAGGGAACTAAAGTCTTGAATGGTCTTGAGAAGAAGGAAAATGACATTAATAACTTCAGCGAGAGCTTTCCTCCTGAATCCTAAGTTGTCCTCCGCTCCAATTTTCAGGTGTCATATGCTCACCCTTGAAGGCGCCGCGCCACGGTCACGTGTTCCCGCCCGAGTGCCAGATGACCCCTGACGAAGGTCAGACCAGCTGGTTGACACAAGGCACCGTGTGCAGCTACAAGTGCAAGCGCGGCTATACCCTCGTGGGTGAAGCATACCGCACGTGCGAAGCTAGCGGCGTCTGGTCTGGTCAAGTCGCAACCTGCAGACGTAAGACCTGGGTCGCTTTCATGAGGGTTACTCTCTTAAAGTAATAATGAGATGCATATTTTGTTGAATGGAAAGCTGAGTGGAAGATACTAGTTCCAAAAACCTTGATGAATATCCCCTTTCTGTCAGGGTCACGTGACTTCATACATGGATACGTTTACAGTTTAAAGGCTTCAGCTAATGGGAAAGCTAGAAACCATAGGTTGATTATTGTATCTATATACAAATATGACGTCACGATTTCAACCTCTTATAACATTAGGGCGGGTGTTTGCTTGCGATCACGAATGCACCTTATGATGATAACACTGGATGAGACATACCTAGTAACTAGATGTGGGCTCATTGTCATTCTGTTATTACTCCGATGCCTCAGTAATGGTGTTTATTCACTTCGTCTTTCTTTGTGGAGGTCTGTCTGGTTAAAGTTTACAGTCTGAAAAGCTCTACTTCTCATGGAAGGGAAGAATATAATAATGCAGAGAAAGATAAACATTGGAGATACAGTTAATTAAAGTACTTTATTAATGAAATAAATGATGGATATCGTTCATGCATCACATATTATATGAGTGAACGAACTGCTTTATAAGTATCCGGAAGAACAATGCACGGCGACATAAAGATTAGTAATGACTCACTCGCACGCATACACACACACATACACACAATGATTGATGAAGAAGAAATGCATTTAATAGTGGTGAAAGTCAAATGTCCTTCCCCAGTGTCCAGGAGCAGACCACCATAGTTTGATGCGCTCAAGCTATAATATTTGGTCATGCATTACATCAGGCTAGTTCCCGCTATATCCACCTTATTCTCAACTCGTTGCAGCCAAGACCTGCGAAGCGCCGAAGCCTCCAGAGAACGGACTTGTTCTGCCAGAAGCTTGCACGACGGGTCCCGTGCCTTTCCAGAGACGGTGTAAATTTCGTTGCCTGAAGGGTTTCCAGCTGAAAGGCAGAACAGGATCCAAGTGCCTGGCCAGTCAGAAATGGAGTGGGTCCCGCTCCGGAACAAAGTGTTTGCCGAAATCACCTCGTGCTGCATCTTCATCCACCAATGAGAACAGTCCTGTGCTTAATTAATCCGATTCAGGCTGTCTCTGTGCCATCACGAGGAGCAAAGGGAAACCCCGTCTCAGCTGAACACTAGTTCCTTCATCGTCACCAAGCCTTTGCCTTCATCACACGTGAATACTAGTCGCTAGACCGCTCATCAATAATCCACAGTGTTCACCTAAAGCCTTCTTTATTGTTTTTGTTTTTTTTTTTTCTTCTATTGCTTTTGTTGTAATTTTGGTTTTGCTATGAAACGGATAGGGTGGAAAAACAGACCGCATCAACGTTCACCAGTGTTGCTCTTATTGGAATTTCTTTTGGAATATCCTTTCACCTTCCTCCTGGAATTCTTGCTTCGTGATGCAGAGGTTGGGGAAGGTTGACAGCGACCCCAGTACCGAGCCTCCTCTCCAAGAGCATAGGTGACGGCCAGGAGAGGCCACCACTTTCACTTGCTTGTGTGGTACCAAAGCTGACAACTCTTTGACCAGTCGTTGACAAATGCCTTTAAAAGAATGTACTGACATTTTAGGCAGAATGTACACAATTAAATCGAACAATCTTGTTACAGTGAATACGTCTTTTGTATTTTGAGGTCATGTTTGAGCGTGCTACATATGTGCTGGCGTCTTTGCATACATGCTCGTGTGTTAGCGTATACACACAGACATAATATTATTGCTTAATATCATCACTTGATTATGTCGCCTGTCAGACTCATGGTCAAGAGAGAATATACACATAAAATCCCTCGGCCACACTAAGGGGCGGCAACTTTAGTGACAGCTTACCTGGCGTTAGAGTAGTTCCTCCTGCCATGAAAATTTTATCGCAAAGCTGACCGCGGACGTCGACAGCACAAGATGCGATAGCGGTGTTCAGCTGCTGTGCTAGTCCTCCGCCCTCCAGACCTGGTGATAAGCGAGGTCAGACAACTAATTGTGCTGCTTGGCAACGCAGGATTTTTAACTGGGTGACTGTTTATTTGTGTCTCTTTTTTGTGATTTGTCTATTTCTTTTTTTTTTTTTTCATTTTTTCGATTTATTTTTAGTTACGTTGATTGTGGGGAATTGACAAAGATGATTTGCAGTCCTCTCCGCGTAGTTTGCTAATCCCTTAGACAAAACTGACAAATCTAACAGCCATTCGAGTTGAAGATTAAAAGATTGTTGTTGGCTTTGGCCTGTTACAACCTGTTTTCGTAACACTAGTTATATCCTGGTGATGAATCTCTTCGATCTCTCTCTCCCCTTCCCCCACTCTCTCTCTCTCTCGAGGGCGCGAAGGGAGGACGGTGGTATAACAGACACCTATATATAGGACCTACCTCCCAAGGAAGGCTGGAACAAAATCTCAGGACACTTCCAGCGCTCCGCCCCAACTGTTATGACGTCACCACTGGACGTGGTGTGCGACCTTGACATGCTGTCATCAGGTTTGGGTGTTGACCTCTGGTCTACGAAGCAATATTTCTCCTTGATCTCTCTGGCTGTTTCGATGCTAACTGTAAATAAATGTTATTCGTTACAGTTTCACTACTTAACAGTTTTGTCTGAATCATACATAGTTGGAGATTTAGATTATTTTTGTTCATTCAGGAAATATAAATGTTTTCGTATCTCTGAAACTGGACTTTCCCTTACCCACCTTTCCCTCTGATCTCACTCTCTGGATTTTGCTTTTCCTTTCTACTGTTATGTATGTAGTTTGTGGTGTACTTGTGTGGCCTTTTTCTCCAAATTACGCGAATGGTGGTGCAGATTGTAAAGTTCACACTTACCATAGACGGGGTTGGGTTGACGCATGCTGAGAGCGCGCTGTAGTTCCAGAGTGACGTCTTGGCCAGCCAGGTGCATCCTCCGCACTGCGTGCTCTATCACAAACCCTATAACCACGTGCAGCAGAGTTAGTGTCGACCCTACACACTCGGATGGCAACAAGCAGATTACAACAGACAAGGAGTAAACATTGTCACACCCCCTACCTTGCCTACTGCCAAAAAAAAAAATTCAATTTAAATTAAAGTGAAATTAGTTTTAATATTTGCTTTACTGATGAGTCATTTTATCTAACTTTTTAAAACATTATCGATGTTTGCTTGTGCCCTTTAACCGATTATATGAACACTTGATATCCATGTGTATTTGCGCTCTGTATAGTTTTATCGGCATTATTATTTGAAACGTGAGCTGATTTAGAGATCCGAATAATTGCTTTAATGTGAGCAGATTTCTTTAGTATATCTACATATAACCAGCTTAATTGATGGTTGATGCGAGAAGTTACCGAGTTTGACAGTAACCGAAAAAAAAAACTCCTGTTCTCTTCCACTCTCTTTTCGTCTCTTGCCCTCTTCCACACATATTTGACACTATTTCTTTTTTTCTCCTCTTTCCTGATTCTAATCAACGTTGTGTGGTGTCACGTCTCCTGCTTCTAGCTGCTCTTGCCAGGTGTCGTGGGACAGTCGCCCTTCCTTGTTTTATGATTACACATGCTAAATATGTAACAGGCAGGTACACATGTACCTTCAAAGATGGGCACAATTTGCGTCAGCCCCTCCCCGCAGTCCAGAACAACGCCACTGGACTGGCTGATGCCATGTAATGCCAGGATAGGCTGGCGGGCCAGACACAATGAAGGTGCATCAAACTTCTCTAGCACAAGCTGTATGGAAATACATGAACATTAGTGTGATTTTATTCAAGTTACCTATCTTATGGCTATTTTGATACGTTTAAAAAAGATTAAATTAAACAATTTAACGGGGCTGGATTTGACATTAATTACTAGACCATAATCGTATAAAACAAAGCCCCTCGTACTCATTTTTAACGTCGATAATGGGGATTGCTATGTCATAGCAAAGCAGTCAGCCCTGTAAATAGATACAACATGCAGAAAAAGAACAGTATACCCGAGACGAGATCTGAACCCAGGAGAGTCAATCCTCACTGGTGACGCATGCTAACCGTTGCGCCAACGGTCCCCCCTTTTAGCGTCGAAGCTATGTTTTTAATCACAATGCCCCTAATTTATAATCAATTGTTCAGCAGTGGTTCTCGCTGCATAACACTTGTCTGGACTGCTATTTGCTAGCTAGCCAGGTCCTGTATACAGGTGCCACGTCCAGAAATAAATTACAGGTGGCGGGCGCCCGTAGCGAAATCTAAGCCACGCCCTACGAGTGGCGACAAAGCTCCGTACTACTGCTGCACTACATCAATTAATGACTAGTTGATGTGAATTGTTTAGTTACTGGCTTAATGAATGACTGACCTGCGCGAAACCTAGGTCTTCAGAGCGGGCGCTGAACATGGGGCGAGAGAGCAGCAGGGGGTAGGGCTGCGGGGACTGAGGCTGACTCACTCTGTCCAGCACATCCTGCAGGAGCGCCTCCAGTCCGTCCCAGTCTTGGACTTGGCCTCTTTCCACTGGGTACACAGCCTTCGGTTCGAGTCCTTCAGCTGAATAAGCCCCATTCAGATTTTCTCTGGGCTAGAATGCCGACCATATCAAGCAACATCATGGAATTAAGAACATTCTCGGTTGCTAAATAAGTTAAATTGGTTTCTGATTTTGATTTTGTGTTTTTTATGGTAGGGGTAGGAGTAAAATAAAGCTTAGACTGACAATAGCGCAAGAAAACAGAAATACACCACTGACTCACAGACTGAAATAAAAAAAAAAAAAAACCCTGTCAACTGTCGATAAGCGACCAGTAATCAGTATAGCTGTTAAAACATCTAGTAGAAAATTCCTTCTAAGAAATTCTAGCCACTGTTTTAACCAGGATACATGAATGGTTATTGTGCTCCAAGATTAGACTGATCGCAAAATTAAAGAAATTAATATATTGACTGCTTCATATGTACATGTTAAAGAGATTGAGATATTGACCATTTCTTACATACGTACGTGCATGCTTACGTCTTAGACTTACTTGACGACAAGAATGTGGACCTTTTTCTGTGCATGGACCGAGGGTTTCTTTTTAATCTCGAAAACGGAACAGTTACAAAGAGATCGAAATGTTCATCTTTCTGCTATTTATTATTCGTGATTGGTGGTTAAAGCAAAGAGAATACTTCTTTGGTTAGAGTAACAGCTATCAGATATTTGTTCAGCAATATCCTTTGAGCTATTGTCTCGTTAATTTGGCAACAGAAGCTTCTTTTTTTTTCCAAAATGGTAACTTATAGTAGAGACAAAAGTAATTGGGGTTTGCCCGTGCATCGCACATTGACGAGCGATAACAAACACTGTCAGCGACCAAAGGTCTAACCTTCAATTAAGATTGCAGTTTACTACGATGACAACACCGATGACACATCTGACAAAAGATGATGACGCACATGACAACATCACTGATGATGCAGATGATGTATTCGGAACAAACGTACCTTTGCGTGCCAGACGTTAGGAAGCTCACAGCGGGGAGCATCCTCCCCTGCCCATCCTCCTCTGATCCGCCCGGAACCGATATCCACCACCGCCACCGCTGACACGCCGTCGTAGCTAAAGGCGTTGGAAGATGTTGACATCGATGAAACTGGCGACGCAGACGAACAATGTAGTGAATCTCTTGAGGAAATCCGTATTGTTAGCAAACCTCTTATCCACTTGCATGTGCGGTATAAGAGAAATAAATCTCTAATCTCCCGCAAATGATTATTCAGATGCCAATACGAAAGTTACGTTAACCTCCTCGTCTGACACATCACCAGCTACCTCTGAAATTGTTTGTCGACGAGGCAAGTCGTTTTGCTTTGTTTTTTTGGAGGGGGAGGTGGGGGATGTCCACGCAATCTCAGGCAAGGGCTATGTCTATTCACATCGTCGACCAGTTTCTTTTCCCAGCGAGTCTACGCCAACAAATATTCACAAATGGTTATAGTTATTAACTAATCGACAGTCAGTGCACACCAGCCTTAATCGCATCGATAATTCGAAAAAGCTATTGGGGTGTGGAAATATCAAACTAAAGTAAACATCTGTATTAGGAAGTTATCTTTAGTACAGCAAAGTATATAAACTATAACGGATAGATAATTGTCTTTACGTGCCGGAAGGTATTATGTTCGACGATCATCATGTCCTAGAGGTGTCATTACACAGAAAAAGATATGACCACAGCATGGCTCAGAGGCAGTTAAGGAGAAAAAGGAAGAGTACACAAACGATACACACACTCTCTCTCTCTCAAGAAAGAAATCAAAGAAGGAGGATATTAAATAACTCGTGGTCTTATCTGTAAAAATACAACAGCCCATAACAACAACAGAAATGGGCGGATAAAAATGTAAATTACAAGTGTGAATATTTTCTTCGATTTATATACCTAACCGTATTAGGTTATAAACAAAGAAATTAAATTAATTCTCACTGTTTTATTCGAGATGAAACTGTCGCTTGTAAGTCGTGTAAACTACGGTGTATTCACGTCTGAGCCCTTTCGAAATCTAGTACACGACAAGACGATTACCTACATAAACAATGGTGTGCTATGTACTACTGAGACGAGCATGCATGTAGTGTGTTTACTTTCTTTATCTAGCTCGAGAGCAGTTGTGGGAGAGTATGCATGCCTCGGTAGAGAACAAAGCATAGAAATTAAACCATGTTGCTTCCTGAATTATATAAACAAATAAATAAAATGAGATCGAGTCTTTTACCTGATGTAATGCTGGTTGTCTTGTATCAGCCACCCAGCCACCCGAGAAACCAGCGCCAGACGAATGGACATGACGTGAGGGTCAAAGGGGGCGTTGTGTCAGAGTGAAGTCGCCAGCTACGTCAGAGTGTATTATCAGACTGACCCAGTGTCGCGCCACTCCTCTTGGTTGTTGTCCTCGCGCTCGGTTGTTTGGTGTCACTTTATTTAACACCTTATGTGTGGTCTGGCAGTTCAACTTGGGAAGACATCCAGAATTTTTCTTAACCATTTCCTTAGGGAATGGGGGTTGGGGAGGTCGTTTAATTACCTATATTATTATAAAAGAAAAGTTTATCGGAGATCGAAACAAATTAGTTTCGGGGTTGTGTACGTGTGTGGGGGAGGGAGGTAGGTTAAGAGTGTTTTTGTCTTTAACAGAAGAATGCATCATGATCGATCGACTTTTAAACTTAATCTGTACGTGTCTATCCTTGGGCCGTAGAATCACCCACGTGTACGGCAGTGGTTGAATTCTATGCTGTGTAAAAAAAAAAGTAGTATCGCATGACGGTTTTGCAAGATTTAGGGTAAACCGCAGGACACGCAATATATAAATCCTGACGATGAACTTCGACCAGGGGACAGTCACAAGCAAAATCTGATCGTCATTTGGTGGGGAACCTCAATGTCGGTCGTTTTCATATGCCTAACACCGCGACGCACAAATTAGATGCCCGTACGTACGTTGGTATCATTGCTGAATATGTGCCTTCTGAAGTACTGTCTGTTGTTCATTAGTTTTACACAGTAAATAGTATTGCCACTGGGTTATAATTTTATTTTCTTATTTTTATTACGATTCACGTGCGAAATTTTATTATCGATACAAAAAATCCCAGAAAATTTCTCGCAGGGAAGCGATCCTCACATAGAGGTATACAATTTCTGTGATGGTGAAAGTGCTTCATATTTTGCCACACATGTGTATACATGTAGCTTATATACACCCACGTACTTCCCCAGAAACACCAATAGTGCCCAGAAAGTCAACTTCACAATGAATACAAGAGTAAGGGTTATCAACATTTTTATTCTGATATTAAAATGTTTCTCTACAGTTTTAAACTTTCATACTTTCATATATACTAACTCAACATGTACCTGAATGAATCTACTTCCAAGTAAAACGAAAATGAGCAGATAAGCTGATTTATTTTAATGAGTAAAGAACACTGTCAGAACCAAGTAATTAAACAGATGAGGGGAAAGGGAAAAAGTATGTCTAAACCATACTAGCATCATGTAATCAATTAGTTCATACAATTCTTTGTAACACACATATGCCCAAATCAGCTTTTAACTCCTGAACACTAATTAGACTGGTTTATTAACAATAATAAAATTTAATATGTATCAATACAAAAAAGACTAGTCTAAAGTTAAAATGAACTATTTTAAAGATTATTTTTCCTTCCCAATATCTGGTTATATACTAATCTTCTCAAGTTCATTTACCCAAATTGTTTATCCAAATATGACACCAAAATGTGTAAATTTTAATTAATTTTCTGTAAACCTGTAACCTTAGATGTGGATCTGGATGTTTCGATCATCAACGTTTACCAAATCTGATTACATTCACACCCATATTATGAGTGTTTATGTGCAACTGTCTCAAACAAATATCATTCAAAAGAATTTAATCCTGAATTTTAAGAATGCTGCGTTTCTCGAGGTCCTCCATCTGTTTCAAAACATAAGCAACATTATACCGAAGCTGATGAAACTGTGACACAGGAACCTGCAAAACAGAGACAAAATAAGATTTAATTTTGAAATCTAAGTGGCTATCAAGCTAGCTGCAGTACCTTTTTAATTTCAACTTCAAATCTGTAGATGGGATGGACAGCAATTGCTCAACCTCCTTAATGTCAAAGGCTACTCAGGCTTAGAACAATAGGTAAAACATTACCAGTCTTACACAGGTTAACCTGATATGACTCCATATGCGGCAAAACCCCAGCTCCTCTGCGAGTATTAGGCTGCCATCTCTAGTGATTTTTAAAATATTTTTCCTGGGATCGTTTGTGGGGTTATGATGGTGCATAACCCTATGAAGGTGAAGAGTGACCTACAAGATCTAGCAGTGGCAAAGGGGCACAATCAGGACCAATCTTGAGCACCCCATCTAACAGCCTGTCCGCTCTTTGATGTTAGCCAGCCATGATTTCTTTTTTACCCCACTAGCACCCTCCATCCACATACCCCTGAAGGACTGTGTTAGACCAAACCAAACCATTTTTGGCTGCTTGACAGAGGTGAGAAGAGGTGCATGGGGGCTGACCAGGGTTGCGTACTTAAGTATGCAAAACTGTTAAAGGGGGATAATTAATGTCTTTTCTAGCAAAATTTCATGAAGCAGAGCAATTCCTGAAAAATATCTGACGTTTTCTTGTAAAGATAAAATTAATCTTACATGAAGCTCTACCTCACCTCAAACACTTTAATTTGTCCATTACTTAGTGTCATTTCCATTAAGATTGATGGCTCCAGAACTCTATTCAAAACGCTGAAAAATTAGAAACATCATGAAAAACTTATGCATTTTACCACTATGTTTAACACACCTCATCAAAATTGTCAGCACTACTGGAAATACAAATTTATAAATGTGTAGTTTCAAACCCTTTAACATCCACAGCACATGCTTGAATCTCAGATCTTGACAAGATTATTTAAACTATAAAAATGCAACAATCTGCTGAGGACACTCTAAAGGTGTTTATTAAGTTGGAAAAGTATGAGTTGATTACCAGGTCCACTGGCGAGCTGTTGTTGTGGCCTTATGCTCCTTGAGGAGTAACAAAGAATAAACTAATAATAATAAAAAATTATGTAAATAAAACTTCTCGAGATGAGTTTAACAAACCTGGTAGAAATGGCAACATCAACCCGCCACTTTAACTCTGAAAGCTGTGGTAGTCTGGGTCGAGATGTCAAAAGCTGCTGGTCAAGAACTGCTCTTCTGTAACAGATGCAATAAGCAAAATGTTAAAACTATAGCCTTTTTCCCTAGAAATCAAAATAAGAGTTGTGCTTAAATTCAATATAATGTCCATATATGGTTGATCACCATGATAAATTCATAGATATCAGACATAAAAATAAGTCTTTAGTGAAACTTAATTTAGAAGCCCATTATGCACCACCAACTTTTTAGGCACATTAAGAAGCATGAATGACACTGAAAGGTAAAAACATGTTTGGCAACTTAGTTACATTACTGTTAAAATGCTTCAAAATGTGTCTAGTTTAAATAAAACTGCTCAGTCTACTCATGCACACTGTCACTGGACTACCCAATTTCATGGGGCAGCTGTTTTATGTGCAACACATGCACAGGGTGGGAGGGTAGCGGAAGACCATGACTGACAATCACAGAAGTGTCCGGTCTGTGAAGCAAGACTTAAAAGACATCATTTCATTCATTTACATCAAGTGTCTATTGTGCAGAAGAATAGAGGACTGTTGTCACACTCGAGTAAAAGAGCACTGTCTGCTAGATAAAAATTTTGTCAGTATGAAGATGTTAACTACATGTGCATGTGTCTTGGGAGTTGTATTTTTCACATGTGGAACAAATATTTCTGTCTGCATATTTGATGGGGGTCTGTAAAATTGATTAATGAAATACCCTTGGATAAGAAGTAAAATTTGATATATAGTCGGACCTCGATAAGTCAAACTCAAAGGGACCCGAAAAAAAATTTGACTTACGGAGTTTTCGTGTTAAGGAAAATGGTGAAATAGGCGCAGGTATTTGGCCGGGAACTAACAATTCGACATAGGGAGGTTTTTGACTTAGGAAAGGTCGACTTATCGAGGTCTGACTATAGTACTGATAAAACTGACAGCTTGGTTTTTCTTTAAGTAAAAAATTTCTGAACACAGGATGAAATCATGAAAAGACAAAACATACAGCACTCATATACCATCAAGTTATAATTAATCAAATACAGTGTCTCTCTTTCAAAGGTCAGATATCCAACAACATAGCAGTGTTAGTAGAAGAGCAGGACATCTCTCAGGAATGTGAGCAAGTGAAAAACATCAGCTATACGATGGTCAGGATACAATCAGACTACATTCACTCATATCAGAGATATGACAGTTTTAATCCCTCTAACAGCTCTAGCATTTTATTCTCTCTCTCTCACACACACTCTCTCTCTCTAAGAAACTTACTTTGTTCCAAATACACAGCTGGCAAGATCACTGTGAAGTTCTGAAGAAATTCTGTTGAATAAATTAGTATAATTAATATTACCAAATATTATTAAAACAGTTAAAATATAATACAATATTATATTATCAAAACATGATGCTAAATCTTTTTTCCAAAATATTTTCAAATCTCAAAATCACAAAATCTCTGCTTTATCAATATTTAAGATTCTTGATATAAGGTAATAAAATAAGATTAATTTCTGAAGATAAATAAAAAAATTTAAAACCTAAAATTTGCTTCAAAGAATTTTTATCTTACCCCAGTTCATCAAGATCTTCCTTGAAATGCTGTGAACCAAAGGAAACAAAAGCACAACTCAATCATGCTGCTGCATGTGCCAATAATTTCATATTTTTACAGCAATAAGTTGAAAATACATTCAAATAAAATAATAAAACCTTTTCAAGGAAATCATTTTGTACCAGTGTATGAGAGAGAAAGAAGGAGAGTGAAGGATATAGTTGAAGAGCTCTTTCTGAAAGATGGGAGGTTAAATTAGTCATGTAAAAGTTTCCTCTGGCTTTGGCTAAGATAAAATGCTATTAACGTTCCCTGATTGTAAATATCATTACCTGTTGTTTTAGTGAAGTTGTTGTATGCCGAAGACCACATTTGACAAGACACAGCAAGCCAGCAAACACAATGCCTAAGATTTCTTCACTAGTTGCATCCTCCAATGTGGGCACAATAGCTTTAAACTCAGAGTAAGTAACTTCATCTTCGAGGCTCTGTACAACCACTGCAATTAAACAAATGTTCTTACAAGGTTTAACTTTTTTTCAAGTATTTTATATATATTTTAGAGAGGGGGATGCACTGATCCAATGATTATTCATCTGCAAAATGTGCACTAACTTTGAAGCACACAAGTGCATCAGTAATGTCACACTTTAACTCAATATGTTTAATTTTGAAATTTCAGAATTTTACTACAAGTTGAAGAACAGAAACATAAAAGAGTGTGACAAGAGTACTGATCTAAACTGTCATCAGATCATCCATTCCTAGGATCATCTCTCACTGAAAACCTTAAACTGGCGACGGGAGTGTACCTCTTCCTCAAGTAACTTTTTACTTTATGCAAAAAAAGCGAAAAAGAAATAATTGTGTTACATTTCAAAACTTTTCGAAAAGTGTTCTTGTCTAGTTTGTTCAGCGGTTTGATCATTGCTTTGATTTCAGGCGGAACACGGGCTCCAACGAATGATGTGCGGTCTGAAGCCACACGTCCCCCGCCCCCCTGCACTTGCACAATAGACATGTTGACGCTCTGTGTCGCACCCAAAGAATGTGTCTTCCTTTGTCACTGCATGTCTTAACGATTTACTCTGCTGCTTTTCGTTACTTGAATACTAAAACTTCGAAAGACATGTAAGAGTTTGTTTCAATTACAAATTAACTCAAACAGATCTCGTCTGCTCTCTCAGCAACGGAAGTAGAATGTACGGCGGAAATCCCCGGACCGAAATCTTTTGCACTTTTGTATATCCGCTCTAAGATATAGGTCTAAGAACAAATCTTGAAAAGAGCTGTTTCATCAAATTAAACTGAATATTATCATATAAAGAAATCTTTTGCAATTATAATATGCAAATAGCATCTTTTGTTTCTTGATATGGAGAGAATAAGATGTCATGTGACATGCTTGGGGCAACATGCTCTATTCATCCGCAAGCGTCAAAATGGCAGCTTCTTGTTGCACTTGAAGTTATTTCATTTGTCATTACTGTATGCTAATATACTTTGACTGCTGAAAGTGCACAGAAGCAAAGAAGTGCTTATTCGGCCCAGCAATATAACTTTATTACGAAGGTAGTTATTTTTTAACAAGTTGTGATTGTTTATTTTTTGGGATCACGTAAGTTAAAAAGTGTATGTTCAGGCCTGCTTTCGCCCTTAGTAATGAGGCTTGTTAGCAGAACTTGCGGTTGAGTAGTGCGTGGAATGTATATGGTGTGACAAAGAGAGAGAGATTTTGCTATTCACGAAAAAGATTGAAACATGCTAACAGAATTCCATGACGTAAATAAACCAATGTTGCCTATTAATATGCCAAACGGTGAAACATCAAGATGAAGTCAGTACGATTCCGCTGAAAGATGCGAAGTTAATAGATTGCATGACCAATTAATAAAATAGCATCATGCTCTCAGTATGAAGGAATAGTTGCTGCTTTTGCACAAACCGATAAAGCAGATTTATAATATGCCATTTTTGGTGCATTTTCTTTTCCTTTGATTTAGAAGCATCATATGCATTATCTATCAAGTGTTTACTTTTGAGAAAGAGTGAATTTTTAATATTTGATCCTTTTGATGATTATCGAGTCAGTTTGTTATATGTAACAAGATCTGGTTTTATGTGTAATAAAGAAATTGAACATCCAAGAGTCAATATTCCACAGATTAATTTGTCCCCAAAGGCAGGGTCATTGACAAGCTCATTGAAGAAAATCCTTTATTAAGTCATTAAATTTTATCATTATGCTCTCCTGTCCTTTGGGGTAGGTCAGGTGGCAAAATGGTTAGCACCTGTCACCAATACAGTGAGGGTTGGCTGTCATGGGTTCAGTTCTCTTCTTGGGCATGCTGTTCTTTCTCTGCATGTGGCATCTGCATACAGGCCTGGCTGCCTTGCTGTGATTTAGCCTTAGTTGCTGACTTGGCATAAAACACTGATCCCACATTCCTCCACTGTTCTTTGATATTTTGATTTCTAAACCCCTGTGCCAATAAACAGAAAACAAGATGAATGTAAAGGATATTCTGTAAGTATATAAAAATATACACACTCACATAGGCTCACATTTACAGATTGTAAAATGATATGGGTGAGAAATAGAATGTGCAGAGGGTGTAGCAAGTGTCAATGAGAAATCCTAAAAAAAGGGCAATATACTACACCTGTGCTGAATCCAGTAATGACATCAAATTATTTTTTCAATATGAAATAGTGTAGCCCTTGGCAAAGTATTGAATGCTGTACCAGATATTTTGGCTGCAGTTTCTTACAGTGAGATGATGATATGTAGAATTAGTATAAAGTTGCTTTTCTTTCCTTATCAAAATAATTTTTGAAGGCGTTTAGTTTCCTTCACTTTTGATTGTAAATGGTTTACCAAAACACTTCTAATTTTAAATGAGCAGATGGCCACAGGAGGAAAATTCCCAAGGCTCAAGCAATCCAAATCAGAGACCAAACAACGAAGCAACTGGCAGAGATCTGTCAGTTCAGAAAAGGATGATGCACTGAGCTTGACCAGCTTTCCTAATGACATCAGAATTAACAACTGGGTATGTTGTGTGTTAAATCTTATCAAGTCAAAGCTTGTTGCACCGTTACAGTCATGAAATTCCAGCTTTAATATAATTTTTTTATAAATATCTATTGTTTTAGTTGTTTTAGAAGTGTTACAAATAAATTCCTCTGTGCTTATGGCTTGAGCCTTTTTATTAATATTACAAATGTGATTGTTTTTAATTTGATAATATAAGTAATTATCATTTTGAGGAAAAGTTCACTATCAACGGATTTTGATATATGCCTTTTGTCAAATTAAAATAGTAAATGTTTTCTGATTCTTGCTAAATATGCAGAGCAGAATCATCTACACATATATATATATTACATATACATAAATTAATATGCTGGCAACAGGATCTTTCGGATCTGAGACCAAGTGCGTCAACAGACAGTCGTCGAAGGAAAAAGTCCAAAGGAAATCCAGAGCGTGAAAGAGAACAGTCATTGTCTGTAGACTCTCCACCTCATGGGGAACAGAAACAGAGAACACCCTCCTCACTTTCTCGAACACGAAATACCCCAACTTCTCAACGTGATGCACTAGAAAAATTGAAGCAAAAGTTAACTTACAGTGATGATGTAAG
This sequence comes from Pomacea canaliculata, assembly GCF_003073045.1. Lineage (NCBI taxonomy): Eukaryota > Metazoa > Mollusca > Gastropoda > Architaenioglossa > Ampullariidae > Pomacea > Pomacea canaliculata. The sequence goes on from NC_037592.1 coordinate 23,945,349, forward strand.
TTTCTTGAAGCTTCCAAAGTTAGTCATTTCTGTTTGTGGATAAATAGCTGCTTACATGTAGAAGTTTGTAGATTTCTGTTACTATCAGTGATTTTTAACAAAACTGCATTAGTGCTTACAACTTTGTGCAAATGACGCTGATCGAATGGAAATGTTTGCTACAAATGTTATTTTTAATTACCTTACATAGCAGAATACTAATCAGCTTGTGTAATCAAAAGGCAACCCCACTGTCTGTCAAGCAGCAATATAGTACTGATGGAGAGCCAAATAATGAGAGAGCCATAAGCCAAGGGAGGCGACGTGTGGCCAACAACACCCAGCCAAAAGGGGCTACAGCCAGCAGCAGTAGTGGGAGAGAGGCACGTAGTAATCGCAACAATAATACAGAAACTGGGGTAGGTTATCTTGCTAAACACATTCTTGTATGTCATGCTTTGTAGGAAACATAGATGTGGCTTATTTTATACAAACAACAAAATAGAGCAAATGAAAACGGAGCTTCTGACCATATCAGACCATTCAAGGAGGGGCTGGAATTGTTGATATTTTAAAGAAAGGGTCATTTGAACAATTACTATAACAAGGTCATTGTTATGATGCAGAATCCAGCCATGCTGGGGCTAGGTAATTAAGAATTAATGTGTAAAAGAATGCAGCTAATATGCAAAGCTGTATTTTAGAACTTTATATTTAATGGTTATTGCTTTATGCATTTTTTTATTATGGGTTTGAGGATATCTTGTTCTTTTCCTAATTTATAATACAATATAATAAAACTTTCCTATTAAGATCTTTCTTATAATTATCACCACCAAACTTTTTAGTTAATTGTTACAGACATATTTTGCTATATAAACATCATCTCCATTATAACTACCTCTTTTCACATCAAATATTATTAACAGAGCCATGTGTTGTTAGAACATCTTCACCCACTATCTAACAAAACTGGCTGCTTGACAGTACACATTTAAAAAACATATTATACAATTGTGCTTAACATAATTTTTTAAATCATTGGTGCTTTATTTTTTAAAGCTGCTGTCAATATTCTTTAGTTTGGAGGTTCATATGTAAATATATATAAGTCCATAATATAAATGTGTTTGCAGACATTTGGTTAAAATTCTTGCAATGGCACATAATGTGATTTTTTTTTTTTTCATGCTTTTGTTGTCATTCTTTAGTTTGGAGGTTAAATGTATATTCAGACATTCAGTTAACGTTAATCAATTATTATTACTTAAGCACTCATTTAGCATGGGCCTGGTTGATTTGACTTTTGGCATGGGGATAATGTGATCTTATATGGGATCATGAACGTAGATTTGTGATCATTGATGTTCAAAATATACCTACATAAATTTGTTATCTTAAATTATTTGTTAAACATGACTGACTGCAGGACTGGAGTACAATGTCTATGTGCTTAAATGTTAATCCTGGACTGTGTCCAATGATCAAAATATTGCACGCAATAAAGTACGATATCACGAATATCCTATATACGTCCTTGATGATATTTACCTTGACTGTCCACTGCCGATTTGGTAACAGTACTACTACTATCTTGCATTTGTAGCAAGCAATCATCATCCTGAAAGCACCACAAATACCGGATTTTATATCAAAGCGAGAGACGGAGGTGAAGCATATATGCGAACACTTCATGATTCTAGATCTAAAAGTTTAAATGCAATTCATTATTATTTATTATTTCATACAAAAGATATCAGACTAGTGAAGCAAATACTTTTGTGTTCTAAATAGATACAAGTTTGGTTAAAAGTGCAAACAAGCAATACACTTACGGTAATTATATTGTTGACATCAAACGTCTCATCAAATTCCATTTTCCCGCTGCTATTCCGGAAGTACGACCGGCTAGAGGTTCGCCGAGACTGACCGCGGATCACTTCGCAAGAGGCCGACAGTGAGTCTCGGCGTACAGACATCAGTCCACCTATCTACGTCCATGATGGGATGATATGTTCATGGGGAGGTTGGTTCAATTGACGTGAGAAGTCAGTTTCACTCACGCGGGAGATAGAGCCAAAAAATGTGGCTTTTGGTCAAAATCGCCAGCCCTTTTCCCCATCTCCCATTGCAGAAGTCATGTGTTTAAAAAAGTAGAATTCTTGAGACCAACTGTTTGTGCTTTGTTAAACTTTTTGCAGAAATCCCGTTCAAAGTGTAAACAGTGAATTTTAAAAGAGCATCTTTGTCTACCGTGGCAGATGTAATTTGATTGCTTTTTACCTAACAGTTCCCCTATAGATCTTCAGTCATGTTCAACAGTGGCAGAAGAAGCATAACCAAGTTAAAGCGAAAAGAAAAGCAATATGTTTTTTAAGAGCTTTATTTCAACATTTAAATAATTTAATTTATAGGTATCTGGTCCTGGTCCTGGAATGAAAGCAGACTGGTTGATCTTCCAACTATGACCCCATTCGCCTACAACTTGATTTCGATAGATTTGAGCAAGTCTTAGTTTGGAGGTTTTACTGTTTAATGATATAATTATTTCCCTTTCATTCACCTTCTTCCCCCTACATACACAGAGAAACCCACCAAAAAAAGTGAAATGTAAGAGATATATCACCATTCCTAACAAATATCAGGATTGTTTTGTCATGGAGTCATCTTCAAAGAATTAGAGAATGAAGATTTTTGACATGTTTATGTGACTTTTTTGTGAGCAACAAATAAATTAATATTTGGGACTTGGTAACCTTACAGACAGATAGCAACCAGATAGTGGGGCGACTTATGCAGATACGAGATTATATAAAACAGGCATCAGCCATGATGGAGTCTCTGCAAAAATCAGGAGATGCAGTGAGTTTTTGTGGATGCCTGTGTGTATATTTTTTATCTTAACCTATGGTTATCATTGTGGTTTAAGAGACTGTAAAAATGTGCACCTGTGTGGGAAGTGTGCCTGAGTGTTCTGTGTGTGTTGAGGAGGTGGGTGGGTAAGATGTTGGTGTGCAGTCAATTTTTTTCACTAAGTACTAAAGTATACCATTCTACCTGAACAAGTCAAGTCAAATTTGAGATACCATATCATCAAAAAAAATAAATTGCACATGAATAAAACACCCAGGGAAACTATCACTAGATGCAATGAACGCTTTCCAGGATACTTTGCTGTACAATAAGTTGTGTTCTGTTATAAAAGTGGGGCACTTAATAAGTTTTCTCCTGTTATGGATATGTGTATTTATCATTCCCTGTGTTATAATTTATTTAGATGTTCATCTTATTTTTTAATGGCTGTGTCATCCCTTCTTGATAGCTCTCTGTGATATAGCCTTGGTTGCTGGCACGACATAAAACTCCACAACTCAACCTCCTTGATGGCTGTTGAAATGAACTTTTTTCCCAAGTGAATATGTCCAGTCCAATTCAAAATAATAAGTCCCAAAAATAAAATATTTGGTTAAAGAGAGAGAAAATAAAATCCTTAGACAGACCCCCTCCCTTGCTATTTGATCATCCTCCAGCTGCAACATGCAGTACATCAGCGCTAAGTTTACAACCTATGTGTAGTTTGTTATGTATTTAACCCCATGGTCACTCCTTAATAGATTTTGTTGTTCAAACTATTTTTAAATTATCACCAGTAATGTTTTTTTTTATTTAGGGAAATGCTGAAGACCTGGCAAAGGTTGGCAGGCTGATAGCCAACCTCCGAGAACAGGAGCAAGGCTATCTGGGCCTACTTCACACCAGTCTTGTAAGTGATGTCTTGTTTGTCACTTAACTGCTACATGTAAGAAGTTGATTTGCTTTTATACAGTCTGAAATGTAATTTTTGTGTACTTAATATTTCTTTAACATGTAGTTTCTGTTGACTAACCATGCCTCGTTATTTTGCTTATAATAGTTTATCATCAAGTTAGGTTATTAAAGTATACTGGACTCTATTTACAAGGGAAGAGGTAACCTTTTCTTAAATAAGAAGAGTTCCATTTACACAAATGTTTGGTTTACAGCTGATTTTGTTTTTCACAAGTTCGACCTCTCTGCAGGTTGTCAGAAGCGAAGGAGCAGAAGGGGGTGATGGTGATTTGACAACACGAGAGGGGGCCGTTAGGGGAGAGTCTGACTCTGAAGTGGAGCTTGAGGTGGATTCTAATGCATCAGAGACATCAGTATGTCTTTGAGTGTCTTGGTGTTAATAAATTACAAGAATGATAACAATAAACTTCATTGTAACAACATTTTGTAGCATACCTAACCCTAACCCAGATCTATGCATCTGCAAAAAATTTGAAATAGGATAACAGCATGTCACTTGACATAAATGTGTAGTTACCATTTGTAAAATTGGAAGTTGTTTCCAGATAAATCACTGTGATTGTGCTTTGACCTCACATTGGGGTTTGTTTTGTTGTTTTTTTTTTCAAGTGGGGGGATTTGGTAAAAATGGGCCATGTTCAGAAAATAGTTTTGGGGATCTTATTTTGAGTATAAGAGAAAGATAGCCTATGATAGATGATGATCTGTCCTTAAAGTGCTGCTTGTCGACTGATAACAAGTATGTCTGACTGGAAAGTAGAGGTAATATGCCTAAAATTAGCAGTATTACTAAAAAGCGTTTAAAAATGATGATTAATTTCCCCTGTTTAGCTGCATGTTTTCAGTAACTATCTTGCTTCTTAAATATAGCATTTGTTTCCAGTTAATTTGCCATTTGAAAAGACGTGGTTCATAGAGCCTATTTGTTACATATACACACCACAATTGATCTGTGTTTTGGATGGCAGATGGTTCAGAATAAACATCCTTTTGTTCATTGTACTTAATGTGCCCTTGAACATTAAGAAAGAAGTGTACTTTCACTGCAATAATTGTTACCAGATTAATGCCTAATTTAGACGTGTTGACTGTTCCTATACCTTGTAAGTGCTTACACACTGCTCTTGTCCTGTTGCACAGGAAAGCTCATCATCATCATCCTCACGCCCCCGCATTGAAGACAAGCTTGGGATAAGTGATGAAGATAAAGACTCTGATGATAATTCTAAAGAGGAGGACACAGCATTGGACAACACTTTGATTGCTGGTGGCAGTGGTGGGGCATCAGCTGCCCAGCTTCTGGCCGCCCGCAATGTTGCCGAGACTTTGAATCACCTCACACAGGAGGTGGGAAATATTCTTCTTTGCATCCATGTTTTTGTAGATATTGGTGTGTTGCTAGAGTGTTTAACTCATTCCAGGTACTTCGCATTCCTGTGATTGACCATTTGACCTATTAACCTACAAGAAGAACAACCATTGGTTAAAGAGTATTTTTTTAAACATTTCTTGCCATTGTTTGGTTGTTGGAATCCAAATCCATAAAACCAGCAACCGTCACAAACATGGCACTTTATCAACTGAGTCATTACCTATTTTCTAACATAACAAAATACCTAAAGCGGAACAGCAATTATCCGGTCTTCAAACCATGTATAAGGTTATCTGGGATCGCCTTAGAAAGAAACCTTCTAGACATCGCAAGATTGCCATGATTTTGCAACCAAGAATTCTGACCAATCAAATGTATACTACTTGTGTCACAGCTTGCATTTTCCTTGTCAATGGGTTTCTGAAAATCGTTCTAAAAGGATTGAAAGTATAGCATCAGTCCACCAGCCAGACAATCCCATTAGACTTAATCCAATGCAGAGTACTGATTCCAAACACTCTCCCTCCCCTTTTTCCAAATTCCAACGACTGCCATTTGTCAAGAATTTTTTTCAATTTTTCTTGGAAAAGATTGTGTTGGGGTTGCACCTTCCATGTAGGTGATGCCTTGTTCCAAATTAATTCAGTTGGAGTCCACACCTCAAGGTTGTGCTGAAATGTCGGGACCCAGTGCGGAAGTGAAAAAAAAAAGAGTTGTTTTGTCAAGTGCTACGAAACTGCAAATTGTTGAACGTACCGAAAAAGGGGAATCAATTGCTAAGCTTCCATTGGAATTTGATTTCGGAGATCAAACAGTGCATGATATTGTTTGAAAGAAAGGTAAACTTTATAAGTTCGTAACTTCATCTGATACATTTAACGGGATGAGTGTATGCAGGACAACAAAGGGTTCAAAACTTGACAATCTGGATAGAGCTGTGTTTGAATAGTTCAAACAAAAATGCACCAAAGGATGTCCTGTATCCGAACCATAGCTGCTCAAAAAAGTGAAATGGTTTCACATTGAGATGAAGATTCCTGAACCATTTGCTGTGTCTCAAGAATGGCTGCAATGTTTCAGATCTCGCCATATAATTAGACAGTTTTATATCCAAGGTTAGAATCTAAGCGGTGACTGATGCTGCTCTCTTAGTAACAGAATTTTAATGACTTTTTGAGTCTTGTGATCTTTTAATTTTAACAATTCCTAAAGGTACCAACAGTTTTTTCCCCTACTTATTCATTTATTTATGCACAATCTTATGTTTTTTTACGCTATTCTACTTGAGAGAAATTTGTATGCAGGGATGTGAAGTGCCCAAAATGAGCTAAAAAGAAATTTTCTAATATAATGTTATGCTGGGCTCTTCTTAGGACATGGGGTCACCTAGAGCGTGTTTCAGCCGATCGACATCGGTGGCGGACTCTGGTTGAGGCCTTATGTGCAACCTGATGCACAAAGAGGAATAGATAGATAGATAGATAGGGCTCTTCTTAATCTGAAGCGATATTATTTGCCTTGTATAATGGGTACTTATTTTGAGGGTTGACAAAATATCAATGACCTGTTATTGAAGCATCATACAGTAATGCCTGCTTGTTTTCAGAGAGAAGACCCTGTTGGAGCTACTGGAGGCTGTGATGCTCTCACTGCTCAGCAGAGACAGCAGCTCATGAAAATAATGATGGAAAAACAGGAGCAGGTGAGAGAGCAGAGATGGAAGTGGAGTGGCTTGTGGGAGCATATGCTTGTATGTGGCTGAGTAAGCAAGTGGAAGAGAGGGAGAAGTGGAATGCTTTAGCTTGGAGACTAAAAATATACTTTTTAAGGAAAAGGAAATGGTAATTTGAGCTTAAATGATAGATACTGATATTCTAAATCGTTAACAACAGCCATTTACTTAAAATTGCATTGAAAACACAGCTACATGGCAGTACAAAGAGGCTGCCATGTTTTGTTGTCAATTAATGTCAGCCAACTCAGTCACATTTTCCAAAAATGCAGTCATTGAAACACTAGTATTGTAGATCTGGGGATCATTCCATACAGTTTCAAATCTGAGTACACCAACAAAGAGCTGGGAAAGTGGAGAAGACTAGGATTTCAGATAATGCCTTTCTTGTCAAGTGGCATCATCTTTATCACAAATTAGGATCAGCTTTATTATCCTTCACAAAAGAATAGGAAACATGGCTGCCTCTGAGAACTGGCACACAGCTGTCTTTAAGACATGATTGTAAGTAAACAGTTTGTTTGAAACTCAAAATTTTGAGTGGAAACAATTCAAAATGTCGGCATGTACCATTTAAGCCCAACTTGCCATTTCCCTTGCCTTTCCATTTAAGTTGTGCTGTGAGCAATTGCTTGTTTGGCCTTTTATGTGCATGGTGAGCAGTATTTCTTTGTAATTTTATTCCTTGCAGTAGAAAATGCAATAACGTAGCCTTCTTCCAAAGTATGCTGTGCCCTTACATTCCTGTCTAGTTCACTTCATATTTACATATGACCTATTTTTTTCAATTCTTTTCTTATGCCCTCAGGTTTTCATTCCTTGAAACATTTGTAATTTGGCTCTCATTCCTTTTCTGTCTCTGGTCCTCTCACCTGGAATGAAATGTCACTCCTTATTTACTCAAAACCCACTCTCTTCTTTCAGTGTTTGTAAAATCTTGTCTTTTCCTTCTGCAGTAGCATGTGTTTGCAGGTGTGTAGGTATGAATGCACACATGTGCTTGAGTTTTTTTATGTGTACACCATGAACTGCTATAACAAAGAGGGCTCTTTATAGATTTATTTTCATTATTGTCATCATCATCCTTGTTATCATATAATCCTGCAGTGGCATGGAGGTATGATGTGTAGTTCAAAGGATGGAGTTGGGATGACAAGCAAACTCTTGGCTGTGGATTGCATAAGAAATAGTGTGGAGACGACACATGTATTGAAGATGAAGCTCTATTAGGGTGTAACATGTTGCAGCTGCGGATGCTCCAGAAGAAGCAGGATGAGCTGTTGGCAAAAAAGCAGGAGGCAGAGATCCAGCTTCAGCAAGCTCAGGCACGAGACAATCAGGGTTAGTGAAGCTGTTATTGTGGAAATGTTACTTTCCTTTTTGTTTAGATGATCAGAGTGTGGTATGGGGTGAGAGTGTGTGTGAGCCAGCTTTCTTCCAGCGGAATATGGGTCTGGTCAATATCAGTACTCCACTGACCAGTGATTCATTTGGATCAAGAGCAGTTGTAGGCTGTAAGCACTTAATAGTCAGGTCGTCTGGTAAGTATCAAAAAAAGATCATTTACATTTTGTACTTTGTCTTCTCTTCCTATAATTTATTATTCTACTCTTCTACCACACTACTGCATGCATTATAGATTGTTGTGGAATAACCAGATATGTCCATCATAATGAGTGTCCAACTCCAGCTTCATTTTTTAAACATTAGCTTATTACCTTTGTCTGCCTCCTGGAGTTCTGGTTGCTGCGTCTTAATGTCTGATATTCAAAACCAAAAATAACTTCAACTAAAGTCAGAGATTGAGAAATGAAACATCTGTTAATAAAATGCTATCACATGTTGTCTCTCTTGTTGGGTTTTCAGCTCGAGCAGCTCTTGCAGCCATGGAAGCTGGGCGATTGGCATTAGAAGAGGAGGGGGCATTTTTGGACCAGGTTGAGGGCCAGCTGAAGTCCAATATTGTAGGCTACCCAGAGTCAGAGGACGATGAAGCATCTAATGCTCGTGAAATGGATGCATTGACAGAGCTGCAGCGTCAGCTGAGCTACCTTAGGAATGAATTTTCAGCTGAGGTTTGTTTGCTTGTAACAAGACTTGGGTGATAGCAATTTGTTTTTGAAGTGCACCAGTGAATTTCCATCATTTGGTACTTTCATTGTTTTGTTTCAGGGATTTTTGGTTGTTTTTGTTTTTTGGGGTTTTTTTTTTTTGAGGGGGGGTTGTGTTTTTTTGCTGTTGTGTTGTGGATTTTGGTTTTTTTGTCATGCTTGGGTTTTTAAATGATATAGCTCTCATAGGGTTGGAGGGCAAGTTATGGCCGGCTACAGTTAACAATGGCAACAAACTCTCTACTGTTGATGGCTAATTTGAAATGCATTAGTAACAAGTTATTAACTTCGTATAGATGTCTGTTTCATTTATTAAGTCAACTTACCCTCTCACCATTTTAGCTTTTTTGTGGGGAGGAGGGGTAGTTTGTTTTCAGGAGTTGCACCTGTGTGATATATGTTGATGCCTTGTCACATGTTGTACTTTGAGTGACTTAGATGTTTAATAAAGAAATTATTGCAGTAGAAATGATAAGTATTTGCATGAAAACTAGCCATGTAAAGTTATTTTAAACAGTTCCAGAATTTATCTAAAATCATAGTGTTGATATAATTATAAGTGTTCTAAGTCCACCGCCAATAAATTGCCAGACTATCTGTTATTTAAAGTTATACAAGCATAACTTTTTTTTTTTAAAAGAAGCTGTCAGGTTGATTTTCTTCATGTTTAGCGCTCCGAAAATAGATCCCGCAGAAATACAGAAGGTGTAGCAGGAGGCGGTGGGAGTAGTGCTGCTGGTGGTAGTGCAGGAAGCCTGTCTGTGATAGGACAACAGCAGCAGCTGGAGGACAAACTGCAGGACCTACAGCAGAAAAAGGCAACCATGGACCACCTGTTGCAGCAGCTACAGACCTTGCGTTCTCATCGAATGCAGGTTCTCAACAATGGTCTGTAGTATTCAAGGGCCTTTTCTCTGTGCTTTTCCTTGCAACATGCTTATATGAAAGATTAATCACTTATCATTGTTGTCTAGTCAGTTGATTGTAAGTTTTGATTTACATCACATTATTAAAAAAATAAAAACATTTTCTCTTGGTTGTCATAAAGTATATATTTTTTCCCTTGCAGAAGCAAGTACCACACATCAGATGTCTGCTCAACAGCCATTAAGGCTTGCACTTCCATCTCAGCGACAGGAACAGGTGGCATCAACAGCAACAGCAAGCTCACCCTATCGATTGCATGATGGCTATGGTTTGGACATTTCTTCTCTCCTATCGATACCAATGATGGCAGCTGAGGGTTCCACTGGCCCAGGGGCTGCTAACATAGACCTTGATAGTATTGGGGTGGATCAGGGCTCACTTCTGTCTGTGAAGGAAGCTCAAGAAAAGCTGCAGTAAGCTCATGTTTCCTCATTTCGGTATTGCATTGTGATGGCTGTATTTGTCCTTGTATTTTCAAAACACTTTAGTCCAGACATTTCTCTGTATGTTTGCATGTCCAGGCAAAAAAGTGTAAAGTGGGATTACAGACTTGCTTTCAGACAAATTTTTTTTAGATCTCAAGTGATTTTTATATCAGAATTAGGATATTAGCTTTTCGTTGCCCCATATTTAAGGTGGGAGTTTAACTTGCTATGGGATCTTTTATGCATTTTTCCCTCCTCACCAGGAAACTTCAAGAGGTACGGCAGCGTCTCAACCAGTTGCGTGATCTTGTGCAGTATTATCAGAAGATGAAGACACAGCCAGGCAGTGAGGAGGTTGAGAAAGATGAGGGTCAGGATGCAGCCATTGGCCTCACCGATGCTGGTGAACAAGCTGAGAGACAGTAAGCAGGCTTATCAGCAGTAGCATTCATAAAAGTGGAAAAAGTATATGTGTTTGCCTTTCCCAGTAAACAAGTATGAACACTTTCATTGCTGTATCAACCCTTACCATCCCCATTACCACCCCCACCATTCTCCCTATACCCATGCACAAGGTAACTACAGATTGTAAGTTTTATGGTCCTTTCAGTTATACATGAAATAATACTGTTGTTCTCTTCTAACCCTTACCTGCTTTTTCAGGTCAAGTCAAGGCGGGGATGGTAGCAGCTTTGGTCACCCATCTCACTCAGCTTTCCTGCAAATTTCGGGGGCAAGACCAATATCTGGTGAACAGTCTGATGAAGACAATGCTTCTTCTTCAGATTCAGAGGATCAAGATGGGGATCTCAGGGCATGGGACTGTGATCCTGAAGTACAGGAAAAGATACGGTGAGGCCAGGCATTTGTCAGTGCTACATTATGAGGGTTGCTACTCTTGGCCATTGTTACCTTTTTATTAGTTTACTTTTGCATTTATTAATATTATTTCATTTTGTAGCATGATATCAGTAGGGCTTTATTGTGGTGATGATACTCTATTTTGTTTTGTCTGCTTTATAGCATTCCTAATGTCAGTATGTGCATATATCCATTTGTTTGTTGTGTATGTGTTTTGGTGTGCTGTCCCAATGCTCAACAAACCTATTTGATATCTGTTATTATGACAGCAAGTTGATGAAAGCAAAAGACAAACTGCGAAACCTGCAAGGCTTGATAGCTGACATTGAAGGCATGCCTGGTGGAGAAAAGGATGTGGATGAGATGTGCAAGGCACCACGCCAGAGGACTGCCCCATCCACAGCACCCGATCATCAAGATGCAGGCAGCGCTAGTGTGGCCAATCTGTCTGTCAGTGAGGGGGAGATGGCATCGGATATTGTACCTCCTCATGATCGGTGAGATGGGAGTGGATAAATCCAAGTTAAAACATCACAAGCTTCTCATATGGCCAGCTTTTGCTGGCAGATATTAAAAGGCAAAAAACCAAATAGGGGGAGTTGTCATTAGGATTTGGAAAGGAACTTGTAAATTTTGCAACAAATAGAAAAAATGAACACAGTATTTATATTATAGTCTCTGTGTGTGTGTGTGGTGAGGAGAAGAGCTCAACTTAACTGCTATCAAATCACCCATCATACTATAAGATACACTCAGCACTTATCTCTTATAGCATACTATTTTGTTATCTGTGAAGATCCTACATTTTTGGCAGGACTGGAACTGGAGAGGGGCATTTACAACAGCAAATGCAGGAGTTGGCACGGCTACAAGAAGAGCGACATCGTTTGCTTGCCCTGCAGGACCAGCTCAAATCTCTACACGAGCAGTTTCATGAAGTTAGTTATAAATTTTCATCAAGTAAATGCTCCTCCTTCCCCTATTGTTTTTTTAGAATATTTTTGAGACAGAACATTTTGCCATGAGTAAATAATTTTGTTTGTACCAAAAAATAAAGGAGAAATTTACTGAAAACACTTTCAGTTTGTAATTAAGATCATAAACTACTGTGCTATGCATTTATTTTCACACACTTCTGGCACATTTGCATAATAGAGACTGGCAATGAGTGTAAATCATGTCGATTTTGGTGGGTACACAGTATTAAAGAAAATTTTCTGTGGTCAGGGGGAAAGAAATTCAGAGTCTGAGGTCAGAGCTGAGGAAGGTGTCCGCAAAGGTCCAGGAGATCAAGCAGCCAGTAGTGCTTCTGTTGTCACATGTGAGTGCTCTTTATTCTGTTGAAGAACAACATATTCATCTCTGTCTTTTAGGATCTCTCGAGCTAAAGGATGTAAGTATATTTATGCTTTGTGATATTTCAGATAAAGGTCAGAACAACATGAGATTTATGAAGCTGCAAACAGTAAGCATAAGTATACATGTGTATATGTATGTGCATGAACAGGAATAGCTTAAAGAGAACTCAGCTTTAGAGTGAGTTAATTTTAATGCTTTTATTTTATATGCAGTTGCTTCCAATGATGAGTTGTACAGCAAAATGCGAGACCAGCGCATTCAGCGTGAAGAACTACGTTCTAAAAAGAAGGAACTGGAAGCTATCATGAAGAAAGACCAGAACAGACGTCAGTACTTTCGGAACCAAGACAATCAAAGTGACACAGTGTCTTACTCTACAGGAACTGATGCCTTTGGGTCAGCACCCTTTTAATGGATCGGTTCTTTAAGATCTTTTTAATCAAAGCAGTTTGTTTGATGCTACTGATATTCAGAACAGTTTTAGCATTAAATATAAAAGGCAGTTAGATGTATTAATGTTATTTGAACTGTTTCATGTGTTATAAACAGATTACTTTTGGATTTTATCTACATAATAAGTTACACCTTGACTAACTGTTCTTTCTTTATTACTAACAGAGCAAGTGCTAGTGCTGATGCTACTATGGCAACTTGGGGAGGTTCAACTGTTGATAATCTTGAGAACATCACTGAGGATGAGGATGGACAGGAGGGAGCAGCTCCAGCTAATGAAGATGACGGTTTGTAGCATTACAACTTTCATGCAGAGGATATTTACATTTTTCAGATTTTGTTTGGTGCAGTCAATGCTGTTCAGGACTAAACAGAAATGTTGCCTCTTCTTCAAAAGCATTCTTTTCTTGTTGATTTTTGTAATCAGCTGAGTGGGTTCACTTATATTTTTAGGTATTGAGAAGAAAGCAAAGCAGATAGTTGGAAATGCTTAACAAAATGAGTGGACAAGAAAACTAAGGGAACAGAAGACATGCATATGCCGTTAAGAAGACGCAGTGCAAATTTGAAGTCTTGATACTTTAATTCTTAAAAAAAAAATATATATTTCTAATGTCGAAATAGATATGCTGCAAAGTGTAACTATAAACCTGTGAGTAGAAGTAAAATAGAAAGTAAAGCATAGCTACTACATAGCTACTCTGTTCAGGTGGGTTCTGCTATTGAGAGTATGTGTGCATGCACAGAGATACATACTTTTGTTCTTTATTAGGGTATCCTAGTGATGGAATAGTCCAAGTTGAAGAAGAAGAGGAGGAAAATGATGACACTGACAATGGCACTTACACAATTGATGCAGATGCTCGTCAGCGTCGTCAGGCTCGTCTGTTAAGTGCTCCGCAAGGTCTTGGAGCTCGTCCAAAGACCAGCAGAGGGCACAGGGGATTCCCCCAACCTATTAGACCAGGTAAACAGTTCTACTTTTTATGCACTTAGACTTGTGTTCACATGATAAAAGAGAGGTTTTAGTGGCTTTATGTCCCGTTGAGTTGAGACAATGGAAAACGCATTTGAAAACAGCATGATTTGACACTGTAGTGATTAAATTTAATGAGTTGAGAAAGCACTTGTTAAAATTGTTCTAGAAAGTCGAAATTAGGATTGTAGATGACAATTCTTCCTGTTTTGAAGTTTTACGTTTTTGAAGTGTTAGCATTAATAGATGCTGGTACTACACAGAAGACAAAATTGCTATGGTGAGTTGATTCTAGTAAGGCAGAAGGGTTATTATCATTTACATCAATTTTTGTATACATTAATGCCACCAGTCCCTTTGCATCTTGCTCATGCAGGCTTCGTGAAGGAAATTCATGGGGTGTGTATGTGTGTGTGTGTATATATAAACACACAGTGCATTCATAGTGTATGCTGGGCTTCTGTTAGTTTCTAGGAAGAATATCAAAAAGTCTGAAAATCAGAGTTGGAAGCATGCCAGTGTAGAGGAAGAGAGAGCTCCAACCCGAAAAGCAAAACAAACATTTTCCAAGAATGTGGAAAACTCATCCTCTGTGGAGAATGAAAGCACCCGGTCGCCTCTTCAGCAGTTCCAGAAACAGTTGGAAAGAATGTCAGCAATGTGTCAGAACTTAATGCAAGAACAGCCTGCTGTTTTATCAAATAGATTGCAACAGCAAAATTTGTTACAGTCACAATTAGCAACTCTTTCACCTGTTGGTAAGTAATTTGCAGTTCAGCACTTAGTTCTGTGTTTTTGCAGCATTATCTTGAAAGAGTGAATCTTTTGCAAATGCCCTCTCATTCAGAAGGTAGCACAAAGTCTGTTGACCTTAAGTAATTAAATGGAAGATAACAATGCTATAATAATGGAATTATGACAACTCTGACCTGAAATAAAAAACCCAGAGCAGCTGTTTGCATGAGTTCAAAAAGAATTTGACTTCTTTGCATGAGGTTTTGCATCTTTGTGTCAGACACATCTTTGTATTGCAGCAGAGGGCAATCTCCCTGCACCCAATGATCTGCAGTCACAGCTGATGCGAGAGTTACAGCAGCAGCAGCTTATGATGGCAATTAGTCAGTGCAATCAGCAGCTCATGATGCAGCAGTATGACATGCAGGCTCTCCAACGCCAGCTGCAGCAGCTGACAGGGCAAATGGCTGGCTTGCAGCAGCACATCCCCTCAACACTTCTCCCTGCTGCACCTGATCAACTTGTTCCCCAGCCTTTCACTACACACTCGCAGGTTGGTGCCAGAGATCACAACAGAAGGCAGGAGACTTGGAGATTTAACATTTAGCTACATCTGCATAGAACAGAATTTTGAAGTATCTTTAGATGATGCAGCTTGTAGCCTATATCCATAAGGACAAACTGATGAAAGGAGGCAAAGTTTACAGGAGGAAAGAAAAAAAGTTTATACTTGAGAAGTGCATTTAACAGAAAAGTTAGTGTTTCTGTCAATGATGAACATTTTGTTTGCCTCTATCCTTTGACTTCTGGCCATCAAGTAAATGAGAAAAGCATTGATATAAATGACAGCTCTCTTAGCATAATTGCCTAAGGACCATTCATCTTTAACTATGAATATTTTGTTGAAGGTGATTGCCACTCCATTCTCTGCACAGCTGTCTCCACTATCTAGCACATTGGCTGCTCATGTTCCCAATAATGTGGCAACCAGTGTGAATGTGCAGTCTTCAAGACAGACCACATTCACTGTCAACCCCAGCTTTCCAGGTTCCTTCCACTATGCCAATTCTCAACTTCCTGTGTCACAGGGTGTGCAGACAACCAGTGTAGATGGCTTCCCAAGTTCTAGTAAGTTCCATATGTTGTTGTCTTTTTGCCTTTCTCTGAGGAGGGAGAAAAGTGATTGTGTCTGTGAGAGAGAAGACAGAGACTAGACTACAATACAGAAAAAGTTGCTACCTTTTAAGTGCTAGAGGACATAGGCAAATAGTAGCTGTACCACAGATTTGAGCAGCAAACAGCTTTAGTGGTAGAGCAAGCTTAGATTTCTGTGTCATCTTCTTAACAGATGCCCTGTTTGTGCTACAACAGCTGAATACAGCGCTGACAAATATTAACAGTACCACAGTGGATATCTCACACTGTGGCCTTTGCTTTTTACTCATTCAATGAAGTGGGCTAATGGACACTACAGAAGATTACTAGCTATGCAAGACCAGAAAGAGTTTAAATTGTAGGAAACAATTTTTTCTGTGTTTACATTTATAAGGACTAGCGTGCTTTTTCTATTTCTGCAACAACCATTCTTGCAACTTAAAATACTTGAAACTTAAAGCTTCATTTTGTTTTTAATAGCAGATACAGATAAAATCCCAAGCAAATCCTCAAAAGAGCGAAGGGCTAGCATTGAAGCTAGCAATGGAGAAGGGTATAGATTGTCACAACCTTTCCAAATGTGGGAAGGTGCAGAGGGTGGCAGCCAGCCAGCCTTCCAACAAGAAAGAAATGTACCCAGGATGAACCTTCAAGCCTTTTTGAAATCACGGAGAAAGTAAGACCTTTTGTTATTAACATGGTAAAACATAGCATGACCTTTTTAAGTTTGTGGTACATTCTATACAGATCCTGATTTAAATAATTGCATTTATTCAGATTTTATCAAGATGGAGCTGGGATATTTCCTAATTTGGTTTATAAGTTGTTCTTAAAGTTTGGATGAAGCACAACTGATGCCAATAAATATTTGGAGTTACATATAGAATAGTAGAAAGCTCCAATCATCCTGTACAGTTATTCTGATGCTCCTTTTCCATTGAGGATTTTTCTCATTTCAGGAAGAGTTCAAAGAAATCTTCAGAAAGAATTCCTCAGAATCAACCAGGTGTGTTGCTGCTATCAGCATTAAATATTGCAATAATAATGCGCTAATGATTTGGTCTTGGTACGAAACAAGCATAGATACACATCAGAGATTTTCTATCAATTTAGTGAAGAATTAAAAGTGGTTTGCTCAGATTTATTATTTGGGATTTTGTGTGCTTGTGCACAGAATGGCAGGTTGCAGGTACAAGGCAGCTTGAACAGGATGGTAACTATAGACCGGGACTTAGTGCTGGCATCAGTGGCTTGGGGTTCAGCGACAAAGCCAGTGTCTCTAGCGTAGCTTCTAGCCAGATGGATGGAGCCGAGGGTGGCCAAGAGAACCAACCAGGGTAAGCAGAATCTGAATCTTTGCTGCAAATAAATAATAATGCAGATTGAAAAATTGGGACATCATGGTGTGGACAGACTTTCACAAAACAATAGGTGGGAGAACCAGAGAAGAGAAAATATCTTAATGTAACTATAGAACGATTATTAGCATACCTTCCTCTTGTCACAGACACACATCGACATTTGGTGAGCTGAATCTCTTTGAGGAACTGCGTGAAACCATTTACACAGAGGTAGCAACGCTCATTTCTAAGAATGAGAGCCGTCCACAATATCTCATCAACTTATTCCGAGAGCTTCAGAACCTGACAACAGATCTTATGAGGCAACGTGCCATCTTCTCTGTTCAAGAGATAGTGCAGAGCTCTCTCACCAGACAAGACCTTGGAAGTCCTGAGGTGAGGACAGGCAGTGCCTTGTAACAATATGCAGTTTGCAAGTTGAGTCTCATTGGTTGCTGTGCAGTTTTTAAGTTTTCTTCAAAAGCATCACTTAAAAATGATTTCTCCCAAAATGTTTTATTCAAATTTTGAAATTTTTCTTTTTCTGGCAATAGACCTATGTGGGCTTATTTATGTGTGCACATGTATCTGTGTTCACTTATATATGGATTTGAAAATCATATGCCAATAAATTAACACCTTTTATAACTACATCAGTGTAAATACTTACTGTCTCTTTCTCACTCCATCCTTGCTTTGCCCTCACTTTTTCACATCACCACATAAGTCAGTCATATATGTTAAGTTTGGTGTAGATTGATTCCTTATTATTGTTTGATGCATCATTTTGTCCAAGTACAAGCTTACCTAAAAGGTATTAGTAAGAGAGCTTTTTTTTTTTGTAAATCAATGCTTAACATTAATCTGTTTGTAAAGCTGAGTGGAGCTTGAGTCTCGTGATAGTATTCACTATACTAGCTGGTGTTTGGAATCTGTTGTGTGAAAAGAGAGAGAACGTTTTGGGAGTCAGCCTTTGCAATTTGTGGCTTGGCCTTTGTCATGGATTTGCGCCTGCCTAAATGAATACGATATGGCATAGAATGAAGAGTAAGGTGGACCATCTGATGTAGAATGATGAGCTCAAAATTAGAGTGCTTGGGTTATTTGGCTATATTATTTTTATGACTGTCCTAGCCTTTAGCATCTGAAAGTGTAGAATTGGTATGCAGGTGCTGATCTCCACATATTTGTTTTTATCCTTTCAAAGAGTATTGAATATAAATTTTAGTGTGGTCCATGATTGTAGCAGATCATGTAATTGGAGTCTTGCCAGAGAAAAACATGTCACAACCTAATTTCAGGGCTGGCAGCCATGGAAGACTGTGCAAGAGCCAGCTGTCAGTGAGATGACACCTAGTGAAAGTGTGGCCACTTCTGATGAGGAAGTAAAGGTGGGCTTAGAAATTCAGAGCCAGATTTTGATAGGATTTTTGTGCTCTGATTATAATGGTAATTTTCATCGTCTCTGTTCCAAGATCCCAACTCCAGTTGTCAGGTTATGTTGGCACTTTCAAAAAACAAAAACTGATAAAATAAGAGTTACTGTCAACTTGCATTTGACATTGGGGTAGCCAAAAGTATATGATTACTTTATAATTTATAATTTAAGTCTTCAGAAAACTTTGGTCTATGATTTCTTTATGAATTATTCTTACTCCTGCTGATGATTGCTAGCATATGTGGAGATCAGTTTCAACACACCATTTTCACATTTTCAGCATGCGCAAATGCATTAATGAAAATTAGTGCTGTCATTAGTTTGTTGCAGAAAATGCAAGATGATTTTTTTTAAGGGTAAAGCATGCAGTGATTGACTTAAATTCTAGCTTTTGACCTTACTAAAGGCTAAAGCCATTGTGAAAGCTTCAACATGTTCACAAGGTGTTGTTGTAACAGTTAGCCTGTAAGTTTAGAAGATGTGGTCTTGTTCTCTTTTTGCACTGAAGAAGTGAATTCTGACTGGTGTTCAAAGGCTTGTTTCTCTTTGACCTTACCAGGTGACATGACTATAGGAGATAATGGGCTACATTTGTTTGCTCACCATTGAAAGTTGACTCCCTGACAGTGATCTACATTCCCGTTTGCAGTACTTGGTTGTTCTGCATTGGCATCTTTCTCAAGATGAGAAATCATGTCTTAGTTGCAAGGGCATGTGACAAATGTTCAAAATATGGAGAGATTATGTCATCAGATAGCTCACACCCTCTGTGTATGTAGTGCACATCTTGTATTGTTTACCAGCCATGGAAGCTTCTGTCCAAGGAGCAGTGGATGCTAATTTGGCATGACAAACCTCCAAAGGTGTGATTCAAGTCTCAGGCGAGATTTTTGGTTTCCTCTTCATGCCATTACTTATTCTTGTCTAAACCCATCTATCCCAGTGTGATTGACGTCTGTTCTCATCTCCAATGAGTTTGTACTTAGATCTTAACACTCGGATCAAGAAGGAAGGGGATGTCCAGGTACACCCACACCCTGTAGCTCAGGTGGAGGAGGGGGAGTAGTTCCTTGTTCTTATTGTTTTACAGTGGCGGTTAACCTTGAACTCATTTTTCAATACTGATTTCTTCTTCACCTTTACTTACTAATGTGATGCTGCCAACTTTTGTGTTTCTGATGTCGCAGGCTTGAGCATAACTGCCTTCACCATTCTGTGGGACGGCATGATGGCATATTATAATGATAATAATGTGAGCTTATAACATGCAGAATTATGACCAAGACAGATCGCACTCTGTGCGCAGACTAATAATGATAAATGAAAGATAACAGCCAGTGAACAGTGAGGTACATATTGGAACACTGAACAACATATAGATTAGGTACAAGAGTAGAAGGTAAAGCAATGGATAAAGGATGTAGGTACTATAAATAGTGTAAGATGTATAAATATATAATATATAAATAGTGTAAGTGTTACATGATGGTTAGCATGATAGACAGTATTGCCAGGGTGTTAAGAATAGTAATTCAGTACTTGTCCCTTTAGGTGACACAAGCCCTGTCAGCTCTTCTTTATTTGCTTAAAGAGCCCCCAGATTTCAGCTGCAGAGCCCTTCACCTCTCTCTGCAGGCCCTTTTTTTGGCAGCATAGCATGCCAGAACATGCTAAGCAGATGGGCTGGTTTGCTTCTCTCCTGATTTGTTTATGATCATGTCATCTGGTAAGGTCAAAGAAGAAATGAAATTTTTATTGTAAATTCTTTCTTCTAGTCTTACCACAAGACATGTGACATGACATTGAGCTCCCTCCCCCAATCTCCCCACAGTTTGGTTGGGTAGAATATCAGTGGGGAAGTCCTTGTTCGTTGGCTTTTGCTGTTAGCTGCCTGAAGACCGTTGCTCACCTGACCAATAGAGCATCCTGTGTGCCAGGCACATGCTAGCTCACTATTGAGGAGTCAACTTACGATGATTGAAGAGCCTATTATTTCTTATGGTCATATCATCTGGTAAGAAAGAGAATTTACAATAAAAATAAAAAGAGGAAAGTTAACAGAAGTTTTGAGTGTTAAATTAGTAACATGATGATCGGACACAATGATGTATAGCAAAAAAACTAAAGATTTTGTGTGGAGAAAAAAGTTTCCAGATTCAGCGTTTGTTTAGGACACCATTTTTATCATGCTTTACATTGCTAGGCTGTAGTGACATTTCATTGTTGATTATTCGGAATTATCTACAGCCCAGCATGAGGCGGCATTCTGCACTCTTGGAGCAGCAGCAGAAGCAGAAATCTCAAGAAGCACGAGCAAACTGTGGCTCTCTCAAGAATAGCAAGTTTGATTACACTGAAGCTGCTGTCAGTACCAGCTCTGTATCAACACCAACCAATGAAGTCGGAGAATCACCCTTTTCTCGTGACTCACTTGGAGATACTGTCATTCACCTAGACAAGGTAAGACAAGACCCAGTCTGTGGCAGCAGATATAAGAGCATAGGTTTGTATTGGTCACTATATCCTTTTAAGATGGCCCAAGACAGTAGATTGCATGCTGGTGTTTGGTGCTTTGTGATGCCTTTATAGTCATGATACATGACATATTCTTTTGTAGCATGCTCTGATTTTGTTAACTAGATGATACGCTGAATTTGTTCTTCAGGCTTTGGCCAAAATGAGGCTTGAGATGCAACAGGCTGACCGAGTACGTGGAGAAAGAAGTAGGGGTGTTGTGGAGAATAGACCTGAACTGCTTTCTGAACTAGCTGGAGACCAGGGAAGTGAAAGTTCTGTATCGGACATGCCAGTGAGTGTTGATTTCCTTAGAACTGTACTAGCATTTGTTAGGGGCAGTTGTGTACAGCCTGGTAAATGCCTGCTGTTGATACTGTAGGAAGAGTAGAAATATTGAAAATGTAGAGTAGTCAAGTTTTCCGTAACTTAATGACATGAAGTATCTGATGTACCTAATTAGCACAGTGGGGTTTTTGGTGTGTGTGTGTTTTTTGATTTTGTTTTTGTTTTTTTGTTTTTTTTTAATAACTTTTTATGTCCAATTATAGAAAATTTGCAGTAAATCAATATAATAGAATAACATGTACATATATAATTAATCTCTAATTCATGATGGCTAGAAATTACCTAGAAAGCTTTCTGAGAGGACTTAATTCCATTTTGATCTTAAGATAAATGCAGATTTACAATGAGAGAGTTAATTTGCATTATTTATTTTTTATCTGCAGTATCCTCGGATTGACGCACAGGAGCTGGACCAGCAAATCAAGGGAATTATGGGACAGGTGATTCCTGTAGTCAAAGAGCACATCAATGATATTTGTTCCCCCCATTTCCTGGCCTATGTTCAGCGTCTTGTGCTGTCCTTGACCCGCCAACCTGGCCATTCACAAGAATTCTCCAGATTTTTCTATGGGCAGTTGTCTTCAATCCTGCAAGACTCTCTAGCCAAATATGAGGGTCGAAGGTTGGTACAGCAACGTGTTACTTGTGTTTGAAACTGTGGGGTATTCGTATCTGACACTTATAAGCAACAGACAGCAACTCTTCTTCAGTCCATTGCTTGCTATGATAACTCAAGTACCCTTTTCGCTGGATGGGCACTGGCCTGAGCACTGGTCAAGCATGCTAGTCATCAAGTAATGGAGACTCCCACTCTGTAGCCCTTGCTATTTTAAACAAAAGACATGTTTACATGCCGGGATGAGATGGTCCTGTAACATCAAGGGGATGTAAATGGTAAGTGTATTTTTGTGGGTTAGGTAATTATGCATACTTCTGTAAGTTAGTTTGTGTGCATACATGCTTGAATGCATAGATCTACATAAATCTATTGTTTTAATAACTGTAGGGTTCGTGAGTGTGGAGAAGACCTACTGTTGGATATGTCTGAAGTGCTGTTTAATGAACTGGCATTCTTGCGCATTATGAAAGACCTAGATGATCCCAGAGCTGTGGAGAAAATCAAGGGCAAGTCATGGTTCACAGTAAGTTTGTTTTTTTTTTTGTTTTGTTTTTTGGTGATATCAATCCATTGTTTTCATTTGACATCATTAGCTGTTATGGTCATGTCTGATATGGGTGCAAAACTCCATTTTATGCAACACCAATATGCTCATTGTCTTATGTTATAACATCAAGTGACATGGAGCACAAAGTTTTAATTGCATTGAACCAAAACTAAAAGTATCATGAAGCAGAAATAATATTCTAGCATATTCATCCGTATAGAGGGTTTGGCTTTGATCAGATCTTTGTGGAGTTTACTGTTGTGCAAGCAACAAAATGAAGTACAATGTAGCTCAAGCCAGAGAATCATTTGAATGAACTGTTAAGACTGAAAATTAAAAAAAAATCATCAGTAAAACTAACATGTAGACTTGTGTGCAAATAATGTCTGCCTCTGTAAACTTGTTTGTTCTCTTTTATTTCTTTTTTTTTTAAAATCTGTTCTACTCATGCTAATGTTGAATTTAATGTCGCACATTTACTGCTTCATAAATTTATTTATTTTGTAACACTCTTTTATGTCAGTATCTTTCAAAACCCAGTGGGTCTCTTGTCCATCATGCATGATGATTGCTAGAGGCGACATTCAGTGTTGTCAGCTTGCTGCTTAAAATGTCCGCTTAGGAAAAACAATGTATTTCTTGCCTGCTTGGTCTACTTTGCTGGTCTACATCACCTTTTTTCTAGTTTAATTTTCAGTCCAATAGTTTCATGTGGCATTTTTTGTTTTAATTAGGTCCCTCAGTTGTATTTAGATTATATTTTATTTTCCTTATGCAGTCATATTTGTTGGTATTTCATATGCATTTTATCAGTCTTTTATTTGAAAAGTTCTTTTAGCACAACAAAAATCACTTTGGTCTGTGAAAGTAATGATTAGCAATACTTTCTGCAGCCATCTACCATCAAAAACCCTCAAGCAGCCATGTTAGGAGAAGAATACACTTCTGCTGGCAATGAGAGTGACAATGAGAGTTCAGAAGAGGACAGGGACCATGGTGATGCCATCACAACACAAAATCTCAATGTTAATGGCCTGGATGAGGAGGAGGACCTGGGCAAGGTAAGGCAGAACTTCAGAGGGAGAAGGAAACAGTTACCTGAAGGTCTCTTTCATTTTGAGCACAAGGTTATGACTGTCAAGCTCGTGAGTTTCAAGTACACTTATCTTCGTCTTTTTGTGTGCAGGACCGGGATGATGAGCTAGCACAGAAGCTAGTTACACAAGGTGTTGATGAAAAAGATGAAGACACCAGTGATGTATTCTCTTCATCAGCATTCCACATTCAGCTTGCCATGAGTGAAACTAAGCCCTTCACAAGGTAAACTTTTGCCATGTTCTTTCAGGGTTTGTTCTAGGGAAAGCCCTATTTTGATTTTGCAAGCTTGTCCATCATGTGAGCATAGTTGACATTAATTTACCAGCTTGTTTTGCAATAATTAATGGTTCCCCTTTTTTTCTGAGAATTGTGGATTTTCTTTCACAGGATTGGGAGTGATGAAGATACAGATGGATCAGATGAATCCTTAAGCTTGGAAGATCCTTCAGACACAGCAGTGTCCCGCAATTCTATGATGGAGAACCGACGAGAACAAGTTTCTGCTGCCACTCCAACTTCTTCCACCATTGCCAATACCACATCAGTGATCTCCCCTGCTGCTGCTGCTGCTTCCTCTCCCCACCAGCACAGCCTGCCAGCAGCTACAGTGGAAAAAGATGGTGATGTATCAGAAGCAGATGGAACGCAAGAGATGGCCAGCACAGCAGATGGTTCACGCGGATGTGATGGCAGTAGCAGTAGCACAGATGTTGGTAAAAAACACATCGAAGATGGGGTTGTGATGCAGGTTAATGGAGATTTGGGCAGCACACAGGAGGAGGAGGTGCCTGTGGATATAGGCGACCTGCCACCATCTCTTAATCTGTCAAACCCAGTGAGTTCTAGTATCTAGTGAGGAAAAAGTCACTATAGTTGTTGCAATAAATTTGTTTTGTTTTTTTTTTGTTTGGTTGGGACTCCCCAGCTCAGCTTTGCTGATATACTCATGTTGACATTAAAAGAAAATACTTTTCTACAAGTGCTGATCAAACCATTTGTCATTTTATTCTTCTTGAGAGGGTCCTTTCATAGCTGGTATATTTTCATATCATGATCACAGGAACTTGTTGAACAGAAACGTGAGGAAGAGAACAGAACAACTGGTATTGAAGCAATAATGAACTCAATGGACGTGGGTCAAGAGCTGGCTGGTGATGGTAGCGCTTTGAAAGAACCTGGTAAGATATTTGTGCTTTAGCCATCTTACCATAGCTGTGGTGGTGGTGGTGGTAAATCTAATTTAAGGTGTGACTTTTCTGCTAGTGACAGAACGTTTAGTTGAAGCCACCGCCTTAATGCTCTGATTTTGATAAGAAGTGGTTTTCATAAATGTTTACATAAGAGTAGCACTAGGAAATCAACATTATCAGGCATGGGACACATAAAAGATTGGGCAAGAGCTTGAACATTGAACATCTGGTCAGACTGTCTCATGCTTTTATTCTAGGACGCCCTTGTTTGCTGATGATAGAAATTCAACATATGTTCATGTGCTTTTGCAGAGTCATCTGGTGCACCCCAGGAGCCGTGATTTCCAGCAGTGTTGGAAGAGGACTGCATCACTCATATGATGCATTCATGTTACAGATCTGTAGTCTCGCTAAGCCTAGAACAGAACCTTTTTGAGTATTATTAATCTGGGGGAGGGAAAAGGGCTGAAGCATTATATTCATCATTTGGTTGCTTAACGCTTCATTTATTGCAACATTTATATCATTTTTGCAATTGTTTTGTTTGGTTTGGTTTTCTTTTATGACAGAAGACATTCATTGTTTGTGGTTTGGGGGACGTGTTTTGCTAGTGGAACCAGCACTTTTCCATACAGCTGTATTTCTGTAGATGACTATGAGGTGAGCTATGAAATATGCATCATAGTCCTTGATATTGTAGCATTATTTTTCCATTTTGTGGACAGGACAAGCAGTCTTGTGAACATCTTAATCCTTAGCTTTAGATACAAATAGTAACAACCAGCAACATGCATGAGGATATACTTTTTTCTGTAACCATCACTTCCCATTAAGGAAGGAACACAAACTATTCCAAAAAGCTGCCAGAACAAATAAGTCAGCTGATGTGTCTTTCTTTGTGACTGCATCATGTAACTGTGCATAGAAAATGTGCTGAATAGACTGGGATGACAGACATTCCTTTTAGGCAAACACATCCATAACCTTATGTTGATAGTTACAGAAAATGTGGCCTTCATCCAGCCTGTCAGGTTGTATGTTTGCTGTGAATTTATTATGTAAAGGCTGTTGTTAGGAGTGTTTGGGTCTTGTTTAGGTTGGGGTAGGGGGTTGTTTGTTGTTTTCTGTTTTCTCATTTTTGTGGGGAGAAGATAAGCAAGATCAGAATAACAGTTGCTTTGCCAGTTAGGAAAAATACAAATTGAGTTGATTTGCTCACAGTCAGTTACTTCTGCTCAGTGTAAATAATGAAGTGGTCATTTAAGACATTGTCACAGTCACATCACACAGTGACTTCAAGCTTTGAAAAGCTCTTTGTATTGCTTTTCCTTAATCTCATTAGCATTCCATTTGTGCTGCTTTTCGTTCTGTGTAACTTGTCAGTTATTTGCTTGAGACTGTGTGTGTGTACACGTAAGTGCACAATAGTTTGCACTGGTGCATACACATTTTCATGTATGGTAACAGCGTCTATTACTACTAACGTCTATTAATATTGCATTTTATGCAGTCAAGTCCAAAAAGCACACTGCTGATCTTATATTTTTGGCAAGGAAGAGTGGGGGAGGGTTGCATGTGGTCACAAAACTGGTACCATGGACACAGGGTGCTGACAACAGAATTTTGTACATTTCACTCATACCAGATCTTACATCTTTCCCCTCTCGCCTTTTTTAATGTTTTTTTTTTTTCTTTTGGAATGTTTTGTACTTAAGAGTGGCACTTTAATCAACTTACAGTTTAGAGAACAAGATTTCTGTTGAATAATGGCCAAAGGTATTTTGTTTTTCCTTTGTAGTTCTGTGTGATGTGCAAGTGGGAAACTAACATTTCACTATGTTTGTGACAGTAGTTAAGGGAAGGCTTACACATAATTTTCAACTCATCAAAATGTTAATGTGTGTTAAAGGTATGAAGACAGTATTTTTATCTTGCTTTGTGCTAATATGCAACAGTGACATGGCAGCTGGAATTTGATGAATTAGCGCTGGCTTAAAAGAGTTAATGATTACAAAATGAACAATAAATCCACGGTGTTTAACATATCATTTGTGATAGATAAGAGGATTTTCACATCTATGGTCCTCCATGTGTCAACCCTCATGCCAGTCTGCCAACTCTCTCCCATTATCGTGTCAAGTTGACTGAAACATATTTTGGGAACAAATAGACATGGCAAATATATATGATCTGTGATACTACACCAGCACATGATTCAACTATGAAACAGATGGTGCTGATGTTTCGGATGTTCACAGCAAAAGTTACTCTTTGTTGGCACAACTTTACTGGAGGATTGAAACAGTAGGAAAACTGATTCAAGGTACACTCAAAATTTGAATTGCTTGTGTTGATATCGCCACATTCAGTCTTTTCTTTTTACATGAAAACTAAGGGAGATGGGGGTTACAAAGAAAAGAGTTGGATTTCTTCACAGATCTATAGTCTGGCAAGGAGCTATCTTTAAAAAATAATCCACAGAATTTTCAAGTTTCCAGTTACATGTACCAGTCCTACATCTGTGGGATAGGCATACATGTTTATGTATTCATCTGTACATGTGAGAAAGAAACAATTTATGTTCTGCATAAAATTCTAGATCAGAAGAAAGATGAGAAAATTTGTGCTGTACTAGTGCCTGGTAGAACTAATAATGCTTGTTTGTAGCTGAATAGCAGTTGCTAACTGACTAGCACGGATGTTCATATCTCTTTACCAACTTAGTAGTGGCCAGAAAGTGTACAGAGTGAAGAGGCCATAATGACATTTTATGGATTTAATAGTACACTATATAGCCATTATCTTGATAGATTGACACACATACAGCTGTCAATCTTCAGTTTTAAATGAAGGAATACAGACAACACTTGAGTACAATGAGAATCAAATCTTGCTGTAGGTGAATGCTGTCTCTTTGTTTGTCTTTCAGTGTATTAGAAGACATTCGTTTTGTTACTTCTCATTTCGCAAGGTATGTGCATGTACACTGAATAAAGCCAAACCAGCTGGCCAGTTGGGATAGCCCATCAAGTATAGTTCTTCAAAATGTATTGCTGTTAAACTAATGGTTGTGGCTTATTTCAATGTTAAATCTTCAACAGTTTGTATGTTATGCACTTTAATTTCTAATGTAAAATATAATAAGTTTTTGACAAAGCTTTGAGGCTACAGGAGTCCTCTATAATAAACATAGTTATTTTTGTCAGATTCACTAGTGGCACTATAAAAATGCTTGCATCAAATCTTTATGATATACAAGGAACTGGAACAAATGCATCTTTTTCCCACCATTTTATTTCACTGATAATTCAACAATTTGTACCTGTTACATTTGCAGCAGTTAGTGTGTGACAATTCCTTTCAATTGTACGATTGCAAACAAGTTGAAATAAACTATGTATAAATCAAAAATAGCTAAAACTGTCATCCAATTCTGTGTCTGAAGTATAACATCTAATCTACTTGATGATGTAATTAATAAATATTTAGCTGTGTTTATTAAAATTCTGAATTAGCAATATGGCAAGAACATGCAAATTTAAATTTTCCCCATCTCCAACTTTTTTTTTAATATATATATATTTTTTTATGGGAAGAGAGAGTGGGGGTGGGCATGCAAGTTAATGGCTCTCTTGAGTGTTTGGATTCTGGTCATGTTCTTATTAGTGATAAATAGGTACATGTATTGGTATTGTTATCTTCACTGAATGTTCATGTTACCATCCAGCTATGGCACTGAATAATGAACTCTGTTACCAATCTTTTTTTTTTTCTTCACATTTTGTTGTCAATCAGGGCAGTACTTCTGTGACACAGTTATCCCTACTGTTTGACAAATATTTGCTTTATTTTCTGTGCATATTTGCTGGTGTGCCAGCAAATTTGCCAAAGAAAGAAAGTTGGGAATTGAAAGAAAAAAGATGATTCATTGCAGAAAATGCGTTATTTTTTACGGCAAGAATTGGGAAACAATAATGATGAAAAATGAAATTCCTGTAAGATTTTTACTTGACTGCACTCCTTAGATCTGTTTGATGCTCTTGATTTTATTTTATGTGCTTATTTAACTCATGGCTTTTGCAGTGGGCGATTAGTCTACAGAGATGGTTTATGCTGTGTATCACATTGACAGCAAAGACTGTACATAAAGTAGAATACACACTTTTCGCGCTACTGATTATGCAAGTGTCCATAAAGTTCAGTGTGTACTGACATAGATATTTGAAGAGGCTGATAAGGTAGTGTACATTATTTGCTTGTGAATGAAATTAAATACTGCCGTAATATGAAGACGCATTGGAAAACGGTATCGTATATTATAATTAAATTTTAGTTTAATAGCAAATGGTATTATCTAGTGCTGTGTGGCATTATGTAGCAAATTTTATAATTTTTTTTTTAAGTGTTGGTTAGAATTAGTCTTAGTTGCTGATGAGCCAGCAACTAAGTGTACTTATTGATTTGGGGAACTAAAGTATAACTCAGCACAGTTGATCTTTCGTTCAGAAGGGAGGAATAGTCTATTTCCAAAGTGTTTCCAAACAGGCAAAGCGCAAAAGTAAGTTCAATGATAAGTATTTAATAATAATAATAAAAGTTTGAAAGCGAGAGTGCGCCCACCTTAGAATTACAGTACAGCTTATCACATTACATGAAGATTCATAGTAAAAATCAAAAGTATTAAACACATCTCAAGAGTGCAATAAAGTAAAACATCTTTCACATAAAACACCAAGGACTTGAGACAGGGGAGAACTCGCTATGTCACTGTGACTTCAAAGATTTTAAGATGAAATTAGGTACTCCTTTCTACTCCTCGAGGAGCATAGTGCTGCAACAACACCTCTCCAGAGACTCGGTTTAGGGTCCTTTCCCTACTGCCTCGTCTATGTGCTCCCCTCAACCACAGGTGCCGGTCAAGTGACGATTTACGGACTGGCATCCTAAGCCTCACACTCTACTGATCATTTTTAAGCCTGCTTTGCCCTCCCAACTCTCCTCTTCTCCTGAGGGCTCCATTCATAGTTTTCTAATGTTTAATATATTTGATTGATGCGCCGTACGGGAAAGCCCTGACAAAATACGTTCTTTGTGTTGTCAGACGGTGTGGGTGTGACATTGAGATATCTGAAAATATTTTCTTTATTACAAAGTTCAGAAAGCAGAAGTGTAGATTTGTATTATCTACAACAATGAGCTAAATTAAAACTGACAAATTCACACAGTTTGTTTCCAACTTTGCGAAGTTAGGTAAAGAAGTTAGGTATCTGATCCCAGGTGTTCTACAGCAGGTATATGGCACCAAAGAAAGGAGCAAGCTATGGTAAGTAAATGGGTAGATTATCTCCAGAACTGCTTCCCGCGACTCAGTCTTAATGTATCACACGTTTCCTATCTTGTAGACCCGCTGTTTTCAGCAGGTGCTGCGCGTACCCTAGGAGTACGCAGCGACATAAATAAGTACACTCCATTATGGAAATAAATACTTTTATGAACGAACTTACGCGCGAGGAGTGTCCGTGGACATGCTTTCGCCTATTAAGGGTGCAGTCGCGGAAAAGGTTGAGAATCTCTGTTGTAGATTAGACGGATTTCTGCTCAGCCGAAACTATCTCCACCACCTATGGCGTAGATAAATCGTTGACCTTCAGAAGAGTCCCACTGAAGGACGTTGTCCAGCCTGCATCAAAGGTAATACTCTTGGAGTCATACGTTTTCATGCAGACTTTCTGTCCACTTTTTAGTTCCACAATCGCATGACAGGTGGCGCGACTGCCTGCAGCAGCGTGGGTATGGGCAACTCGACAATCATCAATGATCACATCGACTCTAGCAATTTCCTCAGTCGAACATGCTGTGGCCAAAAAAGTGTAGATTCCAGCCACTGGCGCTGTGAAGATTCCAGTCGTTTTGTTGTAAGCGGCTCCGTTGTTGGTGATAACGTGATCAGCGATGATGACTTGGTCAGACGACAATGTAAATTTTTTATTCACCACAGCATGGAACGCCACGACCTTCTCAGCCTTTTCTATTAACATCAAGATCGATACAACTATAAAGTTCTGCTTCACATATAAAAGACAAGTTTGACAGAGTATAAGAAATGAGACAATACTTGTAACTTGTGAGGCTTTAACGAAACTTCAAGCATCAATAGCTGTTTTCTCATTAAAAGTTTTCTTGATGTGTTACTGAAGCGCAATGTATCTATGGAACACTACTGTATTATGTATCTATGTTTAATAGTATATTTATATAAATATGCAAAACGTAAAGTACGGTAAAGATAATAAATAGAATGATACGAATTCCGATAATATAGGTAAGAATTGTAAAACAAGAAAATAAATACTACAGCAAAATAAGGTCAAACATATTTCTACATAACAGAATTAAACAGGTTAAATGTTCAATGCCCTAAATTTGTGATGACGGCAGAGATGTGCGCCGTGCGGCCTTATTTTTCATACCATCTTATCCATGGATGAAAAAGTCCCCATTTGTAAGTTGCTTTGTACGCGCGCGCATGATTTAGGACCAATTATCTACCTTTTCATTCTCGTACTGTATACGTCTACCATCGTTTCGAGTGTCGCCATCTGCTTAGTAACTTCTTATTCTTAAGTTTGGTGAAAACCTCACAACAAGTAAAAAAAATGTATGGATTATAAACACCCGATACTACAAACTGGTTTTATAGCAGCAAATGTAAATCTGAGAAAAAATAAGGGGGAAAAAAGCACGAAAAAGACTTACTAATGTGTGCTGTGAGCTGCTCCAGTTTCCCTGCAAGTGATGCCTGCTCATTCTTGATGAGTGTGGTACTGCTTTGGAGTGAAGATATTTGGCCATGAGAACTTTTTAGCACTGACAACTCGCGCTGAAGAGTGTTCAGTCCTTCCTTTGACAGTTTCACATCTTTTTCAAGCTGAGACAATGCCATGGTCTGGCCCTTATTTTGAAGTAGCTCGCCGACTTCTTGCTCCAGGACTATAAGCTTTGCCTGTGACGTAGCACAGTCCTCGTGAAGCTCGGAAAAATTGTCATCTTGTTTTTTCCCGTTATTAAGGAGTTCTGAAATCTGTTCTCGTAAAGAAGACATATCGTGGTACAACGCGGAGTTCGACTCCTTCACTGAGGTCACTTCCTGCTGAAGTTTTGTGTGCTTGTCGCGCACTGCTCTGTAGTCCTTGTTCTGCTGAAACATTAGGTTCTGAAGGGACAGTAGCTTGCTCTGCAGATCTTTGTTTTCATTCTTCATATCGTCCATCTGTGCTATAAGACTATCCACCTTGTTGATCAGTGTTCCAACCTTGTTGTCCATGTTGTTTGCATTTTTCATGCTCTCTGTGATGGCCCCTTCAGCTGATAATGGAGGACATATTTGTGTACCATCTGAGGAACAGCTCTCATCGGGACCGACAGCGCCGTCAACAAAACATGTGTTCTTTGTGCTGTTGTCATTTTGCGGAGAAACTACGGAACCCATGAAGTCTTGCACAATGTTGTGAGGCGAGATGTCCTCGTTCTTCGTGTAGACTACGTACTGTGTATGTGTGGCACTGCCGAGTCGCCTCTGCAAGTCGTGTACGGCTTCGTCCTCTAGTAGACCTGCCTGCAATGTTTGGAGAGGTACCGACGAATCTCGGGCCGACGACACGATGCGCTGGAGGTTTTCGTATCTGGCAGCAAGAGCTGTCTTCTCCTCGAGTAGTCGTAGCTGGTGCCCCCGCACTATAACCTTCAGGTCACTAAGGCATTTGTCTCTCGCTTTCACCATCTCTAGCAAGCCGACAGAACAGCGTGCGTTGATGTCGTCTTCCAGCGCTACTCCTTGTTTTTCCAGTTGTCTTTCTTCCTGTTCCAGACGAGCCAGTATGGCCGTCACAATAGAAGCCTGTTTCTCGGCCCTGTCTTGCACCTCGTCTCTGAAAGATGGTTGCCCGGAGGGACTTGTAACGCTGTGACTTTTGTTATATCTGTCGTGGAGAGGTCGGCACTGCTGGCAAATATTTTCTAGACACTGTGAGCAGTGAACGATTGTTTCTCGACCTTCCTCGCAAAGGTCACAGGCCACTGTTGACATCTGGCTGTTACTCTTCTTCTCACAAACATTTCTCTGAAACAGTTTTTTTTTTAAGCTTGCGTTGTTTATCGTTCACAATTGTCAAAATTCAATTTGAGCAGTACGGCAACACGTTGTGTATGATACTAAATGGCCTCTGACAGAAAGTTAATTAGCTCACAACATCAAAACATTTTAGACTGTAAGGCAAGCTAATAACAGCAATAGTATTATTTTATTAATAAAAATGCTACATATTATGTAACACCTTGGTTGTTATAAAGGTATAAAGGATTGGTATTTATATGCACGGATTACTCTTTGTATTTCTTATCTCTGTAAGTTAGACACAAGCATGCCGGATGTCCTTTAACCTCCCGCCCTTTCACTTGGCCTACTGTCGGCGGGGGCAGTACAACTGACTTTGAACATAACATGGATATTGTAAGACCCTACAGTCTCTATGTCAGACTGAGAGCGATGCACACGCACATACACAAGCACACACTTGCATGTGCACAGACGCACCGCGGTGGACTCCTGAAACCTTGGATTTGACCGGGTGACTCGATGCGGCCACGTGATACTAGAGAAAATGTGGCGGGAGGTTCTCAAAGATTCGATGTGGAAGGGCATATAAACAGTCGAGGTTAGCGGGATAAGGAGCGCTTTTCTTGGGTTTCTCTGGTGGGGACGAAATAAATGACAGTTTAGTCGCTGAGTATCTGTTTAGTTCGGTGCTATCTCGGGCTGAAATTCATGTGTGTTATGTGGAACTGTTTTCATCCTCTCTTTCTCTCTTCCATTCTATGGGGGAACAAATAATGCATCTTCTTACAATTAAGAAAAGTATTTTTTGTTGTGATGTGATTTCTTGTGCGACTGGCTCACCCCCGTGTAACCACGAAAGGGAGATGTGTGTTTCCTATAAGTCAGTTAAACAGTTAATTCATCTCTATTAAATCAGTCTGTGTATGTACGTGTGTGCGCCCGTGTATGTGTATGTGCATATAGAGGACTTTTTGTAAACGCTATAAGCTCTGCCGTTAGAAGGAAGTATGTGCGTTAGAAATGCTAATTCATATTATTTGTGTATCCTATCAAGATATAAGCTCTAAGAATTTACAAATTGATACACCATTCAGCCACAAGTGTTCTGCATTAATTGTCCTTATGTTGTCCATAACAATGAATAAATGTACACCTAAATTACTCAGCATTTAATTCCTTCCGCGTTTTTCATTTTCTCACCTGAAAATCGGTGAAACCAGGAGATGAAGCAGTTGACACATTTCGACAGACAGGACAGATGACAGTTGTCACAGTATCTTCTATCCTTTTATCGTCGACCCTGTAAGTCGCTCTTTGAAATTCGTCGCCCTTTGCACACACCAACATATGCACACATACACGCAACCACACACACACAGCATATATATGAAAGTAGACGCGCATGAAGCGATGGTCATAAAGAAATAATGAGCTCGAGCGAGTCATACTCTCAACCCTGTGTCACTAAGGACAGTTAACTGAGGCGGCTAAACCCTGCAATATGTTAGGCATAAAACAATGTACTGTTGAAATTGTAGCTCAGCTGACATGCCACGTACACAGGAGAACGAGTAAGCCCAACTTAATCTGTATATTCGCAGACAATTACCTTGAAGAAGCCTCAACCCTGAATGTACTGTTATGAGAAAATTGTTAGATTAACTCAGCTGACATGTCACGTGCACAGGAGAACAAGCCCAACTACCTGAACTGGCACGGCATTAAACAAAAACAAACTACCTGAAGGCTAAGCAGAGATGTGAGACACAGCGAACACACCGTATGGTGACATGACAGCAACGCTGGGCCCTTGTAGGGCTCCAAACAAATGCTGCACTCCGTATGGGTATCCTCGTACGTGCCACAAGTCGCCATGTTTTAAAAGTAGTAACGAGGGCAGCAAACTTTTTTATCAGAAGGAAAGTGCTATTTCCGGGGAATCCCCTTTAAGAGACCCGTATGTTGCGACCCAGTAGACATTGTCTATTAAGAATAACAAATAAACAGCCACAGGCGTTCAGACTTTTATCATTAGTTCTGAAACACTAATAACATGGAACAACACCATTAAAAAAAAAACAACCTTTGAGCGGTTTCCCGTGACGTCATCATAACATTAGTAGAGGACAGGGCCAGGGCCTGCGATTGCTTAGACTCGTTTGATAAAAAAGAGAACTTGGGTGCTACCGCTGCAATCATTCATAATGATTACTTTTGTTATATTTTGAAGCTTGGACTCTGAAGTGACAAAGAAATGTGAGCATACCTTACCCCCACAGTCTTTAGTTTGCTGCACTTGTAGACAGAATCTAGCGCAGATTTGATTCCACTGTTGCAGACGATAAAACGCACGATCAGTTTGACACTTAAAAAAACACTTATAATTATTTTCGTTAAACTCAATAACAGGGAAAAAAATTAATGTACTTACACTGCTAGAACACAAACTTCATGTATTTTATCCTTGTTTAGGGATGTTTCTGCTGACATTTTGACTTGCTTTTTGACTCAGCAGAGTTACTACTATCACAGTTTATTCTGTTTTGTGTGTAAAGCAGTGCTAGAATGACAAGTTTTGAGATAACTCATCCTTGGACACCTGAACTAATCTTGAAAGATTATAAATAAATTTCCCACAAATGATAAATTAGACTTTATTTGATATTCACTTGTAAAATATAGGATTGTGTTCTGGTGTCAAAACTGAAACTGTACACCTCAACAACCACACACCTATTACCAAAATGCTTACAAGAAAAATACAGTATATGTGTATCAAGCTAATATTTTTCAACTTTGGTTTACAGTGTCTCTTCCCATATACCATCTGGCACCTTTTAATGTAGTTCACTATATATATCCATATAGTTACAATTAGCCAACCAACCATATATACAATCATTGCTGCTGAACATGAAGATAACAGGATTGACCAATTTATTTACAAACACCCATAAATAATACAATACAATGCAGTACAACTTGATCCCTAGGGGTAATATACAAACATCTCACAAATTTTAAAAAAAGCTGAAAAAAACAGCTCACACAGTCATTTGGCCTACCTAGCCCACTGACCTCTCGAAATCAAAAATAAGAAGCAGAAATACAAATACTAAGGCCTAAGAGGTGTAACAAAGGGGTAAATGTCAGCTGGCCTCTGTCAACAGTCCCTAGGATGCTTTAAGTGACCTCATG
Organism: Pomacea canaliculata; assembly: GCF_003073045.1. NCBI lineage: Eukaryota > Metazoa > Mollusca > Gastropoda > Architaenioglossa > Ampullariidae > Pomacea > Pomacea canaliculata. Next base: position 23,981,670 of record NC_037592.1, read on the forward strand.
CCTTATAGGCTTTGTCAGCCACCCATAGATGCAAGTTCTTGCTTGGCCATTAGTGAGAAAGATAATGCATCGAAGCAAGAGTAAGAGCAAAAGAAAAAAGGAGGAGAAAATGAAAGAAAACAGGTTAGTAAAATAAAACATTAATCTCTTAGACTATGTGCACAATTGACTGCAGTGTAATTCCTCCTCTAAGTCCATCCCCCATCAAGGCCTCTCGTGACTGCACTAAATGTTAGCCACCAAGTGCAACACTCGGGAACTATACTGTCAAATGCATCACGATTTTATTAATTAATTGAATTTTTTAATTGTTAAATAGCCTCGTGTTGACGATGATGACAAAAGCTAGTAGCGCATTTACCGTTTGACATTATGACATGCCGACAACATCGACAAAGCAAGATCTTTGTATCCATGGCTATTTTTTTTCCTCTCGGCCTATTTTTTCTTAGCCTATTAAAATATAGCGAGTGATTTATTTGGTGGTGACAGGTTAATCATTGCGCCACTGCACAGTTTCGTCCACCCACTATTGTAGGGGATGGTGTGTGATGATGTTCGAAGCATGAATGGTGGTCATGTCCTGAGACAACTTTTCTTCTTGACTGCTCTACTCAACGGGGTGAAATATGACAGTGACGCTGCTGATGGCGATGGTAGTACAGACAGTGGCAGTGGTGGTGGTGGTGGTCGTCGTCACATGGGAACGCCTGCAGAAGCGACATCCGCACGCAGCAGGCATCCTGTGAAGGTCGTGACCCACCCGCTGTCAAAGGTCGTGACGTCCGCCTCCAACGACATCAGCCACACCCTTTGACCCGCCGTAAGCGACACGACAGCGTGACACGTGGTGCGGCTGTCGGCCAGCGCGAAGCTGTGCGCGATGCGCGTGCCCTCCAGCACGAGGTCGAGGCGAACCAGGCCTTGGAGCGAGCTCGTCGTGACCAGAAAGACGTACGTTCCGCAGACGGGAGCCGTGAAAACGCCGCACTCATTGTCGTAGGCACCGCCGATGATAGTGATGACATGGTCGACCACGAGGGTCTGGCCTTTCCTTATGACTCTTTCTGTGTCCACGACCGCATGGAAAGCAATGACTTCTCCTGCTTGTTCTTGAGAGAAAAAAAAAGCAACAATGGTAGCCAGAGAGACACAGATCATCACCAACCCATCACCACCACTAATCATTCCCAAGCAACAATTATTACATAATCATAAATATATGTTATAAGTCATCATCAATCAACTTGCATTGTCACTCTTTCAGATACTCTATGCTCGTTTGGGATTTTAGTATGATGTGACTGTTTTATGACGAGAATGTCGAGTTCGTTTACCATATTGTTACTTTTACATTTGCAAAATGCAATATATATTATTGTCATTATGTAATATATATAAATGTGTGTGTCTTATTGTTTGTGGCTAGAAATGTTCCCCTGTGTTTATAGCCAAATAAAGAAATAATATATAATGAGAAGCATTACCAAATAGCAAATATTATATATAGTTATCGATGTATAATTTTCACTCATCTGTTTGATCACCTCCGCCAACACCACCATACATCATACCCAAACAACAGTTATCAACCTATAATCATCAATTATTACTCTGGAGCGGTCACTTGCCATCGTCGAAGCTCAATTTTTAAACTAGACAAAATATAGAAAAAGAAACGCCTTGACTTGGAATTAATGTGTACTTACTGATTAGCTTGTACAGATGACGAATTTGTCCTTTCTGCGTTCGCTCACCTTTTTTCAGGGAAGAAATGCTTTTCTGAAAGTCAGGAATCAAAGTTTTAAACAAAAACTCAAAGTTTTTGATGACCGCATCAGTGGATTTTAAATCGTTTTCCAACGAAGAAAGTGTCTTTCTTGTATCCACAATATTTATATGGCACGACCTTAAGTCTTGACGGAAGTCCTTGAGACATTGCTCTAGGTCCTGCCGGAAGTCCATCATCTGGGTGAGGCACGACCCTTGGTCCTGCCGCAAGTCCGTCATCTCGGTGAGGCATCGCTGCAAATCCTCACGAAGCTGACTATGATTGTGGTCTGCTTGGTCGAGGTCTTGTCTGAGCTGCGAGCTCTCTTTCTTGGCGGATTCCAACTCTTGGCCAAGCCGATAACTGTCGTTTTCGATTTTCTCAACGCTTTGAAAGAGCTTAGAGTTGTCTCCCTGTAGGCCTGTCACATCTTTGCACATCAAGTGTAAGTCATTTTCCACCGTCTTCAAGACCTTGTCACGTGCCTGCCACTCTTCTTGTATTGACGTCATATCCTGGCGAAGTCTCAACGTCCCTTCCTCCATCTCACTCAGGTCCAGGCAAAGTTTGCTGCTCGCTTCTCCAAGTGATGTCACATCCTGACAGAGCAAGGCATTCTTTTCTTTCATCGATGTCACTTCTTGCAGCAGACTCAAGCGGCCGTCTTTCAAGGCCTGTAAATCTTGCCTATTAGTATCTTGAAGAGCAGACAATTCCTTTCTAAAGGGTCCTTTCATAGCTGGTATATTTTCATATCATGATCACAGGAACTTGTTGAACAGAAACGTGAGAAAGAGAGCAGAACAACTGGTATTGAAGCAATAATAAACTCAATGGACGTGGATCAAGTGCTGGCTGGTGATGGTAGCGCTTTGAAAGAACCTGGTAAGATATTTGTGCTTTAGCCATCTTACCATAGCTGTGGTGGTGGTAAATCTAATTTAAGGTGTGACTTTTCTGCTAGTGACAGAACGTTTAGTTGAAGCCACCGCCTTAATGCTCTGATTTTGATAAGAAGTGGTTTTCATAAATGTTTACATAAGAGTAGCACTAGAAAATCAACATTATCAGGCATGAGACACATAAAAGATTGGGCAAGAGCTTGAACATTGAACATCTGGTCAGACTGTCTCATGCTTTTATTCTAGGACGCCCTTGTTTGCTGATGATAGAAATTCAACATATGTTCATGTGCTTTTGCAGAGTCATCTGGTGCACCCCAGGAGCCGTGATTTCCAGCAGTGTTGGAAGAGGACTGCATCACTCATATGATGCATTCATGTTACAGATCTGTAGTCTTGCTAAGCCTAGAACCTTTTTGAGTATTATTAATCTGGGGGAGGGAAAAGGGCTGAAGCATTATATTCATCATTTGGTTGCTTAACGCTTCATTTATTGCAACATTTATATCATTTTTGCAATTGTTTTGTTTGGTTTGGTTTTCTTTTATGACAGAAGACATTCATTGTTTGTGGTTTGGGGGACGTGTTTTTCTAGTGGAACCAGCACTTTTCCATACAGCTGTATTTCTGTAGATGACTATGAGGTGAGCTATGAAATATGCATCATAGTCCTTGATATTGTAGCATTATTTTTCCATTTTGTGGACAGGACAAGCAGTCTTGTGAACATCTTAATCCTTAGCTTTATATACAAATAGTAACAACCAGCAACATACATGAGGATATACTTTTTTCTGTAACCATCACTTCCCATTAAGGAAGGAACACAAACTATTCCAAAAAGCTGCCAGAACAAATAAGTCAACTGATGTGTCTTTCTTTGTGACTGTATCATGTAACTGTGCATAGAAAATGTGCTGAATAGACTGGGATGACAGACATTCCTTTTAGGCAAACACATCCATAACCTTATGTTGATAGTTACAGAAAATGTGGCCTTCATCCAGCATGTCAGGTTATATGTTTGCTGTGAATTTATTATGTAAAGGCTGTTGTTAGGAGTGTTTGGGTCTTGTTTAGGTTGGGGTAGGGGGTTGTTTGTTATTTGTTTTCTGTTCTCTCATTTTTGTGGGGAGAAGATAAGCAAGATTAGAATAACAGTTGCTTTGCCAGTTAAAAGAAAAATACAAATTGAGTTGATTTGCTCAGTCAGTTACTTCTGCTCAGTGTAAATAATGAAGTGGTCATTGAAGACATTGTCACATTCACATCACACAGTGACTTCAAGCTTTGAAAAGCTCTTTGTATTGCTTTTCCTTAATCTCATTAGCATTCCATTTGTGCTGCTTTTCGTTCTGTGTAACTTGTCAGTTATTTGCTTGAGACTGTGTGTGTGTACACGTAGGTGCACGATAGTTTGCACTGGTGCATACACATTTTCATGTATATAGAGGTAACAGCGTCTATTACTACTAATGTCTATTAATATTGCATTTTATGCAGTCAAGTCCAAAAAGCACACTGCTGATCTTATATTTTTGGCAAGGAAGAGTGGGGGAGGGTTGCATGTGGTCACAAAACTGGTACCATGGACACAGGGTGCTGACAACAGAATTTTGTACATTTCACTCATACCAGATCTTACATCTTTCCCCTCTCAAATTTTTTAATGTTTTTTTTTTTTTTTTTTGGAATGTTTTGTACTTAAGAGTGGCACTTTAATCAACTTACAGTTTAGAAAACAAGATTTCTGTTGAATAATGGCCAAAGGTATTTTGTTTTTCCTTTGTAGTTCTGTGTGATGTGCAAGTGGGAAACTAACATTTCACTATGTTTGTGACAGTAGTTAAGGGAAGGCTTACACATAATTTTCAACTCATCAAAATGTTAATGTGTGTTATGAAGACAGTATTTTTATCTTGCTTTGTGCTAATATGCAACAGTGACATGGCAGCTGGAATTTGATGAATTAGCGCTGGCTTAAAAGAGTTAATGATTACAAAATGAACAATAAATCCACGGTGTTTAACATATCATTTGTGATAGATAAGAGGATTTTCACATCTATGGTCCTCCATGTGTCAACCCTCATGCCAGTCTGCCAACTCTCTCCCATTATCGTGTCAAGTTGACTGAAACATATTTTGGGAACAAATAGACATGGCAAATATATATGATCTGTGATACTACACCAGCACATGATTCAACTATGAAACAGATGGTGCTGATGTTTCGGATGTTCACAGCAAAAGTTACTCCTTGTTGGCACAACTTTACTGGAGGATTGAAATAATAGGAAAACTGATTCAAGGTACACTCAAAATTTGAACTGCTTGTGTTGATATCGCCACATTCAGTCTTTTCTTTTTACATGAAAACTAAGGGAGATGGGGGTTACAAAGAAAAGAGTTGGATTTCTTCACAGATCTACAGTCTGGCAAGGAGCTATCTTTAAAAAATAATCCACAGAATTTTCAAGTTTCCAGTTACATGTACCAGTCCTACATCTGTGGGATAGGCATACATGTTTATGCATTCATCTGTATATGTGAGAAAGAAACAATTTATGTTCTGCATAAAATTCTAGATCAGAAGAAAGATGAGAAAATTTGTGCTGTACTAGTGCCTGGTAGAACTAATAATGCTTGTTTGTAGCTGAATAGCAGTTGCTAACTGACTAGCACGGATGTTCATATCTCCTTACCAACTTAGTAGTGGCCAGAAAGTGTACAGAGTAAAGAGGCCATAATGACATTTTATGGATTTAATAGTACACTATATAGCCATTATCTTGATAGATTGACACACATACAGCTGTCAATCTTCAGTTTTAAATGAAGGAATACAGACAACACTTGAGTACAATGAGAATCAAATCTTGCTGTAGGTGAATGCTGTCTCTTTGTTTGTCTTTCAGTGTATTAGAAGACATTCGTTTTGTTACTTCTCATTTCGCAAGGTATGTGCATGTACACTGAATAAAGCCAAACCAGCTGGCCAGTTGGGATAGCCCATCAAGTATAGTTCTTCAAAATGTATTGCTGTTAAACTAATGGTTGTGGCTTGTTTCAATGTTAAATCTTCAACAGTTTGTATGTTATGCACTTTAATTTCTAATGTAAAATATAATAAGTTTTTGACAAAGCTTTGAGGCTACAGGAGTCCTCTATAATAAACATAGTTATTTTTGTCAGATTCACTAGTGGCACTATAAAATGCTTGCATCAAATCTTTATGATATACAAGGAACTGGAACAAATGCATCTTTTTCCCACCATTTTATTTCACTGATAATTCAACAATTTGTACCTGTTACATTTGCAGCAGTTAGTGTGTGACAATTCCTTTCAATTGTACGATTGCAAACAAGTTGAAATAAACTATGTATAAATCAAAAATAGCTAAAACTGTCATCCAATTCTGTGTCTGAAGTATAACATCTAATCTACTTGATGATGTAATTAATAAATATTTAGCTGTGTTTATTAAAATTCTGAATTAGCAATATGGCAAAAACATGCAAATTTAAATTTTCCCCATCTCCAACTTTTTTTTTAATATATATATATTTTTTTATGGGAAGAGAGAGTGGGGGTGGGCATGCAAGTTAATGGCTCTCTTGAGTGTTTGGATTCTGGTCATGTTCTTATTAGTGATAAATAGGTACATGTATTGGCATTGTTATCTTCACTGAATGTTCATGTTACCATCCAGCTATGGCACTGAATAATGAACTCTGTTACCAATCTTTTTTTTTTTTTTCACATTTTGTTGTCAATCAGGGCAGTACTTCTGTGGCACAGTTATCCCTACTGTTTGACAAATGTTTGCTTTATTTTCTGTGCATATTTGCAAATTTGCCAACGAAAGAAAGTTGGGAATTGAAAGAAAAAAGATGATTCATTGCAGAAAATGCGTTATTTTTACCGCAAGAATTGGAAAACAATAATGATGAAAAATGAAATTCCTGTAAGATTTTTACTTGACTGCACTCCTTAGGTCTGTTTGATGCTCTTATTTTACGCCGCGATGGCCAACGGAAGAACTGACTTAGAACATCAAAGACTGGACGGGTCGTACAAGATCTGCTCACTATCGCCCACAATAGGCAAGAGAGGCGGCCTTGACTACTGCCTCGTCTATGTGCTCCCCTCAGCCACAGGTGCCGGTCAAGTGACGATTTACTGACTGGCATCCTAAGCCTCACACTCTACTGATCTTTTTTAAGCCTGCTTTGCCCTCCCAACTCTCCTCTTCTCCTGAGGGCTCCATTCATAGTTTTCTAATGTTTAATATATTTGATTGATGCGCCGTACGGGAAAGCCCTGACAAAATACGTTCTTTGTGTTGTCAGACGGTGTGGGTGTGACATTGAGATATCTGAAAATATTTTCTTGATTACAAAGTTCAGAAACAGCAGAAGTGTAGACTTCTATTATTTACAACAATGAGCTAAATTAAAACTGAAAAATTCACACAGTTTGTTTCCAACTTTGCTAAGTTAGGTAGGTATCTGATCCCAGGTGTTCTACAGCAGGTATATAACACAAAAGAAAGGAGCAAGCTATGGTAAGTACATGAGTCTATTATCTCCAGAACTGCTTCCTGCCATTGTCATAATGTATCAAACGTTTCCCATCTTGTAGACCCGCTGTTCTCGGCCGGTGGTACGCGTACCCCTAGGTGTAGGGCAGGGGTACGCAGCGACATAAACAAGTACACGCCATTATGGAAATAAGTACTTTTATGAACGAACTTACGCGCGAGGAGTATCCGCGAATATGCTTTCGCCTATTAAGGGTGCAGTCGCGGAAAAGGTTGAGAATCTCTGTTGTAGATTAGACGGATTTCTACTCAGCCGAAACTATCTCCACCTATGGCGTAGATAAATCGTTGACCTTCAGAAGAGTCCCACTGAAGGACGTTCTCCAGCCTCCATCAAAGGTAATATTCTCGGAGCCAAACGTTTTCATGCAGACTTTCTGTCCACTTTTTAGTTCCACAATCGCATGACAGGTGGCGCGACTGCCTACAGCAGCGTAGGTATGGGCAACTCGACAATCATCATCAATGATCACATCGACTCTTGCAGCTCCCTCAGTAGAACATGCTGTGGCCAAAAAAGTGTAGATTCCAGCCACTGGCGCTGTGAAGATTCCAGTCCTTTTGTTGTAAGCGGCTCCTTTGTTGGTGATAACGTCATGAGCGATGATGACTTGCGCAGACGACAATGTAAACTTTGTATTCACCAGAGCATGGAACGCCACGACCTTCTCAGCCTTTTCTATTAACATCAAGATCGATACAGCTATTAAAGTTCTGCTTCAGATATAAAAGACAAGTTTGACAGAGTATAAGAAATGAGACAATACTTGTAAGGCTTTAACGAAGCTTCAAGCATCAATAGCTGTTTTCTCATTAGAAGTTTTCCTGATGTGTTACTGAAGCGCAATGTATCTATGGTACACTACTGTATTATGTATCTATGTTTAATAGTATATTTATATAAATATTCAAAACGTATAGATAATATATAGAATGATATGAATTCCGATAATATACATAGGATTTGTAAAACAAAAAATAAATACTACAGCAAAATAAGGTCAAACATATTTCTGCATAACAATTAAAGAGGTTAAATTTTCAATGCCCTTAATTTGTGATGACGGCAGAGATGTGCGCCGTGCGGCCTTATTTTTCATACCATCTTATCCATGGATGAAAAAGTCACCATTTGTAAGTTGGGTTGTACCCGCTCGCATGATTTAGGACCAATTATCTACCCTTTCATTCTCGTACTGCATACGACTGCTATCGTTTCGAGTTTCGCCATCTGCTTAGTAACTTGTAAAGTTTGGTGAAAACCTCACAACAACTAACAAAATGTATGGATTATAAACACTCGATATTACGAACTGGTTTCATAACAGCAAATATAAATCAGAAAAAATACGTGGAAAAAGACTTACTAATGTGTGCTGTGAGCTGCTGCAGTTTCCGTGCAAGTGATGCCTGCTTATTCCTGATGAGTGTGGTACTTCTTTGGAGTGAAGATATTTTGCCATGAGAACCTTTTAGCACCTTCAACTGATAACGCGAGTTGCGCTGAAGAGATTTCAGTTCTTCCTTTGACAGTTTCACATCTTTTTCAAGCTGAGACAATGCCATGGTCTGGCCCTTATTTTGAAGTAGCTCGCCGACTTCTTGCTCCAGGACTACAAGTTTTGCCTGTGACGTTGCACAGTCCTTGTTCTGCTGAAACATTAGGTTCTGAAGAGACAGCAGCTTGCTCTGCAGATCTTTGTTTTCTTTCTTCATATCGTCCATCTGTGCTGTAAGACTATCCACCTTGTTGTCCATGTTGTTTGCATTTTTCCTACGGTTTGTGATGGCCCCTTCAACTGATAATGGATGACATATTTGTGTACCCTCTGAGGAACAGCTCTCATCGTCACTGACAGCGCCGTCAACAGAACATGTGTTCTTTGTGGTGTTGTCATTTTGCGGAGAAACTACTGAACCCATGAAGTCTTGCACAATGTTGTGAGGCGAGATGTCCTCGTTCTTCGTGTAGACTACGTACTGTGTATGTGTGGCACTGCCGAGTCGCCTCTGCAAGTCGTGTATGGCTTCGTCCTCTAGTAGACCTGCCTGCAATGTTTGGAGAGGTACCGACGAATCTCGGGCCGACGACACGATGCGCTGGAGGTTTTCGTATCTGGCAGCAAGAGCTGTCTTCTCCTCGAGTAGTCGTAGCTGGTGCCCCCGCACTTTAACCTTCAGGTCACTAAGGCATTTGTCTCTCGCTTTCGCCATCTCTAGCAAGCCGACAGAACAGCGTGCGTTGATGTCGTCTTCCAGCGCTACTCCTTGTTTTTCCAGTTGTCCTTCTTCCTCTTCCAGACGAGCCAGCATGGCCGTCACAATAGAAGCCTGTTTTTCGGCCCTGTCTTGCACCTCGTCTCTGAGGTAAGGATGCCCGGAAAGACTTGTAATGCTGTGACTTTTGTTATATCTGTCGTGGAAAGGTCGGCACTGCTGGCAAATATTTTCTCGACACTGTGAGCAGTGAACGATTGTTTCTCGACCTTCCTCGCAAAGGTCACAGGCCACTGTTGACATCTGGTTGTTACTCTTGTTCTCACAAACATTTCTCTGAAATAGTTTTATTTTCAGCTTGTGTTGTTTATCGTTCACAATTGTCAAAATTCAATTAATTTTAGCGGTATGGCAACACGTCTTGTATGATACTAAATGGCGTCTGACAGAAAGTTAATTAGCTCACAGCATCAAAACATTGTAGATTGTAAGGCAAGGTAATAACAGCTAGAAATGGCAATAGTATTATTTATAAAATGTTACATATTATGTAACACCTTGGTTGTTATACAGGTAGACGTATTTTTATGCACGGATCGTTCTTTGTATTTCTTATCCCTGTAAGTTAGACACAAGCATGCCGGTGTCCTTTAACCTCCCGCCCTTTCACTTGGCCTACTGTCGGCGGGGGCAGTACAACTGACTTTGAACATAACATGGATATTGTAAGACCCTACAGTTTCTATGTCAGACTGAGAGCGATGCACACGCACATACACAAGCACACACTTGCATGTGCACAGACGCACCGCGGTGGACTCCTGAAACCTTGGATTTGACCGGGTGACTCGATGCGGCCACGTGATACTAGAGAAAGTGTGGCGGGAGGTTCTCAGAGATTCGATGCGGGAAGGCATATAAACAGTCAAGGTTAGCGGGTTAGGGAGCGCTTTTCTTGGGTTCCTCTGGTGGGGAGGAAATAAGTGATAGTTTAGTTGCTGAGTATCTGTTATCTCGGGATGAAATTCATGTGTGTTATGTGGAACTGTTTTGATCCTCTCTTTCTCTCTGCCATTCTATGGGGGAACAAATAATGCATCTTCTTACAATTAAGAAAAGTATTCTTTGCTGTGATGTGATTTCTTGCGCGACTGGCTCACCCCCGTGTAACCACGGAAGGGAGATGTGTGTTTCTATAAGTCAGTTAAACAGTTAATTCATCTCTGTTAAATCAGTCTGTGTATGTGTGTGCGCCCGTGTATGTGTATGTGCATATAGAGGACTTTTTGTAAACGCTATAAGCTCTGCCATTAGAAGGAATTAAAGTATGTGCGTCAGAAATGCTCATTATCTATATCATTATTTGTGTATCCTATACAGATATAAGCTCTAAGAATTTACAAATCGATACACCATTCAGCCACAAGTGTTCTGCATTAATTGTCCTTATGTTGTCCATAACAATGAATAAATGTACACCTAAATTACTCAGCATTTAATTCCTTCCGCGTTTTTCATTTTCTCACCTGAAAATCGGTGAAACCAGGAGATGAAGCAGTTGACACATTTCCACAGACAGGACAGATGACAGTCGTCACAGAATCTTCTATCTTTTTATCGTCGACCCTGTCAGTCGCTCTTTGAAATTCGTCGCCCTTTGCACACACGAACATATGCACACATACACGCAACCATAAACACACGCGCAACGTTAGGCATAAAAAATAATGTACTGTTGAAATTGTAGCTCAGCTGACATGCCACGTACACAGGAGAACGAGTAAGCCCGACTTAATCTGTATATTCGCAGGCAATTTCCTTGAAGAAGTCTGAATGTACTGTAATTATAAAATTGTTAGATTAACTCAGGTGACATGTCACGTGCACAGGAGAACAAGCCCAACTACCTGTGGCACGGCTGCTAGACCGTTGAGCAAGACTCGACGTTGAAGTGAGGTACGCTCATGCCTAGAAACTATGGATCTTCTAGTGTTGCTGAATGGATTAGCAGTCATTTTCGTGGTATTTTTCTAAATCAAAACCAATAATAAAGCGTGAGTTGTATGTGTTTAGCTTTCTCGTGTTATTTTTATTTAAATGTGACGTGTATATTTACTCTTTACCAGACGATCAAACACCCACTCACGCAGTGATATCAAACGAAAATAGTCCACTATCCACATCACTTGCAAGCTATAATAATTTGAACCTAAAAGTTTCATTTGTTTCTCAACTGTTAAATTTAACTTTGTAGTATTTTTTTTTCTTGTAAGGTTCAGTACATTCTCTTTGCATGCTTCGCTTTAACATCGAGTCTTGCTCAACGGTCTACCTTGCTACAACGGCATTAAACACAAACAAACCAACCAACTACCTGAAGGCTACGTAGAGACGTGAGACACAGCGAACACACCGTATGGTGACATGACAGCAACGCTGGACCCCTGTAGGGTTCTAAACAAATGCAGCACTCCGTATGGGCATCCTCGTACGAGCCACAAGTCGCCATGTTTTAAACGTGGTAACGGTCAGCAAACTTTTTCATCAGAAGGAAAGTGTTACGTGAGTGGAATCCTCGTTAAGAGACCCGTATGTTGCGACCCAGTAGACATTGTCGATTAAGAATAACAAATAAACAGCCACAGGCGTTCAGACTTTTATCATTAGTTCTGAAACACTAATAACATGGAACAACACCATTAAAAAAAAAAAAAACTTTGAGCGGTTTCCCGTGACGTCATCAAAACATGCGTAGAGGACAGGGCCAGGGCCTACGATTGCTTCGACTCGTTTGCTGAAAGAGAACTTGGGTGCTACCGCTGCAATCATTCACAATGATTACTTTTGTTATATTTTGAAGCTTGGACTCTGAAGTGTCAAAGAAATGTGAGCATACCTTACCCCCACAGTCTTTAGTTTGCTGCACTTGTAGACATAATCTAGCGCAGATTTGATTCCACTGTTGCAGACGATAAAACGCACGATCAGTTTGACACTTAAAAAAACGCTTATAATTATTTTCATTAAAATCAATAACTGGAGAAAAAAAAGTTAATGTACTTACACTGCTAGAACACAAACTTAATGTATTTTTTTCCTTGTTTAGAGATGTTTCTGCTGACATTTTGATTTGCTTTTTGACTCAGCAGACTATCACAGTTTATTCTGTTTTGTGTGCAAAGCAGTGCTAGAATGACAAGTTTTGAGATAACTCATCCTTGGACACCTGAACTATTCTTGAAAGATTATAAATAAATTCCCCACAAATGATAAATTAGACTTTATTTGATATTCACTTGTAAAATATAGGATTGTGTTCTGGTGTCAAAACTGAAACTGTACACCTCAACAGCCACACACCTATTACCAAAATGCTTACAAGAAAAATACAGTATATGTGTATCAAGCTTATATTTTTCAACTTTGGTTTACAGTGTCTCTTCCCATATACCATCTGGCACCTTTTAATGTAGTTCACTATATATATCCATATAGTTACAATTAGCCAACCAACCATATATACAATCATTGATGCTGAACATGAAGATAACAGGATTGACCAATTTATTTACAAACACCCATAAATAATACAATACAATGCAGTACAACTTGATCCCTAGGGGTAATATACAAACATCTCACAAATTTTTAAAAAAGGTGAAAAAAACAGCTCACACAGTCATTTGGCCTACCTAGCCCACTGACCTCTCGAAATCAAAAATAAGAAGCAGAAATACATATACTAAGGCCTAAGAGGTGTAACAAAGGGGTAAATGTCAGCTGGCCTCTGTCAACAGTCCCTAGGATGCTTTAAGTGACCTCATGCCTTATAGGCTTTGTCAGCCACCCATAGATGCAAGTTCTTGCTTGGCCATTAGTGAGAAAGATAATGCATCGAAGCAAGAGTAAGAGCAAAAGAAAAAAGGAGGAGAAAATGAAAGAAAACAGGTTAGTAAAATAAAACATTAATCTCTTAGACTATGTGCACAATTGACTGCAGTGTAATTCCTCCTCTAAGTCCATCCCCATCAAGGCCTCTCGTGACTGCACTAAATGTTAGCCACCAAGTGCAACACTCGGGAACTATACTGTCAAATGCATCACGATTTTATTAATTAATTGAATTTTTTAATTGTTAAATAGCCTCGTGTTGACGATGATGACAAAAGCTAGTAGCGCATTTACCGTTTGACATTATGACATGCCGACAACATCGACAAAGCAAGATCTTTGTATCCATGGCTATTTTTTTTCCTCTCGGCCTATTTTTTCTTAGCCTATTAAAATATAGCGAGTGATTTATTTGGTGGTGACAGGTTAATCATTGCGCCACTGCACAGTTTCGTCCACCCACTATTGTAGGGGATGGTGTGTGATGATGTTCGAAGCATGAATGGTGGTCATGTCCTGAGACAACTTTTCTTCTTGACTGCTCTACTCAACGGGGTGAAATATGACAGTGACGCTGCTGATGGCGATGGTAGTACAGACAGTGGCAGTGGTGGTGGTGGTGGTCGTCGTCGTCACATGGGAACGCCTGCAGAAGCGACATCCGCACGCAGCAGGCATCCTGTGAAGGTCGTGACCCACCCGCTGTCAAAGGTCGTGACGTCCGCCTCCAACGACATCAGCCACACCCTTTGACCCGCCGTAAGCGACACGACAGCGTGACACGTGGTGCGGCTGTCGGCCAGCGCGAAGCTGTGCGCGATGCGCGTGCCCTCCAGCACGAGGTCGAGGCGAACCAGGCCTTGGAGCGAGCTCGTCGTGACCAGAAAGACGTACGTTCCGCAGACGGGAGCCGTGAAAACGCCGCACTCATTGTCGTAGGCGCCGCCGATGTTAGTGATGACATGGTCGACCACGAGGGTCTGGCCTTTCCTTATGACTCTTTCGGTGTCCACGACCGCATGGAAAGCAATGACTTCTCCTGCTTGTTCTTGAGAGAAAAAAAAGCAACAATGGTAGCCAGAGAGACACAGATCATCACCAACCCATCACCACCACTAATCATCCCCAAGCAACAATTATTACATAATCATAAATATATGTTATAAGTCATCATCAATCAACTTGCATTGTCGCTCTTTCAGATACTCTATGCTCGTTTGGGATTTTAGTATGATGTGACTGTTTTATGACGAGAATGTCGAGTTCGTTTACCATATTGTTACTTTTACATTTGCAAAATGCAATATATATTATTGTCATTATGTAATATATATGTGTGTGTGTGTGTGTGTGTCTTATTGTTTGTGGCTAAAAATGTTCCCCTGTGTTTATAGCCAAATAAAGAAATAATATATAATGAGAAGCATTACCAAATAGCAAATATTATATTTAGTTATCGATGTATAATTTTCACTCATCTGTTTGATCACCTCCGCCAACACCACCATACATCATACCCAAACAACAGTTATCAACCTATAATCATCAATTATTACTCTGGAGCGGTCACTTGCCATCGTCGAAGCTCAATTTTTAAACTAGACAAAATAAAGAAAAAGAAACGCCTTGACTTGGAATTAATGTGTACTTACTGATTAGCTTGTACAGATGACGAATTTGTCCTTTCTGCGTTCGCTCACCTTTTTTCAGGGAAGAAATGCTTTTCTGAAAGTCAGGAATCAAAGTTTTAAACAAAAACTCAAAGTTTTTGATGACCGCATCAGTGGATTTTAAATCGTTTTCCAACGAAGAAAGTGTCTTTCTTGTATCCACAATATTTATATGGCACGACCTTAAGTCTTGACGGAAGTCCTTGAGACATTGCTCTAGGTCCTGCCGGAAGTCCATCATCTGGGTGAAGCACGACCCTTGGTCCTGCCGCAAGTCCGTCATCTCGCTGAGGCATCGCTGCAAATCCTCACGAAGCTGACTATGATTGTGGTCTGCTTGGTCGAGGTCTTGTCTGAGCTGCGAACTCTCTTTCTTGGCGGATTCCAACTCTTGGCCAAGCCGATAACTGTCGTTTTCGATTTTCTCAACGCTTTGAAAGAGCTTAGCGTTGTCTCCCTGTAGGCCTGTCACATCTTTGCACATCAAGTGTAAGTCATTTTCCACCGTCTTCAAGACCTTGTCACGTGCCTGCCACTCTTCCTGTATTGACGTCATATCCTGGCGAAGTCTCAACGTCCCTTCCTCCATCTCACTCAAGTCCAGGCGAAGCTGACTGTGATTGTGGTCTGCTTGGTCGAGGTCTTGTCTAAGCTGCGAGCTCTCTTTCTTGGCGGATTCCAACTCTTGGCCAAGACGATAACTGTCGTTTTCGATTTTCTCAACGCTTTGAAAGAGCTTAGAGTTGTCTCCCTGTAGGCCTGTCACATCTTTGCACATCAAGTGTAAGTCATTTTCCACCGTCTTCAAGACCTTGTCACGTGCCTGCCACTCTTCTTGTATTGACGTCATATCCTGGCGAAGTCTCAACGTCCCTTCCTCCATCTCACTCAGGTCCAGGCAAAGTTTGCTGCTCGCTTCTCCAAGTGATGTCACATCCTGACAGAGCAAGGCATTCTTTTCTTTCATCGATGTCACTTCTTGCAGCAGACTCAAGCGGCCGTCTTTCAAGGCCTGTAAATCTTGCCTATTAGTATCTTGAAGAGCAGACAATTCCTTTCTAAAGGCGTCGTTCTCAGTTTTCAGATCAGCTACTTGCGCCATCAGATTGTCCACCCTGGCCCCCAGCGATATCGAGCCCCTGGAGTGGTCCTCGTCACGTGAAGCAGCAGGTGGTGGTGGTGATGCCTGGGCAGCAGAGTCCGCGTCTGGGGGATAAATACCCCTGCTCTTGCCCGCAATCTCCTCAGCAGTGTCTTCTTGGCCGCCTTCAAGGAAACCGTGGCTCGTAGACCTTACCCAACCAATGAAGTCTTGAAGGCTGCGGCGCAAGTTTGCCGATCTGCTCTCCGTCTGGATAGTGACGAACGATGTTTTCCTCCCCATCTTTAGTCGTTCCTGAAGATCCCGCATGTCTCTGGCGGTCAGAAGGTCTGCCTTCGCGTCTGCAACAGTTGAAGGTCGGAAATGACGGGGGGTTATCCTCTTTGGGGACGAGATCTGTCTAAGGGCCGTTCGCATGGTCTCCAGTCCCTCTCGCTCCTCTCTCAGCCGCGATTTGTGCGCCTCCACGACTGTTCGCAGGCGGCTAAGACAATCATCTCGTGCCCGTATGGTCGCCTGCATGAGGGTTGTGGAGTGCTGGGTCATGATGGCTTCTTTGACCGAGCGTGCTTGGTGCTTCAGTTCCAACTCCTCGTCTTGCAGCAACTCTATCACGGCCTGAACCATTCCCAGCTGCTCCTTTACTTTGAGGTCTGTGACAGTGTCCTCTTCTGGTTTTCCTTTGCTGGAGATTCGTCGCACTAAGTGCCCTTCGTTATCATGCTGCAGAAAACACTCCAAGCAAAGGCATTTTTCACACTCTGTACAATACACGATTGTCTCTTTGCCTTCAAGACGACAAAGGTCACAAACATCTGGCTGCGTTTGGTTAAGGCCCTCGACATAAAAATTTGTCTGAAACAAGACAATTATTTTGTAAAATAGTGTGTCTTCGTTGTGTTCCTGGAAATTTTAATAAATATTCTGCATAGTTCACATAAACACGAAACCTTCCTAGTAAAGTACATGACCAGCCTGGTGGAACAATTTATGTTAAACAGTACTTCGTCTATATAGACTAAAGGTGCATTTACATTACAGTAATTTTTACTCATAACAATGCTTTTGCAATAACTAGTCCCGACAAAGTAAACAAAGTGGAAAGACAGGCATACTGTAATCAATTCTTTGTTTCTCACCTGAAAGCCGGCCACACCGCCTGGAGGAATGAAAGATTCCTTGCGACAGGTGGGGCAGGTAATAAAGGTAGGCGCATTGTTGCTACTGTTATTGCTGCCATCGTCAGCACACCCCGATGTCTGTAATATACACACACGCGCATACATAATACAACTATACAACAAGAAATAATAGACATAGAACATTGTAATTTGAAATGTCAAAATGCATTTACTGAGAAGCTCGAATGGTGAACTTCACCTAGAAGTAGAGCAAATGTCATTCTATGAAAATAATATTTTTTCTTAACATTATTTTTCAGGTGAGGAGTAAAGTTGCGTCTTGAGTACAGCTCTAGATCGTGACACCGGGCCTGACCCTGAGTTAAAAACATGGTGAGGAAGCAATTGGTTTATTTCCAGTCCAGTTCAGCTTTGAAACGGTAACTTTTTTGTTCCGTAGTCGATTTCATTAAATGAGAGCATTATATATACATTAATGACACTTGCAGACGACACGTCACAATCGAGTATTCGACTCGTGACTGATGTTCATTGAAAACATTACAACATTACTGTGTGTGTGTGTGTGCAAGCTGAGTGACAACCGATTCAATGTTGTATGCCTTTGCGCCTGCGTGGCAGATAAAGCAAGTAGGACACGTCAAACCCGTTTTGAGACTCTTTCCCTACAGCGGTTGAGATAATTGTTTATCAAACTCAAGCACTTGAAATACTAAAACACTTCCTGACTATTAAGCAAGAGTATGTCAGCGGGCTGAATATTAATAATAACCTTTAACATGCACTTGACCTTCTAGTGACATTAATTTCTTCAAAGAATACAGTTAAAGGTTATGAATAAAAGTTGTAATGTGTTTATACAGAATATGTACAGGCAGGTACAACCGATTGTTATATTATCTCTCTTTTTCTCACTTGCTCGTTCGCTCCGTGATATAGTGCATTCGTTTGGTGATGCTGACGTGTAACGGGAACTGTTCTTAGCATGCTCAACATCACTCTTCACATGATGAAGTTTATAAAAAAAAATACGACTTTATTTATCCCAGAGTGCAAATAATAAATAAACAGAAATGAAATTTAAAACAAACAATAAAAGCAGTAAAGATTTAAGATTCTACCTGACTCAAAACAGCTAAAACTAACTAGTCGGATATTACCTGAGCAATGAAGCTGAGACACTGTAAACAGAATGTGTGGTGACACGACAGCAGTTTTGGTTGTCGCCCGCTGTAGGATTCCAGACACACGCTGCACGTGACACGAATGTCCAAGTCGACATCCTGCGCTTGAGCGGCCATCTTCAAGGTACGTGCTCTCTTTTTCTCTCTCCCTCTCACTTTGTGCGGGTGGTGTTGCTGTGACATGGGTTTCTACCTGTGGCGACTGGGGTGGCGATAAGCGTGAATTATGAGGCTCAATTTTCGGTTTCAGTTACATGGAAGCGACCTCGTGGATTTTCCTCTGACGTTTATCGTTCTACACCTCTCAAGGCTGGGAATGTGAAAAGTGGGGGTGGGTGGGTTGGTGGGTGGGGCGACTACATGGTAACCAGGGTGTGTCACGCACACACATGAAATCCTAAGATACCCACCCCTGGACCCAGACCTTTTCTCTGCACAAGAAAAATATAAACTTCTGTTGCTCCACTGACTTGATCTCTATGTATAGTATAAAAGTCTTTATTGTCTATTTCCTGTTTACAAAAGAGATTGAAATGTTTTCCTTGTTGATAGCTCCCGTAAGTAATAAACTACAACAAAAGTCACCTACAGTTACACTCACACTCAACCACTCAGCAACGATTATCAGAGGCACACCTGATTAGTGTTAATCGGGGATTGTTTGATGATATGCTTAGACCTTGATCACTAAAACAGATGTAGGGAGGGTTACATTCACCTTTAAGTGATTTCGCACTTTAGGGGAGAGGGGGGGGGGCTGGGCAAATGTCATATTCGGGGCCGAGAGCCGTAAGATTAGGCTATATACCGTATTACAAGAATCCCTTATCGCGGGGCTCCAGTTGCTATCCAGGCCGCCTCTGAACAGGAGTACCTGGAGAAAACCCTTGACGCCTAGTCCTGAGAACAGGTGTCACGTACAGAGTGCTGCGAAACGAAATCTGAACCCTGAGTTTCTCACTGCAGTGGTGGCAAGCGAGTGTTTTTACAACCACACTACCAGCTCATACACCGGGTCTCACGCGGTCCATGTTACATCTTGAATGACTGAAGGATCGCACCCTCGTCAGTCTCTCAGGCAATGTCATGTTGAAAATCATGCTGAACAATAGTACAGACTGAAACTGCTGAAAGAAGATGTGGTGATGGATAGCTGGTGATACATGCATACATGCACAGGCTGGTGAAGAGTAGGCTTTGTGCAGACAGGATTGGTACTAGCATTTAACTGAAAAAAAAGCGCCTGCAAGCATCCCATTAATTCAAGTAATGTTGATTTCTTCTGTTGTTTCGCGTGCGTTTTATTTTTTCTTTAGAACTTTATTCAGATAGTAATGTTGCGTACCCAGTGAACAAACCTACATAATGAATAAAAACAAAGAAAAACATAAAACAAAGTAATAACAATCAATGGCAAACGTTAGAGTAGGTACTGCCTCTTTTTATGTACAGAAAATCCAAATTCGTCAACAAAAACAAGTGTTAGATCAGAGTTCTGTAGTTCTCTCTACAGGTGTCTGGCTAGTGCAAAAAGAAAAAAATTATTATACACAAACGAAAAAGCTGCCTTCCTTTATATTTTTTTTTTTTTTTTTTTGCCAGGTACAACTTTGGTAAACCATATTTACAACTACGTTTACTATGTAAACACAAATAAATTAGTCTCTCATTCGCTTCGATATATCCAGGGTTGTCCATGGGACATATTTTCTATCCCATCCCATCCCATGGCAATTTTTGCCTGTCCCATCCCATCCCGTCCCATGGACGTTTCCCATGGGATTCCCATGGTAATAACATTCCTATGGACAACACTGCGCATTGCACACATGTTAACAAAGTCATGGCCTAATGAAACTGGAATAAAAAAAGTATTTTTCCTGTGCTTAAAAAGTCTGACAATGCAAATTTCAGCGTAAATGTATTTTACAATATCAAGTATCGACTACCATGGGAAATACAAATGTGTGCTGTCCCATCCCATCCCATCCCATGGGACGTTTCCCATGGGATTCCCATGGGATTCCCATTCCTATGGACAACACTGGATATATCAAGTAGTTTCCCTGAGTAAATGACCCTGAGGGAGGTCTCAAAGGGTTTTGTTTTAAATGTAATAATAAAGTTAAATGTAATAAACACGACAGCGATCGAATGATCAACGTCAGGAGAAAGTTTTGTTTTTGGAAAGGAGGAACTGAGGCTTATCAACTTGTCCCTGGAATAGACAAGGGTGAAGGACGATTTAATGATAAACTTTCTGAAATAGATACATTTAAGCAAGTAAGAGATAATCTTTCTTTTCTTTTTTTTTTTTGATTAAAGTTTGGACAGTTTGTTAGCGTAATAGCTTAGTTCCGGTCATCAACACAGCGGGGCGCGGTTATCCCAGGTTCAGATCTCGTTTCGGGCACGCAGTCCTTTCTCAGCATCTAGCTCCTGCCAACAGAACCAGTAGCAATAGCGCAGTAACTTCAACACCACTTTTATCCCACTGCCTTTGATTAAACTGTAGCTGAACTCAATTCCATTTGAGATTACCTCAAATCGTCGACTTGATATCATTCACGAAAAGGAAAATCCAGATTCGTCATCGAAGTGTTTCTATATCCGTACAACTTTTCTGGAAAAGGGTCATAACCAAACATTTTGAACTCCAGTGCATAAAGTTCTCGTACTTTTGCCAAAATGTCGTCAGGAACCGTACGGTACCCGTTTACCAGACTTTGTTCCTTCTGAATTTTCTGAACGTGCTCGTCTCTATTCGGATGTCTGCTATAAACTTCCAGCACGAGTTCCTTCAAGGCGTGTTTGTTGACGTGTTTATTTTTATTCCAGGGAAACGCAATGTCACTGGGCAGGTAGCCGTTGATCTGGAGAACCTGCCACAGCCGAGCAGCCAGGTCTGTGGTGTTGGTGCAAAATTTGAAGAATGATTCCTCGTACACGAGATAGACATCATCTATCAGCATGGTCATCTCGTGCCGCGCGTGCTTGTCGTAACTCGAGAACTCACTCGCAAAGCGAGAGAGGTTCAACTGTTGCAAGACGTAGCGCGCGTCCTCTCCGAAGGTCTCCATCTTGCCGATCACGTGAGGCCGGAACACGCAGGGGCTGCATAGCAAGCGGTAGGGGGCGAAATGCTCGTTCAGTGACCCTGGCGCGGTGCTGGTGACGTAATCCAGAAATTCCGAGAAGCTAATGTTCCTGGCGCACCGCTCGTCGGCCGTGTGGTTCCAGGGCCGCCGCTGCACTATTCGCCAGCCGTACATCTTCCAAAAATTGGGCAAGAGAAACTTGTCCACGTAGGCAGACCACAGGCGACTGTAAGGGTCACGTACGAACATGAACCGGAAGCGGTTCTCCAGGAAAGCGGGCGAGTTTGTGGCGTTGAACCTGACGCAAAAACAGCATACGTCGACATGAACACTTAGGAACAAAATAAAAAGGACGTTATGTGCGTTCATTACCAATAAACACGAAAACGTGATTTCTAATAGTGTCCTAACTTTGATCAACATTCTCCTGCCCTTTTCCGCAGCTCTATTCGGGAATGAGCAGAGGGGAAAAAAATGCTATCGTCGGCATCATCATATTCCTTGTTGCGACTGTCGTTGTCGTCATTATTACCTCGTCATCATCGTCGTCGTCGTATTTTATCGTCACCTTCCTGATCATCGTCGTAGTCGCAGCAAAACTATTAGTAGGTGAGGTATTAGGAAGGAAAGAAAAAGGGAGACATTTTAGTGGCCACGCGCCTACGTGTAACTGTCCTTGTGTCATGAGGTACTCACGCATAAACACGCATTTTCTCGGGGCGATTCTGCACTTGACGGCGGGTGAGGCTAAGTGGGTTGGAGTAGCTGACGCTGTACGTGTCCTCGTTCAACCAGCGGAAGACACTCAGCCAGAAGGTGCAGCTCGCCTGCGCACACAGACAACACCTGCGGTTGATCATATGCCTTGTTTCTGTTCTTCTCAGTTGAAAAAAAACTGTTGCGTAAAGTCTATGCAGGGTATTAAATAAATAATAAGAAAAAGAAGAAGAGACTAAATAAAATACAAGGTAATCATTACGAAATGAGTACGAAGTGATGACAGGCGGTATACACGGAGCATAAAAACTAGTTGTTCAAGGTAAGTAAATGTCATCTCGTGACAGTTTGGTATCAGGAAAGTGAAGAGTGAATAGATCGAACTTATCTCGGGGGCAGCTTTTTTTTTTTTCTTTTTTTGTGAGGGAGGTGCTCATCCCATCTTCCTTGCTGTCCCACCGCGAAGACGTACTCAGTTATAGCGGGCGTCCAAACACATCCGTGCTAATCAACTACCCGCTTCCGCTAAATTAATATCAAGGTCTAACATCACTTGTGTGCTGTAGATAAGTTTGGTTTTTTTTTTTTGTTCAAGTTAATTTACTTGCCAGTCTCTATTTATACACAAGTCAGCCATCACGCCAGCTTGTGTTTATTAACACTTGAGATGATACTCAGGGCACTGCTAGCAGGAAGAGCGATTACCCAGCTTTAACAACACTTCCTTTGAGTTGATCATTTGCGCAGTGCACTTCAATTTAAAGTTCTAAAAGGATGCAAAGCTTTTTTAAGTCAGTGAGCTGAGCTCAGCAGAAGATAATATTTCCCCAGATCTCAGTAAATTCTCCTTTTCCCAACGTTTCATTATAGAGGTACAAGCCTACAAACACACCAAGCAAAGCGATCAACCCTGTGATGTCAAAATGCCAAAAATTTGTTATTTTAATATACGATTCTAGCAAAGTTAACTGCAGGCTTGATAACATAAGTGTATCTTTATACATTTCATGTGTGTGGGAGCTCGTGCGCGATGGTGCATTTGATGCCCGCAACTTGCTCTTTCGTCTTCTTGTATGTTTATTTTTGTAAAACGCTTTAAGCCCGTCTTGACAGGTGGAATAACGGCGCTATACGTATAATTAAACCGTATACATGAATAAACAGTATTTTAACTTCTTTCTTAACATAAGTTGTTTGTGGGCTTGCATCTAAAAACGATGGCGACAGCTTAGCCCAGCGGTTCTCAACCTGTGGGGCGCGACCCCCTTGGGGGTCGCGACGTGCCTACAAGGGGGTCGCGAAGGTGGTCATTTTTTTAAAAAGTTTCTTATACTGGTATTAGTGAAATTAGTTTACATTGTGTAACCGAGTGGTGCGGGGGCTCAAACTCCAAATCTCTTCTCCCTATTCAAGTACACTGTCTCGGCAATGCAGTGACTTCTCACTTCCAAAACTCAAACACAATCCCCCTCTCAACAATAAAGCCTCCAATCTCCTCCTCTCACCTTTTGCCCTCTCTCCCCCAATCTCTCATCGCTGACTCCCCTCTCCCTCTCCAGTCACACCTCTCTTTTTTTTTTTAAACATCTAAAAGGCAGGCATTCAGGAAACGTCCATCATTCACACCCTTTCATTCGCACGTGCTCAGTCCTAGTACTACTCTATAGGTCCCTGACAGAAGGCCATGACCAGACAAGGGAAGGACACCACATATTACAAACAACTGACAAGATGAATGCTTTCGTCCGAAAAATTTCGTTTTGGACGCAAAAGACAAAAGTTTGGACTCACTGCATGATCCACCGTGAAGTTCTAGCTTCCAAAGACTTGAGTGTTGAGTTGAACACAGTGCTAACAGATGTCATAAAAATGGTGAACTTTGTAAAGAACAGTTCTGCCAGATCTCGTCTGTTTTCTCTGATATGTCAAGACATGGGAGCCGACTATGACACCTTGCTGTATTACTGCGAATCAAGGTGGTTGTCACGTGGAAAAGCTCTCGCAAGAGTCTTTGAATTGCGGGAAGAATTGTGGGTGTTTCTGGAGGAGAACTCTTTCAACAAGGCTAACCTGCTTAAGAACGACCGATGGCTGCTGCTAATGGCATATTTATCGGACATATTTGAGAAGCTGAACGTTGTGAATACTTCTATGCAAGGGAAGGACACCACCATATTACAAACAACTGACAAGATGAATGCTTTCGTTCGAAAAATTTCGTTGTGGACGCAAAAGATACGCCAAGAAAATATTTTTGATATGTTTCCGTGCTTGTGTAAGTGCAAGGCTGACAACTTGAATCTTGGTCAGGTGAAGAATGTTATTATTGCCCATCTAAACGGACTGCAAGAAAGGTTTCAGCATTACTTCGCTGAAATTGATGTGACTAAATACGATTGGATTCGTAATCCATTTCTGGCTGATCCTAGCACAAGCGGGTTGTCCACAGAAGAAGAGAAGCTCATCGACCTTTCGAGTGACCAATCCCTGAAAATGGTCTTCCAAACAACACCAGTGCCAACATTCTGGATTAGCATCAACGGTGAATATCCTCTCCTTTCTGAGAAAGCAATGAAAGTTCTGCTGCCATTTTCAACTTCATATATGTGTGAGCAAGGATTTTCAGCATTGGCAGCACTGAAGTCGAAATACAGAAATCGTGTGGACGCAGAGGCTGAGCTGCGAATAGCAGTGGGTACGAACATCGCACCCAGGTTCGCTTCTCTATGCAACAGCAAGCAGGCTCAACCTTCTCATTAATCAAAGTGAGTGTCCAATAAAATAATATTTATTAGCACCGCAGAATTTGCTTTAGTAAAATTTCATTAACAGTTATACTTCTTGCAGATACCAACTTTGTTCTTCCGTTGTTGATTTCCTCTACGCGGCGTTCGAGGTTAGCTAAGGCTCCCCCCCCCCCCCCCCCGCTCTTCCACCGACCTAGCTGGCTAAGGGGGGTCGCGGACGTACCGGTGTTCGTCAGGGGGGTCGTCACATGTAAAAGGTTGAGAACCGCTGGCTTAGCCTATCTACTGAAAAAAAACAACCCACAACAAACCTAAACTGTTGAACTCGTGTCGACCTCTATCCCTGTGGCAACTGTAGTGACAAGTGTGAGTACCTTGGGAATGACACAGTAGGCAGTGCGGCTGTCCGCGTGTTGCACCATACGGTACACGCGTCCTTCCGCGCTGGCAAAGCAGGCGTCGTCGCTACGTCGTCGTCTTCTGCTGTACACGTCACGAGTTTCGGTGCCGAGAGGACAGAGGCTGGTGGAGAGGCTGTCATCTGCTTCCTGGCTGAGCGCTGAACGCCGGCCATACCCCACTGCCACGGCCTTCATCGATGTCAAAAGTCGCATGGAGAAGACGGCTGCAAAATGAGGATCAATGACGTCAAAGGAATGAGCAACGGCTGTAACGCGAACCGTCAGAGGCGGGTTTGAATCTCTAGGTTCATGTCTGGTTCCGTGCAAGTGTCGTCACCATTATCCTGGGGATTGGGTGAGGGAGGGATCGGAACACAGCTGATTTAGACTTGCAGGGTGAAAATTTAAAGCACAGACATATGCACACATAAAAAAAAAAAAACAGGCGAGGGAACTCACATTTGTCGGATGCGAACTTAAAGATAACAACAAGTACCAGTGCTCCACATGACAACTTCAAGAGGCGCTTGCGATGTGCCCGCATCGTCATCTGAAATCAAAACACAACCGCGTTAACAAGACTATATAGAAGGTCCATCTTAGCACATGCACGGACATTTATACGAACATGCATCCTGTCGTTCTCTGGCATGCGCGTCATCGAGTAATTATAACATATAATAGCCTTTTGTGTAATTGAAAAAAACCTTTGTAAATCGCCCAACATAAGAATCATTGCGCTGAAGGGAAACAGCCAGCCCAAAAGTATAAATGGAGAATGTTACGAACAGGAAGAGAGCTGCACAGCTGAGGTCTATGGCCATGCAGCTGGCAGTTAGAAGCCTCCTATCAGCACGTGTGAGAGATTGTGGGTCGAGGCCTATCTGTCGGTCCAATGCACGCTCATCACAACGCATGTTACAGTGAAGAGCGCTCCAACCTGTGTACGACATGCGTCCCCAAAGAGCGCATGCGCAGTCTACATCGTGGCACAGCCTTACGGAAATCCTGTCACCGAAAGTAACCATTAGCAGAATTATAACTTCGAGACAGGACGGTCATGACTGCCTCCGCCACCATTTCGTGAACTAACAAAAACGTACATGCAGTTACCCCGTAATGTGACAAGCGATCGAGCTTACTTCCATGGACATGACTGCTAGGCTATAATTGCGACAAAGCAGTCCATCACTTTCGTTTTGATCGTCTGTCACGACGAACCGGTCAACAGTTGCGATTGTGGCGTGTCACATGCTGGCTCAGTACGGGCTTTAGTTTTGAGGGAAGGAGGGGGCAGGCCTGACGAGAGGGGGGGACAGGGGGGTTGGTGTACCCGGGCCCGCGGCTGTCAAGGGGGCCCGGCCTTGGTCAGTGGATTTTTTTTCTTCTTCTCCTTTTCTTTTTCTTTTAAAGAAAGGTCTAAGGACAGAACACCCGAATGTTTGCAGTCTATATTTTGTTACTGAATGAAGTGTAGATATTGAGATTCGAATTGTAAACATACATTATATACTGGGAAAATAATTTACGATTACAAGTACAAGGGGCCCGGAGAGGTCGTCTGTCCCGGGGCCCGGGCTGGCTCTCGGCGGCCCTGGGAGGGGGTTGCTGCGTCATGATCTGACGCAATTTTGTTTTTTTGCGTTTTTTGGCGGGAAACAAAAGTGAGAGGGTGAAGGATCTCGATGGCGGCGGACGGTAAAAAGTAAAGTCTCGAGTGAATTTTGGAAAAGAAGTGTCGTCTGCCAAGCCTCTGTCTTCTGGAGTGAAATTCCAGCTAGTGTTCCGGTCATGAGGACGTCTGGGGATGGTACGCGACAGTGATGTTGTTGAACCCTGACCTATCAACGCGCGTGTCGCGTGTTGTAATATGTTTTGGAGCTACGAACAAGAGAATAGGAAATATATTTACCAACCTGAGGCGTGGTCGCTAACTGGATAGATAATGGCTAGCAAATATCAGGTTTTAGCTGTAAGCTGTCAGTGATCCATCAAGCGGCGGGCTGTGCATGCAGCCACAGGTACGTACATGACAACTTTCAACAACTTGGCAAAGAACGATGACAAAGCTGTTGTGTTAATGTGCCCAGGGAAACATGGTTTAACTATTCCTGAATATGAAATGGCTCCAGTGTGTAGTGGAATGTAAATGCGATTAAAAAAAACGCGAACAGACGTTCTATACAGGAGCCATTGCTTTTATATCTCGTTTCGTGTTTACTGTGCAAATCTGCTCTCTTACTTACGCACCCAAGCAAGTGTAAGCGCTAAACACTCATCTCACGGGACCTGCAAATCATGCGTTCTATTCACTAAGTTTACCTTCTCCCCCAGTCTGGACCTCCGCCAAGGAAAGATGACTCACTTTCCTGTCCGCGCGCCAACTGAAAACTGATTCATCCACCACACACATTACACGCGCATGATATGCGCCGATTAAGATGGCCTGTTTGTTGAGCTTCTCGCGTGCCGCAAGCTACTACGTCGACTTCCTGGCTAGGGGCACCTGCACTACAGACACTGGAAAGCAGCTGCAATGGCCAGAAGCAGCGATCCACTCATCCATAGCAAGGGCGTGTCGGCAATGCAAGCTGTCCGCGGCTCATCTCGTTCGCAAAACATGACTAAGGGGATACAACTGCATCCAATTTTGTTATTGCGGTGATGAACGAGTTACGTCCCTGCCCACACCTGTGTCAGGGCTGCACAAAGGCTTGGTGTCGGCCTCCCTACATCTCCGTCCGAATAATCGTTGTCTCACGCAAGGCCGCTGACGCGTGACGTACACCGCACACAGGCAGATGTGACGTAACTGCGGACGAAGCTATGCGTGCACGCGCGTGGGTGGTGGAGATAAACTGTGGGAAGGTGCACTTGCTCGAAGAAGGGGGTGTCATGCTGAAGAAGAG
Organism: Pomacea canaliculata; assembly: GCF_003073045.1. Taxonomy (NCBI): domain Eukaryota; kingdom Metazoa; phylum Mollusca; class Gastropoda; order Architaenioglossa; family Ampullariidae; genus Pomacea; species Pomacea canaliculata. The sequence continues at coordinate 24,010,026 of NC_037592.1, forward strand.
ATGCACTGCAGATTCGGTGTACCATAAAGCCAGTATGAATATGATTGAAGGATATATGTCAAGCATATATGTATAAACCGACAGGTTTAAAAAAAAAAGAGAGAGAGATGAGGGGCAGAAATTTCAGAGGGTAAAGTCTTCTAACCTTTTTTGACTCTCCTGGGTTCAGCTCCCATCTCGGGCACGTTGTTCTCTCTCTGCATGTGGCATCTGAGTACATGGTTGGCTGTCTTGCCGTAATATAGCCTTAGTTGCTGACTCGGCGTAAAACAGTAACACCCCACCCCAACCTTTTTCAGTCGTTGGTGGTGGTTGGAGGGAAGTGTTAAAGACCTTACTTTGAGAGGGTAGGGACATCCTTAATCACTGTAGTGAGGTGAGAGAGGGAAAGAGGCAAAGCCAGACCAGTAACAAATGCGTTCCTGTGACTTTCGACAGGTGTCATGGCATATGCAAGTAAATGGCTTCATTCTCAGAGATATTTTATCTGTCAAAGAGGCTTTAAAAAATTATCTGTTCCAATCATTCCCTAGCTTTGACAATGACCCATTCTTATAAAATGGCCGCTGAACACTATGTAGCCTCGAGTCCAGGCTGCCATGCCTGTATCCTCCCTCTGTTCGGCGTCGCGCTCCTTGTAGTCCCTGCGATAACGTCTTCACCAACGGCAGGTACGTTAACCATAACATTAGCTGATGATGCAATAGGCACAGCAGCACGTGGATATAATTGCTGATAAGGAGATCGACGGGAATTACAGACACTCCCAGCTTAGTCCTTATTCTCCAGCCGTAAATCTGCATAAACTGGCCAAGGGTTGAATGTTGGGTATATAGAGAGAGATTCGTGTTATCACAAACTTGTGCAACTGGACTGCTTGCAGACGACTTTTTTTTCCAGTTAACTACCAGAACGAGGCTGGTGTTTACACATCTTCCGATTTAGTCACATTTCACCTTAACTACTAGAACGAGGCTGGTGTGCACAAAGTTTCAGGTTTAGTCACATTCATTGATTAGGCTCGCCGAAATTAACAATGGAGAACCTCACAAGAAGCTAAGCGTTGGTCTCGACAGACAGCAGTCCACCTATACACGTCAGTGGTGTGCTCATAATTGCACCAGGCACACACACACACAAATACGAAATGAATCTGCACATGAACAAAGAGAAAATGTAAAAAGAAAGAAAGAAAAATTCTGCACAGTAAAGGAATCTCAATTTAACTCCTTTCCCTTCTAGTTAACGGAATCCCCGATCCCGATGCTTGTGTTACCTCCTTCACAAATTTGCCTTCATCTCTCCAGGCTAACCCCTCGTGCTTGTGTTACCTTCTTAAAAAGAACTTTAGCCTCCGAGTTAACAAAGTCCTCGATGCTTACGCCATCTGCACACAGATCTTCCAGTCAAGAGCGCTACCTTCGTGACAGCTCTTTACGACATCGGGAGAGGGGAGTGGCCTTCCTTCAGCCGCTCCTTCAACCAGTACCTACGCCGCCTGCACCACCTCCTGCAGCTGGAAGTCGACATCGTCGTCTTCGGCGACCGTAGACTGAAAGCGTTCGTCCGCGAGCACCGACAGACAAACCGCGCCAGGACCACCTTCGTGACGAAGCCCTTCTCCAAGCTTGACGCCTTCCGCCACAGACCGTACATCGAGGACATCATGGCGTCGGCTGAGTTTCGCCAAGACAACGAGCTGCTCGCGCACCCTGAAGCCTTCTCCGCCGATTACGTCATTCTGGTCAACAGCAAGGCGGCGCTGCTGGCGCAGGTGGTACGGACCAACCCCTTCAACAGCTCGCATGTCTTCTGGATCGACGCCGGCTACGTTGCGACGGAAGATGATGAGGGGGCGTGGCAGGTGCAAGTGCCACCCAGAACAGCCTGGCGGCCCCGTCCCCTGCTGGAGCTGGCAGGCCGCATCACCTACATCGCCCTGCACAGTCCCAGCCTCTTCGTGAACGTTACCGACCTCCACAAGCTCAGCGCGGAGCCAGCTTTCGCCGGCGGTTTCTTTGGAGGAGACGTAGGTGCCGTGGCGTACTACGACCGGCTGTTCCGCAAGAGCTTCCTGCGCCAGCTGGCTGACGGGATCGCGGACGACGATCAAGGCACGGCGTTCGCGGCCTACTGGGAGCAGCCCGGCATCTTTAATCTGGTGCCTGGCTCCTGGTTTGACGCTTACAGACTCTTCCACTGATCCCATGAGGCCGCGGTAGTTCGATTTTTTAATATTAATAAATGCAAAATTTGTAAAGCGAATACTCAAAACTCCTAAGGAGCATGCCGTTTGTTTAAATTTTAGTCTAACGATTAGGAATGTAGTAATAAAAGGAGCTTGAATTGCTTGCACCGATGTCCATATGTTTAGAAAAGGGAAAAACATCTGCATCACTGTCCATTACACATGTATAACAACTGCTTGCTTTTGTCAGCTTGACATTGTACCAGACAGAAGCTCTTCAAAGAATCGTGTTTATCTTGTCACTTCGTCACTTCTTACAGACGCTTTGCAAAGGGTTAAGGAAATGAAAGACGGAAGCCTGATGGTGTCGCAAGATGACAGAGTTCCACTGAGGCAGACGTTTCATTCCTGGAGGTAATTGAGATCATTCTAGAGCAAGGGTGAACCTTTTAACCTCCAAGGGCCATTTTGATATTTATGACTTTCGCGGGTAGTAAAAATGAGCCTGCTCTGTTTGGTGATGTATTTTCGCCACACTTCTCCAACGTGTACAATCCCGGCCTTCCTGGTCTCCGAGTCACCACAGTCCACCTTTTCGTAATTAGGTGCGCGAAAACTATGCTCTTCCACAGCAAAACAGATGTTTGTAGTCTACATGTTTTAACGGAAAAGTTCCTAGAGAAGACTGGGTGGGAGGATGGGTGGATGTTTTTTTACGCCGAGCCAGCAACGAAGACTACATCACGACACGGCAGCCAGCCCTGTAAACAGATGCCACATGCAGAGAGAAGAAGTGGGTCGGAGACGACAGCTGAACCAAGGACAGCGGACTTTCACTGTATTGGGGACAGGCACTAACCGTTGCGAAGCCTAGAAGAGAGAGTATATAGTAACATAACCTTTTTTCCTTAATGCCCAGGTTTATTTTTGGTTGTGCAGTGAAAGTACATAAATTTCAATGACTATTTAGTACACACATACCCTCTCCTGATGTTGAGTTTCCACATGAACAAAAAAAGCCCAAACTACTTTTTTTTACCCGCCAAAGCTTTTTAATTTGTTCATCCTTTGGAAATCCATGAAAGGATGATGTTGAACACTTGCAGACGCGTTTACAATCATACAGTTGATAGTAAACACATTTATACTCCAAACAGGCCTTTAAAAAAAAAAAGTAAATTTTGATGGATTTAATTTTCAAGCACAGGCTGCAGTGGCTGGCTATATGTGTTTATCTCTACCTTTCACTGGTATCTTACACAAAGCCAGCATTTAAGGCAATGTGTTATAGAAAGTAGCCAGCCCTGTAAACCGTAAAAGCAGGACCCACACCTAAATCATTAGCCATTAGAGAAGAAAAACATACTGTGATATAAACAGATGAGACACATCAGAGGTTTGCTCATTTATAAGTTCTCCCCTAAAAAGAAAAAACCCCAAAATACTGCACAACACCAATGATTGATAGCAAAAAACCACATCTACAATCACCATGCTTTCAGACTCATCACTGCAACTCTCCATCAACACACCACTTGAAGGCATTACGAAACATTCTGATCCATGGGGAATATGTCAGCTGTGCACGCATGTCTGGTGGCATCCACGGACACTGCCAAGCCAGCGCACATCTTTCAGGATGAGGCATCATTGCTAAGTGCCGCCCATCTTCGGAACACAGCCCAGCTATGCCATCAGCAGACCCGTTTGGATTTAGAGGGTAGACCGTGCATGGCTGGCCATCATCTCCTACAAAACGCAGCGAGATGAGGTTCTTACTTTTTACATGAGTGGATATGTTTCGGTCCTTGAACACCATCCGCCCTGAAAAAAGATAAAGATAACTCAGTCTAAAAGAATTGCTGTAAAATAAAATACATTGTTTCCTTTGACATCTTAAATATGTTGTTAAAATTACCTTTAACATGATGTGTGCTCAGTAATGCCACATTTTGCTTATTTTAATATACACTTTTCATATTGTTATGTCTGTCATAACAGACACCCACATACCTCTTAAAGTATTTTTTCCAAATAGCTCATGCTAAGAACATCAGCAAACATCATGCAGCCAAGCAATAAGTGACACATTCTTTCTCATAACAGCACAGCAATGTACACAAACACAACAGGCACACATACATTTGCATGCACCGACATACACTCATACAAGATTAATGCCTGGGCACGACAGCTCACTCACCCTCGCCATGTGAGACCCACATGCCAAACACTGTGTCTTCCATCCCATGCAGCATTATGGCTGGGCATGAAGCAACTCGGACAGTGCTAAAACGAGATTCATAGCGCTGAGACAAGTTGTGGTCAAGGAACACTCCCTGCAGAGGTTCACCTTCTGGAGCTGAAAATCAAAATTGATGCTCATATAACAATCATAAATTACCCACAGAAATAAATCATTCACTTTTGTTGATCTTAATACCAAAACAGAATCAAATGCTCAAACTAGCCTAATACTAGAAGGAAATAATTCTATTTTATTTTCTATTCAGCAGCAGATTATTAAAGATTTCAAAACTGCTTTTGACTGGAAACAAAGCACTTGTGATTGAATACATATTAAAATAGTTGTGACTTAAAAAAAAAAAAATACATATTTGTTTTTAAAAGCAAATTAAACTAATTGTCCTAAACAAATTTTGAGCTTGCCTGTGCCTGCAGGAGCTACCCAGCCAAGCAAGCCCATCAGCTGACATCCATTGCACACTCCCAGGCTGAATGTATCAGAACGAGCCTTGAATTGACCCAGCTGGTCTCGAACGGTACTGTTGAAGCGAACTGTGGCTGCCCATCCTGCAGATATCAGACAAACTTTGATAATAACTGAAAGCCTCCGAACACACGACCATTACTTCTATTATATTAACTCTGCTGTTAATGTACTGTCTCCCATAATTACAGTTCTACCAATTTTGTATCCCTTGCAGTCCAAGGTAAGAACTTTTTACATTGAGCATCTTTCCACTCTCACAAACAATCATGGCTTACCTTTGGCTGAGCCACAGACATCAGCGTAGCTGAAGCCTCCAACAAAAGCCACACCACGGAATGCATCAAGAGTTACTTTCTGGTCCATGATATCTTGCATGTTCACGTCCCAGGCCTCAAATCCAGCGAAAGTAAAAGCTGCAGCCATCTCCCTGTCTCCATTGCTTCCTTCTTCCCGGATAATTGCAACGCGAGGAGGTGACTCTGTAAAATCAAACTGTGTCTGTTGAAACTAAATAATTGATCCTTGTATGCAAAGAGGCAATAGAGAAGTACGAGCTTGGGAATGCACAGCAAGATGTGTAATCTGTACTGTGGGTAAGATGGCAGAAAACAGACAGAAGGCTGATGCAGTAACCTTGTTACTTAGATCATGATAGAACATTGTTAGACCTACTGCCTCCTCTTATTTTTGGACGAGAGAAACCTAAAGAATTTCTGAATTTGCTCGTTTAATGCTGACTGAAAATGAGATTCTTGTAATCCAGTAAGCAGGTCTTCTATCTAACACACTGCTTTTTAGTACCTTGCCATCATATGCCCTTTTTTTTTTAAATTGTCTCAGCATATACCAGTGTATGTGGATTAAGTCTGCCAAGATGGATGAAACAAAGAGAATAAAGCAGAAGATAGTAACCACAAACTCACCAATAGTTTTGGTAATAGGTAACATGGCATCAGGATCGAAGGTCAAAGTATATGGTGGGGCACAGCGATTCTTCAACCCTTCTTGTTCTTGCTGCACACAGTGTACATTGGCTTGTCTCCTCTCCAGCACAAAACTGGTCTCTTCCCAAATGTCGCGGAGCTCTGTCATGGCAGCTGTTAAAACTGTATTGTTACCCACAGAAATCTGAATCTGAAATTTGAAATAAAACACCACAGGTGTGACAAGCAGTTACCAGCAAAAGGATCACAAAAAATCCAGCTGTGCTTAGTCTGACAAAACAATGGAACTCTTTCCCTTTCAGTGTCTGCCACCTACCTTAACTGAATCCTTTAAATGTGCGCTGAAAATGCACTTCTTCCTTAAGCATCACTCCCAACAACAGTCTACATGACACTAGTCCTTTATTGCACCCTTCTCTCCTTTTCTACTTATTGCTACTTCCCTACTCTGTCTTCTGTTGCAAAATCACAGCACTCTCAGTCCTTGTTACTTGGTTTCTCTTTGCATTTTCTGTTTGTCTTTTATTCGTCATCAGTGCTGTTGTTTATCCTTCTATAATTCACATATTATTTGTTCTGTCCCTTTTATGTTGTCCGTGTCTCGTTCTTGTTCTTAGGTGCTATGAGCATGCTCCTTATGAGTGTAAGCATGCGCTTTACAAATCTTGCTTAATCTGCTTACATTGGAAGACAGTCCAAACATCATATACTGATTTCAGACCAATGACCTTTAATAAACACATGCACACAAACTGCCTTGTCAAAAAAAAAAAAATATGAGAAAAGAGATGTCTATAAACCCAAGCACAATCATCTTTATAAATACATGTTCATGTACCTACCTGCACACCTCTTCAACCAAGTGAATACACCAGGGGTCTCAAACACGCGGCCCGCGGGCCGTATGCGGCCCGTGAAACATTTTTGTGCGGCCCGCGGTCACGTCCGCGGTGTATATGTATGTTGTGCTTGGTGTTTTTTATGGGAACTACATTTTGCTTTTTTATTAGTGACAGAGACAACGTCAACTTATTTTAATAAACTAAACTGCCTGTGCATTAATAAACACACTTAAATGTTAATGTCAAGAAATAATTTAAAAACGTTTTTTAGCATTTTAGACTATATGCAGTAACAGTAGTGTGTGCGTAAATTTAATGAAAAAAAGCACATTTCTTTTCGTGGTCGGCCCGCTGACTGGCTGTTACTTTCCACTGGGCCACCTGCTAATATGAGTTTGAGACATACCAAGAGAATACTCTACACATACAACTGAATTTTTAAAGCCATTCTCATGACACAAGGATTGAAAAGCAGGAGACACCTTAACAAAGGTTTCAATATAATTAACAAGTTTTCTTTTTTTGACTACCTGTGGTTTTGCAGGCGAAGAGACTGCACAGGATGAACCAATCAGATGGCATGTAATGCCTGCTGCACTGAACTCTCCACACACTACCTCAGCATCTTCTGGTCTTGTCTCCAAGACCAATCCCACCTCCTCCGCAAACAGCACAGCCAGTGCATTGTCTGATGATGAATAAATATTAACAATAATAGGTAATCCTAACCCTGACTCTTGCATGACTACAACTTATTTAGCCTATAACTTACTAAACAAGTCCACAAAACATCATTTCTTCACTAACATAACCAAAATGACAGGCAGGATGCATAAGAATCCATGTAAGCTCAGGATATTTCTCTGAATTACCTTCACTCTTGGCATCTCCAGCAGCCTGCATTCCAGAAGGAACGTTGATTGTGAGACCACAGTTACCAGCAAAGGCCATCTCAAGAACACATGTTATCAGTCCACCATCACTGACATCATGGCCTGCAGTCAACTTGTGTTCTGATTTAAAAACAAAAGGCTGCTGATAATGGTAAGATTTTGGCAATCACTAATTCATTAGATAAACACAGTCTCATAAATACTGAGACTGAGAGGCATGTGGGGTTGGGGGAAGGGGAATGAAAACAGAGATTAACAAAAAGTAAACTTGTATTCAGGCACATAAATAAGCTATCAAGTGTTTATTCTGACACTCCACATGTGGCTTGTTGCATAACAAATGTGTGTTTGCACTTTTCTAGTTCTTATACCACCTGAGGAAAGAAAAAACATACTGAACTCTCCCAATCCCCCTTTTCTTTAGTCTGAATCCATAAAGAGTCAGTAAAGGAATTTTAACTTTTTGTCACGAGAAATTATTGCTCCTTTTTAACAAAAGAGCATTTTTTTGGTTTGTTTTGTTTCACTAAGCTCTAAGCTATGAAAGCTAGCAAAATGGACAGAGCAACAGAAAAGGGAAAACAAATAAAGAGGAAAGGGAGAAAGAGAGAGAGAGAGATGTAGCTGCAAAGTCTGTAAGTTTCAAAAAAGAAAGGATTTCACCTGTAAGAAGTTTCTGCACAATGTTGAAAACAATGACAAGGTGGCTGGGGTCATCCAGATCTGGAACTTCATCCCCAACTTGTTTAAAGCATTGGGCCAGAGCACTTCCTCCTAATCTGTGCTTCCCACTTCCCAGAGTAACCCACAGTAAGCTGCCTTGCCCTCCAGGACACTTGAGGTCAGGGGTGACAGTGTCTCTTATATCAGGGCAACCACATAAGTTGACACCACAAGTGTTCCTAAGGATATCCAAAAAGGATTTTGCAAAATGAATAAAAAGGAAGACATACTCTGTTTTGCTTTGCATATTTCATTTATATAAACCTGTAAAATACATCTGCAAAAGTACATCTATAAAGGTTAGCACAACTGTATTATGAAACCAATTGTTCCATGGCACTGTAATAGTAGTCAAGTCATTTCCAATTAACTACAAAAATAAGTGCAGAAATATTTTCTGTTAACTGACTGAACAACAAAATTTAATAATAAGTATTTGTTAGACAGCCTTGGCTGTAAATTACAGATGCAGTTGCATGAAGCTGTAAGAGTGACAGGACCTGGCTAACAGGAGCTCTTCATGCATACCTGGTGCTTTGACCACTTCACTTCCTGTACGAGCCGCCATGCTGAGCGAGTCTTTGCCCCCATCAACAGCGATGCCGAGCTGCTTCATAACATCACACATAGCCTTGCAGGCTTCGACAAGGGCTGCCCCTTCACCAGGTAACTTGGCAGCCCACATCCAATTTCCACTGCACTTCACATCCTATTGATACAGCCATGTCAAGAGATTTCAGCCTGACAAGATTTTCATGGAACGCAGGAATGTGGATAAATCTATAAAATGTTCTTGAGCTTTCACAAAAGACAAATCTGATGGGAACTGTAATTTATATACATGTCTGACATGTGTTATATGTATAACGTCTGACTTGTCTGCATGTGAAATGTTTTACAATTAATATATAAAATATACTTATTAAACCAATAAAATGCTGCTGAAATTTGCTCTACTTTGGACATGCTGACAGACTATTATTACCATTTATTCGCCTTATGGTACACCACATTTTGAGACAACCCACAGATGACTACTTCTGACCTTCAGAGCTGTGGCACGAGCAAACACCAGGTTAGTGAGAGACTCAGCAACAGACAGTCTGGCTCCACAAGCTGAATCTACTAGTCCCTTCACAGGCTGCTCACCAATGGCTGTTGCTGAACCAACCTGCAACAATGTAAAGCCAAGCATGTATTTACACAATTACAGGTGCATTTGTAAGTGACAGAGATAAGAGGAAGTGTTTTAAAATTTTCAATCATACCTTCTTAGAATGAGTAACATTTGAAACAAAATAAAGCAGAATTTATTTTCAGCCCAAAACAAAAGTGTTGGGAGGGGGGGAGGAGAGGAGGTAACAGTGTCACTGGGAAAAATAAGGAAAAAAATGCCTTCTAAGACAGAACTTGAATAAAAATAAAATGGCCTAAAATGAATAATAAAGTGACATTCTAACGTAGAGGAAACAAATTTTTTACTGTGTCAAAGTATGAAATAGCGACAACAGCCACATCTGCCAGTGGAGTGTGCAGTGGACCAACACATTGCTGCTGTGCTACTAGACCTGTCACCGACCGATCCACCTTCAGACAAACACATCAGATCTTAATAACAAAGGCTCACAGATAACTCTTAGATACACAAGCAGATTATATGTGCAGAATATAACAGCATGAATAATAATGAAAATATGGTTGGATTACAAATACTTCAATCTATTCTAAAGATATTGATTACCTAAGGAAATGTACCTGATAAAATACTACTGAACTGTGCTTATATGAGTTCAAAACAATTTATAAGCTTGTACATGTACATAAATGTACACTTAAACACAAATCATATACAACAATATTGGTAAAAGCTATATAACATAAAGAAGTCAGTGAATTTTGAGAAATGTCAAAAGTCTAAATCAAATTAAAGCATCTGCCAAGTGTCACCTTGTTAGTAAGATATCGCTTGCTGGCCACTGATGGAAGTCGTAAAACTCGAGCCAATGCCTCCTCAACAAGGAGACTGCTTGGTAAAATTAGAGGGTGCAAATCTGGTTTGCTACATGTCAGATTGAACACCTGCAAGATTAAAAACAATTTCTTTTACAATGCATTCTCCTGGCAACACATTATAAGCATCTCCATGAATATTTGTAAACAAGGGAAAGAGGCAGGAAGACACAGATTATTGTAACACAGTATTACTTCATTATTTTTCTTCTTTCAAGATAACTGTTATTCTACAGAAACCAAAGAATAGCAATTTCTAAGAAAACTTTTCAAAATCTGTTATGATGAACAACTACACCTTTCCAAGATTTAACACAACGTGCTTGATCATAAATTTCTGACAGGTTACTTTTTCAACCATCATATAAGGTCTGCTTTCATGTTCTTCTAAAAGTACTTATGTTGCACTAGCCTCATATGCTTCAGATATTCCAAAATACTGTTGTCTGTTAATTACTTAAAACAGTCTGAGAGCATGGATACCTTGCGAGGCATGGATGCCAGAACACAGTCAAGATCAAGGTCAACTGGCAGGCGGCCTGCAGCTTGAGATCCACAAGACCTGCTGAAGTTCTGCAGTTGTATCTGAAAAATAACATTCATAAAATATTTTAAAAGTAAAGTCCTAATTCTAAAAGCTCTTCTGATATCTACCTACTTATCAGAGTGATTAGAGGAAAACAAAAAATAGCAAAAAATTCTAGTCAAGACTTCATGGTTGATACAAACAATAAAGAATTGAAAATGTTCTTACCTTCCCTGAACCCAGTTATGGTTCCAACAAAACAAACAGGACACCGTTCTCTCTGACCAAGCTTCTGCAAATTATCTTCATCTTTCTGTTGTACCAGTAGGGCATTACTCTCCTGGTACTCTGCCCCCCAAAGCTCCAAAATACTTATTGTTGGGTCACCCAGCTGAAACTTGTCTGCCCAGATAACTGCACCAGCTGGCTCTACAATTTCCTTCAAAACGTTACCTATCAAAGGCAAAAAAAGTAAATGGTTTCTTATAGAGGAACACCGCCTGCATGTCCATATTTTAAGAAATCAAATTAGATGTTCTAGCAATTCTTTGCTGATTAAAATAGCAAGACCTACCACTCTGAAGATTCATAAGTGACACATAATGTACTGTCAGGTGATTCACCTGATATTCAAACCTACTGGTTTCAACAATAAAATCACTGATAAACTAATAAATGTCTGTTATCATGAATATCCCAATAAGTTAAGAAATGAGAGACTGAACAGTCACCTGAATCATGCGATTCTTCCTGAAATGTTTGATCAAAATAGAATGAAATAAGATGACTGATGCAACAAAGCCACCTACAATACATTGCCTGCCTTTGACAAGCAAATATATACATGTAAATGCCTTACCATTGCCGCCAGCACCCTGGTCATGGATGCTGCAGATAGGGTTGTCTGCCCCCTGCTCAGCACACGCTCGAATGACACGATTGAGCTTCTGCTCCATCTCAGCATCCCCACGTTGTACAGCACCAAAGTCAAGGTCCACTTTGTTGTCACCTTGCACCTGCACCGAGGAGGCCGCACCCCCACCAACACCAATACGGTACACAGGACCTCCTACCTTCACCACCTCCATGTCTGAAATATCACATAGCAATAATGTTTGTCAAGACAAGAGTGGCAAGCCTTGTACCAGACAATCAGTCCAATCTTTGACGATTGTGAACTCAAAGAGGTAAGCTGCTTCAAGTACTTGGGAGGCACACTCTCCAAGAATGGCATCTCTATGCCAGATATCTGCATCAGAATCGTAACAACAACAGCGGTGATGGCTAAGGTAGATAGGACCTGACATAGCCATAAGATCTGGTTCACTACCAAGTACAATCTGTACAAATCCCTGGTAGCACTGATCCTACTCTGCGGATGTGACGTGGACTCAGTTCACCGAAACGGAAAGGAGAATCCAGGTATCTGACAACAAATGTCTGAAAAGGGTGCAACTGATCTCATACAGAGAACGAATTTTTTGTTTCTTTAAAATTATACTTACACTTAAAACATAAAGTATACTACCCACCACCTACCACCAGTGTTTTACCCCTTTACACTGCAGGCTTAGTTCAAAAAAATTATGCTCATATCTACCCAGAAGAAAATCAAATAAATTTAATAATCACTCTAAATGGAACATTTACAACATAGCATCATAACAGCCTGATAGAACATGTTTGTTTTTTTAAAGGGAAAGAGGAGGAAGGCACAATGTGAATATGCAAACATGCAAATAAATTTCAAAATACATTTAAGAAATCCCACCTGTACTGGGCTTCATTTTTGTCACATGCTGTCCATCAAGTGTTCCAATGCCGCCACTGAACATAATTGGCTTAATATACTCTCTGCGTTCACCACCTGGCAATCTCTGACCAAATGAGCGAGCAAAGCCAGCTAAGACTGGTTCTCCAAATTTGTTTCCGTAGTCTGATGCACCATTACTGGCTTCAACTGCTATTTCTGCAGGCGATGCAAAATTTGATGGGTATTCTTCTGGATCTTCCCAAGGCAGAATGTAGTCTGGTTAAACAGTGTTTAAGAAGAGAAATGAGTTTGAAATAAAAGCTTCTGACAACTCAACATGTTAATCTTATATCTGCTTCTGATGACTGTTACTTTCTGTTTTTAAAATACTAATATCTGTTTTACTTAATTTTGGATTACAAGCACTTGTCAATGTTCCGCACTGAACAAAGAACTAACCCAAAACAAAGGTATACAGAGTAAATATTTTGATGGTCAATAGCAGTAAATATGATGCACAAGATTTACTGATATTACAGCTGTTACCATCGCGAATAAATTTTTAAGAAAATGCAAAATCATTAATGCTTTTATATATACATAAATCTCCTCCACCCTATATCTGCCTCTGAGCTATTCAACAGAATGATTGAGACAACAATGTTAATAGATAACAGCCATCACACAGCCAGTAATCTGATGCTAACCTGGAAGCAAAAGGTTTCCAAAGGAGTATCCAGCAGTACCAGCTACAACATGAGCACCTCGACCTGTGCTCTGTACATCTCGGATTCGACCTCCTGTGCCTGTTGTTGCACCAGGAAATGGAGCTACACCTGCAATTAAAAACACCCAAACATTGAACAATAAGCAGATTATTATAAATATCATTCCAATTATTATTATCATTATCGCCATTATTCAGACACAAATATTCATAAAATAGATGATATGATTTGATAAATTTTACATATGGAAGGTTAGTCTGTTGAAGATGGTATTATTATTATTATTGAGACATATATATTTAGCCTTCTTCTTCTTCTAGTTCCTAGTCGCCCCCAATGGAGAATAGGGCCACAATATATTTATTATTCAGAACCAAATCCCTGATTACCTGTAGGAAAGTTGTGTGTTTCAGCAGTAAAGATAATATGCCTTGTAACATTGTCTTTAACTTCAAAAGGTCCTGGAATGAAGCTATTTTTAGGAGTAAGTATTTTACTTGTGTAGCCTTTTATTCCGCTGAAAAAATACAAATAGCATGCAAGTTGTAACACAAAAAATGAATATGTAAAAGCATGAACATGTAGACACTCATGTGTACGCATTAGTAAAGACAGCAAAGCCATTGGTAAGATTAACATTTTTAATCATTAAGGGAAGATTTTCCCAACATTTTCTTTTCACGTCTTGTACTGCCATTAATATTACCACACATTAGTTACAGCATGTATTAACACTTTCCTAGAATTTTGCATCAGCACACTTTTTCACAACCAGTGCCTGTTTCGCACACTGTACAGTGTCACAAAACACTTTGTGTGTGTGTGTGAATGAATAAGGAAAGAAACTGTTGGTACCTTTAGGAACACTTCTATGATTTTTTTCCCCTTAGGAAGCTTAAAAAAATAGTCAACCACTCAGGTATTGTTATATTTGAAAGTAGGCAATGAGTCAGTCAAAAGAAATATTCAAGAACAGTTGCCAGTTACTCAATTTGACATGTATCTGTACTCAAACAGCTGGAAATGACAAGAAAATAGTAATGTTTGAAATCTAATTTCATTCTTTAGCATTTTATGTTTGTACATATATAAATGAGGGTTTGTTTTTTTTCATTTCTGCCTTGTAGTCTACTTTAGTGACGGTCTGATGTACATGTTGGCATAGCAAAAAGTGATTTTTATTTTCAAACGATACCTGCTGTTGTCATTGAACTTGATAACATTGTTGTCATTGCTGTGTTGTTGAGTGGACATGATGAGGGAGAAGAGAGAGTCTGGCAGTTCCTCCCCATTGATCACCATATGCCCCTTGAAGAACCAATGCCGGCTGTGCTCACTGGCATTGAAACAGAACGACATAGAAGATACTGGCATGTCAAAGTAATTATCCTGAGTCATCAGACCAAGAGGAAGAGGCACTACTGTTTCCTCTTAAGTGACCACTGCAGTAGTCTCCCGTTTTTCTCTGCATTGAGCTCAAGCCCTTTATCATGAGTCTTCAGATCCACAGTTGTCAGAAAATGACATACTACCAATCTTTTCCTTCCTTCAGAGGCATCAGTGTTTCCAGCATGTATTGTGTATGTTACATGTAATTTCTTTTTTGACGACAGACATTTATTTACCTATTTGACTGTGCAAGATCAAAACATTCAACACTGGTAGGGTTGCGCTTGATTTTCTCTACAAACATCTTTGTGTAATAATCCAGGTCCCAGTCATCAAATGCTAGTCCTGCGCATACAGACAACAGCAATGCCACAGGTTTTAGAGAAAGTGGTATAATATAAATAACAATCTAGTGATGATCATTAGCTAATGTATGGACGCTGCGGCAGAACCACATTATGGCCTGCAGTACCCATGTAACAAGACTGAAATGATAGACAATTATTTTGGAAGAATAAAAATATGTGTATACTCTCTTGCTCCAAAACTAGTCTGGTATGACTAATGTAATATAAACAGGTTTTGCAGAACATATTCTCATGGTTTAAATACTTAAAATTATTGTTCACTGTCCAAGTCTATAAACGAGTAAGAAATGTATAATTACACAAATTAGTGGGTATATATTTAAGATTTAATTTCATGATAAACATCCTACCCAAATCCTTGTTTGCTTGCTCTAATGCCTCCCTGCCTTTTTCAATAACATCAACTTCGAAGATATTATCAGCATGAACACTCTGTTCAAACGTTGTCAGTGGTTCCATGTAGCGACACTGTGTCATGCGGTCATGAAGTGCTAGCACCAATTTCTCTTCCTCTTCAGCCAACAGACTTCCTTCTCCCTCAAAATTAAGAAGAAAACGTGTTGAACACTCTACTCTGGTGACTCGATGCAGACCAACTGATTGGCAAATGGACACACAGTTTGTAGAAAAGGGTGTACAAAAATTTAATCTGAAAGAGGAAAAAAGGCACAAATGTTTACCTAAAATCACGTCTTTTCATATTTTTTGAATTTAAAGGAAAAAAGTGAGAAAAATTTTAATTCATGGTTACACTGAAGGGTCAGACTGTCACATACATAAATAAAGAAAAAAGTATTATTAACTTTTAATTAATGGAGCACAAAAGGTCTACATCTGTAAGTAAGCCTGTTCACTGTTAGTTGCTGCTTCATCATAAAAATAAAATAAAAGCGCAATTTGGGGTTAAAAAAATCATACAATTTTTTCTACAGATGTACTGTAACACTGAACAATGTGCTGTTAAATACACTGCAACAAACTCAACAAAATAATTGCCCTTGTGGATGAATAAAGTTGTATTGAATTGAAATAATGTATAACATATGAATTACACATGCAGAATTTCCCTTCTTGATTCTCACCTTGGCCCAATCTCCACCAACAACCCAGTCTGCTCTGGCTTAAAAATGGAAGCAGTTGTTAGATGGTCTTCTTGAAATGGTGTGGATAAGACCCACATAAGACACTCCAATTCATCCTCAGTAAGTTCTTTGTCCAAACAGATATAAAACACAATATTACATCTGGCAGACTTTAAAGACTATTAGTTTATTTTCACATCTCTGAACAGAACAGGAAAATGCAAGCAGTTGACAGTCCCTGAACAGACTCTCATGACAAAAACTTTCCAAAACAAAAGAAGATATACAAGAAGACAAACAAGGAGCCTGCACTACATAATCTCACAGGATATTATGCCTCAGATTCTGAAAACCTGTTAAACTTTAAAGGTCATCCCTTACTTTCAAGGTGTGAACTCTTCATTGGGTGGATGGTTTCTCAAATCCTACCAAACTGAAAGTACAAAGCTACCAATGGCTGTTATATGTTTTACAGGGATATAGAATTATTTCTTTGAAGTAGTACCCACAATAACTTAAGGTTTTAAAAATTCCACATAATGCATTTAGTATAACTGCGATGTACACATACCATGGCCATCCACATTAATATAGAAGCATATTTCAGTTTGAAGCTCCACACACTTTCTGTTTACAAGCTGACAGTTGATCTTGGTGACAACAGCCTCCTGGCTGCCTTCAGTGAGAGCAGGGTTCTGATAAAGTCTAAAAATGTGTGGCATCGTAGTGTAGCAAAAACTGAAATAGGAAAGAAGGTTGATAGTATCATTCCAAAAAAAAAGGTGAAAGAATTGAGATACACGCAGTAATTAGTATTAAAACTTTGAAATATCAATAACATTATCTACAAATTTATTTACAATCTGACTGAGAACAAGTGAATACTATAGG
This sequence comes from Pomacea canaliculata, assembly GCF_003073045.1. Classification (NCBI taxonomy): domain Eukaryota; kingdom Metazoa; phylum Mollusca; class Gastropoda; order Architaenioglossa; family Ampullariidae; genus Pomacea; species Pomacea canaliculata. Next base: position 24,027,097 of record NC_037592.1, read on the forward strand.
CAGATAACTATCAGATTTTAATCTTTTTATCCAAATATCTTTATCATGGATATGTTAAAATGTAATCTCCATTTTTTACGTCACTCTTGCAATTTGTTACTGTCATTTTAAAATCCTCGTGCTATTCATTGCATTATTATATATACTATATATTTACACCGAATACTTTATATTACACTTATATCTACACTTTTTTACTCATAACTTTTACTCCTGTGTGTTAAATGTCTGTATATGTATGCCTGCCCTTGTGAGCGAAGACAAATTTCTGTCCTGGGTCTCCTGGACAGACAATAAAGTCTATTTTGATTTTGATTATATGATGCATTATTATAGAAGCAATGAGCATTCTTCGGAATGGATACCTGCGCATTACAAATCGACATCATCATCATCATCAAGTTGGGGTACTTTTAAATGTTTCACTTTGTATGTTCGTATGCACATAAAAATCGATAATATTCGTCAGCCTGAGTTCGTCAAGATAAAAACACACTCTGTAAATACCCCTATGTGTGTCTATTTACTTCTTACATCTTCATTAATCATTTATTTACATATGATGCCGAGGTTTTAATGTCAGTCGATTGTCGTTATGATATAACGACAAAATCGTAAACAGTATTCTCATTCTAAATAACAATATCAGGAACAGAATAAACACCGAAGCTGCATATAATACTAATAACAGTTCCACTTTAAATGTTATCTGATCTTCTGTAAAGTTACACTGCTACAGTATGCGTACCTCGTGGTATCAAGGATAGACGATTCACATGCTGCCATAAACCGTAATTAGCGGGGTTTTTATTGGCGGTCTGACCAGAAAGGCTTCTGATTGGCTACTAACTATGTCGTCGTCTGATACTGGAACTTCCGGCCTGATATTGTCAACAGAATGAAGTCTAGAGCATAGATCTTCGACAAACACTTTAAATTTGGTCTGTATAACTTCACTTCAGTGTAAATTGAATCAGTTGCAAACAAATTAAACAGACGGATGATAGATTAATTAACATACAGCAACATGAATCATATTTATTCAATAACAACAAAACACATGCCTACCTGTCTTGTCAGATATTGACCTCTAGATCAGTGGTTCTCAAAGTGTGGTCCGCGGTGGGCATAAGTCAGGTGGTCCGCGGCTGACAGTCATCATATGTCAGCAAAGTGATGTTTAAGATGATGCATTCCTCTCATTAACATTTTAATTACAAAGAACGAGGTACGTAGTTTTATGTCAACTTATTACTATACTACTGTCACAGAAGTACATTTAGTTTTGAATTGTAATGAAACAAATGCGGCAATTTAAATTTGAAATTCATAGTACAGACTGATTTTTAGGCCTTGGTGGTCCGCCATATTTTTTACTTAAGTAAAGTGGTCCGCGGTCCGAAATACTTTGAGAACCACTGCTCTAGATAATGATTTTGGGTTATCTGCCGTATTAGAGGCCGTTGTTTCAATCACTATCATCCTCGGCTAAAACGCTTTCTGGCTAAAATTTATAACCGAAGGCTTTTGACTCTCGACGCGAGGATCAAATCAAGGACGTGTACAGGTGGACTGCTGTCTGTCTGCCAAGACCAACGCGTAGCCTCTTGCAAAATCATCTGCTGTTAGTCTCGGCGAGCCATAACAAAGAATGTGACTAAACCGGAAGCTTTCTTGTCTCATGCCTCGTTTTAGCAGTTAACTGAGAAAAAAATCGTCTGCCAGCAGTCCAGGGATATTAGTTCGTGATCAAATCGAACCCCAGCAACCTGGACGCATAGCTCCGCTGATGACTAGAAACGCAAAGAAAATTGGCGGCTTATAAATCAAGATTACCAGGCCAGCAGCTTCAACTAAAAGGCAGAAATCGACACTCCTCGTCGGTAGAACAGCCATAGGCTTTTCTAGTTCAGGAAAACTCTTCTTCACAGGCTCTTTCTGACTATAAAGGAGGATCAGTACTAGGGTGGACTTGTACAAATTGTACTTTACTGTAAACCAGACGTCGCTGATGTTTAGCCTATAGCGATTGCCGCTGTTATTGTCGCGATCCTGATGCGGATATCTGTCGTGGAGCTGCCCTTTTTAGAAAGGATTGTTCCTAGGTACATAAAGCTGTTAACCCCTTCAAGCCATAGTCCGTTCCTGTAGATATCTGCTCTGCCATCACTTTTTGTTATATACATCGCGTGTGCATAAACATTTCCCTGGCCGAATGTTTTCCATACATTCGATTAAAGGGTGATTAGCAGAACTATAAAATCATATAAAACTGTAAAAGACTTGGTGGTCTACAACAAAGTATTTTTTTTTTAATTTTTTTAGTAAACACGCTTTAAGTAAACTGAGAAAGTATTTTATTGAGAGGAAAATAAAAGTGTTACCTTCAGCCTGTTCAAAAACAGACTCACCAAGAGAAAATTTCTCTCTCTGTTTTGCAGCCTTCGTACAAAATAGCCTTACATTTTTCCTATTCATGTCAATAAATATGTTTTCTGTCATGTCAACAACTTATTCTGCAAATAATTTCTATATTTTCTTCCCAGAGTAACAGGAATTTGTAAAGTCTTAGATGGTCTGAAATTTACGCCTAGTTCTGTACATCATGTATTCCCAGTGCAGTCATAAAAATAAAGCAAAACAAATTGACAGAAAAAGAACACATTATTTTTCCGTTATGTATTGATGTTTAAAATCCAATGGAAAAAAAGAGTTTATTTTTTTGGAATGAGAGGGAAATTTCATGAGACTACGTTACAACCGCAGCAGTTTGGTCAGTGGCGGATAAACGGAGTGCGTCTATCCTTTTGAACCAAACTACCACACTTATAATAGCCAACATATATAATAGACACACGTTTAGACCTTCAAACTTTCTGGCAACTGAAGTGTACTTATTGACGTCAGGGCCGTCTTTGGGGTTGACAAATCCACACCTAGGTGGTCCACCCCGATGTCGGAGAGCCCCTCTACCGGCCAGGAAATGTCACCTGAGCACATCGGGGAGAAAAAGTCCTCTGTTGATCATTTTGGCACGTACAGGTGTGTCCGCGGAAGCTGCCAGGAGGGGGCGGTATGGTCTCGCCATGTTTGGCGCGTGCCTTTCACGTCTTGGGACCTCGTCCTTCCCAGGCTGTCGCAGCCATGGCGAAACATTTCGCAAACATCGTGATGGCGCTTCACATCACGTGAAGCAGTTGTTTCTCTTTTTAAAGCCTCCTCATCTCTGGCTAGACTGATAGTTTTGTGTCGTCCTTCCTCACCGAACAGAACTACTAGAATTTTTAGTGCAGAGCTTCCGTGAAAGAGCCTCCATCACTGGTATCTGTGCAGTATAATGAAGATTGTAACGTTTCTCGTTGGTGAGTTTATTTTACTTTCTGACTATTATTTGATATTTTTTGATCGAAAAAAAAAATCGAGAGTTTCAGGATACCTGTAGTAATAAATGCTCATATATAGATATGCTGAGTACGATATCAATTTCCCCTTCTCTATGTAACTCCTTCTAATTCCCTTCTCTACGTCTCTTTTCACTCTCTCTTTCCTTCTCCCATGCCATTTTCACGGTTGACCTGCGTCATGTCCCTTTACTGTTGCAGCTGCAGCTGTGGCACTAGCTGTCCAGGTGCTCGGAAAAGATTCGAACAGTAGCGAGGAATGGACTGACGTGGTGGAATGTTTTCGCATTCTAACCAACCAAACGGCTCTTTCTCACAGTACTGGACAACTCCCTGCCGCTGACGTCACTCGGGAACTTTTCAAAGCTGTCTGCAGGTAAAATTCTTACTTTCTTAAGGAAATACATTGCTTCGGGTTGTTGTTGCTGTTTGTTTGTTGTTGTTTGGGTTTTTTTTTTTGGTGGTAAGTCTTCTATTTTCGTAAATCAAGCGTCAATGTACATTCACGTTCGCTTCTCAGGAAACGCTATGCATATCCCAGCGGCACACCTGTTGCTAGCAAGGCGTCGAGCCCCATCCTAAACGAAGGCAAATGGTTCCATTACCTCTTGGGTCATCTCGGCAAAGAAGAAGGCTAAGGGGGAAAACCCTTACAGAAAACCCTACTGCCTTGTGGACAATCTTGGAAAAGATGAAGACTAAGGGAGTAAACCCTGTCAGAAAATCGGGATATTAACACGTCATCGAAAAGTAGCGATGGTTACCACCTTAAAGAAGACAAAATTCTACTAAACCGATGGATCTGTACAACTACCCACTGTCGACAACCCGAACATCTTTAAGGTGACCTGGTTACGATGTTTTTGCACACCTACACGTCCTACCCAAAGAGGACGAACTGGCTCTTCGACGCCTGAAGAGATGGAAGTCTTCAAGGTCCTAGTGGAGTTGCTTAAATCTGGTGGAAAAGAGACAGTGAAGTTACTTACTAACCTGGGACGAAAACTCTGAAAAGTCAGTGGCCTCAAGAACAAACGCAGTCACTCCCGAAAAAAAAAAAAAAAAAAAAAAAAAAACACCGCAAGGTATTGCCAGAACTATCAAACAATAATTCTAAATAGTCAGCCAAGTAAAATTATGCTGATGGTGATCCTCATCCCAATAACTGAGAAACTGCATCCGGAAGAGCAGGCTGACTTTAGAGCAGGTAGGTGCGCAGCTGAACAGATGTTGGACAGTCGCATACGAATCGATGAAAATCTACAAAATGGTACAGATCTTGATTTTACCAATAGTTCATCGACTTTAATAAATACTAAGGTTCCAGGGGCTCTGTTTGCCTGCACAACCAAAACTCTCTCTGATGACACCGGACGTTTGCCAGGGTTGCTCTCTCTTCAAGGTCCTGTTCCGCTTCTATCTGGAGAAGATCGTGAAAGGTACACCCCGAAACCATCACATTGTCTCCAAGACAGGGGTGGGATAAGAGGAAAGCCACTAAGGAATCGACACTTTCGCGATGACAGGCAGCTTTGTCTTGTGACTGCTACACAGGGGAACGGTCGAGCTTCGTTCGCCTTACGGTTGGCCTAAGGACCACAGAGCTAAACTGCAGCAGCATTGGTTTGAGAAGTGCTGAGTTCGAAACTTACCTTTGACCTATGGCCTACTCGCTACGAATACGACACTAAACTGTGTCCTTGGGAACAGGAAAAAAAGGGAACGAAGAGAGTGACATAAGCGAAACAGGAACATAAGATATTAATCTAAAGACTTTACTTATCACACATGTCACGTCACATACTCTCAAACTTTGTCATATTTACCCCCTTTTAAAATTCTCCAATATTTAACCATTATTTAACCTATTATTAATACTTTTAGGTCTGTCACTGCTTGTACAACATGCCACACGCCAAACATGTCACGTGCAGATGTTTATCGTGGTTTGAAATGAAAAAAATGTTCCCTAGACCTCATTGCATTCTACATAAATAAAAATACATACCTTTTAAAGACCGTTTTTATGGAAAGAACTCACAGGCAGAACCTCTCAAATGTATTGACCAAAATTTCTCTCAGCACAAAAGACCAATTTCTGGAGTGCGTGGACAAGACTCTCAGCAAGGCTCAGGGCACATCCGTGCTGCAACACTTCCGCCCTCTGTTCAATGTTTCTATTGTGACAGAGGCTTACAATGATCTCTGCAGCAACGAGACAGGTAAACCACTTCCTGCTATGTCCAGTCAATGCTTTATTTTTTTAAAACCTGTTTTAGAAGTGATGAACCGAGAATGTGCAAAAGAATCTCCCCCCCCCCGTTTTTCCTCCTCTCACTCTCGCCTGTCTCCTGTCACCTATTTTTGGTCCATGTCCTGTATGTCTACGAACTGTATACGTGTCGATTACTCAGACTGAAAAGAGAGTGAAATCAAGAAAAAAGAAAGAGCAAAAGGTAGAACAAACAAATGAATGTAACATAAAAAACAAACAAACGAACGAACCAACCAACCAACAACAACAACAAAAAAACAAAACGAACAACCAAAAGAAATAATGAACGAAAGAACAAACGAACAAAAGAAAGAAAGAAAACAGAAAAGAAAGAAAGAAAGACAATGCAGTGCGATGTTTTCCGTTCACATTATTTTCGAGACTGCTACAACTGTGATTTTCTGATCACCTAGTGAATGTAATATTTTGCAGTAACCCAAGGTGACGAGGATCTGTCCTGCCTGGTGAACGCGACAGCTCTCTTACCATGCTACACCGAGTACTACAATTACCTGTTCTACCTGTCCGTCGTCAAGCGTTTTGGATCTCAAGAGCGACAACTCCCTGATGACGTGGTCAACACTCTTCTGTGCACGTAAGTTAATTAAAAGATTTGAGTCGGCTGGTCTATATTATGTGTTGTAATAATTTGGTAGGAAGATGCTAGGCTTTTGGGGGGTGGGGATGTGGGGAAGGACTCCATGCTGACAGTGAACTACACATTCTTGCCTACTCAGTATCTTCTTTTTCGGGGTGGGGGTGGGGCGCAACCAACCTTCCCCCTTCTCCTGGTTCCTACTCCATTGTAATTGTCATAGAAAGTGGACGTTTGGACGCTGATCAGTCGAAACAAAAGCTTGAAAAACCTTATCAGCTCAATGTCAGAGCTGCCATTTATTAGCAGACAAGTACTGCGTCAGGTGGGCGCCATGGAAGGATTGTGCACCGACAAACTCAAGACAGCATGCGGGGCACTGTAAATTTCCTGTGAACGCTACTTCGACTCGAGACTGTTCTTGCTAACTGAAATCGAAGCAAACTTGGTCTTTTTATGCAGATTTGTATAGTTTAAATTATATTTTACCTTTTAAGTTTCTGTTTTTAAAAAGATGATGGCCACGAAAATATTACTTTTTAACAGTTTTTGACTGGTTGACCGAAACAAATAATTCAAAGAACATTCGGGGTTAGGGATTTCTTTTCTCGTCTTCTTCCAGTGTTTGTCAGGTGAAAAGCTCTTCAAAGCACTCGTGAGATGTGATTGATTTCCTTGAAGTGTCCTTTGACAAGCGCCATTACACACATGCTCTTGTATGCAACTGCCACGTTAACATCTCATGTATTTTCAGTAAACAGAACGCATGGTTTTCTTTTTTAAACATCTAGGTTGGCTGAGGAGCGGAGAGATTGCGAGGTGGCTGCTTTGAGCAAATGCAGCACCAAAGTGGGGGAAGTAATGCAATCTTTCTACCAGAAGACGTTGCCTGCCGTCTGCCAAGAGGACGAGAGTGATGTAAGGTCACGGTCAGAGGTCAGCACACCCTCTGACACAACGCCTACATCTGGGTGACTCCCCACCCCTATTTTTTTCTAACTCGCGGAATAATGTAATCAACTCGAAGTTCATTACAAATACATGTAACGTGTGGTGTTGTTATTTGCCGCTCTTCTCATATCAGAAGAACTCATCATGGAGTGAGAGTAAGAACTGTCAGACATAAAGGGAAGACTGTGTGAGGGAAAGAGAGCAATGATATATACCCCGCAAAATATTGTAAGTACAAATCAGAAGTCATGTGCATAATTCAGAATTATCAATGCATGAAAATTTAATCTTCTTGTCTTTCTGGTCTGCAATTATAAGTAAACCCTTTTAACAAATTAGCTTTTTGTGTCGTGCAAATGCTGCGGAGACTCGTGATGCCCAAACGACCAGATACCAGAGAAATGCAGTTTAAAGTTTTCACTATTCGGTTTGTAGCATAAGCTTTAACGCTTGCATGTTCGCTGATTATCATTTGTCGACTTTTGTTATCGCCTATTGTTCTGTAATACTTGTACTGGCAGTCTGACTCGTCGGTTTGTGCAATAAAATTTTACTGTTTATATTTCACATGCGTGAGTTCAAGGGTCATGATTGTTTGATAAGTTTTTATAAAATTATTTTATTATTCTAAAACTTTATCATTTTTGCTAGGTTTTAGTGGCTTTATTTTATTTGGAGGGGGGGGGCACATTTGGTTTTTTAAAAATATTTTTAGAATGCTTCATAGCAGAGAGCTATTTGTACATTTGGGACCTCTGCAAGAACAATTATTTACACAATCACTTCAGGACCCTCTTAAATAAAAGACTCTCTTTGGGTCTTGCGAGAATACACATGCACACACAAACCACACCCTCCGACAAACATCGCACGTGCGCCTCGATCTCTCACACTCTCACTTTCTTTCTCACTCTTCCACTCATACACAGACACACACTGCCACAAACTGCTCCCAAACACACACCTTCAAACGCACAACACAAACGCCCTCATCATCACCACCAAAGCCACCCACACACTTCTCCTCCCAATACAATTCTGATAAAACACAAAGAAACTCACATTGCCGCGCGCACATACATACGTATGTCCTCACACAAACACAAACACAAACACAAACACACACACACTACTCAAAATTTGCATCAATTAAGAATGCCTGTGGATTACTAAAGTTGTATTGTATTAAGATAAATGACAATGAACTTTGTCGTCAGGTGACAGAGGAGCAAAAAAAAAAAAAAAAAAAAAATGCTTCGCACTCTTGCATAGTCAAACAGCAACGACGACAAGAAACAACACAGACAGTAAGATAAACAACAGCAGCAAGAGGCTAAGAAACTGTGTTCTATCCAAGCAGAAATTTATTTTGCTGGAAAAGGAAGGTCACTAGCCCAGTTCTTACAAGAGCAGCTGCCGGCACCAACAAACAGTCCTTATCACTGACCCACTTTGTAGCAGCTACCTGTGGCACCAAGCTAGGGTGAGCAATGTTTACCTGTGCATCGCATTCGACAACAATACTCTCGCGTCCCTGTTCTACTTTAATTATGTTTGTCCATCCCCACGTGCTGCCTTTTGTGCTGTTTTCAAGTCGACAATCCAGCCTACACGGATTCCGACTGACAGAAAAAGAAAATTTAAAAGAAAATGAAACAGTCTGATTACCACATATGGTCATCTTGAATGCCGTGAATGCTACTGATATTAAAGGATTAAAATAACTTCTTATTGGGTTTTTGTTATTGTTGGTTTGGTTTGTTTTTGTTTTGTTTTGTTTGTTTGTTGTTTTGAATTGGTTTGTTTTTTTTTTTTTTTTTTTTTTGTTTTTTGTTTTTTGTTTTGGTTTTTTTTCGTTGTCATAAGCTGCAAATGCAGATCTCGCGAACACGAGATTAAAAATCTGCGAGAAAACCAAGATCCCGCCTACACGAGATCGTAAACCGAGATAAAGAAAAAAAAAAAAGAGTCGGCTGCTCGGGATACATTAATCTCACGATACAGGACCACGGGCTCAGACAAGTGCAGCTGCCACTGTTGATTTTCACCTGAAAGAAGGTTTCACTTTCTTCTGTCGAGATAAGGCTATCTGGTCCTTAATCCAAACTAAACACCAACAACTTATTTATTTTCCATAAAATATTGCCTGTTCTTTTTCGTTGTTTCGCTCGCTCTCAGGCAACAATTTAGGCTATAACTTAAAGCGATTCTTAACTGACGATATCGTTTATTATCTGGCCACACACACAAACCATTCAAAGGCAAGGTTCTGGTTTTTTTCCCTAAACGATGTCGGTAGATGTATTCGTGTACCCTGTTTTATCAGTATATAAAAATATTGGAATTTCCTTTCGCAATGATCTGTGAACAAACTGCAGGTCTAATCCTTAATAGCAGTTTACCTGAAGTGTGACATTTTTTAATTCTGCTAGGGTCTGACTAGAGTGTGACATGCAGTGTGACATTTTTTACCTTGGGGGTGTAACATGCAGTGTACTATTTGGGGGGAGGTTGACACATGCAGACAATTTATTACCTTTGGCTAGAGTCTGAGTGTGACACATGCAGTGTGACATTTATACAGTGTGACTTTCGACTAGTGTCTTCCTGATTGTATGATACATGTAGTACCATGAGAGACACAAAAGCTAAGTGCTAAATGAAGATTTATTAAGATTCGTCCACAACTGGGACAAAGCGACGCACAAAGAAACAAATTGAACGAATGAATAAATGACACATTCGTTTGACATGATAGGAAAGCTGTTAACCATGGACAGTGACTACACCAATAAATGAAGAAGAAGTAAAACGCTGAGTGGAGGGTAACAAATATGAGTGCAAAAGGTTCGTGCTGCGACCTTCGTTTTATATTAGCAGACACGGGTGCTCTCTTATGGTTGCTCCAATTTGTTTGGAAGGTATGTACACTATTGACAGCTGAAATGCTTCATTCAACATAAATGGTGATATCAACCCTGAATGTTAAGAGACCAAATAACACGTGCTCTGGTTTGTCTCCGTGTGTCAACGGCTTGAATATCATCTTGGTAACGCAGGACTTTACAGAGCAACAGTAGGCTGGTCTTGTAATTTCAGGTTCACGGGGGCTATAGGTCGATTAAGGCATAGATAAACTTTCGATATTTGGGGAAGAAGGTAGGAACTAAAAATATGCCCTGGTGAATAAGGTGTCTGACTAAACCAACCAACCGATTAATTAATGATTTAGTTTTTATACATTTAGTTCAAGACATTATACAAGTAATCTGCCAGACTATATTTTGAAAAAAATGTGTGAAAATAAAAACAAATGGAAGCTGAATACATATCGAGGAATATTAGGAACGAAGAAGATTACTGAAAAGATTACGTTTAGGATTTTAGCGAGCGTGAAGGGAACCATAGACTGAGGTGTTCTTATAGTCATATAGGACTGGGTGGACTGAGATACTACCTAAGTCATATCAGACTGAGCGGACTGAGATACTCTTACAGCCATATAGTACTGCAGACTGAGATCCTTCTACATTCATATAGATACACTCATGTAGGAGTGGACTACTGAGACATTTCTACAGTCATGTAGGTCTGGGCAAAGAGAAGCGCTTCGAAAAGCCATTAACAATTCTTCACAATCGTTCAAACTACTCTCCTGATCAACTATAATAATATTATAACTAAACAGACTCATTTTTAATTATTCTGCACTCGTCCATGAAGGAAGTAGTCAATATACATTTCATTTTGTCTGGAAAACTTCTTGAACTCGGAGTGCCCCTCCAGCTTTATACGATGGGCCTGTGAGGCACCAGCGATTTTAAATCCTCCCCGAGTCGAATCAACTAAAGTGAAGTGAAATACTCGAAAAGCACTCATATTTCACAAAGCACACCTTGCTAGCTCAAGCAAATACGAGGGCCTTAAAATGTCCGCCTCTAATGTGTTTAACGCTGTTACGAAAATAAACCTCATGCCAACGTCCACCCTCAAACAGTATATCACCGAAGAAAAATAATAAAAGTGGGGGCAGCATGGAAATACTCCGGCAAGCTGACAGCGTATCAGTAAGTGATTGCTTAAGTTTCGACAACTCTTAATTTCCAGTGGAGCGTGCTTAAAAAAAAACATGCTGTATGTTTTGTGGGAGGAGGGAGGGGCGGGCTTAGATTCGCCAAGCGCAAGCGAGTAATAACATGCTTCCTCGCGGGCAGACGACCAAACACACCTTCCAGTCACACCACTCGCGACAACACTCCTACCACCGCTGGCAGGAGGACTCCAACCGTCCCTCACTCGCCCCGACCGTTGGCGCAAGTCGTTCCGCCTGCGATGTACAATGTTTTTCGGTGGTAGAAGATGAAAGGAGCCGCCTTCTCGCTACAAAGCGGAGTCTGACAGGTGTTGCACCCATCAAATTATCAGGTGTAGCGCCAAGATACTTTGACAGTTACATTAGCCACGATACCTGGTGTGGTCCAGTATAATGGCAAAAATCGTCATCAGGTGAAAAGATAGAGACATCTGGAAGTGATGCTGCAGAAAAGGTAGGGTTTTTTAAAGTGTTTTTTTTTTCTCTCTTTCTCTTTCCCTCCTTTATTTTCTTCTCACGATTTTTTTCATAGATGTACTCTGATCATTGTTTGCTTATTAAGCAGCTGTTCGCCTGCCTGTCTTAATGTGTCAGTGTGTTTATCTAACTGTATGCATACTTGGCCACCTATCTTGGTGTGTGTCTGATTGCTTTCTGTTTGTCTCCTTGCCTAAAATATAAGTCGGGTTGGCAACCATTTCTTTGAATGAATTACAGATTTCTATTTAACATAAAAAACACTGTCATCGTTTTATCTTTTAATGTGAGACACATTAGAAAAACAAACACAAAGTCCGGTTAGAAACAGGCGTGCTGTTCTCCAAGCTTCCTAAGTCAAATTTAAATTCCCATTTAATAATATACAAGAGAGCAGACTTGCCACCTGAATCGCCAGCTACACTTGATTGTCAGGATACCCTGACAGATTCTAAACGATAAAGACGACGAGGGAACAGCAGACAAAAGGCATAATCGACCAAACAGTCGGACACGGCCCAGTAGTTTTTCCCTTTTCATTCGTGTATCGGGTTCGCTTATCAATATCTGCTAATACCTCAGGTGAGCTAACGCCAAGACAGAAATAGAATTCACGCTTTCTGTTTGGTTCCAGTTGCAGAGCACGTGCTTAAATGTGTTCCAAATGAGTGACAAAACCTAACTGCTGCGGGATAACATGAATAAAGCAATGTGTGTGTAGAGAGAGAGAGGGTGAATGGGGTTCTATCCGAAACAATTTACAAGTCTACACCAATGGTTCAATGCTAATCAAAACTGGCAAAAAAAAAACTTTATTTTTTTCATCTGCGAGATGATCGTAGGCTATGTTTCCTAGATGTATGTTTCTCCAGATATTTTTTATTTTCGAATATAGGTTTTCTCCGTTCTGAGATGATATGGGTGGCTCCAAATGAAAAAAAATTGACATGCTTCTTCCACACAGAACAAAATCTGAGTCTTCGTAATTTGAGACTATACCTCTCAAAGAAACCGTAAAACGGAGGTGGGGAGGAGGTGAAGGAACAAACGAACAAGCTAAAATTACCGCAGTATTTACCTCCCCGTTCTCTTGTCTTTTGTCTCCCCCTTTCTGCAGTCACCCAGGCGACGCCTGGTATCCCAGGTAATACAACTTTCAAAGTAACCTAGTGTTACACTTGATGACCTTACAGGTGAATACATCGTCAAACCTTTTTATTGTTCTGTTTGTATGTAGCATGGCTTTATTATTTACGAGGATCATTACATACCGACTGCTTTGGTCTCATGTACAGCAGCACTTGTCATTAGCACACCGGAGGGTTTGTTTGGATTTTTACACACATCACACTTACCTGCAGCATTACATACCTGAGGGCGCTTATTTGGTTTTCTATCAGAGCAACTATTTTGACTCCTTTTCTCCATTTCCTGCCCATATCTGGGCTGCCTATGTCACACCATTCAGTTGTAGCTAAGAATGTTCATTTAGTATATAACATACACATCTTTCTTGTCATTATATTGACGATGCACCAGTAATGGATTAAAGTAGGAAGGTTTTAATTTAAATGACAGGTTTAAATTTCAAAGGCATTCCAAATCCACATCCTTGATGGCACGTGTATTGCAGTTTAAGTTTCACGGTGAATTTGTTGGGTGAAAGGATTGATGTTAGACCGGCGTAGCATGTGTTAAAATTTCAACAAGTTTGATTGCCACTGACAAAATAAAAGTTTTCCCCTACAAGCTATATATTTATATATCTGAAAAAATATACGGCGTTTTGAACATTGTTTGAAGGAACTGTGACCAAGAGATTACAGCCTATACGTTTCAACATAACGATATATATATATACTCTCTCACTCATACAAGAAAGTGTGGATCGAGGTCTCTGAAGAAAATCGAATTGACTTAGACTCGTTTTAGCTTTGGACTTTCTCTTTCTCTCTCACACACAAAAGATCCATTAGCCACATACCTCTGTCACAGTTGCAGGCAAGTAACTAATACTTTGTTCTCGGCTCTCTTCTTTCTGCATTTTTTCGGAACAGACCACATTGCTGGGCTTTATAAAAACATTCACGTTTGTGTGTGTGTGTGTGTGTTTGTTCGTGCGTACGCGAGTGACGGAGTAGGAAAAGTATCAAAGGTTTCAGAATAATATACGAATAATGTAACAGGTTAGAGGCGGTCTTGTAGAGGGCAGTGCATTCCAAAGACTTCAAAGTGACAAGGAGAGGAGGCACCATCGTGTTTTTCTTCCATTTCAAGGTGTCGGCTTTTGCAGTTAACGCTATTTTTTTAATTCAGGCGTCGAGTGAGTTTTAAATATGAATAAGCCGAATCTCTAGGTGTTGGAACCGAACAGGCAGTTAAGCTGAGATAAAATTTGCCGCCTGGGTGTTAAAAGACAGTATTCACCTGTCACTTATACGATGAAAACTTTTCTTATAGACTTCTCCTTTCAAATCCTCAAGCGCCTTATAAAGTGGTAGAGACCAACCTGAAGAATTTCTCTTTGAAAGGCTTCGGTCTCGGATTTCTGCGAGCGCACTTTCGAAGAGATCGGGTCGTTCTTTCATATAGTTCTCGTAGATAAAAGGCTTTAGTCCCATTCACATCGCAGACCTAACAAAATGCTGGGGGCTGTGTTCAAACTGTCCCAAGGAAGAAAAGAAACTGGAAAAAAGTCAACAAGATATTCGTTGATGTGCATGAATCTAATTATGTCATTTGCTGTGTCTCGGGCAAAACTGCTTTTGTCCATGTTTCAGTCGGGTGTCGGCCGTTCACGACCTTTTTTGCGTAGAACATCATCCCCACTACCCAAACTGTGTTTGTTGCCATCGTCTACAGTTTATAATATTGCTATCGTGGTATTACAGACTATAACATTGGCTTTTCACACTACAGCTTACAACATCATGTATGTGATGTTGAAATTATAGCATTGTGTTTATCAGTGTACTGCTTATAATTCTTTTCTAACATTTTCCCTGTTTATTACAAACACAGCTGTAAGTTTCAAAACAAGTCTTTTGTAATAAAAGCAAAAATATTTTTGTTGTTACAGTAATAGCATTAATTAACCTCACACACACCCTCGACTAACCTACACGCTCGCGCGTTCTTGCTCTCTCTCTCTCACAAACACACACACACATAAGCACGTACACACACCCAGATAACGTATGTGTATATATATCTATCTGAAAAATACGAGATCAACTGTGCAGAGAAATATGGCGAAATGCATCCTTTGTGCCAGGGAAGGGAAGGCGCTTTGTATCCACTAGCTACATGATCGACATTTTCTGTTTCAATGACATTCACCGATGCTAGCTACCACACTCCCAGCACAGCAAATGACTCCACAATTATTTTCAGCTTTGTTGTGGTTTGTAAGAAATATTTTTTAAACAACGTTTCTGTGACTTTATTTCGTCAGTAAGTCTGCAAGGTGTCGAGGGCGCATTAAAAAAAATGGAGACCATATTATCGCATGCGTGCACACACATATATTTAGACCATGTAAAGGTCGTGACATCAGTCTCCCCCGAGAGCATAAATATCTATTTTCTCTGGTCTCCCTTCGGACAGAACAACCGTCAATTTAGTTGATCTGTCAAGTGTTACAATCGTGACAAGCCGACTGTAACTCTTTCCAGCAGAACGTTTACAGGAATCGATAGAGATTAAGAAGAAAAAAAAAATTAAATTAACATGAGAAGAAACCAGTGGAGATCACAAATCAACAACAAAACCAACGGAATATCTTGTTTCAAACCCGAGAGGATAGTAACGCCAGGACCATAAGTGACCTCAGAGACTGTTGTCATTATTATTATTACTATTATTAGCTAGCGAAGTTCTATTATTGTGTCTGTGTGCACATCAGGACAAGTAATATCAGCCCAGAGAGTGCTGAAAACCGTTTCGCAAGCGTGTCGTGACCTGCGGACACACCTGGAGTCCTCGCCGTTGACTAATCGACTTAACGCCTATCCACATCAAATCAGTTGTCAGCAAACCGTGACCGTTGCTTGCAGGTCGAACCGTCGCGCAAATACTTTGCCTACATGTCTTGGAGCTGATACCACGGACGTGTACAGGTGGACTGCTGTCTGTCTGCCGAGACCAACGCTTAGCCTCTTACGAAGTTCTCCGCTGTCAGTCTCGGCGAGCCTAAACAAAGAATGTGAATAAACCGGAAGCTTTGAAGTCTCATGCCTCGTTTTAGTAGTTAACTGACAAAAAATCGTCTGCCAGCAGTCTAGTAATACAAGTTCGGTGCTGATACTACGCCAACTCATCGTTGTGGACAGTTTGTGCTGGTTTTGACGACGGACAAAGTACACGGGGATTCTATTGTTTTCACCAGGGACAGACAGCATAAAGCTTGACTTTTTCCGAAAATGTTCAACAACAAAGGATGGTAGAAGTGTCGAAAGGAAGGTATAAACTGAGATATGTGTCTTGCCGTTGTTTTACGCAGTTGACAGCAGTACTTCGTTTCCGGTTTTGTCAGCTCTGAGACATTCAATCCGCGGTAAGTCTACCAAGCTATCCAACTAAAATAAATTGTATTCAAGTCTTGCTTAATTAATAAGAATGCTTATAAGAAAAGATGAAATCGATGGGATATGTGACCAAATGTACCAAACCCTCTTTCTTTCTAAGAAGTTTAGTACACCCTGGTTTTACTTTACCCTTACTTCTTTCTACACTTAACACGTCAATCTCCTTTCACGTGAAATGTTTGATCCTTTTGAAAAAAGACTTTCGTCTTTGTTCAACGTTTTTACTGCTGCGTGCATTCAGTTTTCTTTTATCCACCTCGCGAAAAGATTCGAAAAGTAATTGACAGTTTATTGACGCCACTCCGTGCAAAGACTGTGTTAACCTGCTGCTCGAGCCGAACGGCAGTTTTCTCAGCCTCGTGTTTTACCTTGTATTTAGTTTACTTTTCCAAAAGGTGTCCTTCTTGACTTTTCTGTTTAAAAGCAGTTAGATAAAAAGCAAAGAAGAGAGGCGAGGGTCGGTCTTGTACACTCGAGGGGTCATGACTCTTTGGGATCGTGTCCTGTGCGTGAATAGAACAGGTGTCCGTACACTAGACTTCTCCTCGTGTTTGAACTGCACCTGTCGAGTTTGGCAGTCGATATCAGACTTGACTCCGTGACCCATCGAGGAGCAGATCCCTGTAACAATAAACTGTGAATCTTTTGAAGCCAAACTTTTATAAAAGGCACATGAAGTTTTGGATACGGTTCATTGAATCACAAGGCTTAACAATAAAAAAATTGAAATAGCTCTGAACCAGGAGGTTACATTTAAGTAAAAAGATTGAGTAGGTAACTGATCTTTCCTTCACTGGCTTCGTCTTGTACGGTTGTTCAATCTGCTTGTCGATTGCTCGGTTGATAAGTAAGGGATGAAATCTTTGTCGTGTTATCCTGACTCCGATCCTGTAATTTGAAACGTGTCTGCTGCCAGGTTGTGGCATTTGTCTCCCCATTGTGTTCACTAAGCTAAAACTTGTTGATAACTACAGGAATAAACATTTTTTTCTACACCTTTCAACCCATGCTTTAAACACGTTTCAAATACCGCCCTAGGTCCTTCAGTGGCACGCCCATGTGTGTTTGTTCGATCAACTGTAAATATATTAATTCTTCGTGGGAGAGACGGGCGTGCAAGGACCGAAGCAGGAAGGGAATGAGAGAAAAGAGGATCATCAAGAGGAATTAGCATAAACATTGTGCCTTCACGAGAGAGAGAAAGGGGTGGAGGGTACAGGGAAAAAAGGATACAAATGGAAGGACATGGAGTAATGAGGTGACGAGTACAGAGTTAAAGAAAAGAAAGCCAGTAAATACTTTCAGAGGAGTGAGAGACGGACACGTACAGGAGGTCCTAGAGTAAAGGTGGGTGGAGAAAAAAGTTCCTTAATGATACACGAGTAGTCTGCTAACTCCACTTCTAATCTACACCACCACCAGTGAGCGACGACGACTGAGCAGTTGTTGTGTTTGGTCTCGTCTGAGAACGAAGCCCCCCGCCATCACGGACAATAAGCTCCACTAACTGTGTAAGTCTGTTGTCTCATTTATCATCAAGCAGAACAAGTTCTTTTCATCGTCAGCTCCTGTCAGCAATCGTGTACCTCAAGACAGGGTTAGGGTCTGTTAGCAGATTTGATCCTTTTATCGGCATTCCCCACCCTCTCACCCGCCTTCTCACTCTGCTGAATGGGTTTTAAAAATACGGAGGGTAATTCCAGGCAAATTTATGGGTGACATGTATATGCGGACGTTTTTCGCCCACAACAATCCAAGAAAGAGAAGATCAGGTTACGACCATTGCAAAGCAAACAGAAGACAATTATATAATGGAGTGCCTGTGGTGTATTTACTTCAAGGGAAGATCCGTTGTGGGGTGGGTGGGTTGGGGGAGCAGAGAATTTGTATCTCAGCTGTCTGACTAAGCAGAGATTTTGTTTCCGATGTGTCAGTAAGCTGGGACAGCCCAGTGCCTGAGAAAGGCGTTAAACTTCCTATGACTGCGCCGGTACACTCCTCAAAGGCTATCTATCATTCAGTTGTATTTTTCTTAAGCAAACTGTCACCTGGTTTGTATCGAAGAAATAAAAGTGTTTGTTTTGCAAACATGGCTGAACTATTTGGGATTGCCTAGAGCTGCATAGCTGAGAGAGAGAGAGAAAAAAAAACCAAAGTATGTTTTGGGTTCCACAGATAGAACCACTCTATTACCCTTTACTTCATTCATTTAAAAAAATAAATATTTAGGTCTAGTGCGTTTCTGGAGTTGTCAGGTATTTACTCTTCGTCCATTCCTTTGCCAGATTAACGCCTTCTATTTTTTTAATGCAATACAGATCAGAAAGTTTTAATACCTAACGAAAAGAAAGTGGAAAATTGTCGCCTTAAAATATTATTGCAACAATGCATGATTTTTTTTTAATTTTGAATTTAATGAGAGAGGTATTAATCATTAGCTATCAAAGGTCTAAAAAAAATTCTCTAAATATTTTTCAGCTAAGAATCGTCTCGATGACTAAGCAAGTTGGCGATGTCGGGAACCACCACATCTTGCAGACCATCACAGAGACCTCCCATTCGGCGAGACCGGCTTGTATGCATCGCCAGTTGCCAATGGACAATCTTCGACTACTGCTGTTTCTACCTCCAGGATCACGCCCACCTTAGTGCCAGGGGGAATAGTGCAGGTGCCTCGTCTCCCGGGGAAAATCATATTTACTAACAACCCGCTAGCAATGGAAGACCAGAACCCAGAAGTCAATCCGAAAAAGGATTCTTCGATTCAAGAAAAACAGTTCCAGAGAGACCCAATAGTTTACCACCTATTTCTTTCCCTAAAGTCCAGCAGACGGAAGCAGGTCCACAGAAGAAACAGTCGGAAGGCTCCATGGTGCAGATAGTGGAGCGGATGCGAGTGAGAGAGAAGACGTTGTTAGGATCCGACATGTCGGGAGACATGGGTGGGATGGGCGCCTTCAGATACACAGGCCCAATCCTCGGCTCTCAAATTTACTTCTCCAGCAGAACCTTCCAGAACAGAGGGAAGGGTGGCCAGCAACGCTTGGGAGAACAGTGTCGCAGAAGATGGTCAAAAACTGGTTCCACATTCTGAGCGACAGGCGCCTGCCAGCCATGCGCAGTCACAAAACAGCATCAAAGGATTCAGTAACCGGAAGCCGGAAGTGTCGCAACATAAAGACAGAAGCAATGCAGCAGGTTGTATGTGAGGCAGCAAGATACCCCTCAGACGTTCAGCCATCGACAGGAAGTGACGAATGAACGGGTGGACGAGCACTTGACGTCACTAACTGAAACTGACAGGGGTCACAAGCGTCACGTGGAGGAGGACGAAGTGGATTTTGATTCCGACGACGAAGAAGAAAAAAGTAAGGAAAAAAAAAATGGATGAGGTTGCGAAAATGTCATTTCTAGAATATTCGATTGATCTTGCAGAACGAAAGCACTGAGTCCAGCTACTTCTGTACTTCCAATAAATGAACCTTTCCTCTTAGAGATTACAGGCGCCTTCGTGCGAAGATCGATTCCATTTTCAATGAAATCCTGCCTGAAAGATCATTGAGTGCGAAGTACTCGAGACAATGTGTCTTCCCGCCTATTGATATTTTATAATGAAATAACATTGTTTGATACTACTACAATCTGTGGTAAATGATGATTTCGCTTGCAGGTCTTGTATCGAGATATTTATCTTAAGTAAGTGAAAGCTAAAAACTAAACCGCAGCTTTATAAGGTTATAATATGGTTTAATGGTTGTTAATTATTTATATAATTAATAATTTAGCTGTAAATTCAGTTTGACTGTATAAAACCGTCGTTGCTCTCCGTGATCTAGCAAGACTTCCGGTAGGTACACAGTTTACATGTAGGTGTGGAGACAGGCATTGAAACAGGCATTGAGGACGAGCTTAGCGATAAAATGTTGTATTCTATTGTTAAAACAGTTTAAGAGCCATCCATATACACTTTATTTTCTGTATTGTAGTTCTATACTGAGGTTCTCTTTGGTGATGATTTTTTTTTTCTTGGGGGGTTGGATGTTCAGATTGACACTTAGAGTGATTGTAAATCAAGCCATTTAAGGAAAATAACCTATAACATTGGATTACAATAATTTATTGTGATTCAAATAGCAGATCATTGTCCCCATTTCTTTCTGTATATGTTTATTGCTCCTTCTTTCTTTCTTCCCGTTTTCCTCCCTCCCTTCCTCTCTACCTGTCTTCTAGTCTCACACATGCACTCTCTCAAATCCCTCAGTCGCGAGGACGAAGAATTTATCCACTCACTTGAAGACATTGCACAGCTTGTTATCTGACAGCCCTACCTTTATCACCTGCGCGCTGTGTGTGCTGACTGTCAATGCCAGGGTTTCTGTGGGGTAGGCAAAGCCCCGCGGGCGGCGGGCAGGTTGTCCAGAGATATCCGGGAGGTGTACGAGAGGGCGTGTGCACACCTTCACGTGCAGCCAAGCCGCGCCTTCAGCAAACAGTGCAAGCATGCTGTGGTGGAACTGAGGGACAGCAAGATGGGGCCTGGGGACATCAAACCCATCGCCATTGCACTGGTGGTCAGTACAGCCTTCCCCCTCATTGCGGCCTTTATTGCAATGTTTATCAAGACTAACACTTCCATCTTTTAAAAAAAATTGTTTACTAACGAACATAAGATGCTAAATATAATACTTCTCTTCTTTCATATTTTCTTTAAAATTAAATACACGTTTTATTAACAGAGAGAAAGTCATCTGTGCGTCCTTGACCTCTCACACAACAACCTGGGTGCCCTAGGGGTCAGCTACATCGCAGAAATGCTTCAGGAGAATAAAAGCATCGTAGATTTGGTAAGAATGAGATTTACTGTAAATTAATAGAACAGCGCCCATGTGCCAGATTTTCTACAAGCATCCTTGGCTGATGCCAGAGACTGAGAATGGTAAACATGTCGTTGGGAATTCGCTACGATTTCTTCTACTAAAACAAACAAACAAAAAGAAAACAGAACAGCTATGTGAAAATATTTCAAAACATAAATTATTGTGAGTTTACAGTTTTATTTGTCGTGTCTGCGATGATAAATAATAATACAACACATTTATATAGCGCCTTTTCCACACCACAAAAACCAGGTTCAAAGCGCTTTACTTAGATACAGGTGCACGACGTACACCTTTGTGACATTTTTTAACCGCTTTCTTTAATGTCATCCGATTATTGCTTCAGAATCTGTCTGCCACGAACCCTGGACGGGAAGGGATCCGGGCACTTTCTGAGACATTACGTCATAACCGGTCCCTCTCCGTGCTTAGACTGGAGGAAAACCGGATTGAGCACACAGACTCACAGCTTTTGGCCGACATCATTAAGGTAACCTCACTTTCCATTCGTTTCTATCATTACGGTAACCATGAAGCCTGTAAACAAGAGTAACATGTAAGCCAAAAGGCCTCAGATTACGATTCAGGATGAAATGGTTAATATTCGATATCCATCACAATGAGAAACAGCCACAGGAAAAGAGCGTTCATTTTCTCCGATGTTTCCATTTTTTTTTCAACAGCCATAATAACGATTCCTAGTCTTAAAAATCTAAAAAATATATCATACCAAGTTGGTAACATCTTAGTGAGGATTCATTTGTTCATAATACAAGTTTAAGCTTCCTTCTATTTTAAAAAGAAGAAAGTAAACGCAGTTTATTTTGCTCGCACATCCCGAAGCAAGATATTGCCTTAAAAATATTGAAATGGGATGCGTTATAATTGTATTCATGTAAACGAAGTTCATGTTCTTGTTTCTTTTTGTTAGTAACTTTCCTTTTATCATCTACTCACACGGCATAACATTACAAGAATGAAATGTCTTATTTTGATCTTAACAGACCTCGCCATCATTAAGGTCCTTGCATCTCGGACACAACAGGTTGGGCTACTATGGGGGCGCTGCAATCGCTGAGGCCATTGGTATATAAATACACATTTGGTATATTGGTATATAAATATATATTTGGTATATTGGTATATAAAAACACATTTAAAGTTCATACTTGTGAATAGAGAGTTACAGTTGTAGCATAATCATTAATGTCTGTCGCTCTCAAAAGAAGTGGACTTGATGAATAAGTTTAGTTTTAGGGTATTCATAAATCATTTTAGTTATTAAAATGAACCGTTGTGATAAATCTTAATGGATCAACAGAAAATTCTAGACATGTTCATTAACTGATGTAAGCAACGCAGAACGTTACAAAAGAAGGCGTTTGAAAAGTACATTTAAAAAGAAGTTATTATGAGAATTTTTAAAATCCATCAGAGTTTATTTGATACAAATCAGAGTCGAACGTGTGTAATGAGTATCTTTCTTGTCATTATGATACTTAGCCCACAACAACAGCCTTGGCACACTGGATCTGCAATGGAATCACATACGACGCGACAGCGCAGCGTCCATCGCACGCGCTCTGGGGGTGAGACTCGGTGACCTTTGCGTTTCTCATTATATTACGAGCGAAACTTGATTCTGAAGTACATGTATGTGCTTTGGTTTATGTGCACGTTTGAAAACAGCTAAAAAATAAACCGAAGTGAGGTCAAGAAGTCAAATTGTCTTTAAATGTCAGTCGTTGCCTCCAAGTTCAGGGTTTTCTCGTCACCATTTTGAACATACAACCCGCTTTGGCAAAGACTTCCCGGGTAGGCACATGAGGAATGCAAGATTTTAGCGTTTTTATTTTCCTAAAAATAATTGTTCTCGCAATATTTCTGACTTTCTGACATCTTGCACACCGAGACTGATCGAGTTTACTCGCACATACTCGCTCCCTCTCTGACCACTGAACACTATTCATCCCGTTTACGTGCTGTTCCCAGACTTTTTCGCCGGATATCCGCAATGTTCACTGTACCAAACTGTCAGAAAAGCACCGAAGAATCACTTTTCACTAGCTTTTCTTTATCTAATGTCTTTCTCTCATGCTGTTCTGGCAGTTTTACTGATGATGATGATGGTACAGTCTGTACTAAATGAGAGACGAATAACGAAAACGAGAGTGTGTGAGAGAAAAAGAAAGATGTATTGCAGAGATGCAAGTAAAAACATTTTGTCTGTGTTTGATGTAAAATAGGAAATTGATTTTAGAGTTACAATATATAAAAAATTAATATGGTGTATTAATGATTTACTTCTTAGTCAGCTATTTACATAGCATATTTTTATATTTTAAAGATGTTATCCTGTTAAGTCTATTAATGTTTTTTATGGCATTTATGTTGTCAGACAAACAAGGGTCTGCACACGCTGATCCTTGCCTGGAACGGGGTGGGCAAGGAAGGGGTGTCTGGCGCTGGCACATGCGCTGCCTAAAAACAAGGCTCTGCGTGAGCTGGACGTCACGTGCAACCGCGTGGACCTGCTGGCCCTCAGCTTCCTCATGAAGGGAGTGGTCGGCAACAAGGGGCTTCGAACACTCAAGGTTTCCCTTTCCGCATCTTTGCTGTTTGTAGCTTTAAATAATAACAACGTTAACTTGTACAGCGCCATATCCTGGCCCTATGGACCAGCTCACGGCGCTTTAAAAATCACAGACACACACACGAACGCACGCAACATAATATGCTAACGCCTTGTCTATAAAATATTTTATCTTTCGCAATGGTGAGGGATTGTACTAAACTAGTGGTTCTCAAAGTATTTCGGACCGCGGACCACAAAAATATGGCGGACCACCAAGGCCTTTAAAGCTTAAAGTTGTAACGGGCTTATATCTGTCTGTTTCATTAACAAATATTGTATTTGCTAGGTTTGTTAATAGCTCACCGCACGCCCTAATCCTAGCCTTACTGACCCAGATATTTCGTGATAAACAGAGATTGCTAAGGTCGGTAAGTTTCGGTAATTCCAGGTATGCTTACCTTGATTACTCGCCCTCCGTTACGAGCAAAACTGTTACTAAATGTCCAATATCTGTGCAAAGCCGACTTGCGGGTGGTCTAAATCTGAGTGATTGCTAAATGCCAGCTCCAAGGCAGAGATTACAGAGAAGCTTTAACCTGTGATGGTAGTATAACGGTTATCGGAGATGTTGACAAGTTCCAACCTACTTTTAATTTTCATCCTTGTTGGGTTTTTTTTTTTCCAACAGGGAAACGCTTATCAATAAAGTTTCTTCTCCTGACAGGTGGGAAATAATCCGCTAACAACAGACGGGCGAAAGCCATGATTTCTGCTGTGACGTCAGCTTCCAGTCTCGAGCTGTGCGAGATCGACATTTCCGTGAGTGTGAAGGATCATGAGTAGTATAACAAACACTGTTTACTCATAGGCAATGTCATTAACAGTGATATGTATAGCATCCAGTGTCAATATCAAATGTCATGTACAGCGTCGTAATCATTGTCATTAATAATCATGTCTTTGAGTATAGGGAAAAAGTAAAAGTCGTCCCAGAACCTTTTTTTAGGGTTAGAGACCTCTCTTTTCTCCTCGCCAGATTTACCTGAATAATTCTATTTCTTCTCCCTCGCTGACATACCTTCCCCAATCCTCTTAGGAGTCAGGTAATCATTCCCGCCAGCTGGGTCGACAAGGGGAAGTGAACTGCGCTACACGGGTATCGAACCGGAGTGCATCTTCGTTCTGACGCCAGCGCTCTAATCACTCGGTTATCTTAGTAGCATAAGATTGTTAAGACAGGATCACAAACATTCTAAGAAGGTAAACTATAGATAAGTAATAAACTGCAGGACACCAAAAGTCTCCTGTCAAGCAAACAGAACAGAGAGGAGTATGATAAGACCCGCAGATGTATGTGGAAGTTGTCTAACTACGTAGGTATGATACTGGCAGGTCTCGACAACAACGAAATCTGAAAACAAGTCACGTTACTGACGAAAACCACGTGACGTGGACACGGCTCACCCAGTGGCACTGTTATCACGTTTAAATTGCGGCATCAGCATACCTCCCCGAGGTTGGTCCGAGGGTTAGATGTAAACAAGCGCAACCTTTGCTTATTCTGTTACCCTTGTAAATAAAGATTTGTCATCTGTCATTTGTTTTCTGGGTCTTTGTAAAGACTATCAGCCGACCTGGTCATGCTGGTCGCCGATAGGGCCAGCGCAGTAACTCATGTTTTGTCGTCTACATCGTCATCCCCGCTCCCCCAGGATCTTTCTACAAGGCCAACACTTTAATCAGTTATAACTTGGATGTTTAAAACTGAAAAAGAAATAACAGAGACGGATATTATTTTTAAAGCCCATGGTCATAATTAAAGTATCTTAGAATCCTGTCTCAATATAGACACACAGGGATTTTAAAAAACACAAATTCTTCAAAAATACCTTTAAGTATCTTTGATAAAATATTTCATGTGTTCTTCAGGGCGTTCCGGTTGACCAGGAGTTCATCAACATGGTGAAAACCGCACAAGAGACGAGAGTATTGCGAGTCAAGCACGAGGAAGTCATCACCATGGCGACTAGCGACCAGAAACGCGAACACGACCCCACCAACCTTAGCCGCTTCGACCCGATCATGGTGCTGTTCGAGTACATGAAGCTGGACAACTTGCGGGTCATCGACATGTTCCAGTTCATGGACACCCGCAAGCGGGAGAAGCTCAGCCGCAATGACATGCGCGACGGTCTGAACGTGAGCAGTCTTCAGGCAACAGTTACTGTCTGTCCTTTTTGAAATTGGTGTGCATTTTCGTGAATGGAAAAAGGAATGCCTAACCTAATGGAAAAATCCAGATTTGTTTGTTTCGAGCTCAGCTCACTAACGTAAAAGACCTCTATCACTCACGGACACACACACACACATGGGATGATAGATGAAAGAATGTGCGATGAGGAAATAAGTCCAAGCTTTTCTGTCTTTAGACGCTGAAGATTCCTCTGACAGAGTATGCTCTGGACGTCATCATTGAGAAACTCGACTTAAATAAAGACGGCTTTGTGGAACTCGAGTAAGTCGA
This sequence comes from Pomacea canaliculata, assembly GCF_003073045.1. NCBI lineage: Eukaryota > Metazoa > Mollusca > Gastropoda > Architaenioglossa > Ampullariidae > Pomacea > Pomacea canaliculata. The sequence goes on from NC_037592.1 coordinate 24,053,451, forward strand.
TCGATTCCGCCGTGTGGGCATGATTGTGGGAAGATGTGTTTACAACCTGTCCATCAGAGACTGTATAAATATCATGTGTTTCTTGAACATGAAGCTTAAATTTCACTGGGCTATTCCCCAAGTTTTCTGTAAGGTTAGATGCCTTGTTGCTTTCCACCTCTCCCTCATCTAATAGAATAACAATCTTGTGAGGAAAAGTCTTTTGGAAACGAGGGCTTATCAATGTGTTTACAATGCAGTCCCAGCTTATCTCGCCTATCCCAACCCTCGTCACACTTTATGGAAGAACGCATTGCCCTCAAAGTTGATGTCAGGCGGATATTGGCGAGATAAGGAGTTGGGACTACTTTTGTTTTCTATTAAAGTGTTGGGTTTATATTGAACTCCTAATCCAGACCACTCGTGTGTGTGTCCGTTCTCTGCCAGTGAGATGATGAAGGTTCATCGAGAGACGATGCGTCAGATCAAGCTGAGAACCATCAAGGCCAAGGCCAAGAAACGCGAGGACGAGAGCCTCAACAGCCTGCGCCAGACCCTGCGTGACGTCATCAAGAAGAGGAAAGAGGAGAACGAGACCCGACGCGACAGCGTTGCCAAGACGACCCAGGGTAGGAAGTCCAGCGTGGGTGTGACAGGTCTGATGGCATCTCTGCAGATGACGAAGACAAAGCAATCAAGGTCCAACGCCCAGAGACCCAAGAAGTCACTGCAAGCGGGCATCACAGAGTGAAAGAACCTCTGCACCACGTGCTGCCATAACTCGGAGACATGACTCTTTCATCCACCAAGTCCTCAAATCATCTACAATTCCCCACATCGCACAAGGACCTCCAAAGTAGAGGGTCTGTGGCAGAAGGTCGTTGGTTAGACCCCTGATCGGACCTGTAGCTGGAATACTCTCCCCTGCCCATCTAGCAACTATTGCTTGATTTATGAGAAGAGGTAAATGTGGCGAAAGAGACGGTTGATTTCCTTCTACGTGTCATCCCCTAGACACAGTGAACCACTGACACTCACTGCCCCTACGGCTAATGGGAATAAAACATTTTACACATTTTGTAAAACACGACCAGAACTGTCCAAGGTCTGGAGAAAACTCTGAAAAGTTTAATTTCAGACACTTGTCTTGTTTTGCATGGTTGTCTATAGTATGATAATTTATTTTCTAAGCCAGGAACATTGCGCTCAATACTTGTTTTCATAAACAGCTGCTGAATTGCTGCCTTGAAAAGTATGACGTCTTGACCAAGAAAATCATTTTATTTATACACCCACCGACTTTCGCAAATCAAAATATTTTTGTGATAGGTACAGAGAGAAAGAGATGGAGGGGGGATGAGTGCTACTAGAGGTCACAAAAATAAGTGACGCATAAAGATAACGTTTGTACCATCTTAGGTACATATTAAGCTTACTCTTTCTAAAGAACAATAATAATAACTTCTATGCAATTTAAGTCACCACCATCTATATAGCGCCATGTAGCAGGCGTTTCAGTAATAATATCGAGAAAGAAGAATAAAGTACTAACTGACATACAACGAAACAGTTTATTAACGAGTATAAAGTTGATCCATTTGTAAAAATCTTCCGTGATATCTGCTGTAAAATTCTCTTGTCCTGCGTTGTTCAAACCAATATTACATCACAACAGATCAACTTAATTATTAGTTCTTTAGTCATATGTGCAGACAGGCAAAGCATGAAACTGTTTTGCTGTGGGCAGTTTGGACAATATCGTACATGTGTCCTCGACCTTGCTTTCGCTGTCTCCACTCAGAAGTAAACAGCCACAGGTAATAATTAAAGGGACGCTACTGTATATGTCTCGTTCGGTTGGCAGCGAGAGTTACCTTTCGTCATTTGCCGAAGTTTATCCTTTCGCTCTGTTGACATGGTTAACACACTGGGCAGGGATTTTTACTGCTTAATCCTGACTTCCACTGTTTTAACATGCAGTAGACAAAGAGCTATAGATCAACGTCTGTAGTTGACAGCCAGAGCCGGGACATTAAACGACAGAGTAATGAGTAATAAAATAACGTGACCTCTGACCCACAGTAACTTTTTTTTTTAGATCTATACTCCTTCCGGATGCATAAAATATTACAGTAAGCTGTTTGTTTGATGCACCTACATGGAAATAGCCAATATATGCATCACTTTCTTTAACTAATTGCCAATTCTAGCACAAATTGTTTATCAAAATGTCCGCCACTTGTAAATCCAAGTTGCATCCCACCCTCACTTGCAACTGAACGCAACCATTTGTAAGCCTGATCTCCATGGCACTCTACGTGTAGTGTCACCCAAAAATGAAAATTTAATTTATTAATCTGTTTTAATGACCATCTAATGGTATTCCTAGTACAAAACTCTGCACTGAGTACAAGAATACAGAAGCACTGCCAAGGCGACGGGATTAACACCAACTTTTCTGCTTCGTATTCTCTTTATGGAGAGTGTCACGGATGAAAATATTTTAACTCGCAACAGCCCTCCTTTCAGACTCTCAGCCCTCCACAGTAATTTCTGGAGCAGCTAAAGCAGATACAAAACGAAACAAAAGCTCGCATTTCAAGAACACAAAAGCCAAAGAAAAATTTGTTTTAAAAAGAAAACAGCATTTATTTAGTTCTGAGCTTCGCGGAAAAATTCAAAATGTAGTAGACAGCTGCTCACCATTCATTAGTTTAACAGCCATGACATCAGAAAGAATACTGACATTTATTAACCCGGAAGTAGATGTAGAAGGCAGCTCCAGAAAGCCTCTAGAAATACTATACTCACTCTAATGTGTCGGTAACATCCAACTTACGTCGCTCGGTTTTGGTTTTACCATCGCACTTCTTTTTCTTTTGCTATAAGATGGAAGACCTAGCATATATGAAGTTTAGGCGGGCAGGTGAATACATAAACAACGCATAAATGCATGAGGATGTGCATGGACGCACGCAAACACTCAAAAACAAAAATTTGATTCAGCGAAACGTGCTTGCGCCTACAAAGCGGAAGTGCCTGAGTTATTATCGCCCTTTGCATGGAACTGGAGATGGGACTGCGAGCTTAGCGTAGTACGGAGTGCTTCGCAGGAGTTCTGGGTCACTTGAATGCAACAGGGAACATCTAGCCACTCCTCCATCATTTCTTGCAAACATTGTCAGATTACAGCAAAAAAAGAAAATGAAACATTCTTTGCTGTGCATGTCTTTTCTTCAGCGTTAATGTTAATTAAAGAGATGCGGGGCCCAAAAAACTAATGCATGTCAAAAAAATAAAATAAAATGGGGGGGGGGGAGCAAAACAGCAAAACAGAACGGAACTGGTCTGTCAGGATCCAAAACGAGGATGACGCAGAGGATGTACCAACATCATTATAGCGAGAGCTAGATGTCGACGGGCGTTCACAGCGAGAACGGGAAAAAAAGCTAGAACAGCAGATTATAGCGCGAACAAAAGATGTGAACAGCATGAACAGTGCATGTTCACTGCGAGAACAGAAGAGGTGAATGCGCGCCTACAGCGAAAACGGCAAACACGGGTCCCATAAATGGTCGATTGATGTGTCATAGTATCTGCATACCGCAAAACTACACGCTCATACCCACACACTCTTTTTTTCCCGCAGATTGTAGCTCAAACAGTGCTGCATACACATGCACACGTATCTACTGGTCCCAGTTCGACTTGTCCATAATATCGACGGACTATGGCAAAACAAATAATTTATCATAAGTGGTTCGCTGCTGCTATGGACTGAAAGTGGGATGTTTGTTAACAGCATACAAAAATACTGGTTGATTTAATAATACCATAAAAAAAATTGAAAGCAAAATATGTTGGATACCTTAACATGTGGTGCAACAATAAACCTTTCCTGGAAGAAATGTACTTCCGTTTGTAGATAGGTGGTTTGGAGAATGTATAGATGAGCTTAAGTACCGAGTACACCCCACAGGTAGTACAGTAATGTAACTAGGTCCTTATAGTTAAGTACTACATAAAACAGCTCCTGGCTGAAAACCTCTCTGCTTAACGCATGTACAGGTTGCATTATTTCGTACATATTTCAGTCTATCTCCACCTCGGCCCTACTCTTGAAATAAATTGCTTGGTTTTTCTTTATAATTTTCCTACCCTGCCCCAAAAAAATTATTTCGAGATTCGTAAAATCTGACAAGTCTGCTTAAGATTTCACAGCGTTACAGATTCTGACAAGTATTTCTCTCCAGAATATAAAGAGGCTAAAATTGTAGGTGTGATATTTCTGACACAGTGGTTTACGAATAATATGATAAAGACGACCAACTTGGAAAGCACGTTTACCGCAGAAACTTTTGTCATACTTTACTTCTGCGGTATATCAACAGCAGCAGTTGATTCAACTGCTCCTTTAAAAAAATAAAAACAAACTCTGAGCATGCACTCTGAACAACAGAATTTTAAAAATGTTAAAAAGATTTGGTCCCGAATTAGTAACATTTCAAATAAAATTCGGACTTTTGCCAAAGAATACTGAGGCTGCCAGGCAGGGGCAGTCCGTGTCTGATTACTGCATGATTACCGCTGTCACGCGCAAAAATTAACAAAGGCAAAGCGGTGCGACCGTTTCTACGCCAACCTTCTGTGAAGCACTGGTCGTTTCCTGCCCGATAACAAATTAATACCAGTCTTGGCTCGCCACCACCAGCTCACAGCTTGTAAAATGTCTACTTTCTCTCTGATTAGGCAGCAATGCAAAGTATTCAAAAATGTTTGGGACAAAGGGAGTCGGGAAGGTAAAAATATGAAACTCTTCACGATACCAAATGAACAACATATGCTTCTGAAGGTTTGTTGGCGGGATTTGCACCTCATAAATTCTGCCGTTTCTTTCCCTGTGTACATTAAATATACATAATACATAAAAAAATAACAAACCCAGGTATGCACTGAGAAACATACAGACACTAGACTGCATTACAGTTGAGCTCTGAAGACAATAAACAAATTAAAATATTAAGCCAAGAATTCTGATCTTTTTCCCCTTGGTTTCTTTCCCTTGTAGATGAGCATCCGGTAGCCTTGCGATACTTGTAAAGTGTAAGAAAGTGATGCCAATACATGTCGAAGAAGACAATACACAAAGATGTTAATTTGTCATGAATAATGGATCATGCACGGACTTAGTTTGGAGGTCATGAGGGATGGGGAATGGGGAATGGGAATGGGAAATAGGGATGTGCAGTTAACACGGACATCGTGGTTCCATCAGTCAGTTATGCTCCTTCCTTTCCCGAAATTAATTCCCTTTTGGTTAGCTCCCTTGTTGGTGCCCATCTGCAGCCCGATGATTGTCTGCCCTTCTCGCAGCGTCTCTTCGCTGAAGTTGCGGGGATTGTAGGCGGACTCGCGCACGCCTATCGTTGGGCCTTCAAAACCATTGGCCTGTGCCTATAGTTCACATAAACAGAAATTAGAATTAACAACATAGGCAGCAAATATGAGTTGACAACATAAAACAAAGGATATCTCATATACTAAAATCAAGAATAATCTTCCCATTGCATTGTATGAACGCGACTGATGTGTGTACGGGCGCGCGAATGTCTGTCTTTTTCATTTTTCGATAACTTTTAACGGAAAGTTTTATGTTTCTTTATGCCTCGTACACACGAGCGTGCGCACACACACACACATACAAAGAGGCAGCGATCAATTGTTTAAATTTAGGTATGCTGTGCACTCCTCCTCTGCTTATCCATAATGAACCGCCCTTAATTTCCCCCATTAATGCCTTTCATGAATATTCCACAGCCCTGATGTGAACATCTGGCAGTGAATATTGCAGGAGCCTATCATTTACCCTCCTACTGATCATCGTTTTTGACATTCTTGTATACTTCCGTCATCATGTCATCACCACCCTCACCATCGTCTTATCAATGAACTATCACCAAGTGCCTACACACCTTTCTGCCCAAAGCGTGAAGCGTGTTCACTACTTGAGTCATGTTTGTTCTCTCGAACAGTGCAGCGGTGTTGAACTGGTCCTGTACAGACAGCCCATAGGCCGTACACGCTTCCAGGAATTTGCCGATGTTCTCCATCATGAAAAAGTTGGTTTTAGGAGGGTTGATCTTCTTCACTGAACCGGGCTTTAAAACGTTAATAAACCTGGAGGGGAAAACCAAGAAACGTTTTAATCCACACTACCTGAAGAGGTATAGACAGTCGGAAAAATAGGTAACAAGGGCAGGCCAGCCTACCTAAGTTTTCTTAAAAGACTAAAACTATTTCTGGTCTTTTATGCTTTATCCATTATCTTTCATTGTTATGTGATTCATCTTGCCTGCTCTTATTCAAACAACTTGAGTGATCATCGTAAGTATAAAACTAGTCAGTGTGAGTGTGCATATATATGTATCACGTACACACACACATGCACACAAAGTGAGACAGGACACGGTGCTCAGCGGTCCACACGTACCGACAGAGAATCTGGCCGTCGCGCAGAACCTCGCAGAACTTGTCATGGCCAAGTGGCGTCTTGGGGTCGGCACCCTACAGAGACAAGCCCACACAAATAACATAAAAAGTAAACAATCTGCTCTGACAGGTCTCAGTTTACTGGGCCTTTCTATCGATAGTCAATACTACATTGCAACCGCATCCAAACCTCCATCCACACATGCTGCCATATACATTCAATCATGTACACTTCATGGCTTCAGTCGGCACGCATTCATTCAATCATGTCCACTTCATGGCTTAAGACTGCACGCGATTAGATATCTATTCTCTGCAGCACTATTCCAGTCACAAATGTAGTCCCAGAGCTCCCCGAATCGGGCAACAGCTTCGAAGGTCCAAAAACTTCAGCGAAAAGACTATTCATGCCGCGAATCTACTAAACTGCTGGCTCAGGTCAACTGATCAAGTTAGGCATAATAATATATTGAAATACAGATCACGTCCAGTTTGTGTGTGTGTGTTGACCTGCCCGTGGCCATAAAATCCATTAGAAATGTAAGTTCATGGCAGCGGGAGACGATAAGGGCAACAACTTGTGGACGGTGGGAATTATCAAAGCTAGAGCACTCATAAGGTCACGAACTTAATAAATCAAAAGCCATATATGTCAGGTACGATCAAACACTTTGCCTGCTTGCTGGCAGTGTTAGCCCCGCACTAGCACAGCATCGATATGAAAGGACTGGAAGTTGAAAGAAAGATGAAAAGAAACATCTTTGTTGCGAGGATTCTTCAAGTATCAAATGCCTATTTTGATTATCTTAAATTTTAAGAATAATAACAAATCTTATACTCACCGGCACTAATTCTATATTTAACAAGCATTCAATCCACTCTCGTGACTCCTGCTCAAGATTAACGTCATACTTCTCTTTAATCTGAAAAAAAACCCGTTGTATCTGTTTACCTTATCTGCGAGAAGAAGTGGACATTTACAGACACTAAACATAAGCAAACATCCACAACCCGGATACTTACCGACATAAAACATAAACAAACCTCTACAACCTTGACCTTTACAGACACTAAAATATAAATAAACATTCGCAACGACGACCGACAAAATTGCTAAAATAAACAGAAGAACTACCTGGACTTTTACAACACCTAGCATTAACAAATATCCTGAACCTATACTTATACCAGGCATTAAACATAAATACAGAAATAAACAATATAAACTATCAAATATATTAAATATAAATAGATAACCAAAACCTGGACCTTAACCGAAAGCAGATATTTACAACCTGAACCCTAACAGACATTACACATTAAAAGAAATACCATAACTAGTCTTACCTTCTTGTTAACCTCCGCGTCAGTCCGTACCCACGGGGCCGAGTCGCCATCTGCAGGCAAAGAAATTAGCATTCTTTAGTGTCAGGCAGCTTAGGATGCCGAAATATCCTGACTTTTAGTGCCTTGTTTTACTGTGGATAGCCTGTGTGTCATCTCACTAAAATGGCTCGAGTTTCCTGCCTTGTCGTTTACATCGAGTGTAACGAGCTGTGTTCTCTGGGCTACCATATTTGGACATGGGAAACACCTTATCATGTCATTAAAGTAGTTAATACGAAGCTGTCCTGAAATCAATCCCTCAGTCACCTTTGAAACCCCAACCTTTTTTTTTTTTTGTTTAATCCTGAACTTACCACGAGCTGCGCGCGATATATATAGAGACAGGGAAGGAAGACATAGAACCCTGTGAACATGGAGCAGTTCGACCGGAAGTTATAATACTTAAAATACAGGTATCTCCCGCTTTTTCGAAAATTGGCTTCACGCCACTTCATTATTAAGAAAACTCAATATTATACCTGCTTTCTCTGGAAACTCCTGTTTCTCCACCTTCGTGTGTGTGTGTGTGAGAGAGAGAGAGGTTGCGTGTTTGTGCATGTTCTTCTTCATCATCATCATCATAGATGATTCTAATAATACCATTTAAACTTGAGTGTCACAGGCACATTCTAGTCACAACGCTGCCTACCCCTCAAAGGGCAAACTTTACACTTCGTTGAACAGGGAAACAAAGTCGGTGACCGGTCCGTGACAACACACACACAGACCAAATAAGGTGTAACGCTTGGTGAAGAGTATAAATTCAGACAGTGCACTTCCTGCTAGGCACTAAACGACGCCCGCACCCATCTGTTCCTTTCGTACACCTGCACCTACAGGTGACTTTAAGGCTGGTATTCATGTCGACCATCAAGATGAGGTCTATCAATGGCCATAGGTTATTCAGACGTTAGCAACTTCATGCACAGTCAGCGGCTTCGCTCTTTCATCTTTTAAGGCAAGAAAATTGACGACAGGCAAAACGATATAAGGCTACTCAATTTTTCATTCATTCCTTAGTTCATGCAAGGATTGGGGAAGAGGCCAACAGTTCTTTCCCTGACACATACACCACTGTGGGGTGAATGTTGGAAAGAAGACAGAGCTGACAACCTGTAAGTGAGCGGGATTACCAATAATACATAATGTACATAAATACCTTATGTCCACTACGAATATCACGCCAAGAGGGAAAAATAATCCAAGCTGAATCCTGAGAACGAACAGAAAGCTAAAAACATTAAAGTTTATCTTATGAACATAAGCAGCCTCAACCTGCGAAGTACCAACTCATATGCATTCCATTCTCAGGGGAGTCCTAACTTTCCCGCGACTCTTCAACGACAGTTACTATGTATCTAAAAGGCAAATGTCACATCTACACTGTCTAAAAATATTCTATTAAGATTTATACTGTGTAATTTTCATGTCACAGACTGAATACTTATAACCACAGCTTACAAAATGCTACAACTGCCTTTGAAGCAAGAACATCAAACGCCTACCGATTTTCTTGGAAGACCGGTTGAGGGGGACCGGAAGGGAGTGTAGCGATTCGCGCGAATTATTTTTCTTATTCTAGTTGTTTATGGTCTGCGATACCAGGGGAGAGCATCACGCGAATGCTGACGCAATCCCCACGCGGAGTATTTTACGTCATTCAATGAGGTTTTGACGTACGACAAGTTGTCACGGCGTAACTACGGCGACTGCAGACAATTGAGGTGGGAGCCTGCCGACTACTCGGTGCAGATATTGTGACTGGTCGGCATGGACTCTACGAATGGTCGCTAAGCGGTCGTCCTAGTTACCAGGTAGCTTGGGGCTCCATTGGCCAAGAAGTAAATAAGTTAGGCGGACTAACGCTTGAGGGACAGTTAGAGACGAGCAACTCGAGGTGATGGACCTCCAACACATTGTCCTCTTGCGTGCAGCGGGCAGAGATTCAGCGATGAGACATTGAAGCGAAGACTTCTGAGTCGTGCAGTGGAGCTCTGTGTATGACGGACCTCCACTGCATTAGCAGCAAGAATAACGGATGGTAACACCGTACCTACCGAAGGGTAGTACTGAATTGCCAACCTCCCTACCGAAGGGTAGCGCCGAATCATCATTTTCTCATTGAAGGTGATAACGTTTCGTCTGTTTAGATACGCCTGGAAATAATCCGCCTTGGCCATAACATATCCGCTTCAGATACATTTGGATTTATAACTGACCGAGCATCAGCTTGCATACACACATTTGTGATATAATTCGAACGAAACGGAACAACCGTGACGACGATTCCTCGATGCGGAGATAACTAACTCTACGATCGTCTGTTCGGTTGACTTCTGTACCAACAGTGTGTGTGTGTGGATATTGAACCATCGGACAGCTGGCATCAGATTACCTGAAGAGTGGAGTGTCAAGTGTCGGGAGGATTATTAACTTTCTACAGACGGTAGACAGTAGGCGGTAGGCTACTTCATCGTTTTCTTTCTCATTTCATTCCCATTTATTTTTAAAACATTAAATGTGTTAATTGTTGGCCGGACCTTTTTGTTGAAAAAGGTGGAAGAGTGCGGCGAGCGAGGTTTACATGTAGATGTTTACACGCGCTCGCATATATACGTAACGCACTCTCCGCAAAACGTTACAGGGAGGAAGGGCGAGGTCATGACTCTAGTCTTCATCTACCTGTCAAATAACACGAATCGCATGAAGAACATGCTCTGTAATTTCCACATCTCTAATTTCTTAGTCTCGGTGGGTTTTGCAACTTTTTCCTTCAGGGTTCTGATCCGGGTTACCCATGGTATACCTCGTGTCGCGCTTGACTGCGCCGGCTGCACTGAAAGGCTAATGTAAAGCTATTAATGCCGACATACAAGCAATTTTATTTGATGTTATTTTTAGACCAGACCCCTATGGGCTGATGTTAATCTATTCTTTCGGAAAGTCGGGATACACTAGCAAGTTTAACAGTCCGCTTCTGCTCAGTGAAGAGTACTATAGGAATGATAAGTACTTTAATGAGTTTATCCCCAGTTCTCAGTGCCTTCGAATCGACAGTTTACAGTTTTTATTTCCAAAGTGCTGAACTGACAGAAATTCTGACACAACCAGTTGGCAGGGGAAAATGGAGAGGGAGAAAATGACAATATGACCGAATTATTGGCGCTACTCCATCACGGATTAGACAGGATGAGGAGCAGAAACAAACACTTGCTCGATGTCCTGTGAAATTCAATTTCCGCTCGAGTCCATCAAAGGACCGCCTGAGCCTTGCACCTGAGTGACAGAACGTGACCCGCACTGACAGAGGGTAAGCCAAGCTGCCGTCAGCTCGTGATCGTTTTGCTGTTATCATCATAGTCATCGATCTCTTCAATGATAGAGGGGCATCCACAGGGGTACGGGGGAGGTGGAGTATGACTGCTCGTCTGTCACTACCTGGATAGCACGCGTCGAGCGAGTATACACAGATTTTTCTCTCTCGCTCATATAGAAAATAAAAATGCAGGCAAACGTGAATACACACATATCCACATGTACATGCAGATGAACACGCGCTCACTCAAAGACACACAAACACCCACATGTACATAAAAGTGACAGAAAAAGAGAGGACACATCGAGCGACAAATAAACTATTTTTATGACAAAGGAATGTTTATGGGCAAATCGCACTTTACTTAAAACCTTTCTTAATCGGGCAAAGTGCCAAACATCAAACCTCTTTAGTGTGCAAAAGGCCCATTGTACTGGGAAACAAGTTTTACATAATTCAGCATGTTAACCCAACTTCGAATGTCCTAAACGTTTACCTCCAAACTATTCGCTTTTTGTGGCCGTCTTCCACAACCCTGACAAACCTAGTCAAGCCTTCGAAGACATCTGAAGGGTGGCATGTAACGTCTCAGCTTTACCTGCCACAGGCCTCATTTTAACCAATGCAAATAATTTCAAAGTGAATTCATCAACTCCACACGCCCCAATCTGTTTTGTCAGCTTAGCTCCTCTCTTCTTCGTTCAATTGGATCGTACCTAATATCTATGTTGGAGCGCCTAAGCATGGCATGATGCGTACCATCTGAAGTAGGTGCAGCCAACACCTGGACTGTGGACACCCGGTGAAGTTGAGGTCAACCGGGTCGGGGACAAAACGCGTCAACAAACTCGACAAAGCCTAAAGTTCGGGTCGCCAAGAGGGAAGTTCTCTCTCTCTAGCTATAAAATGCATTTTATACTTATAGAATTCATTCTATAGCTACAATGCATTCTATATTTATACAATTCAGCAATTCATTCTACAGCTAGAGAAAGATAAATACTCGGTAAAAACCGAAGTATTCCATTTATATGCTATCCAATTCCTTTTATACATATAATTCCATTGTATATATGTACAATGCATTATGTACGCCTGAATGAATTTTATAGCTAGAGAAAATTTGAGAACATTCACCTCTTGGCGTCCCATACTAACAACACAAATCTCTTCTACATATACGGAAGCCATGACCCTTGACCCCGCTGTTGATGTCACCTTGTTTCACTCGCCGGCGTCTCCATGACTGACGAGCCCCCAAGTGTGAAGTGTGCGCACATTCTTTTGATAAAGCTTGAGCAGGTCACGTGAATTCAATGAACGTCATCGCTAAACAATTTGTCTTGATTCATGATACATGCATGCATGAGAAGTGACTGATTTTTTTTTTTCTTGCTTGCTTTTTTTCTCTCCTTTTTTTTTTAAGGAGGGTGGAATTCCTTTCGTAGGATGACCAACACATTCCACAAATGACTGACAGACTTTGGAAATAAATCATGCGTAACTTGAGGGGGTGGGGTGGGATAGGGTGAGACCAGTTTACTCTCTGAAACTTGGAACGCTAAATGGCCTTCTTAACACACACATAATGTCAAATATATGACAAAGTCTGTAAAACATTTGACAAGAGGGGTCACAGCATGTCAGATAATAGGTTATGTCTGCAAAATGTTTCACACGACGGTCATATAAAAACAAGATCTACCAATACAGCCCCATACTCAATAGTATGATTTTTTAGGCTTGCCAAACTTCGTTACAATGGTACTGAGGCTGTTTCGGTTTCACGAGTAGCAATCACTTACACACACATTCTCTGTTACACACAATAGGGGGTCAACACGTATCACACATACTCGAGTGACAATATTTAATGATATGAAGGTAAGATTGTGTGTGTGTGTGCACGCGCCAGCTAGAGAACGAGCAAAACGAAGAGATGGAGAGGGAGGAGGACCACGTACACTGAGAAAGACACCCAAAACGCAGTCTGCACAAGCAAGTCGCTTGTCAACACGCAGAGAGAACACAGGTCGAGGCGAGGGTAGGAGAGCCTTCACCACCGCCACAACATCTCCCTGCAGCTTCCACTTCCAACCCTCCCCCACACTCCAGCATGCGTTATCAGCTGTGGAGGCGCTGAAAATCCGCTATCTCGCGACTCCATCGTACAGCCAGCTTTCTGCTGCTCGAGAAGTAGTATGTACTTCAAATCCACCGAGAGAGAGAAGGGGAGAACGCCAACCTCTAGGTTATATTGGTATCTCCCGATAACCTTTGCCCCCTACCACCACAATGGCGTCTTGTCTTAGCGTTGCCGATGTCGGTGGTTCCCTTCTTCGCGGTCTGGATCAGAGACGTATCATCTCTCCCCTTTTCAACCCAGACACATGTTGCATTCTTTTCGCAAAGCACTGCGTGAGAAAAAAGTTGTAAATAATCCTTTAACTTTAAAGGCAGACCTCAGTTCTACGCACGACGTGTTAAAAAAAAAAACATGTGAGGTAAACTGCGCTCTGAATTTACCTTTGGATCTTAAATGACAAATATGGCTTTGATTCATGGCAAATTATGTAGCCGAAAACAGGCTTTGGCTTTGTATTCTTCATGTCTGAACACGCTGAACTCCACTCATCCGTGTTTTGTAGATAAGATCGAAGTGAAATTCGCTGTGTTCTACAGTTGACCGCTTCTCATCTACAACTTGTCCACTTTGTACGCTAAAGCATCCTCCGCAACCATAAATTCTCTCTCCCTGATGGATTTTTCTGTAGTGAGGGAATCTTGGTCTTCGTTTTCTCACCCGAAAGGCGATTTGTGAGAGATTCGGGCTCTGAAAATAAAGATGTCTGCGAAGGAAAAAGGTTAATTTCAAAGTAAGATTCAGCAATGAAATTCAGACATCTAAAATATGATACCGGAAACAAGTCACAAATGAATCCCGAAAGCTGAAGTCACCCATTTCCATCCATTCCCAACACTACCGCGTGAAATATGGCCCCGATGCGGAGGCAGTCAGGATTCACAACAGGTCGGAACAAAATATTGAGACAGGGGTCAATCGCTCACGTTGAGGTCACTATCAACATTCTAGTGACAATGATCATGAGACTGGTAGGGAACGCAGGTGACAGATGCCAAAACTACTACACTTGTATTCGAAAGTAAGCCATTCCTGTCTGATCTCTATCTCCCTTGCACAGACACAATCTCTGCATTAATTATTTTAGAACTGGGTGGGGGTGGGGGCAAATGACAACGAGCTCTGACCATTTGACAACCAACCTTTCTCCAAAACCTCTGCAAAACGCAAGACACTTGTGTAAACTAAACGGCTAAATCCCTAAGCTTGATTTTTCCTTGAGGAGGTAGAACTATTCAGCTCCAGAAACTATTAAAATATTTTTTAAATATTCCTTCAAATTCCCGAAAGTTGTATCTAACCTCAAAGAAACTATTCGAGGACGAATACAGTCTGCATGACGGAGAGTCGAAAACAACCCGAATGTCAACGCAAGTTTTAAAATCCTAACGGTTTGTTAAAGTGGTTTTTTTTTAACTGGGGTTTTTTTTTTCACACACACACCACCCACAACCCCAGCAGAATTTTTTTTTTTTTTTAGGTTCTCAAGAAAAGTGACAGGAGGGTAAGCCAAGGTTAACAACCCTGAGCTGCTCACACGACGAGTAATACTCCAGAAACATGATATTCGTGAAAGTGCAAGAACTCCTGTCACCTTGCCTGAGGACCCTGTCGCCGCGTCGCTAGGGAACGACGCCAAGCAGTGTGCAATGTCAGCAGGTTTGGGTGGTGGTAGTGGTGGTGGTGGTGGTGGTGGTAAGGAGGGAGGGCGGTTCAGGCGGCATTGCAGGTGGATGATGTCAGCCTACAGTTTGCGCCAGAGTTCCTTTACCGCCCTTGTCAGCAGCAATGCCTGGTCTCCTTCGGCCTACATGACTGTAGTCGTCTTATGATGCATCCGAGATTCCTAACATGACGAGCGTTCGAGAATTTTCCGACATGCATGAGAATGGAGTTTGTGGACTTTACATATAAATTGGGAAAGGAGATAATTGGTGTTTTACGCCGAGCCTGCAACTAAGGCTGTATCACGGCAAGGCAGCCAGCCCTGTAAATAGATGTCACATACTGACAAAGAACAGCGTGCCCGAGACGAGAGCTGAACCTACGACAGCCAACCTTCACTGTATTGGTGACAGGCGCTAACCGTTGCGCCACCGGACCGCCATATATATTTATAGTGAGTGATATAAGTGGAATGAGTTTTCTGGTGAACAGTGAACTGCGATGCATTCTTCTAGTGCAAATTGCCGACTGTTCTGCCCTCGGCCCCACCCAACCTTTGTCACTGTCCCACATGGCCCCACCATACTCTCCACCTTTGTCACCGTCCCACACCACAGCCTGTACAACTTACCTTCAGTCTGAACAAGAACTTAGCGTTGACCCAGCTAGATGAGCGTGTAAAGCTGAATGAACGACTCAAATGTTTTCGCCTTCCCGTTCAGAAAACAAGGATGAGAGCTGTTCTTACTGTGAGAGCTGACCCAAACTGCGTTGTCTTACGCCAAGGTCAAAGACGATTTATTACGCAGAAAAAAGTTCTAACTCCGCCTGGCGGGTACTATTTATTACAACAGTAACAACAGCTGTAAGTGCTGAGGTATTCGCTGGAGAACTTTGTGAGGGCTTAACTATCAGTCGGAAGCGTCAAGGGAAGGGCAATATCACATTTCTCTTCCCGCAGTCCACCTTTACGAATTCCCTTACACACAGCCTGAACGGTTCGAGGTGTCGAATGACGAAGGTGGCAAGAAAACTTATGAGTGAGATTCAATGTAATACTCGATGACGCAAAGATGTCGGGAAAATTTTTAAACTGAAATGAACGAAATCTTCTTTGCATGCCGGTCTGATTAATTAACCAGAGATGTCGGAACTAGCTACTTTAGTCATATTCTTGCTGTAATATAGTGACCTAGTAAAATTTAGATATTTATTATGCAAATATGGCAAATTTGTCACATTTCTGGCCCCATAAGTTCCATGTTAGAATGACAAGATGACACGCAGACAGTTCACTGTTTTGATGATATCAAAATGTCACGAGGCATCATGAAATAAAGATTGAGCGATAAAGAGTATGCGTGAACATAAGAACCCCCAAATATCATCTTCAAATTAGGTGCCTGCACTTTAGCATGATCACCTGATTCTGTAGTAATTCCGTCCTAACCTGGTCCATTATCTAGGCTGTGACATGCTAATTTTTGAAAAGGACATATACCTTCTGACTAGGCTCTGGTGTATGAGCATGAGTCTCTCTCTCTGTGTATGTCAGTGAGAAAATAACATGTCGGGGTGGACGTGAGACCCAAGACCTGAGACGTGAGTCTCCATTTACGGTCCGAGAAGAAAGCAGGTGAGAGCCCGTCACGAAAACAAACAAACAAGAAGTCACCAGCCGCACTGCTCGGGGCGGCACCACTTGCCTTCGTCTGTTCATCTGTCCTTTCATCAGGACTCGATGACGGGAAGGAGTCGGCGTTAACATTGCACGTTTCCTGTCCAACTGTTTCACTCTGCTTTGTTCGTTATAACTAGCAGACCTCATTATTTCTCTCTCTCACACCCCCCCAACCCAATGCACTCTTTGTTGTTGATTAGTTTCGATAACATTGTTTTGATTCAGAACAGTGCCTCGCGTTTACAGATTTCGTATGCACGCGCAGGAACGTGAGTGCAAGCGCATATGTGTGTGACCACGCATTGTGACAAAGACAGGAAATTACTAGGGTAGAGAACCTTTTAAACAATGTGAACAGAAAAAGGAAATGAACTTTGAACTAGGGAGACTAAAACTTACCAAACAGCTTTTCCCATCTCTTTGGGTGTTTTTTTTTTTTAATGCTGATGGCAAAATATGACGGTCTAGTGCAAAACTGCTCCCCTAATCAGGTTTCAGAAGCTTCAAGTTACCTTAACTGTTCTTTGCAAGGCTGATACTTGTTTCCTTGTAATTGTTAAAGACAAGACGAGACAGCGTGAGGCTTCATCTTGGTGCACCAGCTGACACAGAGATAAGCAGATAGAACTATTCTATAACGAATTCATGATACATATTACCTTGATTTCTTACGCAACATGAATTTAATCCTCGCAAAGAAATTACAGATATAAATTCCTTTAATCAGCATGTTCATCATATAATTTGGATGAACCGCCAAAATGTCATCTGATGGAGGGAATTTCAGGAGAGCGTCACCACGCTAAACCGACTCCATGAAGGCGCATTCTGCAAGCTAGAACTCTCCTCAGTCACGTGACTGAAGCAAGTGATATACGGCTACGTACCTGTCGACTGTAACACTCATTCTCCAGCCTCAATGACTTAATCAGCTTCTCCAAGTACGCCGAACAGACAAGTCAGCGACCGAGGACTTGTCGCGTCTCTAAGCCACTTACAGACCGGGAAAGGCCGACGGAACCTCTAAGTGCGATAAAGGGCGGGTCTTGTAACTGTAAACCCCTTCCGCCGGTCGACCGTCCTCCAAGCTAGAGATGCTTTTCCCCGTCTCTCACTCGCTAAAGATGGCTGCTGCCTTCTTGATGCTGTGTGAAGTGGAAAGAAGTCTTCACAGAACAGAGTATTTCCAGACAGAGCCAAACAAACTGATTCGTGGGACGATTTAAAACTCTACCAGCGATTAAGATTTCGCCATCTAGGAAATCGCCGATGATATAGAAATGGACTTGATAATTGCGAATCGGGGGCGCAATGTCACACTGACATTGCAAGTGTGTCTTGCCCTTCGTTTTTATGTGATGGGTGCCTTTCACGGTGTGTGTGTGTGTGCCGATCTAGAATATCTCTAATATAATGGTACATGGAGACAAAGTTATGCAATACCAATACTGTACTGTCATTTTACCTACTGACTACGGACATCGTAACGCTATATTTATGAGCTTTTCTCACAAACTCTTTGGTGGTTTTCAGTCAGCTTGAGACCCTTGCTAGTCAGTCCCATTGACACTGATACTGATGTTATCCGACTGTTGAAAACCCGCACTTGCTGCGATTTTTTATGGTTTGCGCATGCGCACGCGCGGATTTCCCCAAGGCATTCCCCCAAGATAAGAGTGTCAAGGACGCGTATGCAAATGTCGACGGTCTTCTAGCTGCGACTGCCGGCCACCTCACGGGAGATCAGAGGTTTGGCGATGCGTAAATTGCCCGTGCAACAAGACCTTAGCCCCCAACGTCCCCTGCCCTTCCACCGATCCACTGAGCGAAAGACCACGTGACTAACGCCATCGAGTTGCCTGGTTTTGCCTAACGCGATCACTCACTCCACTGTGCCACCTCTCACCCTTCCACACACAAGAAACGGCAACGCATGAGCGATTACATTAAAAACAAACTGAATGTTTGTCGACGTTTTCATAGACGAATCCTTCCCAAACCTGTCTCGAAGCTTCGGATCAACCCCTATAGGTGATTCATTTTTATTTCTTTCGTGACTGGCTTTCACATTCTTGTGGTCTTAACAGCGTCGTATCCACAAATCCTGCACAATGACTCTTTTTGCCAGCTCCGGGTAGTCATGGAGCGATTAAGATGTTTCGTTCCACATTTTTTTCCCCCTCAAGTATCGCGGCATTTGCCAGACTTGCGTCCTGTTGATAAAACTCGCATAAGGGACGATAACCTCGACTTCCGGTGATTCGTTTTGGTTAAAATGGCAAAGCCGCCAATCCGAGCTCTTCAAACTGAAATGTTTTCTAAGAAGCTCCTTATCTTTGCTCTATTCGCATCTTGGCGTAAATTAACACTGCCTGTCGTCAAATTTTAAAATGTAATCAATTACTTGTGGGGTTGTAAATTTAGAAACCACCTGACTGCCACAGTATAGTGCACAGCTATGACGTCCTATTGATGTGACCGGTAGTCTCCTTTAATAAACTCATTTCTTCAACGGTCTTAATGACTTCTGCTTCGACACAAAACAACACAAACGCGCCATTTACAGTCCAAACTTGTTATCCCGCCACGATCTCTCCAACATAAATATAAGGTAAGAGATAAGACGGGCAGCATACAGTGGAGATATATATGTCAAATAAAAATGTAGGGGAAACTATGCTGGAAAACCATCTTGCAAGAAAAAATAGCGCGAGGTGTGGTTGGCGAGATAACGAGTGGTTACGACATCGATATTCTTGTTCATTTATTCCCAAATTTAGGATGCCTATATAGCTCAATGATCTGGATTGGACCTGGAGTGTACAACTCATAATAATGACCGCTGTTAATTTAATCAACGGCTAGGACCTATAGGTTATATTGGGTTTGTGAATTTTTCTCTGAGGCATCTTTACTGTAATTTATGTCACCCATTATAAGATTAATGGACGTTCTAAACAAAATCTTCAATGAGCAATTTTCCAGATTTTGATATTACTGACACTGACGTAGATTTTTCTCTTCATTGACAGATGTTTTTCACAAGGCATTCACATGTTGAATATGTAGTAGTCCACTCATTGCCCGTGCATCCTCTGCACTTGGCTACACTGACCACATCAATGTCAATTACTGATTTCAGTGAGCTTGCTTCCAAAGAAGATCCAACGTTGACAATAAAATCACAGAAGAGCTTCAAATTCATGAGCTAAAGAAACATCAGAAATCATCATTTTATGCTGTTTTAAGCAAGGTAGCAGCGATTTTTTAAACAGATACAGCTTGAAAAATTGATCACTCCGTGACTTAATATAATACGTGTTTTCACCCAAAAAAAAGTACTAAAGTTTGCCCCAATATCTAATCAGATACAGTCTGGTAGCTTGATGAAAGACAATACTGTCATCACTGAAGTAAATGGACATACTCTCTTTTATGACCATTCCATAGCCTGTAACTTTGTCAAACATGTATGTGTTAGGTCATAAATTGTTTTACTCAGTAATAAGAGATTGTTTTTGATGTACTTATATTTTCTGATTCATTACTTTTATGCCTTAATGACAGGTCCAACATAAAAATCCAACTACTACAACAACTGCTAATGCACCCACTCCAAGCCACCATGATATGCTAACATTCTCTGAGAAATGCAAACTGACTATACCTATCATTAAGCCATAAAGATATACAGACAGGAAGCCTTTCCCCAATACCAGCCAGCTCAAAGCATTTTACATACATAAATACAAGCACATGAGCACACACCTAACAGGGTAGGCATCAAATACACCTTCATCAACACAAATGTGCATACACACAAAAAAGGTGGTGGAAACCAGAGTAACCAGAAAAAATTATCAACCAAGTTAACATGTGTCATATCAAAAGAGGTATATTTGACTCACGATTTTAATCCATAACACCCTAATCTTACTATCATGATAACAAGTGCTTTAGACACTCCAACATCAACTGCCCCAAAGCTGTTTATCATGGCATAACTCATGAAAACATTCCGTTCTACTTCAAAGTGAAAAAATTGATTGTCATTATGTCCACAAATTTCTTTTCTCTGATCATAATTATGTCACAGAACAATAGCGAATCACTTCTGTGCATAGATGTGGGACTTACTTATTTTAAAAACTTTTTTTTTTAAATCTAGTAACTTTGACAAGCTAACCAGATGTGGCACAGCAAACATTGGGGAGGAATGTAACACCCTCACTGCATAGAAGGCAGAAATAACAAGAGAAACAAAAAATAAGTGCAGCTTTTCCCTGCTTGTTATTTAATGCCTTGTGCTTCATATATAAACAGCAGTTGAGCAAATGTCAGGTTGCTCTCCAGACTGCTCAGCCGACTTCATCTGTCATATTTTGACAACCTTGTCTCCCATGTGTGTCTGTTATTAAGAAGACACGTAAACTTTCTTGCTTTTAGTTAGATTCATCAAGTTTAGGAGACAAAAAAAGAAAAACATTACTGGTTATCACATCAGATTCAATAAGAAAAGAAGACTGAAGCATTAAACAAGTAGTACTTAATATTTACACTATTTTTCTTTAGACACACACATTTACCTATCAGATTAGGTAAATGATTGCTGACTGGATCTTAAAATATTTACCAGAATGCTGGCAGTATGTCCTGAAAGCTACAATTCATAGAAGTACTGATGTTATAAGAGCTTTTATGCCAGCTAGGAAGTGGTGAGACTTTTCATGAAACTATTTTGATTAAGAGCAAGTAAACTTATGAGCTGACAGTTTCAGCTTCCCCGTTTTTGCTGTTTACTCAGTAAATGTGAACAGTTGTCATTATTATTTTCAAGTGACGGTGCCAGTCACAGAAAACTTTCGCTTTGACCTACAAATACAGGGTGAAGGCCGTTATGGCCTGCTGTGTGACCGTATGCAACCTGTTGGCAAGGCCAAACAACACATACTTAGCAGCTTGGCATGCATCTTGTCACAGGAAACATAGCCTTCCGTTCCATCCCGCTTCCCGTCCACCGCATACAACTTTGCCATACGGAGATTTTTAAAGCACAGCGCTCATAAGGAGCTCAACCACCACTTGCAGGACTGGGGATGGTGGGGGAGGGGTTACACAGGCAATAGCACGTGCATGACATGACTGAAACAAGCAGAAAAAAGTTTCTTACCAGAAAAACCCTCGTTTTAATAACCCATGATGTTCGTAATATGTGTCCTATGTCCCATGTTCGTTTGCCCTTTCCATCCCAGCTTATGTACGCACTTCGCGCTGTTTTATTGCCGTGGGCAATATTTCAATCTTGAAGAAGTGGGAGTGAGACATGTAGGTGGCGATGAACCAATCCCATAGGTGACTATCACCGTTTCAAAAATTGTGACTCTCGCCATAATACAGCCGCAAAAAACGAACTATCCCACCTACCAGCCAACCGTAGGGGACAAATGCGGTAAGTGGTCAACTGCGCACTGCTGCAATAAAATGCTACAGATCATTCGTCAGATCATTATGATAAATCACAAACTCAAACAGCGCGCGCGTGCGTGCATGTGTATATGTTTGTGTGTATATGCGCGCTCGCGCGAAAGTACGCTTATGGAAAATTCACTAAAGCAGATCTTTGTATTCATATTAAATAATTCCCGAATGAATCATAGCGCAAAGTTTGCTTTTGAAAATCGTATTATAAATAAATACGAAGATCTAAATCACTACATAACACAGCAACAGACCATATTTATCTCTATCTCACACACATACACAGTCTGTCACGAACGATCAGGGACATAACCTGTGTATTATAAACCGTGACTGTAGTCTTGTTCAAGTCTCAAGCTCCCCTGACATTCAGTGGCCAGCACGGTGAAGGCACAGCAGGAGATCGCCACCAGCAAATATATCATCACACTGACCTCTGGGCTTCCAGGTACAAAGCTTTACTCAGCGCCCTCCTGTAACGCGTTCCATTCCTTCGTCACAAGGATTTGCAGACGACACAAGTATGCTGAAGACTACTGACTCAACCATGGAATGTACATCGATCTGCTGACTATTTTCTCAATAGTCTCCTCCTTTCCTAACAAACCTCTCTAAAATATTTGAACACTAACTTTTACTGCACGGGTGATCTGAGTCATATGTTAAGTTAGCCGACATAATGTTAGGAAGTGGTGAAGGGAGGTGCTAATTGTGCAATACAAAACCAGGAAGTAATCGTTACCCTCTTGACAGCAACAGCCAACTCACACACACAAACAAACATCAAGTTGTTCGGGATCGAGCTGACTTTCCAACGTCCTGTACAAGAATAAAAACTTTCTAATGACGATACTGCGCCTGTGTTTCCAGATCGACTCTCTTTGCCAAGCACAAATTAAACTATGCAGTTCATGTGTTATTTCTCGATCGGACCACGCAGTAACAAAATATCTCGTGTGAAACTACCAGCGCTTCAACTGGCTTCTGTTTTCTCACCCTATGACCTGACCCTATCCTCACCCCCCTCCTTATTTTTTTTTTTAATAACTCTCGATCGTATTTCTCTCCCGCTTGTCCTTTATACGGCAACCACAAGGACGTACATCAAAGAAACATTTCGAGCTGTAATTACAACTGGCCGGTTACATATTAAGTATACAAACCTAACCACTGAACCAATCGAATGAAGGTCCCGACACGAGAAAAGGCGCCAAGCAGAGTGTAGCGCTGTCTACTGATCGGTCCCCCAGCGTCCCGAGTGAGAGAGACACACTCACTCACTCCTGCGCTTTGACACAAAGAACATGCAGGCGAAATCTTACCTCACTAGTGAAGATACTTGAGCTGATGTCGCCGATCGTCGGTTGACACAGGCCTGTGAGCTGGCAGCGAGTTTCTTGCTGTGACCGACAGACACGTAAGAATCCTCAAAGCGGCGGGACGGACTGCTGAACAGTGTTGTACACTCCGAACTGAAGACACACAGCTCACGTGTTGTGCCGCTGATGGTTGCCAATGGACAGCAGGCAGTAGCCTCAACTCAACCTTCGCCTCTGTGATTTAGCTGTCGGTTCACTGGCTGTCCGTGTCCGGTTCTTCCTTTCGGCTCTGTCCCCACTCGGCTCGCGTTCTCAATCGGCTCAGCACGTCCCTGCCACGGCTCATTTGCGTCACTCAAGAATGTTGAGACCGATGTATGTGGCATTTTATCGCTCTCAGAACTGCAAAACATCAGTTCGTGTCCCGCACTGTACCCTCCACCCTCTTTAAACGTACAAGTTAAAGTTGGGAAGTGCATGCATTTTCTTTTTTTTTTTTAAACGATCGTCTGCGTCTGTCATGTATGTGTAGCTTCATCCTGACATCGATCGCAAAGCATGGCGGGATTGATATGTTTTAAAATGGTTATTCACAGTTGAACTGTTTATCATCGACTGCTTCCCCTTGCAACGCATTTCAGCATATACTGGAATTTCAGCTCTTCCGTCTGAGGTCAAGGTCAACAACAATGACTGCAGATGTGACTGGCACACCCTCACGCGAGTAGTCGCGACCCATCGTGACCCGACCTCAGGAGCACACTTGATTCATCCAGCTCTCCAAGTGCATTTCGCTGCATGCGGGTTTAGTTTTGCAGTTGATTTTATTTCTGCATTCCCTCCCCTCATGTCCCCTTCCTTCTGAGTTCTCTTTCCCTAATTCACTCCACCGCTTTCTTGTCCACTTCCCTCTCATCTCGTGCGCCCTACCACCCACCTCGATTTCTACACTGAATAATAGCAGTTCACTTTGGAGCGGCTCCTACAATGGTAGGGGGCAACCCCGTAGAGTTGTGGTTTAATTAAGCACTCGCTTTTTACTACAGTGATGAGAAGTCCGTTTGGGTTCAGATCTCATGTCTGTGATACCTTTCGCAGGGGTCCGTTTTCTCAAGTTCACCGCAACCCCCACACTCTATCATCCCTCTTCCTCATAGCGCGAAATCGCCTCAAGGCGGAAGCACTTTTCTACTAAACCAACCAGCGGCTGACACTGGCTGTGCAAGCAGTGTCCAAAATGAACTCAACGTAGAAGAGGTTCATTTAGGAAGCGTAGAGGAGTTTTAGCGTCTGGAGTGAACGAAGCAAAGAGCATCCCTCTCCCCTCACCCCGCACAACCATTCTCCACATTAATCACCTCCGTTAAAATGTTTAAAGGAAAGTTTACACGACTAAGAAAATAAACTATTGTTAATTTTACAATATTAAGAGACCAAAAGTAAGGGTTTGTATATTAACAAAAATGCTTAACATATGTAACCGCACTACAAAATTCAATTTAATAAAATTATGGACATATCGGGACTACGGTTGACGTTGTTTAAAGAGTTGGTAACCCTATGTTTCGAGCTTTCTTCATGCCCCTCGTCTACTGGTCATTCTCTTTTCAATTGTCATTAACTTCAGTTAAATCTGTGACGTCTGATAGTCACTGTTATCAGTTCTGGCTGGTCAAAGGTTCGATCTGTGCTATTATAGGGAAAAATCATGCAATAAAAATCACTATTTATTAAAGAAAGTTCTGGTATGAAAGTGCTGTTTGGGATTGTTAAAATAAAATTCAAGAGGGAGTGTCGTAGCTAACGGTGATATGTTCAGTCGTCCCTAATGTCAGTGGTTTAAAAAAAAAAGTGTAACCAGGGGAGAAACAGGGGCTGAATCGCGCAGCGCCCAGCGAGGTTATAATGAGTTGTCTCCCCTGTGCTGCCAATTTTTTTTAAAATTTCAGTATGTTTATCCATAGCGATGGGATTGTTCTCAACTCCCGATGTGCAAAAGAGTGCAACAGTATTCCGTCTCCTATTATATAGTTTCGTAAACAATGTTAGGTTCTACCGTTTACTCAAACTGTTCAGTGCTCATGCGCCTTACCAATCGTTTTAGAAATTATTCATATTTAAAATGGTGTTTAAAAATACATGTAGGCATACATATAAACCGGTGAAACTGTGTGATTTTGGAACTGCCTTTAATTTTATCTAAACTTGCATTTTTCAACCGAGACTATTTAGCTTCTCCAGCATACAAGTCTGTGAAACTTGAAACTGTAGCTAAAATTTCCAGGGAGCTAGAATTCTCTACATTTTATCCAATCAAGCCGGCGCTTGAGGCACTTTCCGTGGGTGTCGGGTATTTAGTCTCGCAGATGAAGGGATGCTTCTCGTCACAGTCCACATCACCCCACTGGAAGTCCAGCTCCGGATACTGCAGGAGAAGGCAGTTCTGGTCCCCAGCCACGTTGTTGGGTTGTCCGCTTTTCCAGTTGCTATAGATGGTGTGGTACGGAGTACCCGAGTCTGTCCAGTCGAACATTCCCTCCACACGTTCATCGTTGCCTCCTGTGTAGAAACCGGATTGACCGGCCAGGGACAGAGCTGCAAACAAACACAATACAACACACATGCACATATCATAGATGGTAATGAGTATACAAGCCCATGGGTCCCGTTATACTCGCCAGCAACACACGCACATACGCACGCGCACACACATGTTCGCGAGCGCGATCAATCGATCAGTAGTTGATTTTAGAGTAATTACATTTCTTAAAGTTTCCAGGGATTTCATTCAGACCATATGGATATCACCAACCTGTGCTGTTCTTGATGGCCTGGATGAGGAACTTCTGCTCGTCCAGTGACTGCACGGTGACGAGGCTGACGGAAGCGCCCTGTCTTCTGCACGCAACGGCCGCGTCGTACCAGCTGACCGCCTCCACGTGAAATGTGTAACAGCTCGTCACACTTCCGTTCACCCGAGTCACAGAATTAGGAGGGCAACGGGGAATATCTGAAGATTTCAGACCAGAAAAAGACCTCACATTTCTGCAGATACCAAAGATCGACTACACAAGGATGTTAGAGAAATTAGGGAAAACGTGTGGGAAGATTTTTGAAAAACTTGTTATGGACAGTTGTTTACGGGTACGAATTGTATGGCGAGGAGGTGAGACTGGTACTTATTGTAATAACACTTTATTGTAAAGCATTGTATTGTAATAAAATTTATTGTAATGGAGAATGCTGATGACGCATCATTTCTGTAAGGATGAATAAATCAGTCATTTGAAAATGTTGAAAATACTTTGATTGGTCAAAAAGTAGGAATGAAAATATGTATATGTACAAATGCAATAAAAGGCGTGCCGATGACAATAAACGGAAAGGCAGTTGTCAGCGAATACTACGAATAATATGATGCCAGATGGAAAGGTAGTCACATCTGGGTCAGCCGTCTTTTACTTCAAGTCGAGATGGAAGAACCCTACTTTGAAGTGATATCCTGTACATTCAGACAACGACACTCCTGGGGAAAAAAAAAAACTAAAAAATTCAACTTCTTCTGTCACTTTCTGGGAACTCTCCTCTTTGTAAAGGAGATCGAGGTTCTCTGCATGAGATCCTGTCAACTTTAGTTGCTGAAGTTTCTGATAGTCATTCATGCTTCATTTCTGAATTTGAAGACTATTGCAATAGTATTTCCTTCCAAACTTTGAAATGATGTTTTTGTCTAAAAATTTCTGAATCTTCAGGGGTTTTCTTTTTAAATCACGATGATAGCTGCTTATCATAATTACATTATCTGGCTTGGAACACGTAACCGTTGAGAATGTAAAACTGTTTTTAAAAAAAAACAAAATCATCATTAATCTCTTCTAACTGTATTTAATACCTTTTCAGATTTTCACAGAGCATAGGAAATACTCCCTAGGAAAATCCTTCATCATTTTCCTATTCTAGCAAACGTTAGAGCAAGGGTGGGAAAAGTACAGCCCGAGGAAGTCTTTGAGCTGGCCCGTCTATCAAAATTTGAAGTGCACTAGTTTTCATAATTTTTCTTTATTTAACCTAAGTTAATTTGAATGAAATGTCTAACAGAGCCTTCAAGAGAATTCAAACAGATTCACATTTTAAATGTAATTCGTTAAATGAACACCACATTACGCATTTATCTTTCTCTCATCCCCATTATCAACAGGTTTATTGTGTAGTCACTTGCATGAGTGTTTCGGTAAGTCACCGCCCGCCGCATAGTTTAGAATTTTGAGACCGCCCCACGAAAAGAAAACTTTGCCCACCCCTGTGTTAGAGTCAACTCTACAAAACTTAATTATTAAAGAAAAGTTACAGATGAGCTGAAGGATATTTAGTAGAGTCACTCACTTCCACAACTGGTGTTGTACACGTAGATATCATCAACCGCTATGGCGCCGTTATAGTCGTATTGGTAGGGTATACATAAGAATGGTAAGCAGATGTGCTTGCCGTGAACACAAGCTAAACAAAGACAACAGGCCATATCAGTCTTAAGGCACAGAAATAGCTGGGGTTAAGGGCATATAAGAAAACTCTACAAGCCTGTTATGAAAACTCGTTGACAAAAATCATGTAGAGGTACTGTTGTAGAGGATGTGCTAATGGTCTTTACATCTATTATACATAGCGCTTGTAGCACCAATACCTCATAATACCTCATGGTGTATAAATCTCTACATCTAATGTTCATTTATACACTTAGTACTCACTGTGTCTGTATACATGTATATAGTGCCTATATCTATACATCTTGTTTTCATGGGACCTATTTCGTATCTACATCTAGTGCTCACAGTGTCTACACTTTTACATCTACTGTTCATAGAGTTTCTTGCTACATGTTTTAAGACCTACCTGAACACTATGCGTTTTTTTTTCATACATCAGTAGACACAGGCGAATATAAACCTAACGTAAATTTCAGCCTCCAAAACCCATCCGTTAATTATTATCGAAAAAAGTTCGGAATACACCTCAGGGGTAAACCAGTCTGCAAGCACGCTAGAGGCAAGAGCATGGTACGACTACAAAGGTCTCCCAAGATTTAGGCAAATAGTGACAATGACAATTTAGGCAAAGCATGGCTAGTATTGGGTGATGGTTTGAACGTGCGATCTTACAGTACATAAGTGAGGAATCAAGTGAATAAGGACCAGAAGCAGTGACACCATTTTACATCAGTAAGCTGTTATTACATAAGGAACAGAACCTACCGAATCAGTGTTTCGATGAGTCTCGGCTACAGTAAAATCATTGGTCTCAAAACTAAACAAACTGGAAAACCTCTACATGACTTTCGCAAGCAAAGTTACGGTGAATGCACAAAAAAATGTAAAACTACTCACGCGGAACGGAGAAGCGGTGTACTCGCTGTCAAGGTTGGCTTCGCCCAAATGCCACAACTGACCCTGATTTCCGGTGCGGGAGAAGATCGGGTACCCGAGACCTGACCCTGACTCGATCTGCATCATCGAAGCAGAAAGAATATACACCGAATATACATCAAAGAGACATCCATTTTGTCTTATGCGCTTGTTACGTGCTATAAGCAATCTTTATTAACTCAGAGACACATCGTCACTTTGCAACAGTCAAAAGTCGACAGTCAGATTTATGTTGATAAAGGTGCAGCATGCACGCAGGTAAGCACATGCACCATAAACATAATTCGTGAACTCTGGTGGCTATTTAACAGAGCACTACACACTGGCAAATGTAGAAAATCTTCCGACCCAACCAACTTCATTTCTAAAATTAAAATCCGGACTGGTTGCGAGTTTCATGACTTATACCATAGACATCAAGGACTTTGGTCAGCTTATGATTATTATTAAAAACTGTTTTAACTAAGACGATGCACAAGACCTAAACCTTTATATGGTTTACAAATGTGCAAGCGACCCTAGATCTCCAAGAACAGATGACAAGCACTAAAGTACATTTCATACCTTAGCGTAGACGTTCAGTTCTTTGACATCCTTTCCGTACATGTTGTACGAAAACCGGATGCAGTAGCCTGAGGCTGGTGGGAACACTTCTGACGTCAGCACTGCCAAATCGTTCAGATGACTTATTGAACTCTTCTCTCCAATCCTCGTGGAGTTCAGCAGCACGTAGTGACCTTGCAAAACGAAAGTTGGAGCTTAACAAAACTTTTGATTACAGTTTGGACCAGGTAATCTTGGTCAAGACCTCTAACTCAAAGAATTTTAAGTCTAACCCTTAATTTGTCCAAAAATGTGAATAATCCTTTTTATCACAACAGGCGTTATAGTTTGTTTTCCTTCAGTTAAACTGGTTCATTCGTACTTTAAGTATCAATACTTATGAGTTTACGGTCGAGTAAGATGCATCTAAACCGATCTTCTTTTAACAAACCACAATGTTGCAGATCTGTCCTTTACGATTTGTTTTGATTGCCTTTCCTTTTGTAATTCTAATTGATACCTACTAAAATCGCATACAGGCAGCTGTGTTTACTGCCTAAATAGGAGATACCTAGATAAATAACTCATCTTAACCCCTCAGTCACTGTTACCTATGAGAACAAAGAGCTATTTTATTTCAGATATCAGTTACAAAATTCCTCCCACTCACCAGAGGGCGCTCCGAAAGTTCGATCCTCTACAGGGCCTGTAAAGTTCGACCAACTGCCTTGTGCTCTCTCGAAGTCCGACACCGACCGGGGTATGCTTAAAGCCGCAGAAGGTGTCGTTGCTGATACTGGGGTGGAATTCGAAGTCACAGAAGAACAAAGCTACATCGCTTGGAAGAACTGTTCATGTCAAATGAAGAAAACATAGTTATATCATATCTAGGAGGGAAAAAGCCTCTAAAAAGATTTTTAAAAGGTCAGTATTTAAGAGTTACTCAAAGCCCCTCTGATTCTACTTCTGTCAGTAAAATAGAAAATCAGCAACAGGGAACAGCATCCTGCATAAGCAGATGGATGAATAACGCTTAGAGACGACTATATAAGACAAATGGTTATAACAGCTGCTTTAAAGTGTTATTAAAGCGCTAAAGGCTAATTAGTTAATTAAAAGCAACATACATTTTTAAAAATTAAAAAAATATCGAAAAATTGTTCAGATCGAGGCAGGGTTCCTTTTACAGTCCGGGTACAACAGCCAACCGTCAGGTGTGAGGAGCAGCTGTAAGATCGCAAACACATGCAAGAATATATGTAACATCGCAGACTCACCTAGAGGAGCAGCTGTAGCTGTCCCTGTTGCCATCCCCAGCACGCCCTTGCACGTGTTCAGTTCAGAAGTTAAGCGAGCCACAGTTGCTCTCAAGCTCCTGATCTCATCGCCTGCTTGTTGTATTGTCTGCCCCAGTGGGAGAATTGATATGTCAAATATTCTAGAAGAAATGTTTATCGCAGAAAACATTTTAAAAAGTGTTTTAGTTCTTGATGCTTGCAGTCTGACGGGTTCGTTTATTATCTGTGAATAAGTATGCTTGCACCATGGGTCTGATGACACTATGAAGGTTGTGGGGAAAAAAAAAGGATATTCTATATAAAAACATTTAATTTTGCATCTATAGGTGCGGTAGTTTACTGTTTTGCTAAACTAGCGAACTGTCATTGCAGCAGTAATTGTGAGTATATTTGCAGAACTCAATAGGCAGTGAATAAAGTGATTGGTGGTAATATTCTTTGTTTTCTTTCTTTCGCTCGCACTCATGCACACACAAAGATTAAAAAGAACCACAGCTGTTCAGCAGAGTCTGTATACCTGAGAGAACTGGTGCTGAGTGGAGTTGAGTTCTTTTTCTTTCTGCATAAGGGTTGCCAGCAAACTCTGGATGCGAGCTTCGTCCTCCGAGAGTTCTTTCTGAGACCCGCTGGCATTGCTCTTGGCTGACTGCAGCTCACTCATCAACGTCGACACCTGCCTCGCACAAAATGTTTGAACTCCTTAACGAACATGGTTAGTTAACGCATGCTTGAAATGCAAATTTACAATTCAAACTACGAGAGTTACCAGCATACAGTAATAACACTTAATGTTAACACTTAATACTCAATGTTTTACCCGCTGATGAGCGTTGTTAGTTACACTTGGATCCATCCACTTATTTTTACATTTTGATAAATGTCATATTTTTCTAAAGCATTTATGTCACAAACCTGCTGTTTTATTTTTAGTTGGAAAAGGGATGCGAAATGGTGTCACGGACACCGTGTTTTTCATAGTGTTTAACCCTTTGGTGGCTCACGGAATAAACGTGTATGTCGAATGTATGTTGAATGCAGTAAAATATGAGATCGGAAAGGGTTAAATGTGACAGAAAGTGTTTAGTGAACACTGCTCACCGGTAGGTTTTGACCGGACAGAGTTGTGGAAAGTTACAGAGGGACGGGCACGGGATACCGAGAGAGGAAGACGTGCCTGAGTCACGAGTGTATATCTCCCGAGTGAGATTGTTGTATAGTAGAGGGTAGTGTCCATTGGATACGGCGCGGTACTGACCCATTGTTGGATTAACCTCGCCTAGATGAGGTATGACATCTTTTTCTGTATTACTTATGGAATTGTAATAATGACATCTTTTGTAAAATTGTAATGGAACTTAAAAGTAACTTTCGAAGTTGTAAACGTATGAGATAAAAGTGAAGAATATAATTTAGAAATTGTAGTATAGTGTAACCTCGAGTTACAGGTTTTAATTATATGGACTGAAAGAGCTGGAGCTCTTCTGGATAACGAAGAATCTGCTCCCAGGACCATTCCTGGATTACCTCCCTTGTGACCCAGTGTGTACGGCCGTCGTGTGTGTGTATTCCTGTTATTGGATTATAGTTGGAGGAGGACATGTGGAGAGCGACGACCCTACGAGGGACAATGAACAGTGAGTAAAGTACTTAACGATTGCTAGTGGGGTCATAAGCTAGACGACGAACTGGGATTTTGCTGATGAACAGGAGAGAGTGAGAACGACCCTAGGAGTGATTTTTTAAAATCAATAGTGATTTTTTTTTAAATATTTCAATTGTTAGCACCTTAAATATTCCTCCGCCATCAACAAAAAAACAAACAAACAACAGCAAAAAATTTGACCTGTGCTTTCAAAACACTGACGTCAGATGCTAGACCGTTAACTTGACTTTGCAGATTTTCACAGCACTGATTTCCAGCGGTGGAACCACTGGCGATTTGCTGGTCGCACTGTCCAAGATGACCCAGCTGAACGTTGTACAGACACTGTCCATTGCTGAAACTGCAGCCTGGCGTGAACTGTGCTGACGTCAGTGTAACGACCAGTGGCGCCACGATGAGCCACGCCCACGCCATGAGGAGACAATTACACCTTTCTGCTGTCCTGAGTCAAGTGGAAACAAAGCATTTTAAACCTATTATATATGGTAGGGGTGGTGACGTTCATCAGATGGCTAGTCCACCGAATGAAACATCATTTTGAATTCAAGCTTCATAGTTTTTAAAGTAGCATTTTTTATAGCAGTCACTGGGCATTCGTCGTTCTTTGGGCTGTTATTTGCTGTCTTTGATACTCATCTCAAGTGCAGAACCAAAGCGACAACTACCACCATCAAGTTACGAAAAATACAAGAAAGAAGGACAGTGACAAGAAGGAAGATAATAATGATAAAGGATAATTAAAATGATATGTGTGTGATAATGATAATAGTGAGTGATAATGATGAGTAGGTAAAGGATAATGGCGATAATGAGGAGAAAAAAGGAGGTTGATGAAAAGTCAGAGTAGAGGTAGAGTACATAAAGTCATTACAATAAAACGATTTGTAGGTACAAAGTGTACTGTACCACAATGGCTTGACAAACTTGTGTGACGATCGAGGAGCAGATCACGAAGGGCTTTTAGAAAACGCTCGATGCTCAACAGCAAATATATGGATGCACACACAGTGTAAAGATAAAGCAGGATGTGATTGGGGGCATCTCCAGCGTTCATAGCAAGATAACGATTCGTCCAAAGAAGCTTTCTCAAGCGATGTATCTATGGATTTGTGTCTAAAAGATACCGTCAAGGTAAATCCACCCACCCGATAAGTGACAGGACTCATGCCCAAAAGTAACAAGTCATCTCACTAGAGAATTATGTGCACCATTGCTTGTTTCTCGGCCATATCGACAAGGGTCTGGGCTAGTAAACTGCCCTAACGTACTTTGTTGCCTTATTGACCTCTGAAGCGAATTATCTGTTTATGTTTGGCAACTTTGCATGCGATCAACATTCAGTCACATAACGGACGAAACATATTCTATGCTATGTTGTTAGTTTGCTTTTTTAAACCCCTGTGGGTAGTGCGATCGACTTTGGAGCAAATTTGGTTTCAGGGTCCTTCTGGATTATTATTAGCCCGCTGTGACGCTGAAATACATTGTGTTAGCGGGTTATATTCACATTTAGCAGGAGGTTCTGCAACAGGGCAAATGTGTGCATTTTATAGTCTTGTGCAAGGATGTCAGGTTTCGAAAAAGGAAGACGCATGTAAGCAAACATACACTCCTCCGCGCCAATCACACACTCTAACACAGATTCTCTTTCCAGACTATCATGCAATCAACAGGACAAGATTAGAAAATGGATTTTTACTATTGTGCTATTTTGCTCCAGCAAAAAGACATTGCTGGTATATGTGCTTACCTTTAAAACACAAAATTTATAAAAACATTCACCAACTCTACTTAGTTAACTGAACATCCAACAAACATCCTTCAGCAGATTCAGTTTGTTTCATAGTTACTGAAAAGCTACTTTTGGCACAGATGTAGATTGGAAGCAAGATAGAGTCCTCTGTCAGTAAAAAAAAATGTTTCGATAGCCAAAAATGAAATATAGGTCATCTTTGGTCCATGCCGACCAGATCGGAGCACTCCATAACGTCTGTTGATATAGGATTGGAAAGATATAGAAGGAAAGAAACAGCAGAAATTCAGAACTTTCAGTCGATAACTACAGGTACTGCGTGAACAACATGGCTTAGGCCCTTAGGGTCGGAGACGTGGTTATTTTGTCAGATAAACTGAATAACTACATGAGCAGATTAGAAAAAAATTTCTGCAGAGTTCCGTTTGAACAAAACACCTTTCAAACCGAATGAAACATGAACCAATAAAATGATTGTTAAAAAGTGCTGCAAATAGAGCGATTTTGCAGTAAGTAAACAACATAGTCACTGCTGAACAAAAAAGTTCTGAAGTGTTTTCGTGGATTTTAAAAAAGGCCTGTTTGCAGTTTTTGGCAAATTAAGACGGCTCCCAAAAGTCTACCTCCCAATCTTCCAGCTCATCGTCGTCGTCAAAGTCATCCAGCGACGATTCATCGCTTTCATAAATCCTATATTCAGGCAATTGATATCCAGGCAATTGATATCCAGGCAATTGATTTCCAGGCAATTTGATTTCCAGGCGGCATGTTTTCTTCTTCTACTCGAGCTCCTTCAAAGAGACGCTGAAAGCACTGATCTCCTTGAGCGTTGAAATGGCTGTAGGGGTCGGCTCGAGGAAGTAATGCACCACAAAGCCAACAGAAGAAGCTGTGACACTTGGAACAGGTGATCTTATTGCAGCCAGTGACTTTCTGGAAATTAAAAATACAACCAGCATTTTCAGTGAGCCTTCAATTGTGAACTAAATCGCTTGCGCCTACATACACACAAACCTATATATTTGTCACGAAAAGAGGCACAGGGGTGGGAAGTAGGATATAGCTGTTCAGGGTATATAGACCGGGTATATAGACTTTGTATATCGATAGCGTCAGGACCAGGTTGTTTTGTTTTTCGAGGTCACGTGATTAGGTGGGTATTATAGTTTAAGTTAGAGGTAGAGTAGGGGCCTGCTTATCACCACTGCGGTGAGCGGCTCAGGGTTCAAATCTCGTATTGGGACACTGTATGTGACACCTCCACATCCTGTACTCCTCCACCCCTCCCAATATCTTTTCCCTCTAGTGCGCCAGTAGTGACAGTAGTGTGCCGAGGCAAGTCAGTGGCTGTCTGGTTGTCGAGGGGCAGTCAGTCGTGACGAGACTGGCGTGCTCCCAGCTATGTGCGGGGCTTGGCAGGTGCATACGTCCTGATGACGTGGGGTGAAGTGTTCACCCTGATTCCTCACAATATTACATCCACGTTTATTACACAAAAACTTAAAACAATTAGATTATTTTACCTGGATATAAATGCCACAGTAGGGACATGGTTTAGCGTTTTCTTTGAGCCATTCAGTGGAGGCCGTGTCCTCCATCAAAGCAAGGTGGATGGCGCTTTTTCCATGTTCCCTCTCCAAAGAACGTTTTTTCTCTGCATTGGCTCTAAGATACTTTCGTCTTAGCTTCTTGAACTTCATCTGAAAAATCATTATATATTTTAGGCATGATTAAGGCTCTCAAATATCTTATAGTTAATCTGTGAGCTATATTGCAAGACTAATGTGAGCGTTTTTAATTTACCATCTCGGTTTTCATGGCAAACTTTGGAGTCACTTAGGGCTTCATGAAAATGTGCCAAGTACATTAGTTACCATGCTGAGTACTCACGTGATCTTAACTACACAAGGAGTCAATCCATGGTATGTTCTTTTGCACAAAGTACAAAAGACCAGGCAGCAGACAGGGCACCGGCCCATGTTCCTGTTATCACTTTCCACAATGACAGGGCTCTGGCACCGCCGACGTGGGCAGTAAACCACATCACTCATTGAGTCTAGTGTGAACTGAAGCAGCAGCTGCTCAAAGCGAGCATAATCCTCTGGTCTGATGACTTCTCTCACCTGTTGACAGTTAAAAATAACTGATATCTCGAATATGGCTATGCAGACATTTAACAAACACACACAAACACATCGGCACAGATACATTTGCTAAACCATCGAATCCTTTAAACACTCATTAAAAACATGTTCCAAAAGCATTACTCGTTAAACCAACCAAAATAGTTGTCAACAGTTGTGATTACAGTCAATTAACTAGTCTGCCTGCTCGTCTTCCTATCCAGATTTATGACATTCTTCATCCTTTCTGTTTGTTCCGTGATTCCTCTTTGTGTCTTCCATGTGTCTATTTTTATTATTTGCCTGCATAGTTGTTTCTCCTTCCGTCTTTCGTATTCTGTCCATGTCTCCTATTTGTCTTAAGCGCTGCTTCTTCGTGAGCGTGATTATGCGCTAAACAAATCACAATTGTTGTTGTTATTGTTGTTATTATTATACCACATGCAATAAATTAAGATGTAAAGTGAAATATGATTTCATCTAGACCAAGGATTTTTAAAAATTAGAAGTTAAAATATAATAGCCTGTAGGAAAACTACTAAAAAATAACAGAATACGCAGGCAAAATTGTCACCTGGTTGGGAAAAGCTGTTGTCTTGCAACCAACAAAAGGGCATTTGAGATCTGTCACCTTACCCTCTCTAATCTGCAGTGTGAAATAAGTGCAAATGCACTCTTTACAATACGCATGGTGACAGTCAAAGAACATGGATTTCCAACCAGCCTTGGATGTAAAGCAAATTTCACACAAGATGGTGGATGTCTCAAACACTTCACGTCGTCTATCCCTGTCGTAGACTATGAGTGCAGACAGCATCTGTGAAATATCCGAAACAGGGTACACAATGGCACGCGGATCTTCAGCATCTGACGAACTACTTCTCATGCAGTTCTGCTCAAAACTATGCAGAGAACTAGATAAATGGCACCTGCTGTCTTGTGATGCGAGGCACTGATCATAACCCAACGAGGAATTCATGCAAGAACTTTCTGTGATAGCTTCGATGCTCAAATTACCACAAAGCTGTAGATACTCTAATGTTTCATCTTCCAAAAACTGGAACCACGTGAAGAGGATGACATCTCCTTTTCTTTCCTCCCAGATTTCATCAAGGTGTTCACACAGCCTGCTCAACTGTAAAAAATAAAAAGGAATCAATATTAGTTTTAAAACTGCCACCTGTATGACACCTACTCAGGAAACGTTCTACCTCTAAATTACACCATAAGTGAAAGACCTACCTGAATGGTGAAGCAATACACGCTTAAAAGACTTCTTTCATCTCAGACATTGAGAAATTAGATAATCACGAAAAAAACTGGAGCGGTACGTTAAGTGGTCTGCTCCTAGTAAAAATGGCTAAACATCGCATCGATGGTGATAAAAGTTCGTTTACTAAATATCGAACCCCAAAAGAGCAAGCCGAGTGCACAGCAAAGAATTCTACAGGAGTAACAGTGACGTGGTGGCCGGGCAGGGTATCAAAAAACATACTGAGGGGAGCAAGAATGTAAACGTCGTTGATTGTCAACTTGAAGTCCGAGACTGCACGTATTTCAGTAAATTATTGTGACAATATTGGAATAAAACTGCTTCTGATCTAAACCCTACATCATCATTGCTCTTTGGAGGATACTATGTTTACTTTCAAATGTTATTACATTATACAGGTCATATTACAAAATCTTATAGTTACCTAATGGTTGTACTTTATGTAATTCAAAGCATTGCTTTGACTGCTGGCCCAGGACCATTCCGGGATCAATGTGATGATGGTTCGGCCCCCTGCAGCACGTGGGCTAGGAGTCACGTGACGTCACCGCGGATTACCTGCAGTGACCCCGGGAACCCCCTGACCGACACGGCCAGTGTATCCGGCCGTCGTGTATTTGTGAATTGGATCCTAATTGGCGGGACATGTGGAGAGCGACCAGCCCAGAGGGACGATGAGCTGTGAGTAAAGTACTCAACGATTGCTAAAGAGGTCATAAGGTAATAGAAATGGAACTTTGTTGATGAACAGAACTGTGTGAGGCGTGTGATTTTCATACATAGATTGTACTATTTGACTAGGTTACGATTGATCGGGGTAGTGCCCCGGAGGTAAACATTGTATGTATCGTTAGACGTTGCCACCTATAGAGTTATGTTAAGGCGAGTTGTTATTTATGCATATGTGTTTTGTAATCTGTAAAGTCTTGAGCCATTCGACAACTTGATAACATGACTTGGGCAGCCTCAAACAATCGCTTTTTGTGTTTTGAATGAACGCTTATTTGTCTGGTGCGAGTGTTGTTGAGCCACCCGAGCCGTGACACAAATTAAAGACCACATTCAAACTTCTGAGTTATTGGTAGCACCTATTGGAATTGGGAAAAACTGTATTGACATCCTAAACCCACCAACTGAAAACTCACCTGCTGTTTTGACATCCATTCACATGAGAGAGTGAACTGCGGAGCACGTGCAGATGGGTAATCAAAAGGGAGGAAAAAATCCAGTTTGACGGGCGGCAAGTGTTGGATCGGCACCTTCTTCACCTTACTCTCACTGGAAAGATCATCTGATTGACAGCAACAAAACGGAAATTAAGCTAGGCACAAACCAATCACAACAGATTATTTTTCAGGAAGACTTTACACACTGAATCCTGAGTTTTCTTCCATAATGAAGTCACTATACCACAGTGAACAGTGAAAATAAGTCAAAGTTCTCTTAATAAAAATGACATGTGAACTACGTGTGTATTATAATGTAAGGATACTGGCCAATTTGCTCTTTAACTGTCAAATCAGGCTATAGATGTAATAGTTCTTCCCCCCTACACCATCACTCTGTGATTTGTTCTAACTTTTGCAAAACATTAACTCAAGCTTATTTAAAATTTGAAACATGACTTCACCAGAGCTTTTTCAGTCTTGAATTCTCTCCCTTCTAATGTGAGTTTTAGAATTGCTTATTTTAAAGGGACATTACTTTTTATTTTACCAATACACCATATTTAAAAATGTGTTTAATGAAGTAGGTTTTTGTGTGTTTACTTGGGGTGGGTTTTTTTGGGGTTTTTTTTGGGGGGGTGGGGGGGCAATGAAAGGTGGGAGTGGAGAGAACACAACAAACAAGATGTCTTGTTTTCCATAAAGATTCACCTGAGTGTGGTCCCCGCGTGTTTTCATTCATTTCTAAAAAGAGAGGTTGACTGGGAGACTGAAGCGCTGTGAAGATTCCCCTGTGTTTCCCCTTTTCTTCAACAGATGAAGATGACCGTCTTCTTCATAAATGCTCCGTACAGCCAGCAGCTCATTGCTTTGTTCTTCTGCATCTGTCATTTTGTGTCCTCTCTGCAATATTAAAAGGAGCTAAAAATCTTAAAACGAAGAATCTCCAGATATTCTCTTCAGTTAAAGTGCTTGGCAAACAACATTCAGAAATCAATACAGTACATTATGTGTTTAAAGGCGTCAAAGTTTAGTGGCATTCAAATTTTTTTTTTTAGCTACTCAAGAAAGGTCAGTGCAAGATATCATTCTCCAAAATCCAGATTTCTCTAATTTTCGAGGTACAAGCATTATCATGCACAGAAAAAGGTCAAGCTCATGAGGTCACATTTGTACACAGACAAACGTCAGTCTTCTTTACGTTTAAGTTTGTTGAGCGAACTTTCACTTTAATAATAATACATTTTATTCAGTTTTTAG
This sequence comes from Pomacea canaliculata, assembly GCF_003073045.1. NCBI lineage: Eukaryota > Metazoa > Mollusca > Gastropoda > Architaenioglossa > Ampullariidae > Pomacea > Pomacea canaliculata. The sequence goes on from NC_037592.1 coordinate 24,093,406, forward strand.
GAGGCCATCTGGCCTATATCAACATCAAATGCACATATTAACATTATGTATATAACAAATAATAAAAATCAGACAAAAGTCAGGACTTTCCCTTTCTTGGTCTATGTCCCTGTTTTCCCCAAGTCTTCTGTCTGTTTGGGATAGCTGAACACGAGGTAGCGCAGACTTGAGTTGCGGAGTTTCGTCGATGCTGCCTCTCCAAGAGTTGATCGTCAAAACCTCGAGTTTGCCTCGAAACTCAATATCAAACATCCGGCACGTAGCCTACATGCATTCGATTGGCCAGTCACACCCCATGACATACCACCACAACCAATCACGCTTCACAGTTATCATGAGACTAAGTTCCCATCAACCTCTGCGCGTGTTACGGAATTCGATTGTCTAATTAATTGTCTAACTTTCGCTTTTCTAGTTCGCGTTGTGTCAACATTATTAACGCTTTTCTATAAACGGTGTAGCCTGTCATTTGATCTTGTCAGGAAGTGATGAGTCCGCATCGGGGCACGCCGTAGGTCAGGGCGCGTACCTGATGGGGTCTTTTGTTGCAGATCATGACGGGACAGGGGGGCAGGAACCCTATTAGCGTGGGAAGGGTGGAACTTTTCCTCTCCCCAGGTTTAGACCGGGACTTTTGTTTTGGAAGTCAAGGGTCGCGTGGTGAGAACTAAAAGAGCTTCGGTGCCGTGAGACACGAGAGCGCTCGGGGCTCTGATGCTTGTGTGTTCCCTGGAGTGGTGTAAGAAAAAGCCAGTAGATCGTATCTCTTTCTCAAAGCTCAGATTATGTTTTATGCCGTGCTAGCAACTATGGCTATATCACGGCAAAAGGTAGTTGTAACTTTAAAGGTTTTGGGATAAAAATAAAGGCCAACATAATAAGTAACCAAAATGTAAAAAAGGGTGGGTAAAGCATTAAAGGGGTGTTGAAGCCCAAAAAATGTTACTATCACACCAAAAACAAAACAGAACTATCAGGATATAAAAAATTTTAATTTGATGGTAGAACCCTATCCTCTTTAAAAAGGAAACGATTGCTGCCTATGGGACGGACCTAAATAAGGAAAATAAATATTTTTCTGTAAAAAATTGACAACAAATAGTCTGAAGCTTCGGACAGATAATCAAAAAGTGTAGAACAGTAAAATTTTCCCTACACCAGGGACAAACAGGTGTCCTTACGCCTTGAGTGGCATAGGTGTGTCCTATCTTTAATCTTGTAAGAACTACCTCCTCCCGTCTCGTAGGGCGGCAAGGGGGTAGGCGTGCCATAAGGACTGAATGTAGGCCGAAAATAAAGATTTGTAGTCTGATGAAATAAGTGACTGAAGATTACCAGGGGACTGACATGCAGCCTTGGCTGCTCGAACATTGCCTGGGATACCAGCATGGCCAGGAGCCCAAATAAAAACAATGTCCTTATTTTGCTGAAAGAGTGCTGCATGAAGGGGGTGATCAGAATCTCAAAGCTCAGGAGGATACCCTGAGACTGTCGACCAGCGGCCAAAATTCAAGTCGTCAGGACTGTGTAATCGTCAGGCCGCAAGACAGCAGACAAGAGTGTGACGGGTCACTGGACGTGGTGATGTCAGCTTCGCATTGCATCAGACAAGTCGTCGTGAGGACGGACTGTGTAATCGCCAGGCCAAAGGGCAGTGGGCGAGGGTGCGACGTGGTTACTGGACGTGGCCTCAGGCAGTGAGTAGTCAGGGAGGCGGATAGGCTGTGCTGTTACAATGCACTCAGCGTCGCGCTGGACCATTAGTCTGCCTGGGGGTGTGTGTCTGAATGTTTGTATAAGTTGGGTACTGTTTCATTATCAGGGGCGGGAATCTCCTCCGGTTGGTTTACTTTGTAGTTTTGATGCTTCCTTTTCCTTTGAAATTGGCGAGTCGGTTTGTGTGTGTGTGTGTTGTTTGACCGCCAATAAACTTACGTGTTGTATTGTCCTTTTGTGTATGTGTTTTGTGTCCACTGAGGAGTGATTGGCTTCGCTGCTCGCGGAGGGCGCGTGGAAGCCTGTCTGTTTGGTTGCGAGTGTGTCTGTGAGAAAGCGAGTCTTGCGACGCCCGACTGCGTTACCCGACAGTGAACTTTAGAACAGTGGTTCTCAAAGTGTGGTCCGCGGACACAGTAGAGTGAGTAGACCATTCAGCAGCACTAGAAGATCCTAGTTTCTACGCACGAGCATACCTCGCTTCAACGTCGAGTCTTGCTCAACGTTCTAGCTTGCTACACTTGTAGCACTTGCGGTCTGGTTGTGTAGAGAGGAGTGTGTGGTGTAACTAAGAGGCCGATTCTCCCAAACGACAAGCGAGGGAGCTAACTGCGTCCAGCAGCAAGACGTTCGAGGCAGCGGCTGGTAGACCCCACCGTGCCACCGGTACAGTTGTGGTCGTCTCCAGAGAACAGCAGACAAACTTCTTTCCACCTTTGAGAATCGTCGCTGCAGTCCATTGCGGAGGGCAACTGTTGTGGGGCAGCGGCAGGAAATCTTTGAGTAGGCAGAGTGTTTGCAGCCAGTTGTACTCACCTTCAAGAACAAAGGGCAAGGTAGCCGAGCGGTGCTATCAGTGCCAACGAACAGGGACAGTTCGTGTTCGAGGAGGACTTACTATATTCCAAGACTGTGAATTGTGGACCAGGGACGGACCGCGTGTCCGGACATATGTGCAGATACTGACGTAAGACCAAATTATCTCCTAAATCCATTATTCTGTAACTGTTTTCATGTCAACCTAATTTGCTTTTCTGTTTAAATTATAATTGTATTCATTGTACAACTGTCTTGTCAGTTGTGGTTGCGCAAGCGGGTGAGTGTGACTGTTAGTCAGTACGTGTGCGGACGTGTGAACAGGCGGGTGACTGAGTGTGAGGGAGAAAGTCGGGTGGAGCGAGCCGGCTAAAGTGACCCCTTTCCCCTCGGGTGGTAACCCTATCCCTCTGCCCCGCCTCCTTTCATCACAGTTGTAGATTTTTATTCTCTTCACTCGGCAGCTGGCCTGCCTTCTCCCCATTCTCACTTCCAAAATCTCTCCTTCGGTTGTTGCTTTTGGAAGGGAAAGTGTTTCCACCTCGCGGTGATTTCGCACTGAGGGATGGATATCTCCAGGGGATGTGGGTGGTTTGGGTGAAGGGGCGCTGTTATGTGGTGCTGATTCTTCCTTCACTATAATCCTAATTTATCACTAAACACTAGTTATCCCACCCCAGCCGAACGTTCAAGAAACCAACTCGCCCTTTTCCACACTCTATCGACCCCCCCCCCCCAATCAACTCCGAAGTCCTAGACCAGAGTTCATACCGGGTGAAGTGTGTGTTTGAGAGCGTGTGTATGACATTACTGACCTTGCTAGGTGAGCGCCCATGTCTGATGACAGTACTTGACAAACCCGTCCAGTCTTTCAACATCCCTTGTAATCATTATATACATAATGTACCACTGTACTGATCCCTCATCTGCCAGGTCTCAGCTAAAAGATGTATGATGCGCCAATCCTCTCTTCCTCCCCAACAACAGGTCCAGCAAACACTAGCGGGACAGTTCGGGATATGACATCACTCGAAGTCGTTCGACCAACTACCCTTTACAAAAATAAATAACTTAGTACACTACTAGAACGTTACACCATCCTGACCTGCGAACCACGTTAAAGCGATGTAACGATTATGAAAGGGAGATAAATGCTTATGAAGTGGACGACCCTATACCCCAGTAGCCCCTCATAACCTATCAGCTCGTTTTGTTTTGTTTTCTTTTTTCTAAATTAATGTTGTCCTTTTGAATATGGTTTCAAGCTCTATTTCAAACAAATATGAAAACGTGTGCACCTCTGTGTGTGTAGCCAGTCCACGATCGTCTGAAAACAGGTGCGGTAAGCCCGAGCGGCTAGCGACGTTTACTTGCCCCAAGAGGAAGTGGCCCTGCGCGTCTTAGCTAAAGGCGTTGAGTGTTACGTAACCGCCATCTCCGGTTCGCTACCCATAGCCTCCAGTCATAAGCAAACTACCGCCCTCCGGTCAACGACCTAAAAAGGAGGGGGGGGGGAGAAAAGGAAACGACCTACACCAGCGGTTCTCAACCTTTTACTTGTGACGCCCCCCCTGACGAACAAAGGTAGGTCCGCGCGCCCCCGTTTGCCAGCAATGTAAGCAAATTTCACTAATACCGGTATAAGAAACTAAAAAATTACCACCTTCGCGCAATACAACAATGTCTTCATTAGTCTAGTCCTTGTTAAAACACCTCGCCAGCGTACCCGGTTTTGGGCAGCCCCATCAGTTCGGCCCATGTGGTTCCGATGTCCTTTGCTTCGCTTTGTATTGTTTTAGAAACATTAAGCATCAGAAACTTTTCTACAAACCAACAAATTAGTTTCTTAACCTGAAAGGAATAGCTGACCAAGGAGTCCTCGTTCTTGAGCCGAGCAGCCAACGCCACATCGTTTGCTGAGAGAAATCTGTCCTGACTTTACTGGTATTATTACAACAAACATAAATAGTACATGAAGCGGGAAAACAATCTCGTAACGCAGCATCTATTATTAGCACAAAGAAAACAAAAGACTGTCACAATCATGGAAAGAAAATCTCGGAACTCAAGTAAAGGAAAGTTTCAATATCAGTGAAAACAAGTTGCGTATACTCACCTTGGTGTGAAAGTATCAGCCGTGTATGCAAGTATAGCAATGGACAGTGGAAGCAGACGAGAGTTGAGGTACGAAGAACCGGAAATGTTGCTTTTTACTTTGCTTTCAGATGTTCGTCTGAATATGCGTATCAATTATACTAAAAATCAACACACGTTCTTAATGAACTGGGTTGTTATTTCCTGTTTATTTCTGCTGCTCAAACAGTTTATCCTTTAAAGCTAAGATCTATCTCCCAGCTAGTGCGCGCCAAGACAAACTTGTGTGAAGCAGAAGATACTTCCGGTTGCGCAGATCAAGACGATGGACGTGTATTGGTGGATTGCTGTCTGTCTGCCTAGAGCCCTAGACCAATGCTTAGCCTCTTGCGAAGTTCTCCGCTGTAAGTCTCGGCAAAACAAAGAATGTGAATAAACCGGAAGCTTTGTCTTCTAATGCCTCGTTTTAGTAGTTAATCTGAAATGTGAATAAAACGGAAGCTTTGTCGTGTAATGCCTCGTTTTAGCAGGTAACTGGAAAAAAAAAAAAAGTGTGTGCCAGCACTCCAGTAATAAAAGTACAGGTCATGAACCAGCCTGGTTCAAGGTCACAACAACAGCCGAAGCGGGTGTAGATAATTACAGGTGGGCCGCGGTCAATGAAAGCGGACAGTGGAGGGAAGCCTTTCTGTCCGTTCTCACGACTTGACAGGTCGCCTTGATTGATGGAGGCGATCGAGGCCCAGGGTAAGGAGGTGTAAGATGTAAGTAGTAGAGAATAGCGCGGTGGTCAGTAGTGGCCTTAGTACTAGAGAGATAGCGTTAGAACCGGGTAGGAGGGGTGGCGAGTAGTCACGTGCCCTCGTAGTATATAGTTAGGGTTAGATGTTTAGTCGGGGCCTTTCCCCAAGAAAAAACCAGCAGAGACTACCATATCTGAGCGTCGTATCAGCTGTAGGCAGCAAGTCTGTAGGGGGTCCGTTCTACCGAACGTATCGCGCTACTTGCTGGCACTTACAGTCTGGAATCGTGAGAGTGAGAAAGGGGTCTCCGTCCTCGCAGACGTCAAGAAGGGGGTACACCGTCAGAACTGGCAACAGACTCTGCCACCCGTTGCCTGGGGCAACCGCCGGGAGTAGTGATTACTGTTCCTGTGTACCTCTGGGGTCTTGGACGTCTGGAGCCGGTGCCGGACCACTGTCGCCTGAAATCGTCGCCGCATCTGCGTCCGTTGCCTGGGGCAACCAGAGGAGCAGCAATGCCAGTGAGCTAGGGACAGTGCGTCAGGAAAGTCGGCCCATGCAACGCGCTCCCGGTTCCTTCCTTTGCACGCACTGCACTCATATACAGCACAGATCATGATTTTTTTTTTTTTTTATAAGAAAAAAATAAAAACAGCAGTCTTAAGAGATTGGTCAGGTGTTCGTTACCACAGGCACTCAAAATGCCATTAACGGATATATATATATGTAAGTCTCGGATTCGGGTCTGATGTGCGCACTACCACACGGGTGCGATTAACACAAATATACCAATCATCTCTCTACTAAGATCTAGCGTACATGAATAGGTGGCGCACAACTGGCGGCCCTGTTTGTGCATGATGCATACTGCCAAACTACCTTAAAACAATTATCTCTCTACAGGCTGACATGCTATGGGACTCAGTAAAATGCACTCCTGTTTATCAATATAAACAAAATAATTATCAGTCTAGTAAATCAGAACTCCATGGAATGTGCTTGTGCTTTTATTCAGGGTACGTTTAATCCCAAATGGTTGTGGCAATAAGCCATCATCAACAGCAAGGAGCATATAAGTTGGTCTCTTGTGGAAACCAATGTCTGCTGTGTCCTTCTACTTATTAATATTAGTAAAAATCGATATGCATGATTGAAACATTTCCAGCTAGTGAAAATTATCAGGGACTATTATTACAGCTCGGCCCTATGCTCCACTGGGAGTGAATAGGAAGATCATTACAGCTGTCACAAAATTCAAATGAAGTCTTTCTAGTTTTATTGCTGACTTTTGGACACCATATACTCTACAGTAGAACAGCACACACTCATGTGTAAGAATTTATAAGCAAACTGCAGAAAGATTATGTCAGGCGCTACAGTGGATTAGCAATTAGTGTTTTTAAGTCTACATTTGTGACAGCTCATATAAAAAGCAAACAATACTGCTGAACTATTATAAAAATTCCAGATAAAAATATCAATATCCTTTAATTAAAACTTAGTTACCTGTACATTAATGCTATTTTGATGCATGTGTTTACTTTTGATGGGTACACTGTGATGTCATATAAACAGAAATTTACTTAAGCTCCAGCTGTAACAAAATTAAGCTAATCACCAGTAATCTCATCATTATAATTAAGTTGGCAGAGAAATATAGACTTGATGCATTTGTTATAATTTTTGCATATGCGTATATATACATAAATATGCACATATATAATAACACTTCATCACAATAGAAAATTTCATTTAATAACACACAATAAGGAAAGATTAGTACATGTACATGTACATATTCGTGTGTCAACAGAAATTATGCCCCGGAGAGTGTACATGCAGCAAGTAGTCCCTGTAATATCACAATATTTCTACTTTTGCATGTTTATCACATCACACAACTTTAAAGCATATCTAAGCATTACTGTTAGTAAGAAATTCATTACCAGATAATTTACTTAAAATTAGGATGAATGCTAATATATATATAAGTACTTTGTTGACTTCAATGATGTGGTATATAGACATGTACCAGATGTATAAGTGCTTATATTTTATATTAAAATATAACTTTATAGATGGAATTTCAAACGTAATGGTGATCTGTTAATTATAATATACAATAATTATATGCACAAATAATACAACCAATAATGTTCATGCTCATTTCATAAAAGACTCTCCCTCACCCCTTCATGCTTACATGTACATGCACACACATATTACATCTAAGCACTTTACATCTCTAACCAATCAACTGGCCTAAAGCATATCTCATACATTCAAACATAACAGCACTGACAAAATACACAAAAGTGTGACACAACAGGTCTTGCATACTAATTTTTAAAAAATGTAAGTCAAGACAAGATAAAAGTGCTATTTTGTGATGGAAATCATGAAAATCCAAAACTCTGATGATGAGTATTGACACAAAGTACATGGTATAGGTTAAGCAAAGCTCAGCCCTGTCCTTCTATTGCCTCTTTTATTTATAAATGTTTCTTTTACAAATCAAGAACCAACCACAGGCAGGTGAGTAATGGCACTGTAACCTCAATGCTGAAGAGCTTCCCACCCATTTTGTTACCATATTCAGGCACTTTTGTTTTTAAAATGTGACTGCTGACTGTTACATTGCTTGGATTCTCTGCATGCATATTCATCTTCAAAGTCATCATCAGCATCCTCTCATATTTGATGTTACTGAAAGGTTTGCACATCTGTGCAAAGGTACAGAATGTATCAGGTCTGGAAGAGAAGGGAAAATCAAGTATAATTAATATTTTAACTGCAAATTTGTACCAAAGCAGCCAATACAAGGGTGTGCAAATGTAGCATTGTTTTTCTTACCTCATAGTGAAATAGCCTCTAGGTGAATGTACTATTCCTTCAAACCAACCTAATGGCCCCTCTTTAATGTAACAATTACATACTTAAAAATAATCAATGTACGCGATCTTAGAGAGAGTTGCATGAACCGGAGAGGGCATAATTGGAAACTAGAAATGAAAGAAGAAACAGATGTTAGAAAGGCATTTCTGGCCAGCAGAAAAACCATCAGGCATATCTGCTCAGTAAAGCCATTATACCTGTCACCTATCTAACCTGCATCTTACTGAGAGAGAGTGTGTGTGTGTGGAAGAACAACCTTTTGTCTCCACATCATGCTGGCACAGTTACAACGCCAACTGGCATGAACACAAAGGCAATGAAGCAGCAAATAATATTTTCTTTGTCAGTCACAAGCAAAACAATGACTGAATGATTTTTCTTTGAAAAAATGTTACATATAATCACGGACAAGTATAGGTGGAATGCTGTCTGTCTACCGAGACCAACGCTTAGCCTCTTGTGAAGTTCTCCGCTGTTAGTCTCGGCAAGTCTAAACAATGAAGGCGACTAAACCGGAAGCTTTGTATACACCAGCTTTGTTTTAGTAGTTAACTGGAAAAAAATCGCCATACAAGTTCATGATATAACTCAGCTGTTCTCAACCTGTGGGTCGCGACCCCCTGGGGGGTCGCGACGTGCCTACAAGGGGGTCGCGAAGGTGGTCATTTTTTTAAAAAGTTTCTTATACTGGTATTAGTGAAATTAGTTTACATTGTGTAACCGAGTGGTGAGGGCGATCAAACTCCAAATCTCTTCTCCCTATTCAAGTACACTGTCTCGGCAATGCAGTGACTTCTCACTTCCAAAACTCAAAACACAATCCCCCTCTCAACAATTAAGCCTCCAATCTCCCTCCTCTCACCTTTTGCCCTTTCTCTCTTCCCCAATCTCTCATCGCTGACTCCCTCTCCCTCTCCAGTCAACCTCTCTTTTTTTTAAAACATCTAAAGGCACGCATTCAGGAAACGTCCATCATTCACACCCTTTCATTCGCACGTGCTCAGTCCTAGTACTCTATAGGTCCTGACAGAAGGCCATGACCAGACAAGGGAAGGACACCACCATATTACAAACAACTGACAAGATGAATGCTTTCGTCCGAAACATTTCGTTGTGGACGCAGAAGATACTCAAGAAAATATTTTTGATATGTTTCCGTGCTTGTGTAAGTGCAAGGCTGACGTTAACTTGAATCTTGATCAGGTGAAGAAGGTAATTATTGCCCATCTAAGCGGACTGCAAGAAAGGTTTCAGCATTATTTCGCTGAAATTGATGTGACTAAATACGATTGGATTCGTAATCCATTTCTGGCTGATCCTAGCACAAGCGGGTTGTCCACGCAAGAAGAAGAGCAGCTCATCGACCTTTCGAGTGACCAATCCCTGAAAATGGTCTTCCAAACAACACCAGTGCCAACATTCTGGATTAGCGTCAACGGTGCTTTCTGAGAAAGCAATGAAAGTTCTTCTGCCATTTTCAACTTCATATATGTGTGAGCAAGGATTTTCAGCATTGGCAGCACTGAAGTCTCAATACAGAAATCGTGTGGACGCAGAGGCTGAGCTGCGAATAGCAGTGGTACGAACATCGCACACAGGTTCGCTTCTCTATGCAACAGCAAGCAGGCTCAACCTTCTCATTAATCAAGTGAGTGTCATAAATAATATTTATTAGCACCACAGAATTTGCTTTAGTAAAATTTCATTAACAGTTATACTTCTTGCAGATACGAACTTTGTTCTTCCGTTGTTTGATTTCCTCGACGCGGCGTTCGAGGTTAGCTAAGGCTTCACCCCCCCCCCCCCCCCGCTCTTCACTGACCTCGCTGGCTAAGGGGGTCGCGGACGTACCGTGTTCGTCAGGGGGGTCGCCACATGTAAAAGGTTGAGAACCGCTGATATAACTCCTCTTTCAATAAAAAAAAGTACAGTTACAGATAAGCAACTTACATAAATTTACCAGTCATCCTCAAACACCAGGTCTTCGTCATCCTCAATATCATCATCAATTTCTACACCTTCAAAAAGGCGGGCATAGCACTGGCCTCCAGGAGCATTAAAATGGTTGTATGGATTAGAGCGTGACAACACTTCACTGCACAACCAGCAGAAGTAAGTGCGGCATTTGAAGCATGTCATCTTGTTACAGCCCTCTGTTTTCTGCAGAAAAAAATGTATTTGTCATTTCACACATTCTTTTTCCTTCCATCACTTCTGGGTTTATGCATGTTCAACCCAAAGACTCTCCCTCAAATATCATTTCTAACTAATTAATATTAAAAAATTAACATCTGTGGAGCGAATATTACCAATAGACTGTATAACATACAATGAAAACTATAACTTTCCAAGAACACAACTTTATTAAGCTCATCTTAGTGCACAATGTTTCAAATGATTGTATTTATTACATACACAAAAAAATTCTCCAAATCTGAGTGAAAAACTCATTTATTCAAGCCTCTGATCATCACACTCCATAGCTATGTTTTGGAAACAGGCCAAAATCTCAGTTATTATAAAGTCACAGACACATTAATGATGTTATGGGAACAATGCATTAATGTATGTTTAAAGTTTGCAAATTGGATGCCTCCAAATGGTGTTAAAAGTTAGAATTGAGCAAAATGAGCTAGTTGTGCTGTCTGGTTTCGACCAGACCAACTTCTGCCGTTAACTTTTCCAGCTGTACCAGTGCAGTTTAGATAAATTTACTTATTATTTTCTATTTTTGTGCATTTTTTCCAATTTAAAGTAATGTCTTTGCCTAATTTCAGGGGACTTTCATCCTTCTTCTTGTCGGTTCCCATGGAATTTCATTATTTACATAGTCTGTTTTCCTATGTCTACAAGGATTGTTCATTTTTTATTGTGCAACAGTCTCTTATCTGTGCAAACTTTGGGTTTCATTTTCATTTGCTTAATAAATTCTTTCCACTTTCCTGCAGCTGTTCACACTTTTTGTTTATTTTCCTTACTATGTTCCCCTCTATCTTTGCTTTAGAGTTTAGATTCTGGACCTACGTTGAGTCCACAGCATAGACGTGATCTTTGGTCTGCTGGATCCTATCAGGTTGGATCACTAAAGAAAGAGGGAATGCCTGTTCCATAGCATCTAGCAATAACATTTTTCTACTTCTTCAATTAGTATGATGTATTAATATCATATTATTTAATAATTATATGCATAAATTAATATGATGTGCTTGAATGCCTATATGTGAAGTGCCTTGAGTCTGGCTGATGCTGGAAAAAAGGCACTATACAAATGTACTATTTATTTAATTTGTCTACAATCTTGCCTTTTGCTCCCTCCATTTTCATTCATATTAATTGTGTTGATGTGATGTCATGATGCTTTCATAATGGACAATTATGCTCTGTGATGTCAATCTTTTGCTGTTGCCTGTAGGACATGTATTCAAGTATATTCTGCTTTGTGATCAGTCTTACCTCCTCAGTTCTAGAATTTACAACTATGTTCCCTTGGCACATTATTGCTATCATTATGTGTATGTACATATTTTTATGCATAAGTGTTGTTTTGGTAAGGTACTTGGAGCTTGCTTTGATGTTATGGACAGGTGTTATAGAAATCAACATCATCATTATTACGACTTTCAAACTTTCTCAGGTTTGCTTTTGCGAACATAACATAAAGTGTAAATGACAGAAGAAAAAAAAATCATTTGTTTACATTAACCCAAAAACTTGCCTGAATCTGAGTTCCACAATATGGACACATCTTGGCATTCTTTTCTAACCACTCTGCTGAAAATGTCTCCTCCAAGGCCTGATTGATAGCTCTCTTGCCATAGCGTTTCTCCAGAAAACGCTTTGTCTCCTCGTCAGCACTGAGGTATTCCTCTCTCAGCTTTTTCAACTCTTCTAAAATGTTCATAAAAAGAAAAGTTCAATTTAGGAATTTGCACTTTTCAGTGAAATAAAAAAAATCTTTGGACTTTTTAAAGGCAAAAATTGTATGCATACAATCATATATTTATATAATCATGCAAGCAAACCATGTACATAAGCTTAAACAACATAAACAACAGCCATCATGAGGTATGTAAACTTACCAGACTTTATCCTGCATGGAGACAACCCATGGTAGCTCAGTTTACACAGAGTGCAGAACACAAACTGACAACTGGGGCATCGGCCCATTTTGCTGTTGCTATCCTCCACAATGACTGGACTTTCACACAAATGGCGTGGACAATATACTATATCAGCCATTGTCTCTAATGTACTTTGAAGAAGAAGCTGATCATAACGTTCAAATTCTTTGTCATTCACAAGTTCCTTCACCTGAAATACACATATATACACACCCCATATACACAAACAAGTTAAAAATCCATGATAAAAATGGATAAGAACTAAAAAACTTTTAAGATCTAACATCAAACTAGTAGGACAAACAACAGTTTGAAATTTCCTATCACAATTCAACAATACTTAGATGCCACTAGTATCATAAACAACAGGAGTACAAAATTCATATTGCAATTCAGCAATTCTTAGAGGTAGCCATTCTTTGTCTTGCTCTAGCTTTTTTTTATGGATTATTTACTTACATTAAAAAAATGACCAATTCCAGTAAAGTGTCTACTCTGCCCAAATCTGTTACCTGCAGTTTCTCTCCAACTTCAAGGCTACTTATTTCAGAAATGAAGTATGGGGGACTATAACACCCTGTTGAAAAAAAGCAATGCTCGTCATGCCAGAACCACCAGATCAAAATTAATTCCTTAGACAAGAATTATAATACCTGGTCTGGGTAAGCCTGTGATTCGCACTTGGAGTCAGGACATTTCAGCTCTTTCACATTGCCATCTTGTATCTGAATTCTAAAATACTCCCGAATGCAGTCTCGGCAGAATGCATGGTCACAGTCCCGAAAACACATGCAGTAACGTCCAAGCTTTGATGAGAAACAAATGTTGCACAAGACAGATGAGGACTGAAACACATCTTGCTGCTTGTCTTTGTCATACTTTATCAGTGTCCTTAGCAGCTGTGAAACAGATACAATGTCTTGTGCTGCACGAGGATCAAGACCCTCTAGATCCAGACTGCTGGACAAGTTTTGAACACTGTGTTCGCTGTCATTAAGAGACAGAGGGTACACAGCAGCATCAAGATTACTTGATGTATATAATGAATGATTGTCTGGTGTGGATCTGAATGAAGGCTCAGCTTTTGGGTGATGTGCATGTTTGTGCCTGTTTTGGGGAATGATTTTTGTTAGGTCAAGAGGGGAAGTGATCTGCAAGTAGTCAAAGGCCTCATCTTGCAAAAACTGGAACCACATGAAAAGAATGACACTGCCCTTGTTTTCTTCCCATATTTCATCCAGTCGAGCACACAAAGCACTTAACTGAAAGAAAAAAAAGCCAAGTTTATATTAGCTAAAACAAGAAAATTTAACAAACAACAAAATATGTCTTATTTTGGTTCCCAGTCACTTCATCCCCAGACACTTAATCCCTAAACTAAATCCTTAACTATAAAAATTATGAAGTCAGCGAAAAATTTAATTGAAATTCAAATTCAAATCATGCTATTAACTTCAACGTCATTTGAACATCTACAACATTAGTTAAAGTTATATAAGCAAGTAAATTTAATGTTCTTCAACAATATGATATGAAAATTGTTCTTGAGTGTCGGGGATGAAGTGTCTGGGGATTAAAAGTCTAGGGGATGAAGTGTCGGGGATGAAGTGTCTGGGGATTAAGTGACTGGACACCGTCTATTTTATAGCAATAAAAATATGTTTCTGACAAAGCACAAGATGCAAGACAAGAAGATCAAATGTGATTCAGAAAATGTTGGATGGCTCTTGCACAGCTATGAAAGTGTCACCTCTTATCTTTGCTCTCTTAAATCTGCTACTAAATGTTGTTTTGGTGTAAAACGATACTTTTGAAAATTAAATATTTAAGGATTTGAAAACTTTCATTATAAATTAGCATAAATTAATAAAACAACCAGTTAACATAATCAAAATTCAGAAAAAAAACTTACTTGTTGTTTTGACATCCACTCACAGGTAAGAGTAAACTGTGGGGCTTGGGCAGTAGGGTAATCAGCTGGAAGGACAAAGTTGAGTGCAATTGGGGGTAGGTGTTTGATCTGTACCAGTTTGCCTTCCTGAGCTGATGTCTGGTCAGCTAAATGTTTAAAAAAAAAATTTGCCATACAACAAAACACTGCAGACCTAAACATTATGGTAAACACAAAATCCATTATGCCATCAGAAAGAAAGAGCACAAGCATGCATCTAGTTTCAATAATGTATGATTTAAAACCTGCTAGTATTGATAAAGGCGTAAATAGCTACCAGGAGTCTGGCTGTCTTTGTATTTATGATCATCATGAACAGACAAAAGTAAAAAAAAAAAAAAATGAAGCTGGAAACATTTATGTTGTCAACTGTAAAAGCTGCAGCCATATACTAATCCGGCACATATGTGAACATTTGTGAGATCACAGATTTGACCTCTTTCTGTGCACGATAATGTTTGTGGTAGAGAGGGATGCTGTTCACATAGATTTTTGAGAAATAGACTCTTTCTTTGTCATCACTGTTAGTATTGCACTGCAATTTATGAAAATCATACCCTACTTTGTTTATTTTCATGCAGAACAAAACAAACTCAAATCCCTGTCACCTGAATGAGGCACTTTTGCACTAGCTGCTGTGCTAATTAAGAATGGTTGTGGGGGCGACTGCATTGCCATGAACATGCCTCCAGGTTCCTCCCCTTCACGAGCAAGCAGTAGTCTTCTGTCCTCTTGAAAGATACTTTCCAGGGCCAGGATCTCATTGTCTTGTTCTTCTCTGTCATTCATTTTAATCTTCCTTCCTGTACACACAGCACTTGGCGTTCTCTAGGTGGTCAGATATATAGTGTACCACTATATGCAGGACACACATAAACACAAGAGCTGAGTTTTTTTTTAAGTTTTACACAAAAGAGACACATTTACTTTTTAATCTTCTCAATCAAACATCAAATTCAAAGCTAACTAATAAATATTTAACTCTTTTTTTTTCAATGTTATGATTTTCTTGTACAATATTTCTTAGGTTCCTTTGGTACTTTGCCTTCGATTGCGTCAAACCTGTTCCTAACGCATTCAGTACCCAGTAAGCGGTCAAAAAATCACTTGCGTGCACTGGCGAAAAAAAGACAATCAACAATCTGTGCTTTCCAAAGCATCCAACTGAAATTCATGACTTGAGTCTTTTAGTACTTATAACCAAAAATGGACTGCATGTGGTGCATTAATGGTATGAGTAGGACTTTGATGTAACTAACAGCAATACCGAGATCTAGCTCACTGGCGAATGTCACAGATTGCCTACTCACGAAAGTGGAAAGACAAAAGCAAGATTCTTTTATTCTGGAAATGATCTACGCGCTTATTATTTCACGAAGATGAGTTGTAAAAGTACGTACATCAGACACCATGCCGTGACGATGCAATGTGTATTCAGGGGAGGGCAATCTGTCACTTTCGTCGATCAGCCTTTGGCACGCAGAGTGGTCTTACAGATATGTATGTACAGTACCGTACAAATACATCCATTGCATCCAACAGCAGTCTTTAATTTCATTCTTCTTCTCGGTCACTCAGGAGAAGCGCTCATAATATTTAATTGACCATAAAGAACTGTTTCACTGGACGGACGGACTGCCTCTCCTACACATCACCGGTCATTTCGCCCCAGCCATCTCGCCACAGCCCTATATAATTCGATCGTCCCAGTTGTGCACCTTTTGTCTTCGGACCGAAAAGTCAAATCGTCCCAGGCCCAAAAGACTAATCCATCACCGATTACACAAGTAGCTATTAACATCAAATATGATAAAAAGAGCCATACGTTGTTACAACACACGTGCCATTGCTGATACTGCCACACAAAATAGACTTCGAACTTTGTGACGATGTGGTGTGACCACGGTGTAGTGGAATTGACAGGCGTAGCGTCGATGATATTATACCAGGAGCGATATAGTTTTGCGTCGAAATGATGCCTCTAAGGCATTAAAAACAAATGAAGGTGTGGTGTGATGCATATGCTGGAAGCAGCTGACGCTATATGGTAGTGTGATGTAACGTATCGTTAAGTTACACGTAAATTGTGGAAATAGCTAGCTAACAATAATAAATGATAGATTTTATAGAAATAAATTTATTTAAACAAAGATATGGCTCTTACAGTTCTGTCCCAAAGACTGGTAATGCAAGAGCGATGTCATGGTTAACACCAATGGTAAAAGCAAAGCAGATCGAGCTTCACCTGAGTATGGTGCATTTTGAGGAGACAGTCAAAGATAGGCAGGATTTGGCAAAATAATGTCATTTTCTACCAAGCACAGACTGTACAAGTCCCTTGTAGTTCTAGTCCTATAGATGTGGGACATGGAGTCTGCTTGCCAATACAAAGAAGAAAACACAACCATATGAGACCAAGTGCTGGAGGATGCTGCTCCAAATCTCATACAAATGCAAAAAAAATATATATATATATAAAGACTGTGCAAAGCAGTTGCTACTTGTAGGAAAAAAAAAAATATATAAAGACTGTGCAAAGCAGTTGCTACTTGTAGGGCATAAGGAGCACTTTCTCACAACAGTAAAGTGGGGCAAACTTGTTCAGCTACGTGACTCAGCACAGCACTTTTATTTTATTATTATTTTTTGTTGTTGTAAATAAATAAGAACAAGACAGCTATTATCAAAGAGACAATAGTTGACAGACTCATGTCTGATTTTGATATGAAAGAACTTTATTTGAATATTATAAATCAGTAAAATTAATTTATTAGTATTTTCTAAAGCATTGCACTTAGTTCATTAAAAAATATTCACTTGGATTGGAGTGAACTGACCCCTTCCCTAAAAGAAAGGTCTTCAAACAAGAACACCCATGAAGTAGCACATGCTTCCAGTTCTTTGGATCTGGCTTTCACGACATCTGTTCATGTTACAACATATAGTAATCTCATTCTATACAATGATTTTTGTTTTAGTTCACAAATGGAGGAGGTTATTTTATATATTTTGAGAATATACTGTAATAAACTTAGCCCATTCATAAAAAAACATTTTGCCGGTATTAAACCTCCATCAGGAATGTATATATATCTAATAAAATTTAGATGCTCATTATTGTCTTCAAAGCAAATTATAAAACCTTTATGATTACAAAAATAAATTTTTTTTAAAATTTAAGTTCTTTGCCAAAATTTATGCATTTAAATATGTACAATATATGGTTACATTAAAAAAAAATAGAACATATCAGTGTTAGAAAGGAAGTATAGAGCAGGTAAAATATCAACTTTTTAGTTTTAATGTATGCTCTTGCAGCTTGACAAAGAATTGAAAAACTAAACTAAAAACAAAATCCTCTTGAGCTACACTACTCTACTACTTGCACTACTAATTATACAGTGCTTGTCTCATCAGCACTTTACATACAGGGACAATGGTGCACAAGCACATATACCTTTTTAAGGTATAGGTATTAAATACACCTTTATGAGCACACATACATTCGATGTATATATTCATCCATAGATACAGCACGTACACCATTTTTATACATTTAATTGGTATGACAAAGGGACACGTATACTGACAATAAAAATTATTATATGTGACCTCAACGACGAAATGAGTCTTGTCGCACTAGAGGCCACGAAAGGTGATCGGGGTCAATTTTGTGTAGTTTAACCTTTCTTTAAAATTAGATTCCTTGGTTATTGAACTATCAGGAAAATACACTGCATAAAATAAAAGTTAAAAATTGACTTAAAATATGTTTTAATCGAGGTACCCTACTGCGATCTGTACCGAATTCTGCAGAACGAAAACAAAATTCACCCTGTCATAACCCCATCTTGGTATACCTTGCCAGAAAGCCCGGATCGAGTCTGTATGTTCAACTTTTTTAAAGAACGATTCAACTACTAAACAATCAAAATATTTGTCTGCAAATGGAGTAAACAAATCCGGTCGGCCATCTCGACGCTAATCTTTGAACCCGCTTTTCTCGAAATGGCCACCACCGTTCTTTCACACTTCAAATGTTTATAACTAACTCAATAGTAGGATGAGAAGAACAAGTTTTATATCAAAAGAAAGTTCAGAACCTGCACTTTTTGAAAATATGCAATTTGGCAAATCTCAAATTTCTGACAAGACTTATTTCGTCGTGGAGGGTCACATATTACTAAAATAAAATATTTTCTCTGGAATATCTTTCTGTGTGTGTTTCTAAGTGGGTGGGTGTGCTTTGAAAATTTAAATGAAAAAGAACATTTCCTCGAAAGATCTAAGATAGCAGTAAACCTCACTGCTACTATCGTACAGATATTGTATTGATATGATGCAAATGTTTTTAAAGACAAAAACCCATTAACTGGCAGTTACAATATAAGTAAAGACTGTAAACATAAAGTGAAAACATAATAAAGCGCACTGGCCACTAAAGCAGTAAGAGGTAAAATGTTCATGTTTTTATAAACTGTCTTTCATTACTTCAAACAACATATATTATCTTGTCCAGCAAACATATGTATTTGCATGAGAAGAGGACATAATTTTCATTTGTATTAATGTTTGACAATGTAAAGTTTTATTCAAAATTCCAAAAGGTTTTATTTACACAACTGTATGTCTGGATATTTTCTTGGTATTGCTTTTGTGTCTTCATGAAGCATATAAAAAAGAAAAAAAAATGTAATTCATAAATTGAGATCTTCTGTTGACTTAAATCAGAATAATGAATAGTAATGTCATCTGTCTAGAGATTCTGACATCATCTCCATATAAGCTGATAAAAGAAACTCAGCCCTTCTATTAATACTAAAGAAATATATAAAACTTGCAAATATATAAAAGCCCTGCAATCCTTTCAAGTAACAAAATAATAACCAACAGGTCTCTTTAGTACCTGGTTTTGATCTAGATCATCCTCCTTAAAGGTATTAAATCAATCAATCAATTAGTCATGTGTCCTTTCTGAAAAGGGAATTTGCAATACACATTGCTATGTGATATAAACCAATAGTATAATCATACCCTGAGGTAATATAGCTTCTTCCTCCAACTTGCTCAGAAAATCTTCAAGCTGTATACATTTTTACCATGTCAAAAAATAAGAAGCTTAAGAGATTCAGCTTCTACTGACAGTGAAATGTGTAACCAAAATTTATCAAAGTCCATAAGCACATTTATTTTACAAAGGAATGATCAAGCATAAGAGAGAGCCCTGAAATAAAAAAAAAATAATTAGTAACCAAGACTCATTGTTATGTGTGATAGAAGAAATTCATTGATGCCGAGGGGAGAGACTAGAAGAAAAAGACCTGTGTGGTCCCATTCATTCAAACTGTGCCAACTTTTCATGGCATAGTTTCGCTTGCATAGTAAATAAATAAACTTTTTCATGACTATGCATGTAAGTTCAGATCAAGATGTTTACAGTAAATCATATTTTTGTACACCGTCAGGTGTCCACACACACTCTCCAGCAATATATGTGGCTTTGACCTCAAGGTTGTCATTGAGGAAAATGAAGTCAGCATCTGATCCATAGTCCAGTGTCCCCTTACTCTTTGTGATGCCCAGTAACTGAGCAGGATGGAGGGAGGCTGCTTCCAGAGCCAGCACCGGACCACATCCTAAGAAAATAAAAATTTGGCATCATCTGTATATAATTGGTGACATTTTGCTGAAAGGGTGCACACACACACACATACACTGGTAAGTAAAACAGTCATGTCATTGCAAACATAAATTTAGATCAAGATAAACAAAAAGTCTGAAAGAAAGGTTTCTTTCTATTTTCTGATAGCTGCTATCATTAATTTTTTTTTCTTATTCATGTAGTGTTCTGCTTAAAAATCAGCTTTCTCCATGCAGGAAAACCAAAAGTTTCATGAAATCCACCACAGCATGTTATACAGCTAAACAGTTACATACAAGTTATTAGCATTTTATTATGTAAGAGATAATATTAGAATATAAGAATAGAAAATTATAGTTATTCATATGTGCTGTAGAAAACTAGTTTTGAAGACTTCATGGACATTAGGTAAGAAAACTGTAATCTCACAACTAAAGTAAAATTGGAGCATTTTTTAAATTAAAAAAAAAAAAAAAAAGCTGATTCTAATAATTATTGAAGTACGTGGAAGAATTCATAAAACTCTTGTGCATTCCTATCAGTAAAACTTGGTTATGCATGAATATTTGGAAAAACATTCCCTCCTTTCATGGCTGGATGCAGAAGAAAAACAGTCATTTCATTTTATTATTGATTTACGATAAATATTTTCTGTATTAGAACAAGAAAAATCAGTTGGAGGCCAATCTGCAACCTATATGCATTGCAGATGATTTGACAGAAAACAGAAAACTGTAAGACCTTACCAACAGACTGACAGTTCAAATGCATGGTCATTGGCAATGGCAAAGCAGATATGTCTCAAAGAGGTAAACAGTTTTAAGGGCTTGAAAGCCACCCTCTCAGAAAATGACAGCTCCATGACAGATATTCAAATCAGGATTTCAACAGGAACAGCGGCAATGATTAGGCTGGACTATGAAGCATAATCTGTACAAGACCCTCGGTACTGATCCTGCTTTAGAGATGTGAAATGTGGACTATGTTTGCCAATACAAAGAGGGAATCTAGGCATTTGAGAACAATTGTCAGTGGAGGTGATATACAGGGATATTGTAGGGTGATCAACACCACAGTAGCTAGATGAAGACTGGCTTCAGAATGTGAAGAAATGAATTGACCATCTTGTGCATGACATGTTCACTATCACCCAAGACAGGCCTTAGTGGAGGTCCTTGTCAACTGCCATTGATGTGCTTACTCCAGCAACTAGTACCAGTCAAGGGACGAATGAGTGACTGAAAATAAACTGACTGATATTACTAAACTACTGGTGCATCAGAAAAAAA
Organism: Pomacea canaliculata; assembly: GCF_003073045.1. Lineage (NCBI taxonomy): Eukaryota > Metazoa > Mollusca > Gastropoda > Architaenioglossa > Ampullariidae > Pomacea > Pomacea canaliculata. The sequence goes on from NC_037592.1 coordinate 24,114,672, forward strand.
AAATACTCACTTGCAGATTTTGCAAAATGCCGCACACATGTATCCATTCTTGCAATGCTGTACAAAACAAGTCAAAAGACTACTATTTCAAATCATTCCATGTACTACCCACATAAAAGAATGGCATCCACATTTTACCAACACAAAATATATAATGTCCTCCTTCCACATCCTACTCATATAAAAGAATGTCTGTGACTGGCTGTATAATGCCTGGCATAAAAAAAATCAGGGATTGTCTATGGGCTGTATGTATATTTCCTAAGAGTGTCCCCAGTCTCCAAGAAAATGCGTATGTGTGGGGAGGGAAAGAGAACTTATATTTTAACATAAGTGCATGCAAGTATACGAGATGTGTCTGAAAAGGAATGGGACTGGTGTCATATTTATTTCAATTCCAAATAATAAACTACATAGTTTCCCCTTTCAAGTAATCCACCTCCAGTGTAATGCATATTTCCATCCTTCTCTGCCATGCTTCTTTGCACTGATTAAAGCATTCTATTTTCTAGGATGTTTCTCCTTTCTGTCATTATGTCCCTCTTGATAGCATCCATGCTATAAGTCTTGGGAAAAAGAAAAAGTCACATGGAGCAAGATCTGGTGAATAGGGAGGTTGTTCCAATAAGGCCAGGAACTGCCAGACACTTAGGGCATTGCTATTAGGTTCATTGTCGAGTGGGTTTACTTTGAAGGGAAAACCATGTAGTTCGATGTTTGAAATAAAATGTTTGTGGCATCAGTCTCGTTTAAGGTGTGTTCTATGGGGAATGTCACTTAGTAAAATAAATTCTCATTGTAAAACAAAAATTAGTCAGCAATAAATCATTTTGTATTAAATATTAGCATCTGTATTATATGTTTAAAAATCACAGGATTCTATATGACCTGGAGTACATTCATAAATTCTATTATATATAACTGGAATCTACATAAGCAGATAGGAATATACATTATGTACCAGGAATTAGACTCATTTTATAAATACAATCTGGAAAGTATGCTCATATGCATTCTAAGATTCTGTGTTTGTCTTGTTCACACAAACATCTACTTGACTTAGCACACACTTATGCACGTACACATTAGCACGTACATTAGCATATGTGTAAACACATTTACATGCATGCACAAAACCCAATAAGTGTAGATGCATCTATTTCAAAACACAGTTAAAATATATGTGCATGAATAAACACATTTAGGACATTTCATTTTCTTAGAAAGTGGCAATGATGTAATCTGCATCACCTCCCAGCAAGGGTCTCTGTGTCTTTGAGAAGAGCCCTCTTTCCACAAATTTCTACCTTCTGCTGACCAAAGTTGTAGATTCCTTCAGGCAGACCCATGGCTCTCATTGCATCAGTCACAAGTACTATTCCTGTCAGGAGAAGCCCCATTTAACCAACATGAGCTTAACATAAGCAGCCTTAACTGCTATTCAAATATTTCAGCTCCCATTAAGAGCTTTAAAACACATGAAGCCTTATTCTAGTGGGAATGGATAATAAATTTATAGGTGATGAAAAAAGCAGCACTGGAATGCTGATAAAAGAAGTGCTCACTTTCTTCATAGGTGCAAGACAGAGATACTTATTGGTCAGGATATTATAAACAAAAACTGAATTTTTAGATATTTTTGGATATTTTGGCACTTCAAAATTTTTCAAACCAAACAGATGAAATGTTATGTGAAAAAATGTAACCCATGATCCCCTGTTAATGTAATTTACTGGACTTTAGAATAATTTCCTAAACAAATGCCAACAGAAAATGCTGAGACCTGTTACAAAGATTATGAAGTGTTGCCTGCCATATTTATCAAATCTATCTGCCCAATTAAAAGCTATTCACACAGAGTTAACAAAAGAAAGCTCTAAAAAGTCATTACTTGCCATCAGGATGAACTCTGTAAGCAATGCGTAAAGCAGCTGGATGTGTGTGTATGCCATCGGATATTAGTCCGTAGAAAATGGTTTTGTCATGTGGCACATGTTCACTTGCCAACAATCCCACAAGGTGAGGGTCCCTGTGATGAAACTGTCACAAAACTAGCTCTAATAATCATCTGATCTCATTCTTGACAATCATCACGAAAAGTGGATTAATTTTAGTGTTATTCATCTATTCATGACATATAAAACAAAGGCTGGCCACAACTGGGTAGGCAGCTTTCAAACCCCTGATAAGTTGTTCAGATTACTCATTATCTCACCTCTATTGAGTCCTTATTGATAACTGCATTACTATCTCACACCTTTACACCATGCAGTTTATTGCTTACATGTAGAAGTATTACAAGGAAAATGGATTGCATGCACTCTGTATTATTTAAAGCTCTACCAGATTGCAAAATATTTTTCAAATGTTTAATGTGTAAGCAAAACTAATTAATGATCATTAGTTAATGCAACACATTTAATCAACACAGAAATCTATTTGTTTTGGACCTACTTGTCTAGTTTTTAGATGTTACTGAACAGTTGAACCCCAAGCATTAAAAGCATTTATATAATTATTTTTTAAACAAGAATTAATGCATTGATTTAATGACTAACAGGAAGCATTGCATTGAAGAGGTGAGTGATGAAGGAAGCACCCTGACACACTGCCTCCTCCCCCTGTACTAAATTGGCAGTTGAGTGGCCTGTGAACATAAATTTTAAAAATGAATGCTACAAAGATATGTTGTAGTGACTTTAAGACTTCAAAGTTTCAACTGTTCATAAAGAAAAGTCATTTACTCACCTTTATCACTAGTGTTTGAAATTGTGGTTAGCTTCTAGCAAAATGCATGCATTTAAATTGAAAGGATTTAGAAAAAATGGAAACACAAGGATGCAAATATCTGCAAGGTGCTTTATAGTGTTAGTGTAATTTTATTACTGCAAACTTTAAACCTTTAGGTTGACACATTTGCCAGTTATTTATTCCTGTTTATTGTGAAAATCTTTCTTTTGCCTTTTCTGATATTTACTTAAGAAGACACTGCAAAACCAAAACAAACCAAGTGATACTGTGATTCTCCTAGCCACACACTCCCTGATCACTTCATGTGCCTGTTCTTGCTCTGGAGCCAGGGTGATCATTGTGATGTTGTCAATGTTACCATAAACATCTTCAAGGTCTTGGAAGCCATTTTCCAGGGTCCTAATGTACTGCTCGGGGTGAGCACCCTTTTTCTCTTTGCTGATGAAAGGACCCTCAACATGAATACCTTTAGGATGGAAAAACCCTCCAAAATTTGATGGTCAGTTAGGATGCTATTTCTTACATTGTTTGATTTATTGCAAAATGTTTTATAAATGTGAAGGAGTTGTGTAACAGACTTTGGTGTAAATATATCACCTGGTATGAATTACATCTCTGTGTGTGTGTGTGCACGCATGTTTTTAAGTGCAGGCATGTAGGTACATATAATCAAAATTCCCTCGTGCATGCATGTGTGCCTATATATATTTAATATAGAATTTATGCTGTATGTTTCAGAAACAATGAATGTATAAGCATCTCAATGCCTCTTAGAGGGTGAAAAAATAAAATATCTTGTATCTTTTGAACTTTTAGTGTTAAGGCGTAAACAGGTACAAGATGAAGTTACAGATGTATTGTGAGTACAGGAACACAATGAAAATAACATTCAAGTATAAGAATAAGATAGGCAACAGTACGTTTTGTCTTTCAAAAGCAAACTAGATCTAAAACATTACTTATTGGAAGAAAAGTATACGTACCTAACACACCTGCCCCTTTTGCACTCCCTGGGCATTTTTTAATCTTAGGCAAGATCTGGATATAATCAATCAGTCAATAAACCAACCTACCAGTCAATCAATCAAAGTAAGAGACAAACAATCCCAATTTTTACAGACTATGGCATTATATGACAGTTGTAGATTTTATAAGGGTGCAGTCTTGCTTTAATTATCTTCGTCATTCCCCTGGCAAACCCTTTATCTTGAACACCAGTTTCAGTTGATTCAGTTTTTTTTATTTTTATGTATTTCTGGCATTAAGGTGCTTTAAATATATGAAATATATCATCTGCTTGAGAAGCATTTCTTTTGTGTTGACTCGAACCATTTATTTTCAAGAACTATACTGGTTTACTTAAAGACTTATCTGAACTCAATTATATTTAAAAGGACTTCATTAATAAAAAGTAATGTCTAAATAGCTTACCATATAACCTACTTCTGTTCAAAAGATACAAGCTTTTAAACATTGAAAGGCAGTAAAAAAAATAAGCCAGGTCTACAAACTAATTTTGGAATATCAATACTGCTGTATCATCATAGCTACAACCAATGGAAGAGTTGGAAGCAGATGTTAATGAAGTATACCTATGCATGACACCACATACTTTGATTATAATTCATATGGGTCTGTGACGCACAACAGAAGATTACAAGCTATACAAGCCATGATGAGAGAGTAACCGTAAAAGAAAAAATAGTTAACAACAATAGGATGACAACAAATCTGACTTCTTTTTATGCTAGATGAAAATGTTTTTAATGAAGATTTCTATCTAGCAAATGGATGGAGTTTAAGACTTCAGATTTGGGGAATTGAGTTAATCAAGGAATGAGAGAAAAAAAAATGTACACCTGGATGATTCATTAAAGTCTATTCTCTTACTGTTCTGTACACTTCTGACGGTGATGTGACCACAGTGGGACAAAAAGAGGTTACACCATGCTTCCAACAGTCCCTTGGCCACAAGGTTAACCCCTGCAGGGATATCCCCATCAATATCTGAAAAGTCCACACCAAATGCCCCTGGACAAACAAAATGTTTATAAAGGACTCATCCAAAGTGTATTCAAATTAGTAAACTGACAATTTATTGAAGATATGCATCATACACACACCAACACACAAGCATACAACAAAGTACAACACAACCTTTATGAGTTTCCAATGAAGAACAGAAGAAGCAGCAGCAGCTGTAGTCCATCTATCTGAAATTGCAAAGAGATGGGGACTTGGTCTTTAACATCGAGCCAGCAACAAGGGCTGAACCCAGGATCCAGGACAACCAACCTTCACTGAAGACTGAAGTGCTACTTACTTGTCCAAAGAAATTTCTGCATCATCCTTCTCTCCCTCAGTCTCATAAACAACTCAACTATTACTTTCTCCACCTTTCACACGTTCTGGTTACTTAGTCACAGAGAAAACAGTTTATCCTCAATTGTTTGCTTGGACCTTTCTCAGAGACACTGACCTTGCTTATTTTTTAAGGTTTCCACTGGACATTTTTCCCGAATGGTTTGTGATCAGTCTTTTTTTTTTTTCTTTAAGGATGTTACGTGAATTCTACAACCCCTAAGAAGATGTGATGCAAAAGATACCATTCATATGCAAAACAATACAAGAGCCATCCCAACTCACTACAATTGGATTAGTACAAAGCTGGTTTCAAAAATATATATAGTGTGTGGATGTGTAGGTGTGTGTACACGTATTTGCAAGAGTGTACATGCATACATATGTGTATGTGTGTGCATGTACACTCATGCATTAATGTGTCTGAGAGACAGAAAGAGAACCAAACCCAAAATGTAAAAGGGAAAGGTGTGCACAGTTTATATGACCATACAACTGTCTGTCAAGGTACTCACAGATAAAATAAGCAAAACAATGTGATAGGATTTTGAATCTTATGTTTTTCATAAAATGAAAATATAATAGAGGGGTAGACAATACATTGACCCATATAGTTAAAAAAAAAATTCACTTCATTCATTCTTTGGCACTCTTCTCTATATTGATTTCAAATGTAGACATTTATGTCTCTCAGTTATCTTGCTAATTCCACACTTAAATTTTATAGGGAATTGCTCAAATGAAAGTGTTGATTATTAAAGAAAGGGCTATTTAATAGGTGTTTCGCGGTTTTTTAATATGCCCTAAAGCGAAGTCTAAGCATGAATGCATGCCTCTTCTGGTCATATCTGGTTTACTAACTAAAGTTGACAAAAACAGCTTATAGTTTACATATATTTTTATTCGTTTTATGCCGCTTGCACATATATACACACACCTATGGCACTCTTAAAGCGGTGTGGTAAATTTCTAACTATGTTCATGAATGGTCAACCTGACCTTAAGTAATTTAATTGTATATATTTTATCAGTGCAACTGATAATGCTTAATATTACCTTGTACATCTATACCCAATTTCTCCTAAGAACTGCTGCTGAGAAATGTCAACAATTTTGTTAAGAAGAAAAAAGTTTGTTCTGTACTGTTGTAACCTTACCGTTTATCTGTACATCAATAAATCCTGGAGCTATGATGTTCCCTTGGCAGTCAATTTGGATGTCAGGCTGGCTTTCGTTCGTCAAAAAATATCTTTTCTGGATCAACTATCTTACCATCACGAACCCATAAATCATCCCAGTAAATTTTATGATTTCTCAGAATGCGACAATTTTTGAATTGAAGAAGAATTGCAGCAGACAACGATGATTGAGACATGTCTGGCAAAAGTAAACAGCACCTGAAAAAAAAAAAAAAAAGGTCACTGTGTCACTTGCGATTTGCAGTTACACCAGAAAGTCAACTCGAAAAATATTTAATGACTGATCAAATATTGTTCTTCTGATTTATCTTAGCAGAAATTCAAGTATATTCTTCTCATTCCTTAACAGAAAGGGAGAAAGTTTAAATTATTGAAATTTCACTTAAAAACAAAAACAAAATCGTCTGCTGCTAAGCAATATCACAAGCAATATTATAATACTTTAACCTTATAATAAATCAATGTTTCATAGTAATTTGATTACTTCAAGTATCTGGCTTGTAGCATTAATGTGAAGATTGCAAAAACATATGTACCTAATAACTTTTGGAGCAGCAGGACGTCAAATCGTCTTGAACCCTCAGATGACAACACCCACCTTTTCCCGTAGCAAAGAGTTATCCTTCTGACCCCTATCCCACCACAAACCATTAAACAGGCCAAAAGGTAATTTAGAAAGTTCGTTTGATAAAAATTTGTTAGGATTAGAGTTAAAAGTGCTGTAATAGTAAAAACTTTATTTGCAAGACAGTGGTGTGAAAATCAGTAGTTTTAGCGGTAAGGGTGTTTGAGCGAAGAATGTAGAAGGGGAGATTACTCTCAGAAAGATATATGACGTCTGCTTGTGCTTATATGCAGGGGCAAAAATGAAGATCAAATCCGGATATACAACACAACAACTTTTGAGGTTTCCTCTTCTTTTTGGTGCAATCCTGGGCACTTTTGTGCTGGGTTTTATGTACAGGTGTGTTGAACTTTTTTAAAGACTAGTAAACAGTGTTTGTTTTTTTATATACTACTACTATACTATGTTTTATTCCATCACATTAAGCATATAATGCAATATACAGTACCATTATCAGTGCCATGGGTCATCTCCATAAACGGCAGATTTCTGTCAAACATATGGGTGTACTTCAGTAGCTGAAGCTAGAGAAAACATTTCCTTACTTTCTCTCGGCGTAGCGAACGGTGGTGTACATCGATTCGTAGTGTTTGTTAGATTTTTAATCATTATATAGGGCACACACACACACACGTACACGTCAAGCATACAAAGGTTGACAAGAGAGACGCAGCAGAATAAAGATATATTTAACTGGCATTGCAGAAGAAGTGTTTGACCACATCATCATCATAGCAGTGAAAACTCCACCATAAAAGAAGGAATATACTTTAAGAAAATGTACTATAATAATGATTAATCAAAACTGGGAAAACTGTGACATGAAATATTAAGATAATGTAAAGAAAATGTTTGACTTTGGTGAAAAAGTTTCTGTGACTGGAACACTTCCTTACCCCATCTACATAAACAATGGATATCTACTTTATCAGGGAAAATAATAAGGCATCTCTACCCCTTATGGTTGCACATTTGTTGTTCTTTACTTTTAGAATCTACACCTCTCAGTTATTATTTTAATGTCTCATAATAATCAGATTTGCAGGGTATAGTATGTGATTGCTTTAAAACTATTTTTGTGATCTTTATGAGTAATCAAAATATCATATACCAGTCATAATATTTGCTTTCTATTTCTGTAGTGGCATCATACTTTTGCTGGGTTTTTTTTTATATTGTTAGAAAGGAGTACTTTAGAGACGAGATCGAGGCTGTCAGGCAGAAAAATTGTGATGACTCAGTGCAAAGAAAAGAAATCATGGAACGAGCAAAACAAGCAGCATCAGAAGAACTGGTCAAGTCCAGAGGGAAGAGTCTTTAAGATAAAAACACAGATAATATTTGTACTTATGCTTTCGATCTAGGATGTAAGAAATAATTCAAGATATGTAAGTTTTGTCCAGTTAAAATGCTTTTGAACATATGAAATTTAAAATTCAGTCAAGGATATCATATATGTTTACATGTAAATCAGAGGCAGAAATTGTGTGAGAGCTGGAGGGGTGATATTGACATGAAAGACAGATAAATCATGCAACACTCTACCACAGCCAGATTTTTCTCACTGAAGAAGAGAGGAAAAAGTGAAAACCTGGAGAGTTTTTGTTTATATCTTTGTATTGTCATTTATAAAATCTTTTTTAAAACACTTATATATATTTATGTGATCACGTAAAAATCCTTGATGTAAAAGAGGAAAAAAACAAACAAAAGGCATTGACCTAGAAAGGCACACCTATGCAAGTACTGTCGCATGCATTATGAGGGATCAGTGGCACCAAGTTTCCATTACTGTCATGGTCAGCTGACGAACAGCAAATGAGGTACACCACAGGAAAACATAAAAAAAAAAAATAAGGGAGGGGAATGCTGGAATGGAAAAGAAATGGAGCAGACTGTCTTCATGGGAGATGGGGAGTATGTCAGTTTTCATCTTCAAGTACTTCGAACAGCAGATGAAAGTGCGGCTAGTGGAAGATTGTGCCGAAGTTGCGCTGACCTGTGTTCCTGAGCTTCTCGTAGAATTCGTCGCAGATCTTATCAGTATAAAGGCTCCAGGCGATGTACAGCTTGTATCGTTCCTGCATGGTTTCATGGGAAGGGTAGATGTGCATGGTGCGCTGGACCTCACCAAATGAGCTGACATTGGACATGGACGTGTAGAAAACCTTGTTCAGCAGGATCACATCAGCTCCCATACTTACCTGAAACAACAGATTGTGTCAGTACCTCCTATAATGCTCTTTAGACGTCTTTGTGTGTGTGTGATTTAATGAAATATAAAAGCTATGATTTTCTAGAATTGCTATTCTGTTTTATGTCATTGTTAAAACTTTTTGATTACTGAAAAAGTTTAATGCTTTTTAATGTATATAAAATTGGGGATGTGTGTGAACATGTATATGCGTCTGTGTGGGAAATGGTTGCATAGTTATGAAAGAAAAATAGTGTACAAGACTGAAACAAGGTTTCAAGCATCTGCAGAACTGCATACTTTGACTACGCAATATCAACAGGATAGAAGATTCTATCCGCTAGATGTGAAATGGCGGTCTCATTAGAGCACGAACTTGTATTACTGGACTGTTGGCAGATAATTTTTTTTCCAATTAACTACTAAAACGAGACAGGTGTGTACAAAGCTTCCGGTTTAGTCACAATCATTGTGTTGAGGCTCGCCAAGACCAACAGAGGAGAACATCGCAAGAGGCTAAGCGTTGGTCTTGGCAGACAGCAATCCACCTATACACATCCATGGTTAGAACGAGTCACGAAGGCAGATGCTACAATAAAAAGTTACGCTTCCTACGCACCAGTGCCACGGATCCAGACACCCTCCTGTTCTCCCACCCGGGTTCTACAAGCTGGTCCAGCCCCTACGAAAAAGCAGACATTGAAGTAAATAGCTTTTTATTGTTATTTACGATGGCATGGATTATAGGTGTGACTAATTTTTTGAGCCGTTTTGTAGAGGAATCAACATTTTTGCTTTTCTAACAACAGCTCTGTTTGTTAAAAGCGGTTGTCAGCCACATAAGTTTTGAAAACGACATTATATGTTTGCCGGGTGCAACATTATTTTCAGCGTGCGTGTGTGTGAGAGAGAGCGGAAGCGCGGAAAGTAGTGGTTAGTTCATTATAAATATTACTCAAAATCTGTTCCGTTTGATACAAGCATTTTTACATCTCAGTTCTCTGAGTTTTGGAAAATATCAAGGCCTCATTTTTCGTCACATGACAAAAGCCGGTTTACTGACTGGACAAACACCTCATAACTACATGATGAAAGCTCAATTCGCACTAGTTATGGCACCAACTGTTAGAATGTGTGCTTTTCTTAAAAATCCGCTGCATATTTTGATTATTGTACAAATGACAAATATTCTGCAATATGAAAGGGACACTGAAGATATGATTAGCAATGTGTCGCATCAGATCTCCTTCCGACTTACAAAAACATCTCCTGGATGCAGCGTTTCCATCTTGATGTACGCGGGGGGACCGGTGGTGGAGTACTTGTGGCGTTGCTGCGAGCCTCTCACTTTGGTAGCTTTACGGGGTATGTACTCGGGGGGTACCCGGAATGCCTTCCTACGTTGCCAAGACGACGCTGTCTTCCCGCAAGATGATCTATTGCTTGTCTTCGGCTTCTCGTCAAAAACAGTGGCGTACAGAGGGGTTTGGTCACCCTGAGTGAACAAAATCAAACAAAAAAGTGTCCCCAGTCATCAATGAAAAGGCTTGTTTATTTAGTAGATGTCAAATCAAAGGGGACTTCAAAAGATTAAACCAGAAATTGCTGCTACTGTTAAGATATGTTTGATAAAAATGATGGGTTTTGTGAAAATAGGAAACTTCAGAATGATCAAATATTGAAGAATAGACAAGTAAGTGTTTTAGTAAATATCTTATACACACTAAGGCAACAAGAAAGGAACAAGATTTTTTTCTCTCTCTCTCTTTTGGTGCACGGAGCAGCCACCTACTCCTGCCTCCCTATTCGTCACTGAACATTTTCCTTAACATTAGCAATAAGGGACGATTCACTTCGAGCTGAGGGCTCAGTTCATTATTTATTAAAGCAAACAGTTAAGTCTCTCCACTACACAACTTTCTTCCTCAATACCAACCATATGACGTCGTCTGAGGTGCTTAGGGAAAAGCAATCAATCTTACGGTGAATTAAATTTTAAAGAATTGGTGCCAGAAGTAAGAATGTTCTACGTTTCTAAATGGTGATGCTTTTGTAATAGTAACGAGCACCTGTTTAATGTGATTATTGCTGGTATCTGTCAAATCAGACTGCGAAGAAACATCATTCAAGAGAAAGCTGGACACCAGGTCGGAATGCTGGCTGACTTGCTCGTTGGCGACAGTTTCGATAGAGGCATCGTCGTCATTGGTCGCACGCAGATGCCATCTTTTCTTTTTATGACTCCCTTTTTTGGGCAAAAATTCGAGCGGCCATTCTTGCATCTTTGCCACCATGTGGGGGCTATTCACCGAGCTTTCCGAGTCCTTGAGATTGGTACGCAAGCCGGAGCTGAGGTACAGGCAGGAGATTGCCGCCAGGTTCGTGGCATGGAGATTGCGGGCAGACAAACGTTGGTACAGCTGATACCTGTTCGGGCGCTTTTCAACGAACCTTGTGTCTGTCCTGCAGGCTACCACAGAATCCACAAACAACCACGAGCTTTAGCATTTCTCGTCCCTTTATATACATTCTATGAAGCATATCATACCTATAAACACCTGCAGCTTCACATGAATACTAGTATGTCTACATGTAAGTCCGTCTGTGCTTCGCCTTCCGACATCTCTCTCTCTCTACTTACCTAAGCAAAATTTGTTTGAAGAATTAAGGTTGGATTTGCTGGAAATGGATTTTAATGATAGTAGTGAAAACAGATAATCTTAAAAAATACAGATAAGAAAAACAGCTGTTCTGAAGAAATAGAGAAGAAAATAAGTACACCGTCAACGACAAGTGCTAGGTGAGGTTTCATAACCTGTGATTGTAACGTTCTAAAGTCTTCGTAAGCTTGCGAATGACTAGAAGTATTCTACAGAAACCAAAACTCTATTTCGTAAGCCATAAAAAAAAAAAAAAAGAAATGGCCATGCATGGCCAAAATTTTTATATTAACAGACTAGAACTCTTACGTCAGGAAAAAAATTAAATGTTTGCACACCAGGCCAGCCGTCTATGTCAATCATGGGATTAGCCAGCCAAAGCTCTAAGTCCTTCCATGATGCTTAACCGCTTCTACAAACTTGTAGACCACACAAGTACCCTAAAATAGGATAAACATCACACACACACACACACACACACACACACACACACACACACACACACACACACACAAGCAAGCACACACACACACGCACGCACGCACGCACGCACGCACGCACACACACACACAGGATCTATTTCGTGGAAGTCATTGTGTGTATTTTAGAGCAAAGTAGAACTTACTAGGAAATGACTTTAATAAAGACTGTACATGCACGTGAAAACTACGCACCAACAGGTTTAGAACATAGAAAACTCACATTAGTCTGACAAAAGCATATCAGTGTCACTTTCAACAAATAATTTTCACATTCTCCAAAAGTCTTTGACAGGTATCTTTACATTTTAGAAAGTCAATTGCTCCAGATAAATACACAACAATCCCACCACTATTCCCTCTCACTCATGATCGCGCTCGCGCTTGCATATGCAGATGAACGCGCACAAAAAACATACACACATGTACATTAAAACACATACACATTTAAATATGTGCACATGCACGCGGGCTCACCCACACACATTCAAATATAATAAAAATAGACACGCATAATAAATACACATTAACTACAGATATATGTCCACACACGAGGAACGGAATGACATGGTGTAACAAGCAGTTTTATCCGTTCATCTAAAGCAATTATTCATCGATCATGCAATGAAGTGATAAGACATTTTTTTCTTTACTCTATAATTAACTAAAACTATGTCTTATTTTTGCGTAAAGAAATTGGTGTTACCGACTGTTCGCACGATATAGATGTGGTTAGACTTGGCACTGTCCGTACACAACACAACGTCGTTTTTGAAATATTTCTGATAACATTGACTGGGATACTTAAGTAGCATGTCACAGGGCCAGAACTTCATGAAGTCCATGTGCCTGTAAATGTCAACATCGTTCATGGTATTAGTTCATCTTAATATACCTGATGAGCATTGTTTGTCGTAATATTTCATATTAATGCTGGTGAGCGTCAGCAGTTTTCTTCTATTATTTGAAGAAGTTCAGCTTTGCTTACTGTTTGTATATCCTTGTGTGTCAACACTACTCACGCTGTAAGGCGTGTCGTACGTCTTTAATTAGTGATTGTCAAAGTTACATCGGTTCACGGCTTTCACTGCGATGGTGTATCACTGAGCAGGAAACAAATAGAGGAGAGATATTTGTGAAGAGGTCAAGAGGTCAAACATTTAGTCGACCGAGCCAGTGGTTTGAAAGTGAGGATGTTATTTGTGGTTTTTTTTTCCCTCCCCTGCAAAGGTGGGGGAGCACAGTACTACTTTTCCACTAGCTCAATACAGAGATGCACACTAGAATCTAGTGTACAAATGACTTCTTACATAAATATGACCTGAAAAATCAAACTTAAACATTCATTTATTTATCTGTTTCCTAGGATGAGCTTGCAGTTGGCACTTTACGTTATCTTGAGCATTGTGCATGTCTGATTCGTGCGCCTCAAATTTACAAGTACTTCGAAAAGAGAAGAAAACTTGGCAAAGAGTCCTCACCGAAGAGGTTGTTTGCATTAACAAACATTTAGCCACCGCCGAGATGCGACTACCATCTTGTCTTCAACCCGTGTCCTCTATATTCATCCTATCGCTCATTAACCCAGTCTCTTGCTTTATTTAGTAATTAGTTGTAAGGTGGCTGTTATTTATTTTACTACAATCACCGATGAATATACAGCTCTCTTAAAGTGGATCAGTATCACTGAAGGAAATTAGGCATGAAGGCGATTTGATTATTACAGAACGAAGCAGAAGTTATCCCATCAGGGAATTGGGAATTAAGTTCTTTTATCATAATATCTGCAATCTGCAGTGTTTATTCGCAGGAATTCTTACCTGATAAACTCCAAATGATCAGGATATTTATCCTGCAAGCTTGTGTCATGAAAGACGTGCCAGTAGTGCTTTTTGCTGATCACAAGAAGCTGCATGTTTCTGCGTGACATCACTGAACACGATCGCGGGCATCCCTTCTCGAAGTCTCCCTCCTATCGGCAAAAAAAGCGACAGCGATCGGACCAACGACTTTCTGATTTACACGAAATGCGCAACACTTCTGGACTAAGTTACATGTGAGGTCTTGCATGACGCCAAGTCCACGTTTTTCGGCATAACAAAAAAAAAAAAAAAAAAACTATTATATACATACTTAACTAAGTCAGCTAGCACTTGGTATCAACTACTTAATACCTTTTTTTTTTAAAGACCTCACATTAAACTAATTGATGTGTGGATATAGATCAGTGCACACTTACCACAAAAGTATCACCTTGAGAAATGACGTTGCTGATACTCTTGTTGTTTTCCGAAATCTCTGTCGCTAAAGCTGCAGAAAAGAGAGGTCTTGTTTACAGTAAGGGATTTGTAAGGACCAAATCTCTGTGTTTACATGTTACGTGTGGACAAACATATTGATGTATATGTCGTCTATGCCGTGTGTAAAAAGTAGGTTGCTTCCTCCAATTGAAATGGAAGTATGACGGTCGTGGAGTTTCGAGCATAATGTCTCTCTCCAAGATATGCTCTTCGACTCTCATGGTTCACGACCCTTTGTTTATTATGTTTTCGCGGAGTTACATGGGACGTGCGCACTGCTGACATTTACAAAAATCGCTTGTAAATAGGGAAGAAAACATGGACCTACCTTGACCGGTAATGACAAAATACCAGAATCGCGGATCCTGACCCTGTCGAACTATCACTCTATTTGCTCCCACTCTGTAGGACAAACAGTAAACAGGGTATAAGACTTTCTGAAACACAGCATCATGATATAAAGCTTACTGAAACATCAGTTAAAAAGGATGTTAGGTTTGCAGATACATCGGCATTCAGTAATAATAAAGTTGATTTATATAGCGCTTTACACCACCAGCAAAAGCCCTCTAGCCATTTAGGATATCACTCTCCTAATCAGGATGTTGAAGTAAACTTTTTGCTCACTCACTCCATATGCCTGCCATACTTGGCCAACTTGACCTGAATATCTTCTGTGAAGCTACAAAAGCCCTTCAGGTACCGCAAGTTAGTCAGAACCTGTAACACGTTATCTTCACAATGCATGAGCAGATACCAATCACAACCAGTCATTGCATATACTATTAGTTTTAACAGATACACTAAAATGAAAAGCAACACACACACACACACGCACACGCACACACACACACATGCACGCATAAACTAGTTCGTCGTCGATAGATTCTTGGAAGCTGCGACTTTATGCAAACCAAAAGTACAACGAAAGCTGGCTTTGACGTCGGTTACGATAATTTCAATCGTAAACAAGAGTTCAGTATCTACGGTATATTTTCTTTCACTTCTCCGGCTTCATGTGATTCATTGACTAACAGTCCTTTCTTCAGAACATCACCAAACTTCTAAATAGTTACCCAAATCATGGGGGGGAGGAAACCGGAGGACCCGGAGAAAACTCACGCAGAGAGAGAGAACGGCGCTGACTCCACACCACGTGGTCTCGACCGGTTATTGATCTTTTTTCTCTCTCACGGGAATCGATAGTTTTTCTCTCAATGTTTGGACGTTTGTATATACGACGTCACATTTCTTTACGAAGTAAGAAAGATGACTTTTCAGGCTTATTTTAAAATCTCTAAAATCGTAAAACAAGAATACCCGACTCTTCTTCCTCACCTCATGCTCTGCATACAGACAATCACATAGCTACATCATACATAGCAACAAAAATAAGAATGTGAATACCAGTTCATGCATGACTGAGCATCCTTACCGTCTCAATTTCGTCTTCAGTACGAGCATAATGAGGTTTGCATAACATTAATACTGCATTCGAGTTCGGAGATACCTAGACGTATAAAACAGAAGGTCTTTACAACATTGATTAGTAACATGCTTTATATATCAGATATAAGTAAACATTCGCATACTTTCCGAAAAGGAGACAGTATTGTAGTTTCGCTAAAAGCTGCCTTCTTTTGTCTTACAATCAACTGTTATCAACTGCCACTTGTTATGACTAAATACTCGTTTTTTGGAATTCTAATCGAGGATTTGAGATTGTTATGCACTGAACGACCAAATATACGCTAATTAAAGTCCAAATCAGAATGATTTCAGAGATGGCACGAGGTGTGTCCGTTGACTGACCTCTGTTACGGCCTTTGGTTTCATGAGAGCAATATCCATCCTCCTGCGTGACTCTTGGGTCTCAAAGTCAAGAAAAGGCGACAAAATGGGATCTTTTATTCTCGACCTGTTATCAACATGTCATCACAGTTGGTGAGGAACTTTGCCTTGCTGTGATAATGTATTTCAATCTGTCTATCAGTCAGTCGATAGGTCGGTCGGTCGGTCGGTCGGTCGGTCGGTCTTTCTGTTTGTGGGTCAGTCTACATTACCTCTCCCTCCCTCCATTTATTAATCTGCCTTTCCCGATGCATCCACTTATTCGTGTACCTCCTTCTTTCTGGCGCTTACTGACCTTCTGGTGAATTCCCAGAGAAAGCCATTGACCATGCGTACCATGGTAATCAGGTTCTTCCATTTTCGGCGCACCTACATCAGTAGAAACAGAGTTGCGTCAACCACGCATAGAAACGGATGGTCCGCAGCATAACCTTTAGTAATGAAACGATGACTAACGCAATGAAAACCAAAGTCCGTGGGCTTGAGTGGTGACATACTTTCTCTTTTTGCCTCACCCTCCCTTCCCCATTTCATGCGTGCATGTATATCTCTGTGTGTGTGTCTCTCTCTCTCTCTCTGAATTTGGAAGATCATTTGGCAGATTTCCTGTAGCACGCACGCGCGCACGCACACACACACACACGCACGCACGCACGCACGCACGCACGCACGCACGCACGCACGCACGCAAATGACAGGAAATCTGCCAAATGATCTTCGAAATTCCCACACAAATGCACATTTTCTTTTCATCAAAAGTGAAAAACAATTCGCTTTAAAATTAAATTTGGAATGAGAGAAATTTAAAAGAAAAGAAGGAAAATGCGTCTGTTTAGTTGTAGAATTCGATGAACTTGAGACTGATTAGTCCTTGCAAAATGAAAATGAACGTGGTCCATCTCTCGCGCCAGTGCTATGGCGTGCTGGATCGTGTGACCTGCGGGAGAAGTCCTGCAAAACTATGCATTGGCGAGGATGGAACAGGGAGTGTGGGAACCTCTTTCAGGTAAATAAATCGTCCCTCCCCGTGCGCAGATCTTGTCTGTGTTTTCTAGTTCTTCAAATATTTTGTATCTCTTTATACTTCTTTCCTTCACCCGCGCTCCTTTAAAAATTAATCTCTAGGCAACCAGATGCTACGAGTACTAGGATGTTAGGGCGTCCCGACGCCATGGAGCGAGAAAGTAGAGAAGGACGTATATATCGCGACAGAGGGGAGAAAGAAGCTATGGCATCTGTGTGTCGCGACGCCATGGAGCGAGGAACAAGGACGTAC
This sequence comes from Pomacea canaliculata, assembly GCF_003073045.1. Taxonomy (NCBI): domain Eukaryota; kingdom Metazoa; phylum Mollusca; class Gastropoda; order Architaenioglossa; family Ampullariidae; genus Pomacea; species Pomacea canaliculata. The sequence goes on from NC_037592.1 coordinate 24,132,368, forward strand.
TTCTTGCGATGCTATGGAGTGAGCAGTTCGCAACGCCTTCATGAAGATGCTGTAGCTGCGCTTTTCTTTCTCTGTCCTGCGGGTGGGTGTCTCTGCCTCTTCCTCTGTCATCTGGCCACCCAGCTTACCCCACTTCTTCCGGGACACGATCGTGCTGGCGAGAACGCTGAGACGAGCGTCGGCGTGGAAAGGCGTTTTCACCACACCTGTCGCCACCGGTACTAGCTCCCCCGATTTCTCAAGCGCATCTCTGTAGAAAAGAGACAGGGCTTCCTACCGAAATGAATCGAAAATCATTACAATAATAAAAAGATCTTTTCTACATTGTCACGTTCTTATTTTAAATCTTCTTGATTTAACATTATTGTTATTTGCCTCCCTACGTAGGCGCCTTGTTGTTGCTATTGTTGATTGATGATGGTTATTAATATTATCCTCATCATTATTATTTTCAAAGCACATAGAGATTGCATTATCATAAGTTTTCTTGTGATCCCTGTAGACCAGTGGTTCTTAACAGGGGTTCGATCGAACCCTATAGGGGTTCGGTGAGTCGGTCTCAGGGGTTCGGCGGAGCCTCCGCCACGGAGGTCAAGACACACCCGCAATTCGTGATGACACTAAAGAAGGGTTCGGTGAATGTGCATATGAAACTTGTGGGTTGGGTACCTCAAACAAGGTTAAGAACCACTGCTGTAGACGATGATGAATGGAGAATTTTGACTCACCGAGGTATGCTGATTTTCGGTAGGACCAGTTCCTTACTTTCCTCTTTTCGCTTTTCCGGCTTGCCTACAGAAGTGATGGTTGCTGACCGGGGCCACTGACCGTGGAGACCTGATGGTCGGGGAAAGGCCATTGTTTCCCCCGCTTGCCCTCTTGGAGGATCGTCTGCTCGTGCGTCTCGTCTCGTGGCCGGCGATCCCTCTTGGTTTCGATTTCAGGTACAGTTTTCTTGGGTAAAGCCTAACATGGGTGAAAGCATGGACATTTTTCTCTGAATGAAAGAGCTTAACAACACTGTCATGATTTAAACTCTTTGGAAAAAGAAAGAAAATTGCAAACAAGGTTGTTAGTATCTTAGTTATTGCACACCGAGTCTTCTGCAAGCCGATCATCGTTCCACCTTTTAGTTAACTACCGTAAAGGGCCTCATAAAAGATGCAATTACTCTATTGAAAACTGTGTGAATGCACATTTGATTCTCGAAAATATGATGAAACTTAAGAAGCTGTTATGTTGTGCCTGAAGATTTTTAAATGTCAAAGATCTCATAGTAACGGATGCAGGACACTGTGTAAAAATGTGAAATAGATGACTGATGCCGTATCATACAAAATATATTTCCTATTTACAGACAAAATCGACTAAAAGATAGTCTAAGTAACGTAAGTCTTTTGTAACCGAAGAATGTACCCACAACTCATTCTAGAAAAGACTCAAGTGGCTGTACTGTACAGAGAGCTTGGTCAATCAGAGTATGACCATTGGTCAGATGCAAGGTGTCCTCAGCACGTGTTGTTACATTCTGGCTAATGTGGCGTCAGTAAGTTACATAACAAGTGTACTGAAAGTATTCAAACCTTCAATCTCTTCAGTCGTTCGTTGTACTCACTCAGGCGCTCCACCTCCACCTTCAAACGTTGTGAAAGTTCTCTTTTCTGCACACAGATGTAAACAAGCCCGTGGGACACACACACACACAGAGAGATAGAGAGAGAAAGAGGAAAAAAGTTCCATAATCTTTGCAGTCTACTAATCAAAGAGAGAACAATGTGGCACAGCCCCTAAGAATGCATAAAATGAGGTGTCTGTCAAGGAAAATGAGTCGTTATACTTTTTATTATCTGACGAGTAGCCGTTAAGTACTTTTTTTCAAGTGAAATATGCAAACGCGAGCACGCACACATGCTCTCTCTCTCTCACACACACACACACGCACACCATTAATGAATGAATATCAGAAAACAGGCACACATGCTCTCTCTATATATATATATACAAAGGACTACTGACAGTCCTGCTGCTACAAGGAAGACAAGTATAAACATGTATAAGACATGTATAGTCTCCTTGATATGTATTAAAGTCACACAGATGTCATCCTGCGTGATACGTCACCTCCTGCTGAGTGCGGTGCTGCCAGCTGTTTAGGAGCAGCGGTTGACGCAGCTTGGTGTAAGAGAATCTTGACGTCGACAAGCTCTGACTACCACTCTCTTGGAGTGGGCTTCCGTGGGCAACTTCCATGTTCACCTCCTTCAGACAATCCCGTCGATGCCTACCTCTCTCGCTTTGGGCTCCTGCTTACCTCCCTTTGCCCAGCGGTGAGCGCGCTTCACCGCAAGGTGGTGAGTGACGTCACGAGCGCTGCTGCGCGCGCAGAGTCAGTGTCTTTGCCGTCGAACTGCTCTGTCCAAAGATGCGATGTTACTATACTGTCCGTAGTGTTACCGAATTACGCGGTCCAGAGGTCAACTCTGGTTCAATTTTCTGGTTTTCACTTTCTTTGCGAGGAAGCAGATATTTTACAAAGACATACCGTTACAGTAATCTGCCTTCTTCAATGACCGGGAGGCACTGAGGAACCCGTAGCTGCGACACAAACGCGCTTTCGCGAAGCCTAATCGTGCGAACATCCAAACCGTGTACTATCGTATTGCTAGTCCACTGAAATAAAGACATTTTGCAGCAGACCATGACAGCTGCAGTCCACAGCTCCGACATACCATCAAAAAATACGTCACAACAACTGCATCATTTAATATTTGACGTCATTGCATTTTGTATTGTTTTACCTAATTAATTTGTTTTTGTTTTTTTTTTAATATTTATTTTGCTCCACGTGCGACGAATGAAGAAGGTTGCAAGAGGTGCCACAGATTCGACGAAGTGCTGGCAGCAATATTCTGTTCAGACGAACTTTAATTTCGCAAATGAACTTGATTAATTTGAGGCAGATTAACCCTTAGGAATAATTGCGGACAGGGATTATTTGTGTCAGGGAATAAACGTCCACAGACTGAAGCTGCGGGTTTCAGCGCTACCAGCGATGACCATCTTGGTCACCTGATTTTGTTTACACGAGGCCTGCTGTGTGATGTAACCACATTAGAAAACAGGATTTTTAAATTTAATTTCAACTTTATCCCAAATCAACAATCGCTCTTAAACTAATAGATCTTTACATTTCATTATGTTACATATATTGAATTAAAGGGTTTTTATTATTGAATTGTATGTCTTTTTTGAGTTTAAAAAATAGTTGCTTTGATATATGATGTTTAGACTGTGTTGATTATTAAGTGTAAAATCTCGTAATGCGACTGTGGTATAACGAGCTTTTTAGTTAGTTTACGCTTGCAGGTAAACATGCACACGGATGCTATTGTTGAATTCTTTTTTCATAATCGCCACCTTGTTGAGTGAAGGAATGTTGAAAATTGAAAGTATCTATTTCTCTCTCTCACTCACTCAACCTTTTCTTTGAGCACTCTCACTTGTTTCTCATTTTTCCCTCTCTCATGCAATTTCAATGCGCTTGTAGCGCCCATACTCTCAGAACAAACCATTAAACTATGTTATAAGGGTAATAAAATGCTTTAATTTGCAAATAAACTGCAGAAAAAAGCACATTGTCATATGTTATAAAAATAAGAAATCGCCAAACCTTCCGAGCGAGTTCTTGAGTCAGCTCATGATGCATGTTGGGTATGAACCCACGATCTTCAGTCTCTTGCAAAGCTTGCAGTCTTCACTGTCAATGCCATGCGCCATCAGGCCACATCTAGTGCCAGGGCAAGTGAATGGGCATACAGAGCGACGAAGGAACCGATAACAGGAGTGTTAAAAACAAAGCCAACAACAACAGGCAACACCCAAATGACCTGACATGTTATGATAATAATAATAAAAGAGCGGAATTATACAGGACAATCCTATAAAGCGCCAATCCTCACGGTACTTTACAGAATAAAAGACACACAGACACGGACACATGCAAACAAACATAGAATGTACATGAGATGAAAGTTATGTAGCCAGAAGCTGTTACCAGGGCGTGCACTTCACTTGAAAAATAGCAATCCAGCCTGCAAATGCTCATGTCCACACAAGTCCAGCCATAAAACGGACCTAACAGGTAAAAGCCATGTTTTAACTGCTCATTAGGTCGCTTGCAAAATGCTTATTAAGCTCACCAGACGTACGTACAGATAAACGCAGGCATGTCTGCATATCATACACGCAGACTATTTTGATGCTTATGTTCTTGACAAGAAACATACATATACAAATCTAGTAATGCCTGTACAAAGAAAATATTTGTCTTAAAACGTTGTTAAATTAAAAAAAAACCCAACTCATCAAATCACAGGATACAAACCACTGTCTTCAAGGCAGCTTCCAAATCGCAGGATTGTGCACAAACATTACAATGGCCCACAGAGTATATTATGTAAGTCCTTTTGTCCCACAAGCGACGAAGAGCCGCAGCCTGAAGCTGTTGGCTGAATATAGGGCTACAACAAAGCAGCGCACTCTCTAGTCTACCTCTCCCCCCACTTGCTGAGCATCACCCCCTCCTCTCGCTACACTTCCAGACCTGCACGAACATCCCCGTAACACATCACATCATCACACGTGTCACATCATCACACGGTATCACACCTCACTGCCATTGTTGGCATCTCAAATAAACGAACGCGCGCGCGCACACACACACGCACACACATTAATAGGCGTAAGGGACTATTGCGCTTGTAACTGTACATATCGAGTTCACACTTAATGGCGAAGATAATTGTTATACATATGAAACAACTACACTCACTACAAGAAAACATGACAAGAAAGCGCGATAACAGAGCTCCGATGAGAAGAGGAGTGGGGAGATTTTGTCGAAAACACAATGTCAATGAGTTAGGTGATGTTGATGAGTTAGGTGATGTACACAGGCATTGATGAGTTAGGTGATGTACACAGGCATTGATGAGTTACGTGATGTACACGGGTATTAATGAGTTAGTTGATGAACACAGGTATTGATGAGTTAGGTGACGTACACAGGTGTTGATGAGTTAACTGACATACACAGGTATTGAAAAGTTAACTGGCGTACACACAGCCTTTCACGAGGACGTTGCCATTTTCATAGTCGTACAGTACCGGCCACACAAACATGTCCACGTTCTGAGCACGAGACTGGTCACATGACCACCACAGCTTGTGCTTCACGTCATCGAATTTAGTGTCGTCTGCGACGAGGCGCATGGGCGGGCTCTGTACCACCATCTGCCAGCTGACCCTGGCGCACTCGTTGAGGTATTCGTCTATCGCTTTATTAGATAACTTCTGTAGTTCGTTTCGGACAGTCGGGTCTTGACAATCAGCAGCCATCTGTCCAGCACACAAGTGAACAGATTTACATCTACTTTATTATGAGCTTGTTTCGAGTCAGGTATTTATTCATTAAAACCTGAAAATCCTAAAATGAGAGGTGGCCCTCCACACCCTGCCATCATTCTTCAGTCCATAATTACCCACACACATAAACAAGCACTCGCGCACTCAAAAATGTTTTATATGTAATGGAATATTTATTGAAAGCCGATTTAGAAGAGTACAAATTGTTGGCTAAATATAGGAATATGTGTGAGAGAGAGAGAGAGAGGGGGAGTACGTTGAATAGTTTTGTTTTTACCTGACAAAGAACATCAGTGTCGACGCCATCTGCGTTTTGTCTCAGCTTCTGCTTAACGAGGTCTGTAACATCGTCTGACAGGGCTGGAAGCTGAGCAGTGCTCACAAGATGATTTTCAATGATAGCCGTCTGAACAAAGTCAGAGAGAAAAGCTGATCCTTATGCGAATGAAGATGAAAAGAAAGTGTAGTAATGTAGTGGCTTCCATGGAGGTGGCGTAGGGGGAGCACTGTTTGCCTTTTACGTTAGTAAAGCGTTTGTACGTAAAAGAAAAAATTTATAGAAAGATGATTCTTATAATCATAACTAAATTGAAAATAATTCTAGCAAGCGACAAAAAAGAAAAACAGGGAAAAAGTACGGAGAAACATGCAGTTAAAACCTCTAGAAAGTTATAAGGTAGACAGTTAAAAAAAGAATTAGAAAAGCACAAAAAGAAAATATGTAAACAAGAATTTAAATGTAATTTTTTAAATAGTTATAGCCCCAAGGGAATACAAATGCACATAGGCGACTAGTAATTAGCCCTGTACCAAAATGAGTAATTTGAATATAATTAATTAGATCAATTATATACTGGACATGACGGAGCTCCAATTTGTTTTGTTTGTTTTGGAGGGTACTTCTCTCTCTTTTGTTTCCTTTCCTTGGTGTTTCTATTGTTTTGTTTTTATTTGTGTACTGTTTGTTCATATTGTTTTATTTTAAGAATAAAATCATTTTGACTGACAATAAAGCGGGAAAGAAGAGGAGAAGAACCTTACAGCTAACGTCGGTCGTTTCAGAAGCTCCGCAACCACGAGTTCAACATTGTTGTACAGTTGTCCTGCAGCATTATACGCGCTCTGTTACAGATAAAGACAGAATATTTTCAAATACAAATTAATCTTCCTTGGGGATTTGTCATCTCACCTGACATGCTTTGTCAAAGACCCATCTGCATGGCGAACTTTTCTCGACTTTAGAATTCTTTGGTCTCGACTCTACATTTCCACATTTACAGTTTTTAGTTTTTATTATCCGAGCATTAAAAAAAACAACTATACCTATGGCCCCGAAGGGACTACAAATACACCTAGGTGACTAATAATTATTGGTTACACAATAACATGACATACCTTCAGCTTTAAATCACAGAACTGGACGATCATGTTAGTGGTTATTTTTTCAGAAGAACCGTAGATATTTTTAATAACAAAACAACCCACGGCTGGCCAGATTTAACTGACCGAAGAATATTTTGAACTTGTTCTCCCTGAAAATGGTCCTTGCATGAAGTTTTATTCTACCCTTCGCTCACCCTCATCACCGACAGCAACATGGCTGCCAGCGTGGACAGCGTACATTTGTTTGTGTTTGTTTCCCCACGAGAACTAATCATCGACTTACCACCAGTCCCTGGCAGAGCAGGCCCACGACTTTACACTCGTCCAGACCCATGCCGGGGGCTTCCTCTATGGCCTCCTTGGCATCTACCCACTGCTGGCTTTCCAGGGTGTTGTAGCGCAGCGCCACGGTGGTGGGCCGGCAACGCTCGCTGATGTTCTCCGTTAGGCGGTTGTCGGCCCTGACCATCGGTTTGACGCTGCTAGTCATTCTGCTGGACAACAATTCTACCCCGTGACTTACAGTACCCGCTATAATAAATTCCATTTTTTTATTTGACAGTCAAAAAGCCAACCAACGAGTCCATTAAAGGTTGTCTTGCTAACTAAATCTTTAGCAATCATGGAAAACCCACAAATAAGCCGCATCGCAGGGTTTAAAGCTGGGGGAAAAAAAGTCGCGGAAATTTACGATATTTCTTCTGAGCCAGCATTAAAATGCAAATACTGAAATACTCTTCAACAAACCACAAGCCCATTGAATGTCGTGAAAATTGTAATAGAGTGTTAAGGTTTGGAAAGCTTACTTCTGCTTCAGAGAGTCGTTTTCCGTCTTGGCGGAAGTGAAGCTCGTCTCTAATTTTTTGTAGTCTTGGCGAGCCTTCTCAACAGAGCGCTGCGCAGCATCCAGTGCGACCTTTGCCCTTTTGTACTCGTCCTGCAGCGTGGCGTTCACGGCCTGCAGCTCCCTCACCGTCTTCTGAAGCTGCGCCACCTGTGCCTTCAGCGCCTCGTTCTCGGTCTTGGTCTTCTGCAGGTCGCTGATGATGACGTCACCTGGGCCCTGGAACACCACATCAACCACCTTCACACTTAGAGGATGACACCAGTCTGCATGTGGGCAAACTAAAAATAGTTTCTCTGTGCCCTCGTAGGGCCTTCACTCAGGAGCAGGAGGAGAATGGAGAGAAGAAAAGCAGGAGAGAAAGAGAGAAGAAAGACGAGGGAAAAATACTGATTAAAGAAGAGGGTAAAAGAAGCAAGAGTGTGAAGGGGAGGAGAAATAGGTAATGGTAAGCAGGTGTTCAGGCATTGTGTGACACTGAATTATTGAATTAACCCCCATCAAACCATGTGTTTAGTTTACTGTACCCTGGTAAATATATACCTTGTAATCAAACATGATTTTATTTTACTGCCCCTCCTCCCCTTGTACATAAACTTCGTTAGTAAACATGTTCGTGTTTTACTGTCTCCTTGTAAATACGCTTTGTAATCAAACATGTTTTCATTCTACTGTCTCCTGGTAAATATACTTTGTCTTTTGGCGACGAGCATCTGTCTTCTTGCGACCGGCCTCGCTGTCGCTTGAGGTCGTCGTTCTCTCGCTTCAGCTCGTCCAGCTTGACCCACAGCTGACCCATGCCCCCGGTACTGCGGGCCTGGCGGGGGGTCGAGGAGCCCGAGGAGATCTTCTGGTTTTCGGCTATCAAGCCCTCGATGATGGTCTTGGCCTTCTCCAGTAGGTGCTTGGACTGCTGGTCTCGCTTCTTGAGCAGGAAGACGTTGGACAGGCTGCTGGTGAAGTTGCGCGCCTCCGTCATGATGTCCTTCGTTCCTTCGGTCGCCATGGTGTCCAGGGGGAGCGTTTTCTTTCCTGTGTGGGTCAACCAACAAACGTCTCAAAGTTATAAAGCTGTTAAACGCCTTGAAACTTATTATTTCATTTTAAGACTTGTGGCTAGGAATTTTAGGCGTTGCCATAACAGTTGCCTGGTCAGGGTATGCTAGATCCTGCCTGGACAATAGTAAAAAGTTTAATTACATCCAAACTTCAGCCGTGGACACACAAGAACTGACCATATTCAGCCACAACAAAGTGCATCCTGTAAAGGATTACATTTCATTGATGCACTGTTCTAAAGCGGCTTTGAAGCAGCATCTGGGATTATTTTTGTTTAAATTCTTTGGAATATTTAACAGTCTTGTCTAGTGCTGCCTGTTTAATTTCATGATTAGTCTTTCTTACTTCTCAGGCGCATCTGATAATTCTTTTTGGTATGGAGAGTGCAAGAACCTGTTGCTGAACATGAGAATGTCTCCTACACAAATCGATGTGCACCTTAAATCTTCTCTCAATAGTCTCGCAGATTTTCGTTGTCGTGTAAAGGGTGATAAAACAAACCAGTTTACATATCGTTTTTTAAATTTATAAATATGCTTTATTTATTAAAAATGCTTATAAGTACAACACAACTACTGTTATAAATCTTTTAATTCATTATCATTATTTATTTTACCTTAGTTTACATCAATTTCCTAAAAGATGTTTCAGAACAAAAGTGAAGTTTAGTGATTCAGACGTTTCTACTTAAATAAAATGCTGAAAACAGATCACGAAAGTATTGCTCACCCCTGTCTAGCCAGGTCTTATTTCATGCATAAATAGTAAAATATTCCTTTGATATTATATATTTCCACGTTGGTATGGTGGGGACTCTTTGATGTGACAAAGCAAAACTCATTTTTGCCTAAGATCAGTCCTACCCGAATGTGCATCGGGAGTTCTACCGACGTCCATTACAAGGTGGGCTCAAGAAAAATCACCCGGATGACTCTATGGTCTCAATCAGTAAAATTCAGTAAGAAGACCTGGCCCAAATCTTGTATATCATTCTCGTGTAGTCTTCCATGTTTACCGCGCCATGTCAACTGTACACGTGCAAGCTACACACCCACGAGACTTCAGGAGGGTTAGGCGTGGACACCAAGCATCACTGGTGACACAATGTTTCGCAGTAAGCGCCGCCTCACGTGCAGTGCATGCAAACATTTTAGTCTGAATAGTGCAACAGCTACAAATATTATAGTAAATTGTTTAAAAAAAAAATGTGGGGTTTTGTGACAACCTACCGGCCATACAGTCTATGAAGGGACTGCACTCCTTTGTGAAGACGTACAGACACTGTCCAAGCTGCGAGGGTATTGATCCCCAAGTGCTCTCCATGGGAGGCTGTCACGACCCTGCCTCCTCCGGCAACACACGCTGCCTTATGGCACAGACCCGCGCCTACACATCCCTCTCTTTCTTTCTCTCCCCTCCCCTCCAACATCCGGGGTCTCCAGCCTCAGCCTCGTTATGATAATGGCACTAGGCGTGGAAGATGCTTCATGTTACCGAGATGCATCCTTACCCCAGCCAAACATCATCTCTCCACACACTCACTCTCTCTCCCTGTTTCTTCCTTTAGCAAATAAAGCAACAGTAGAATGAGCAAGACAAATACAGCTCTGTGTACAGACAATTCTCTCGCTCCATTCTCTATCACTACCCCGCCCTCATCCCCGACCAAACTCCGACCTGTTCTTTCGCCAGGCTTAGCATCTGTGAGTCAGAGCTCGAGAGGCAGAAAGGGGACTGAATCACACGTTGACAGTGACAGACTCGGTGACCCCGGTTCTCCGGCAAAACTTATGTTAATGTGGCCTAGTCATGTTGCTGTCGGGTCATCGATTCGAAATTTGATGTTGCCTGCAGCTGCTATCTATCCCCTTTGCTCTCTCTCCCTCCTTTTCCCTTCCCTCTCTCTTCAGTTCCCCTCCCCCTCTCTTTCTCAGAACAAAAACGAGAGAAAGAGTTAGACGGTATGGCTTCTTGTATGCTTTACATACATATACATCAGCTTCATGCTAAAAAGAATCGAACATTTATTAAACTTGAACTAAATATGGAAATTATTGACAATCAGCCGTTGTGATCATATAGTGCAGATGCAACTATTGTGCTTTCCTGTCTTTATTTCGGATGAAGCTGTTGCACAAGCAGTTCAGAAAGTTTTCACATAAAACTGCTACACCGAGAAAGCGTTTGGTGCATGTTGATCTCAGATTCAGTGCCGGACATTGGCAAATCTTGTATGTCCACTTCTGACCTACTGGGTAGCAGTAGCCTCCCTTCCACCCAAAGCTATGCAGTTGTCTCCGCTCTTCTGTCACTGATCGTTCCTAGAGCAGGGGAGACAACGAAGGTCAAGAGAATTTGGGTTTGTTTGCTCTGTGTGTGTCTGTGCGTGTGTGTGCGTGTGCGTGTCTGTGCGTGTGTGTGTGCGTGCGTGTGTGTGCGTGTGTGTGACCCCGATCGATAATTTTACAGCAGCTGCCAAGGAATGTCTCCTCTCTCTCTCCCCCCTGTCCATCTCTCCCTGGAGCCGTCTCCTCCCACCGTCTTCTGTGCCCCACTTTCCCGTTCCCTCTGATCATCTCTCGCGCGGAGGGCGGAACACTGAAATCTCCTGCACATGGCGATCGCCTCGTCTGCAAATAAAATTTGGTCCTAGACCTTGAACTTGAACGGCTATCATCGGCAGAGTGCTCGTTTTTTATTTTCTTTAAAATGCAGTTGTGACTATTCATCAACACAACTTTACAGCTATAATATTTATTTAGTTTGGTGGTGTGGTGGTGGTGGTGGTGGTGGTGGTGGTGGTGGTGGTGGTGGTGGTGGTGGTGTGGTGGTGGTGGTGGTGCTGTCGGATTAGCTCCGGGGGATGAAACGGAGAAGATCGATCGATTAGAAGAGAGGTAGTGCAGTAATAGGTGGTGGTGGTGGTGGTGGTGGTGGTGTTCGGATTAGTTCCGGGGGATGAAACGGAGAAGATGGATCGATTAGAAGAGAGGGTAGTGCAGTAATAGGTAATGGATGAATATTTTGTATGGATGTTTATATATGGGTATTATATAAATATATATATATATATTGTATAAATACAACAGTGACTCGTATTTTTCAACGAAGAGACCTGTTCAAGACTGGACACTGACTCAGAGGAGAAAATGGATACTGGGAGAGCAGCGGACAGCGCCTGTACCGTGAATCACAGTTACGCAGAACATTATCGATGATAATGTGGCCACCTTGCTCAGATATGCGCCCTATGTCTGCCATTCATGACAGCTGAATCTCACCCATCAGCACATAAAAGAAATACTATTCTTTGTCTGGAGTTATTGCAGGTGTATCGGAGGTCAACCGTAACCCAACAAAGTAAAGATTTCAATTACACGTCGGTTATAATTAAGTTCCTCCAGAACACAAAGCTTTTTTCCTCTTCACATTTTTCAATTACATTTCTTTAATGCGTCGTTCATAAACTCGCAATCATTCAGTCCATTGATATATATATATCTCCCCATCCCTGCTACAAGTTGGCGCAAGGCGCCTTCCACTCGACCTCCATCACTATGGAACGGCCGCATGTCTGGCAGGCCGCCATCACCATGGTCTATTTTACATGTCATTTTATTGGACGTGGGTACTTGCAATCAGCAAAACCTACATTTTCAGCAACAGAACCGAATATTGCGAATCTCCAGCATGTGCAGGAAATCAAGTGTTGCACGTCGTCCTACCGGCAAATAACAACAATACTCGCGTCATCGCGCTGGCTTCCAGCAAACAAAGCCTGACTTACTAGTCAGCACGAGCGAATCTTGTTAAATTAAACATCTTACCTTCTCGAGGGCAAATGGAACGCTGTTTCTTCACAGCTCCGCAATCTCACTCAAAGGACAGAGGACGGAACGTGTTTGGGAGCCGGAGCGCGGGAATGAAAGCAGCCAAAAAAAAAAAAAAAAAAAAAAAGAAATCAATCGATAACGGTGCAGATAACTGGCGGGCTCTGTCTACCATGCCATGCTGCCAGCCTGCAAGCAGCCAGCCGCACCTGTTTCCCTGGAAACCTTAGCCCCATTCGCTGTCATGCGTCGTGGGCCTGGTAAGAAAATTGAAAATTATTAGAAAAATGACTGAGTATGGAAATAGTGAGGGCAACGGCGACACAATTATTTTTTTTTAAAAAAGACTGCATTGGAGTCTGGGAGTGTTTACACGCGTGCATACGTGTATATGTGCATAAAAATTAGCGTCAATCATGTTTTGGGTTTTTCATCAGCAGGTGTTCGAATTCGTCATGCTGTGACCTCGCCAGGGTCGAACCCGCCCTGCGCCGCGCAATGCATGACGGGTGTGTTTCCCCACCGTCATCATCACACCACCGCCAAAACCCAAGTCTGTGTCGATTTGCTAGTGTGTGTGATTGTGTTCTCCAACCACCTCCCACCGTATCGACCGTGCATGCTGCACGCGCGACGCACGCGCATGGCACCTCAATCGATGCCTGACCTGATGAATTATTCAGAAGCACTGTCAGTGTGCAAAACCGTTTGGTGCCGTACCGCGGTGCCAGAGACACTGAGAAAGAACGCCAACTGCTAAAGGCCAGCACTCTGACGTCTCCACAATCTGTGTTCATCGCAGCCGTCTGGTGGCGGCGTCCGGAAAGCCACTGTCATCCGGGAGACTTCTGGCATCGGTGACACAAGAACAGTAAGCAGTGGTGTTGGCTTTTGTCGGTGCGTGGACGCTGAAAACAAAGACTTGGGTCTGAGGTCGCATATGTTCTCCGCCTTGGCTGTTTAGTGTTCTAAGGAGTACGACATCATCCTGCAGCAAGGTCACTGTCGTTGGCGATTTCCTCATCTTTTTCTTCCCCACAACCCCCATCCCAATGCTGGCCGTTAGCATGCAGTGGTTACAACGATCATCAGCTGACGCCAGCCAAGGGATGACCCGCCTGGCAGGCTGTACACGACCTTGACCCTATCTTCGGCGTGCTGTTTATTTTGTCCGGGCGGATTCGTCGGACGCCACCCACTTTCCTCCCCCCCTTCTCCTCCCACCCACCTTAACTCCCCCTGGACGTTCTGTTGCATCTAAAGATCCATCCAGTCGGCTCCCCCACGCCCCTCCCGTCCCTCACCAGCCATGGCCAGCGGCGACAGACGCACGGACTTGTCGCACCCACCGCTGTCTCCTGACGACTATCCTCCACATCTTCCTCGCCCCGTAGCTCTAGCCTCTCGGCGTCACCAGCGACGACCTCCACAGCTGGTGCCGGCGGTGGTGGCAGCGGCGGCGGTGGAGGTGGCAGCGCGACAAAGTCCCCCACCGACGACCGCGACTACGAGCAAGGCTTCAAGGCGGCGGACTACCAGATCGTGGCCGCCATCGACTTCGGCACGACCTTCAGCGGCTACGCCTACTCCTTCTCGTCCAACAAAGATGCCGTGCATGTCAACAAGAACTGGGGCCAGACGCAGGGCTTCCTGCTGCACAAGACGCCGACGTGTCTGCTGCTTAAGCCCGACGGGCAGTTCGAGGCCTTCGGGTTCGAGGCCACGTCTCGGTACCATGACCTGACCGAGGAGGAGGCCAGCGAGTACCTGTACTTCGATCGCTTCAAGATGAAACTTTATGACAATAAGGTGAGTGTACGTGTGTGTCAGAGATTCAGTGACTTTTTGCCACATTGCTTCACGGTCATTATGACTGTACCAGGGGACATAACTTCATTCCAAAACGAATACAGACATACGAACATCATGTACATTTTTTCTGTATATTTTTACCTACATATTACAATGGGTTAGTTGGTATAAGAGCGGGAGTAATTGAAGCCATAAGTTCAGTGTACAGTTTTCTGTGTGACTCGACTTTTAATTCCCTATTTATTTGTTTTTGTTTGTTTGTTTGTTTGTTTGTTTGTTTGTTTGTTTGAGAAGCTAAACATTGTTGGTGCTTTGCTCGTAATGCAGGTGTGTTGCTTACAAACTGCTGCATTGCCTTTCATATGTCATAGTTTCAGTCAATAGGGCCATAAACAATAATATGCATCTCAAGCAAAGTGTTGCCCACATCATAAGACAGTAAGTAGGTATCCTTTCATTCATGCATGAAGGAATGTAAATCCACTGCATATTTCTTCGGTCGTTGGAAAAGCAGTTTTAAGCAAATGAATAACCATCTTCGTGTCCTTCCGAAACGTCAGCGTGCTGCGATTACATCCCACGTGACTATGGGCGAAGTGAAGACACATTTCTAGCCTCGAGACCTTTACTTTAAGACGCACCAACTTTCAAGTGTTAACGAAAATCTAGCCCCATGCACAAACGATCGTTTAATAATTTCAACATATATTTCTGAAACCGTATGATGACTTTAGATATTGTCGAATTTAACACCATGTACACAGGATCTTGCCAACAAATCGACACGTGCATTTTGTAAAACTTTTATTTTAAAGTAAAATCGGGAAAAATAGATTAGGAACTGCAGTAATGATAGCAAGCACGTTAATGACTGGCTGCTCTGTGGGCAGGACTTGACGACAGACTTGGTGATACCTGCCGCCAACGGGAGAACACAGCTTGCGGTAGACGTCTTTGCCCACTCGCTGACGTTCATGAAGAAACACTTGCTGAGAGCCGTCGGTGCCCACCTTGGGTACGATCCCCATCCGGATACGGTTCGCTGGGTACTTACAGTACCCGCCATCTGGGATGAGAACGCCAAGCAGTTCATGAGAGAGGCAGCTTACAGGGTAAGAACAAAAATACTCTTTGCCTGACTGTTTTACCAAAGTCTATATAATATTTGGACCTTAATCTCTCTCTCTCACTCTCACTAGGCAACTGTAGGCAACTGTAGACAACATGGTTGAGAACAACATTTGGCATTATTGCGTGTGTATACGTATGTGTATTGTATGCACGTATAAGTGTGAACGATTTGGGGAGACAGGTAGCCATATACAGATGATCGGAAACAATATTTTAACAATGCAGCTACTTACAGGGGAGACTAATCAGCAAGCCTAACAGCGAGCAGCTAGTTATAGCCCTTGAGCCAGAAGCCGCGTCTCTACACTGCCGCCATCTGCCAGAAACCGACTTTGTCGGCTACAAAGACAACTCTATCAACAAGCCAACCTTTGAACCGGGCACCAAGTACTTGGTGGTGGATGCTGGGGGTGAGTACCTTCTAACATTAACTGCTGGGAGTTTAAAGAAAATATAATAATCAAGTCCGTCAAAAAATCCATTTAGATCTACATGCTTATTATATTGTATCGGGTTAACTCCCTTTATTTTTTTTATTTATTTTTTTTATTTATTTTTTTTTTAAGATCTGTAAAAAATAAACTGTACAATTTTGTGTAAGAAATTAAAGAATTTTCAAATATATATTCTTAATGCTCTTGCGTCTATCTCGTGCGAGACAAAGAATAGAAAAGATACATGTTTGTGCATCGTTTACTCATCTTTCATTGCTTCCATATTTTTCTCTCGAGCTATACTTTCTTTCTTTCCTGATTTGCTTTTACTTCTTCTTGTGACATACTCTTTACTTCAAAACGCATCTGTTCACCGACTTCTTACTTCCTCGCCACTCTCTTCCTTCTTCGCTAACCCCTTTACATCTCCTCCATTCCTCATCTGTAAAAGCGTATAACCGGAAAAGCAATGTCTCTTTGCTGGCAAAGACTCCAGTGGACGTTCGCTTTTTTTCTACAGGTGGCACGATAGATGTGGTCGCTCACAAGATCAGGAAAGATTCAAGAATTCGTGAGTTGTTCCGCGCCACAGGAGGGGCCTGGGGCGGCACTATCATCGACAGAAGGTTCCAGAATCTTCTAGAACAGATCTTCGGGGTGGACTTCATCGATGCCTTCCGGAGGGACTTTGCAAAAGACTTTGTGGAACTCTTACAGGTTGGTAGACATGTCTGCAGATAAAACGAACTTTTGCGAGTTGTTTCCCGTCATTTAGACGATGTCCTTCGGACGACGATTCTGTGGACGACTCGCAAATAATGATTTATTGACTCCTGTTTTTCTGATTGAGTTTTGGGTTGTATCTGGCCTGGGAATGCTTTTTATTATTATTATTCCACTGCCTTTTTTATAACGCATCATACACATGTTTAAATAGAGAAGTTTCGTTGTACCTTTTGTTTGTACTAATTGACAAAAAACTATTATGATTACATTATTAATAGAGGAGACTGAAGGGCACGCCCATTACTTTACGTAAGTAGGTTGGGAGGAGCACGGTATTGTTAAACTGCGGTGTCGTCGCCTGTGGCAGGATTTTGAAATTAAAAAACGCGGGGAGTGTGAAAACATCCGCGTGTCTCTTCCCTACAACTTCTGCAACTTCAGGCACAACGGCATCAGCGTGCAGCAAGCCATCAAGACCTATGCAGCGAACACCGGAAGTGACGTCAAATTCTCCTCGGGAAGCTCGTCCTGTCTTCCACTGTTGTGACTTCTCTCTTTGAGGATGTGCTAAAGCAGGTGAGGACGGGTTCACTTCTGGACTTATGACTGCCGGTCTTTGCGCTAGCAGTGCTTCCTTTCTAATTCATGACACTTAAAAGTTCAAAAATTTTCTATCTTGTCACTTTGTTTTGATTTGTTCGTTTATTTGCTCTGGTTTTTTTTTTTTTTTTAAGGGGAGGGGTTGTTTGAGATGGCTCGTGGAATTTCTTTTGTTGATTTTTGTTTTGTTTTGGGGTTGTTGGGTTTTTTTGTTATTTGTTTGTTTTTTGTTTTGTTTTTTTTTTTGGTCCTTGCTTGCTTGTGTGGTCTGCTTGGGCTTGTCTGTGTCACCATTTGAAATCTCCCCTAATCTCTCTCTCTCACACACACACACATCTTATATCTAAACAAACACAAAATCTCGCACTCTCTTTTCACACACCCTCTCTCTCCCATAAGTCCTTTGCTGGAACACTCCATATGTTCCTGCCATTTAAAAACAAATTGCTTAGAGAGACAATTGGCTTTGTACTTACCTTTGTAAGCAAGTGTTTTGAATATCGTGTTATCTTTGTCTTCGTGTCGATCTTCTTTCTTCAAGATAAACGATCACGTGGACATGCTGCTTCAAAAGCCTAAGATCAAAGACCTCCAATACATCTTTCTAGTCGGAGGCTTCGCAGAGTCCACGCGCCTGCAAAAGTCTCTCAGGGACGCTTTTGGAGAACGGTCACCATCCTGGTTCCAGAGGAGGCCAGCCTGACTGTCGTCAAGGGCGCCGTGGCCTTTGGCCATGACCCCTCGGCCATCTGCCAGAGGATCTGCCGCTTCACGTACGGCGTCGGGTCTTACCTCCCCTTCGTTGAGGGAGAGCACCGCGAAGATTTGAGGGTGAACTCTGATGGCATGGATTTATGCAAGGTAATCAGGGCAGGACTTCTGGCGACAGCACTCATTGATCTGTATTTTTTAAATATTTTTTTTTATATTTAATAAGTAATATGCACAACGAACTTGTATCCACCATTAACGCCAGCTCTCGTCGTCTGTTGCAGAATATCTTTCAAACCTGGGCCCACGCAGGTGAAGTCATCGGTTACAATGAGGTTTGGCAAGAAACGTACACACCTATCATCAACAATCAGAAGGGAATCATATTCGAGTTCTTCCGTTCCGGGAACAAACATGTCAAGTACACGGACGAGGAGGGTGTGGAAAAGTGCGGCTTTTTAGTCGTGGAGATGCCAGACCCCACGGGGGACCGGGAGAGAGCCGTGGACTTGGAGGTCATCTTCGGGGGGACTGAGATCAAGGTGGTGGGCTACGATCACACTAGCAACATCAGGAGAGAAACCTACATCGACTTCTTGTCCCTGTAATGGGAAAGACTGTCTCCTCCATCGTGGCACGAACGTTGTAAGGTAGACTTTGGCGTAAAATACAAACTGGAATGGTCCGAAGTGGTTCCTGTTCAGTGTAGAGTGTTTTACAGTGTTTTGACAATTAGCATAAAATAGTTTCTCTCTCGTGTAAAATGTGCTGTTTGTCAGTTGTGTGGATACCCAGTTCTTTTCTGGTTTGTTTCATGTCAAACATTGAAAAACGTGTTTTTTTCTTTTTTGCTTTTGGTTATTACAGATCAGGGATGGTATGGGTTGTCAAATTGTGTATAACCAAAGGTCTCTGCACTCATAACTTAGAAAAGAACTCTTCCTAAAAATGTAATTGGGTGAACAAATTTAAAAGTAATTAGGTGTCCAAAGTCTTGAATGACTGAACCCAAAAAAAGAGGCTCTGTTTGACCTTGACTTTCTGATTCAATGCAGCGAATTCCGGTGAATGTCTATGTTTAAAAGAATGAAAAATTAGCAGCTGATCACTGAGTTTGGTGCAAGCTAAACATCACTTTTTTGTCTTGCTTCTTCATATTAAAGCGAATGCTAATTTTTTTTTTTTACCTTCTAAAAGTACTAGACACGTAGAAACATTTAAAGTACTAGACACGCAAATAATTATAAATGACAAACAAATATATGCATGGCGGTCCCCACCCTACTCCTTCTCGCCCCACCCCTCCGTTTTGATTCGCACTGGCTTCCATATTTTCTGTCGCAATTTGCTGGACTAGTTTCGCAAAATTTGAAAGCAGAAAAATCAAGAGAAGTGTCTCACTTATGTGACAGGTCAGTGGTTCTTGCTAACCCACAGGGTAGACCTGCTTTTTCAACTTTATATATCAGAATGAACTGTAAAAGAACCATAAGCAAATCGGGCTTCAGTAAGAAGCAGCTGCTTTTACACCTGCCGACATGTTGCAGCAGATGTTCCAGTGTGATTTGTGAGCGTGGCATAATGACATGCTAAGCTGAGCTATTATTGTGTGTTTATGCTCGCTACTCTACACTGCGTCTCTTGTCCTTAATTGTTTGCTCGTGAAACTCGGAGACTGTATGCAAAAACCTATTCAAAGGCTTACGTCACTTCTTCCCGATCGTCTTTGCAGAAATCTCTCATGCGAAAAGTGACCTTAATTTGTCCGCTTTTTACTGGATTCCCAACCCTACAATATTTTATTTTAATGACGAGAAATGAAAACCTTAAATTTATTGACAAATTTGTAAGAAAGTACAAATCGTGCTTCTATTTTTGGAGAACCCGGTTGCACAGTTTAAGAACCAGATCCATTCTGTGCAGTTCTGGGGAAACGATGAGATCAGTCAAACAGAATCCAGGTACCAATATTTTATGACTCACTGCTCACGACTGAAGTCTTGCGGCTCAGAGTAACGTCCTTTGCCGTTATTTTGCAGTTGCTTGTCTGTCGTTGAAGAAAGCTCACAAACTGTGCTCACAGCTCTGTGGACCAGAGCAACATGTCTCCCGCTCCCTGACCTGCTCACGTTCGCAACAATGGTGCTGAACTCGGATCCCACATTCATCCCCTTTAGATCGACATTATATTATTTGTCGATCCCGATAGTGATTGTGTCATCGATGGCGATTGGTTATGAAGGTTAAAGATCGCTCAATTGGCCGAAACTGGGATTTTCCTTTTAAAATTCACAGATACCAAGAGGATCGAGTTCCTTGTGTCCTGCAAAATCATTCTTTACTTTTCACACACACACACACACACACAAAGAAAGGCATGTGCGATTTAAATGTCTTCACCTTTAGTAGCAGAGACCCGTCAGTCCTTTCCTAGCTACCGTATAGTTATCTCTCACATTTCTCTACCCTGATCCAAAAAGCTTGGCTAGATAAAGGTTAAAGGTCATAGCTAGTGATAGGGACGTTAAAATGTCATTTATACTCATTAATCCTCCACAAACCTTCTATGCCTTTGTTAAAAATGAGACAAAATAGGCGACTATAGACTAGTAGCTCGATTTCAAAATTTTCAAGAACAAGATCAAATCCTCGAAGCTCAGCAACAACCTCAATCATAATTAACCATGACTTAGATGTCTCCCTTAGCCTTTACCCCGCTCCCTTACCTCTTCCTGCTTGTACCGAATGCTAGTATAGCATTTACCAATGACGATACGATATATGGATGAAATTATTGCTTGTACTTCCTGCTACCGTTGGAGATATGATTTTCTATGATGTGCCTGATTTACTCTTCTGGCTCTTTTGGGCGGAAGCTAAAAGCAAAGTGTTGTGACATGTCGCATCGTGTATGTCGAACACCGATGGTTGTCTATATAGTGTTGTGAGCTGTAAATATTTATCCGCACAGGATACACATTTTTTTCTAAATAAAACTAAAATATAATTATGAGTAGCAGAGTTTGGCATTTTCGTCTTTTTGCTGTGTTTACATTGTATGCAAGCCCGCGAGTGTGTATTGGGACGAAAGAGAGAAATCGTGTATGTGTGTGAGTGAGAGAGAGAGAAGAAAATGTTTATGTGTGTATGTGAGAGAGAGAGAGAGGGAGGAAGAAAGTATCATACCTTGCTTCCTATCGTGGTCATAATGCTAGCTGTCAGTGACTCTAACGACTCTAGTAGCTTTCTGGAGAACAGAATGAGAGATTGGCAATGTTCCTCCGCCACACCCTCAACTCCACTCTCTCTCTCTCTCTCGCCCTTCCTCCCTTCCTCCCAAAATACAAATCTGCGAAATGTGTGGAGCTGGATTTTGTCACAAATGACGCCGGCTTTGTTGTTATGTTATTATGCGAAAGAATTTCACGTGGAAAGTCTTCTTTTTCCATTCTCATTCTATTCTTTTCAATCTGACGTCCTTGTATCAAGCTTACAACAGACGAAAGCCAGTTTTGATCCTCCGTAAAATGTCGGCATTAGTCACACTTCGTCGAACGGCAGCAGCCACGGTCGTTTGCACGTCACGCTGACTGACTAGGCCGCACGAGACGAAAATCATGGCAAGTGGAGGTAACGGGTGGGAGGAGGGTGTAGTGTGCAGTTCTCTCTCTTTGTTGTGCTTGGTACGGGTTAGGGTTTGGGCTAGATCTTGGGATACAGTTTGTGTTAATAAAAAGATATATATACAAATAGGTACATTATAATATGCTTTTTAAAATTTCCTTCTCAATTCATTGCGGGAAAACAATTGCACCCCTGGAATGGTACTTCGGACATTGTAATTATTTGTAACGCGATATGAAGCTCTCCGTACAACAATGAAGGCAGGAGGTTCCTTGTTAAATATTATAAACCTGACTCCTTCGTTAAACTTCTGCTACAGAACTTCGAAAGCAGAAATTACCCATCATGTGTTCAGAACTGGAAAGTGCTGAAAAGATTTCATCAGTAAGACACGTATACCAATCACAAATTGCTAGCAATCAACACCAAACAGAGAATGAACAATATTTCGAATTATTAGGTTTATTATTAGTTTTCATTTATCCTGCTATAGTAGCAGTTTTTCATAACCGGAGGAAACTGCACAAATAAAATCGTACATGTTCCCCTCGAGTGTTCCCCAGACTCAAACACATTGACGGCATATGGTTAAACTCCAGTTCTCCCTTGCTGTACGGTTCCTAACAACCTCCCACCACCACAACCACCACCGACCCACCCCTTTGTCCTCCTCCCACAATCCTCCCCTCTCTCTCTCTCCCTCCTCCTCCTCCCCCTCCTCCCCACACACCATCTCGAGAGGAGACAGCAAGCATGCCGACTCTAGCAGTTTTACCTGTGACATACCTGTCATAAACCGGAAACAATCGACTTGACGACATCCCCGATCTTTGACCCCCAGTGCACGCCACGAGTAGTAAAACTGCAGCAGCTTCCTGCAAAGGACGCAGAGAAGGAGACACGGTGTCTGCAGATTGTCGCCTGGCCCTCACTCACTGCCTGCTCCCTCCCCACCTTTGACTGCTTTGAAGTCCGCCTCCTCCACTGGTGTCGTGACTTCATCCAGGTAACCCTCCAAGTATCCCTCCAGGTATCCCTCCCTACCTCCAGTCCTGTGAGGGCTGATAACCCCAACCGAGAGCTGGAGTGTAGGGTCCGCTGCGCGTCGCTGGGTTCGATGATACGTGATGATGTCTCCTTTCTTTTTTGATGTCCGCCGACAGATACTCGCTCACCTCACCTGTCCGTAATAGAGAAAAAAGACATTTCTTTCTCGCTCGATTTGTCTTCCTTTCTGTGGACTTCAACACTGAGTTCGTGAGCCAGGAGTTCCAGTGATGAGTGTAGTATTCCAGTTTGATGAGCCTGGCATTATTCTGCTTCAATGTTCCTAGCATTCCGGTTTACGAATCTAGCATTGGTGAGCCTTCTAAATTCAGCTTGATGAGCCTTGAGATCGGAGATATTTTGAGCCGAGAATTCTGTCTGATGAGCCTGATATTTCAGTTTGACAAGTTGTGTATTCTCATTTGATGAGACTGGAAATTCCTCTCAAGAACCTGACATTCCAGTTTGATGAAACCGTTAGTTCAATTGGATGAGCCTCATGTTGTAGCTTGACAAACCTGGCAGTTCGTCAAGATGCTTTCTAACAGCAGCACACCCTTCATTTTATAGAGAGTAGGTATGTGCATGCGTGGGTGAGTGTGTGTGGGCGTGTGTGCATGCGTGCGAGCGCGTGGTTTTAGTTGATAATAAGCAAAAATAAACCGTTATCCTAATTTGACAGGAATGCTCTTGTCGTCTACTGGCTCAAAAAATAATAAAAATATTAAGCACAAAAAAATGCGATATACATCTGTCATGTAATAATAACTGAATTTAAAAAGTACATTTCCTCACACGGAGGTGAGTTCAATGCGCTTTACAAAGTACAAAGTACTGATGCTGTATGACACAGAAGGGCATCGCAATCAGGCAAACATACATAATGCATACACCCTTGTGCAAACAAATAAAAACCCTGGAAAAACAGCAAAAAAAACAGTTTGCTCATTTTTGCTGAGAATAATATTCATACACTCACATCAGTACATTATATGACTTCCTCGTTTCTTCAGCAGCAATTTGATGTGATTTGGTATTGAATCCCTTAATTGTGAGCAGTGCTGCATTTTACCACATTAGTTCCACACTTTTATGAAGGCTCAAATCAGCTTCTCCATAGGTAGTCCAGTCTGCCTGCAAATAAACACGTTCTCGATGGGGTTAAGATCAGTAGAGTTTCCAGGCCACGTTTATTTGATTATACTTGAATTTATTTTATTTTATTTTATTACATGGACCAGAAAATGCTGGAAAAAGCCAGATCCGAATAACCTGTTCAGGTCTGGAACAAGTCTTCTGACGGGCAGTTCAATGTCTTACTTTGAGTCCATGACTAACATTCACTCAGAACATACTCGTAGTGGCATCTCTCTTTAACTCAAAGACATATTCTGCTATGTCTATTAACAGTAATTTTCACTTGTTATAATTTCTATCAAGATGGAAAGTCGGTCAGAAAGAAAGAAAAAGCGTAGGAGTTATGGGTCCTGCCTGGTGTGCGTGTGGTCGCCAGTGTGTGGCGGCAATGGAAGTGCAGACGAGTGCTCCGAGTGCATCAAGCCTCTTGCGAGCAGGAGATAAAGAAAGCTGGCGTAGAGCGCCCATGCTGCAATGGCGAGACGAGTGTTTCATGTCGTCATTTACCCACAGTCCCAACATCAGGCCACCATCATCGCACCAGGGTTTAAAGCGCCACCTGCCTCGCTGCTTCCGGTTGCAGCCTCAGTGCTCATCTTGCGAGTGTAACCACGCACGCACGCACGCACACATTTTCACACAATTGCCTACAGCAAGTAGAAGAGAAATAAAATGATGATATGAGGAGAATGTGGAGAGGAGGAGGAGGAGGAGGAGGAGGAGAAGACGATCTCATTAAGAATCTGATAAAATATTGACACTGTGTAAACAGCCCGTTGTTTCGGACAGTTTCCTGATCCTGACAGCACTATAAAGATGGACTGAAGACCTCGAGGAGCTGAAAGAAGTAGGCCTGTTTGCATCCATCAGCTTGACAGGCGTGTTTGCGCCGCCATCTTGCGCTCGTCACAATGGCCGCCCACCTGCCAAAGGCGCTCAGGCAGCGAGGGCAATACCTTTCACATGAAATATCATTCACTGGCTGCCATTGTGCTGTCCCTGTACAGGAGGACCGTTTAATAAAAGAGAGGAGGTCTTTGACTATTTAAAAGACAGGAGAAGAGGTACAAATGGCGTCTGTCTCAGACTTCGTTAAAACGGCTTTATGCGTGGCGGTCACAGTAAGCGACTCTAAAGAAAACGGACTGGCATGACCCCTTGGCCAGCATGGGCAGGCCATGTTGAAGGTTACGAACGAGACCCTTTATTCCTGCAATGTTATCCTCGCATTTCTGATGTTATTCCTGAGGTTATCCTCTTTTGCTATTGCATAATTAAATTAATACTAAAAAACAAAATGTACAAAAACCATCAAAAAAGTTTGAGAGTTTCGATCCCTTAAAAAATACTTTCCTCATCTTTGTTTTCGAGTCTTAGAGCTTGTAACATGGGCTTATGAACTCGTCCATTGTTTTTTTTGTTTTGTTTTGTTTTGTTTTTTGGTTGTTTTTTTTTTGGTGTGTTTTTTTTTTTTTTTCCCTCTTTCCATTTTCCATAATCAGTGTTATGAAGAATAGAAACAAAACACAATTGTAAGTAAACCATCGTAAAAACTTGTTTAAACAGACATGACAAGAAAACAGTAAAGTAAGTAGGTGAGCTAGTTAAGATAAAACAGATAATCCCAAACAAAATAACAAGCAATCAAAATTAATATACAAAACTTTGTCATTGAAAAAGTAAACTCGCAAATAAACGAAAGAAAGGATGAATCGAATGAATAAATGTATGATCCCTGAATGTGTTAGTTTAGCCGGATATTGGTGGTATGAGTTGCTTAAGTACGTGGTAGCTTTTCACTTTCAAGGACCGAGTACCCTTCTGTGATGGACGATTAATCAAACAAAATATTTGCTATCGCGACTGTTGCTGTTGTTCTTCGATGCTATTAACTACAAAATAATCTTGAGCTCCCGCCGTCAGGCACCAACACGTCCACAGAAGGCCGACACCAGGTCTTGGATTCCTCCCACACTATAACCAGTCTCCTGAAAGAAGAGTGACCTGGGACAGTTTGTGATTTGGGGATTGGAGAGAAAAATACTTTGTTGTAGGGCGCGAGCGTTGCGCCGTGTGAATGGGAGGAACAGAGGCGAGAGAATGAAGATCTGATTTACGACACTTCGCTTGAGTGACTCTCTACACCTGAGAGGGAGGTGCACGGACACACTTCATCTGGCCGATTACAGGTGAGACGCCGGAGTTCCAATGTTTCCAGTCTACTGCTACTCCAGTCATCCGTGTTAAGAAACAGAAAGAAATAAAAATCTTAGCAAGACTTGCGAGAGCGAAGGTATACTGAAGATAAACAAAAAGTATCGTTGTATCTAAATTAAAAATGTAACAGTAACTCTTATCAAAGTGAAATATCATTTCGCCTTCAAAATTTAGTATACGGCTCTGTTTATTTAATTCTGTTTTATTTTCCATCGAAATACTTTTCTTTCCTTGTTCTTTCCTGTCTCTCGCAATATTATTTTTTCTAACTTTCAGATTTGGCACCTGTATGTGACAAACGTGTTTCAACAAAACCATCGCTGCTCTTGAGGCTTTTCAACAGCTTTTAGCCACCGCCCAGGTTAGATGACAACAGACCTACCCGCCATGAATAGTCCTACAGGAGGTAGGCTCTCACGTCTGCAGTTCCGCTCCATTGAGTGGCTGACACCGGCGGACGAGCTGACGAACACTGATACACTTGTCACGTCAGCAAGTTCCCACATTCAAAGGACCAGGACACACCAAGGATGATCTGCCAGAACACGAACATTCTGATGGGGGGGCTAGTCCGTGATGTGAAGAGAAGATGAAAACAAGCAGAGGTAGGAACCAGGGGGATGGAGGCCAGGGGGAGGGGCCACTCCCTCAAAAAAAAATTCTTGAGATGTGGTTCTTCACAAAGTACAGAAGGACGAGAAGCCAAGAGAGAGATGACAAATCTTTTATTTACGAGGGCGTTGCTTAAAGAAGACAGAGGACAGAAAAAGACCGACGTGGAGAAGAGGATTAATCATAGACGTATATAAAATAATCCGTATATGAATTTTGAAAGAAGAGAAAAACTGGTTTTTCGGTAGGAAGGATAATAAAAAATATTGGTTTTGAGGGGAGAGCATAGCGTTATGGTTGAGAGAAAGAAACTGAACTGAAATATTTATTTGAGAGGTCGACGACCCTTCAAAGCAGGGTGAAGATATAAATTTCATCGTCGGCCTTAGCACATACACAGGCAGAAGACGTGAATTACATGGAGTACATAAATAAGTTCCTACAGTTTCAACTATACATTACCTATAGTACTTACTCTCATTCTTACCAGACATTCCGAAATATACTTCAAATAAAAAGTTCTTTCTACTATCGAATTATACATATATATATCTAAGAATTCAATTAAAGAATTAAATTTAATTGTTTGGCTAGAATGCAGTCTAAAGCTGTGTGAAGAATTAAATCGTTTAAACGAATTG
Source organism: Pomacea canaliculata (assembly GCF_003073045.1). Lineage (NCBI taxonomy): Eukaryota > Metazoa > Mollusca > Gastropoda > Architaenioglossa > Ampullariidae > Pomacea > Pomacea canaliculata. The sequence goes on from NC_037592.1 coordinate 24,159,600, forward strand.
GTTGCAACTTTTCATTATGATGTTGATAAAAATTATTTGATTTTATCAAACTTTTCTCTCTCCATTTATAGAATAAATTCTATAATTATGTAATGCTCAGAGATTTTTTTATAATTTTACCTCTTGGAGCCCTTGCCCCCCGCATGCACCTCACACTCACTCTTTCTCTCACTCGTGCACCCAAGTCGTGGGCTCACCCAGTCGGCGGGTAAAAACGTCACCGTTGTATGACAAGGGTGACAGGTAGTAATTGTAGCAGTTGCAGATGTCAGCGATCTACGACGGGGTTTCGGGAACCGGTGGAGGTGCTTATGTAAACACCGACAAACTAGCAGACGACTGAACCAGTGTGTGTGAAGTGCAGTCGTACCCGAAAGGTCGTGCAAAGCAGACGGCTATAGCGGAACAGTTTAATAACCATCGGGCTCATTGTAGGTCCTGAATCCTCCCCTAATGCTGTCTCTTTTGTGACTAATGGGCAAGATTTCTTCAAGTGCTCTGGTCCCATTTTCCCTTTTCAACTTCGAGAATTCATCCGCTTGCATTTTCTTCTATAGTTTTTGTTGACTCCTTACCACCACCACCACCACCACCATAACCACCACCACCACGTCAGGGAATAACCTGTTCAGGACTGCAACAACCACCACCACACACACACACTGTCGCAGAGTCAAGTTTGTGCACCTGTATCTATGAATCACTCATAGCGGTCTAGAAAAATAACTTTTCAAAAGGTCGACGACATTGATACCGATATACAGAGAATGTAGCCTGACAGCCGGCAAACACTTCAGCCTGGAGGGAGTATGTGTGGTCCTCGGCGACGAACACGTCAATAGAGAGCTGAATTTTTTCCTGCTGCTTTACTTGTCCGACTTCTTCCCGCTCTTCTGTCTGTCCGTCCGTCCGTCCCTCCGTCCCTCCGTCCGTCCGTCCGTTCCTTACGTCTTTCTCACCCCTCTCTCTTTCCCCTCCCCCACATTTTCTCCCTCAACACACACAAACACATTTTTTCTGGATTTTCTTCCTCAGCTCCGCTGTTTGTATTACAACAGTGGAATCGTGGAACAGTGGAACAGTGGAATCCCCTTCGCGAATAATCTGCCAGGACGTCTTTAGCAAAAGGTGTTACGGAGGATGTCCTGGTGCACCGATTCCTTCATTATCCCCAAAAAAAGGTTTAACGCCCTCTCTGGCGACAATGTGGAGGAATCCTGTTTTTCTGATCCTCCACCAGTCATCTATTCAGACGGCAGAATGCAGATTTGCCAAAGCCCCGGATAAAGCCTGGCGCGCATGCTGATGTCTCGCTTGCAGGTCACGTGACTCTGTAAAAGAAAAGCAGAGGAATTCGAGGTGGCGAAGCATGAACGTTTTGAAAGAGGACAAGCAGAACCAGTAAAGCAGCCCAACAAATCTGACCTGTTTACGGTTGTCTTGAGAGCCCCGACCACGCTTATTATTAACCGATAGAAGCTCCTGTAATGTTTGTATTTTATGGTCGAGATAAGTAAATAGGTCTTGTCATCAAACAGCACTTTCCGTTATGTCAGTTCCATCGCTTTGCTATGCTTTTGTGCAGTGGTCTCTCTCTTCTCTCAGTCGCTCTCTAAAATTTGACTTCGGGGGTGTAGTTTTGTTTTGCCGAGTCATCCACCCGTCCTGAATAACTACTTCTTGTGCTCTTCGGAGCTTCTCACGTCTTGGAAAGCCTGAAGTGTTTACACTTCCAACTTGCTCTTCATTGCTCTGGTTCACCACAATGACACAAACTTCTCTGACTCTACGCCATATTGAGTGCCATAGTCTTCAACATTAACCCTGTATTCATTCACACAGACTAAATAATTTAGTAGAAAATTTCTCTCAACATTATCTATGCTTGTCTGCATTTAGACATGTTTAACATTACTTTCCCACGCGCGCACACAATTTTTTTTTCTTGATATTTCTCAGGTATCAATACTCGGGGGCATTCTTAAAATTTAGCGCGCCTTTCATTAGTCTTGAAATATAAAAATGTGTTTATCTTCGACAATCAGGTATACTGGTGACCCACACACATCTTTTATATACTCTCTCTACCCCTTAGAGTTTAATCTCCTTCGATTGAATCCTTTTGGTTCATTAATGGATATTAAATTTATTCGGCATGAAAACACCAAAGACCTCATTTTCTTCGGATTTATACAGCATCCACTCTTCGATACCACATTACTTCTTCATCTCAGATTTCATCGTAGGTTTGTTCACCCATTATAAATTATAAATAATGTTATGATTTAAATTCATTCTTATTTTTAAAGGTCATGTTTTTAAAACAGTTTGTATTGTTATAATATTAAAGAAAAAATAAGTCGCTTTCTCCAAAATGCAGATATAATGTAGTATATATGACAGTCTCAACTACATAATTCAGGGTGGTGTGGGAGGGTGAGGGGTAGGACTACACCCGTCTGGCCACTAAACGAGTTTTCAAAACGGCCATTAGACTGAAGCACAACAGGTTGCGACAGGCGAGAATGACAGTTCTGACTGTTGACGAAGAAACGATAAACTTTGAGAAGTACGAACCACACCTCGCTCGGCTTTTGGCAGCTCCTTTCAGAAGTCGGAGAAGAAGTACAATGGCGTTGGTGGCGCCAGAGCCAGCGGCACGACACAATGTAGCGCCACGCCGGAGATACACCCGCCATTATTGTTGTCTCCACCCGCCATCATTGTTGTCCCCACCCGCCACACAATGGGACCCCACCACGACACCCGATGGCTGCACGGAGCGGGACTGCACAACGACAATGAGGCTGTCAACGGGGAGCGGGCAAAGATGGGGGATGACCATCACGTAAGCAGCAGTACTTTTTTCTTCTCTTGCCTGAACTACATGTATATGGACTTGGAGACAGACTTACAGCCAGCTGAGGTCCAGGTGCATACCCTTACCTTTACCCTTACCCAACACCTCTTCTTCTTTTCCGAGTCATTTATTCTCGTTCTTTCTCCTGCTCTGTGTTTCGAGCTCAGTTCCTCCTCTGTCCCATCCACTTATTTATTTCTCTCTCTCTCTCTTTTCTTTCTCCCTTTCTGTTTCTTATTTACTTATTCGTTTCATCTCTTATTTTCTCTCTGTTTGTCTCTCCCTTCTCCTTCCACTCACCCACCCCCCACATACACACCTCAGTTTACTTTTTTTTCTTAAAACTAATCATTGTGCCTTTTTGCTTCTGTGTGTGTGAAGAGAGAGAGTGTGTGGATCTCCCTCCACTATTCGCTCACCCTTTCCCCCTCTCTCTCACACACACACACACAGATAGATGTACCCCACAAGCTTTTAAGAAGCCCAAAGGAAGGCATGAATATTTAATAGCAGAAGCCAGCGGCCCTTAATACCAGCGCTTAAAAAGACCAATGCACCGCAGGTATGGGTTGTCACCTCTTGAGGGACAGGGCTACACCTTGCATCATTATTCATACAATTTTCCGTGCGGGGTCCAAGCAAAATAACAGAAGGAAAGGCTTTCACGGGGAAAATACTGAGTCCCATGCAGTTGTGTCTGGGGTGCCACAGCTGCCATACACTGTAGCAAAACGGTCACGGAGACGACACCTTCCATCAAAACACAAAACACACAAACCCTCGGAGTAGTTTGGGGAAGGTAAGGCAGTGAGGGAGAGGAGTCGGGTACCGTTCTTACACTAAAAATTGTCCCAGACAGAAGATCACAGAACTAGCTTTACCGTCATCATGAGAAATGGAAACAGGGTGGCACCTGACTGCACACAGATGCGTCACACGCATTCACGCAAACAAAAAAGAAAATAATCATACATCTGGTAGCTAAGCATCATACTTAAAGTACCAGTTATCCTGTTTCAAAATGTTGTATGCGAAGTATTTTGGGACATAACCATTGTGTTGATATTTACTTGTCCATCACTTCATTGTATCTTCCCTCTTTGCCTTTCTCAGGATTTGGTAACAGATGATATTGTTGTTGCTGCTGCTGCTGCTGCTGCTGCTGCTGCTGCTGCTGCTGCTGCTGCTGCTGCTGTTGTTGTTGATCTTTATGTTGTTGTTGTTGTAAAGAACAGTAAACCATAACGATCAGGCTACCAAATGTTTACGAGTCCTGCTGCTGCTCCTCGTCAGCGCCCTTGTTGTGTCACGTGACCTGATGTTTTACACGCTCCAAGAACGGCCTTTTTGCGTCCTTCTGCGTTTGCGCAGCGCTGCAAGTAAACAAAACAAATTACTTTTTTGTGATCCGCACTGCAGGTAGCGGAAGCTGCCCTTCAGAAAAGAGCGCAGATGCTGCGACAGGGTTGTGGAGGGGCGCTGATGACAGTCTGCAGGAAGGTGGCACTGGGAGCAAAGCCGTTCACAGGTGGAAGAATTTCATTCACAGCGCTCCATGGCAACAGAGCAGTCCTGCATGCTTGTGTGCGAGTGTGTTTCGTTGCTGTGTTTGTATACAAGCCGAGAGATGTATTTTTAGCTAAAGGAATGCTGGTTAGCGACTGCCATACCCTGGCTGTAAATACAATCTGTAAATTCAGTAAAGACTGTAAATATATTTATTGCGTAATATGTTGAAGTTATTTTTAGAAACCAATACAGTTGATAATAGTCTTTTAACGCCAAATAGTCTTAATCAAATTAATACTAGACGATTATACAGCCTTTTTAGCTACAGAAGACATTGTCAATAATAATAAAATTAGCTAATATAGCTCTTTCTCTCATCCGTGTTCATGGAATGTCAGGGTTGTTGTCTGATTATTATGACATTCCTTTACTTACATGAAGATGGGTCACAGTTTAGGTTTACAGATCATACAGTCATTTGTCAAAGCAAAATAAATCGAGTAATAATCAAAACGTGGGCTAAATTCCTCAGGAGATTGCTGCTATCCATCTGATCACATTTCACCAGAGATAAACTGCATTAAAATGTAGACACACAATGTTTATCAATGATGTAAGGTCCATCGCAGGGAGGACAAACAAAGAAACTGTCATGGCGTCAGTTAAAAAAGACTGCCCAAGGAAAGTTGCAATCAGAAGACGAAAAACAAAAGTTCATAGGCAAGTGCAAGTCCACACAACACTGAGGACGCCACCTAATTATTGTCTTCATAAAGTAGTCATCTGTGATTTATTTATAAAAACAAATACCTCTATTCTAATATTTTAGGACTATAGATACTTCTCGAAAACTGATTGAAGTCTCAGGAAACAACGATAACTTATTTAACAGCAACTCGAAGGGTAGGATGCGACCTTGTAACAGGAATAATAAACCCGTTGTGTCAGCGGCACTCCTGGTCAGAAATAAAACAACCATTAGCATGCAACGCCCTGAAGCTCGTAAACATTGATGTCTTATTTTATGGTCTGAATATAGGCTGAAATAGAACTAGACTGCTTTGTTTTACAGGACAGCTCACATTTTCTGGCGAGGGAGAGAGCTTCTACTTTGTTTTTGGTTTTTTTTTAAAGTGTTGACAAATTATTTTGGTGTGGAATTTAAAATCTTCTCTTTTCTTTCTTTCTATTAGTAGGAGTAGTAACTCTTTTCGAGATAGGAAAAAAACATTAACAGACGGTGTTTCTGAGAAGAAAAAAAAAACGAAAGTAGTTTATTTGAACACCGATATTTTGTACTTAAGCAAACAGCATGCACTTTAGCGTATGTAGATAGAGTCGAGTAGACGGAGAGAAACTTCAAAGAGAGATTAATTGTGTCTGTTTATGTATGTAGCATGGATGCATGATGTCGCCCGTAAGGATTTGCATTTCCTGAGAATAAATTAAACAATAACACCGATTTCTCGTATTGCCCAAGGAGTTGTGTCTTGTTCGAATGAGAATGTTCCAGGTGTCCCTAGCAATCACCAGCTTGCTAAAGGATGGTGGATGCTGGCGGTTATTGGTGCAGAGGCTACATCGCCTGTCCCCTCCATTAAGAATCGTGTCCCCGAGGTTCGCATCTCGACTCCGACATGACACCTGTTTACAGGCCTCTGGTTTTCTGTATCCTGTTTGTATTATACTTTGCGTTGTGTGAACATTCGTGTATATGTTTGTTGCCTACCCTGAAAATGTACTATATAAATGTTGGCTGTAACAGTATAACTAGCCTTGTGGGGAAGGAATCATAACCAATGAAACATTATTTTTAAATAAGTAGGTTTCATTTATTGTGAAATACTCTTTGATCAGGCAAATGTATCATTAGCATTGGATCCATTTTTCAATGACATCAGTAGCTTTGGTCGATTTACGCATGTTTTTCTTTTAAAATTAATGATTTTTAAATTAACAAACAAATGAAGGTGTTATGCTTTGTGAAGGCCATCAACTTCAAGCCTCACTTCCTGTTTGACCTGTTCCGGGTTAGTCGTGTCTTAACCTGTCGATCCTTCCCGGTTCAGGAGGATCGACGATTAACGTCAATCCCATTGTCGTCTGCCCCGTGCATGAGCCGTGCACCGGTGCAGATGTTGTGTGGGACAACGGCACCTCCGTCAGTGGAACGCGACAGCGGGACTCAGATGGCGCTCCTCGTGACAAGAGGTCAAAGCCGCTGGACACCGCCCCGTTGCCCTCTCCTCCGTAACTGCACGAATGGGACAGGGGGGAAACAATGAAGGAAGGGTGGGAGGAGTGGGAGGAGTGGGAGGCGAGGAGCAGGCGCGTGCGTGCCACGCGACATAGTGCCTGTAGATAAGCGGCTGCTTTGATTGCTGTTGCGCGGGAGTTAAATCTAATGGAGGCCATTTGCACCTGTTTCTGAAGTGAGCGTTCATAAACAGACACACCTGTGGAAGTACATTTGGCAAAGTTTTATTTTTATTAGAAACCAACTTGCAAAGCTGGGGATCGGCTCCTCTGTTGGAATGTGGCGATAATCTTGAGATGATTAGAAGACCTTTCATAATTCCGCTATTATTATTATTATTATTATTATTATTATTATTATTATTATTATTATTATTATTATTATTATTATTATTATTATTATTACGATGACACTGTAGCTGTGTCTGGCATCACAGTACTCGTGTTACTGTACTGCTGTTATCTGTCATAGTCGTCTGGAACCTGAATAAAATTTGTGGATACATGTACACTCACATACATGCACACGCAGCAGGACTCAACACACATATTAAATCTTCTCGCATACACAGGCAGACAAACGTGTTCAGTTGCACGGACGAACAAGGTTAGACAGTTCTGGGAAAGAAAAGAAAAAAAAAAAAGAAGAAAAGGAACAGACATGGACAATGGCAGAGGTGAGAACTGAAGGGAAAATGTCATTTTGATGTGTAGTAAATCCAGACCTGAATAATCTCTTTGCCATTCATCTCGACAAAAGAAGATGATATCGTTTTAATATCCATCAATACTGATATATGTGTATAATCTATGTATGAGCAAGCAATGCTATCTCAATGTGCTGAATACGCACCCGAGTAAAGATCGGTAACAACATTCGGGTCACAATGGAAGCCGACTATTCACAGACATGATAATCTCACCAACTTACAGCTTTATTCCTTCCTTACTTTAGCTGGTTGGTTAGTGGCTTGACAGGTAAGTGCTTCCGCCTACAGGCAATCTCGCTAAGAGGGAAAGGTCAGGAGTACTCGAAGAAAACCTCCGACGTCTACCCTTTTAACACGTGTTACATACAGGGACCCTCACAAGACAAACTAAGAACCTTTAAGTTCTCACTGACAAACGAGGTTTTTCTTTAACCGCTGTGCTACCGGGAGCCCCCTAATATTTATCATCAGGTCTGTGTTTATTTTACCTGTTTATCCAGGTTCCCCAACTACCTTTCGCTCGACGTCAACAAATCTGAACCAGTAGACAAGCTACCCACACACAGTAGACAAGCTACCCACACACAGTAGACAATGTACCCACTACCTCAAGCTGACGGACCAAGTCATCGTCAGCGCTGACGATGACGATGTTACTGTCAAGGTCAGGGTGTGACTGTTGTGTATAACGACTGAAAGAAGTCTCTTTGTCCACAGGGGCGCGGTCCGTCGTCCACCTGCTTGACTTTGATGACCTGCCAACACCTACCCCAGGCTCCTTTGTCCTTTGCCGGTGAGTGAGACTTTACCTGCGAGACTATTAAACCTGGTCTGGGAGAGCGAACCTTCGCGACGGGCTAGTCAACACCAAGGGTCGAGATGAGGCTTAGTGGCCAGGCTCAACTTAGTACTACGATGACGTAACTTCCGGATCCGTCGATGGCAAGCCCGACAGGTTCTTTCTCCACTGTTTACTCCGCGGTCTCGGATCATTAATTCTCTTCCATAAGGTCGGAGGGGAAAGAGTGGGTGGGAGGGGAGAGAGAGAGAGAGCTGTATGAAGGTTATTTATACATTGTTTACGTCATCCACCGGTACCTTTTCACGGGTGGTTCTTCGACCAGCGCGACGGTAAACACGGGTAGGTCAGGCGTTTGAAAACTCGCTGAACTGATTTCACAGTTTGGTGTTGGCCTCTTCGCCTGAGTAATTTGCCGCCGTGGTAAGCACAGTCGATACACAGGGGACGGTGGGAACAACAGTGAAAGGTGTGGGGGAGCAATAAGACATGGAGTCGTCTCTCAGCCCACCTGACTCAATCAAATTACTCAGAAGTAACTCAACCAATTCGGCGAGGAGGTTGGGCTAGGAGGAAGACGATGATGAGGGACAAAAGAAGATTACAAGAGCGAAGAAAGAAGCATCGAAGGAATCGATCTGAAAGTATAATCATTTCGTTCTTTAATTTAGGTAACAGGTAGAGGAAGCCTGTGCCTTCTCCACTCCCCTCCTCCACAAACACACACAGACAGTCCACACGCGCAAAAGGGTGCAGTGCTCACTCATCCAAACTAACTAAATAACAATGCAACGAAGAAGAAAAAAAAGAACAAAGCTCGTAACACCTACGTATGCCACGAAAAGACACTGCATATTTCATTTTCGTACCAATTGTTCTGTTAACAACGAAAGTGTTGTGACAGAGAAAGAACGAAAGAAAAAAGAAAAAAAATGAGAAAGAGTAAAATGAAACAAGAAAGACAGAAAAAGCATTCGTTCGAGTCCTTTCCTTCTCATACGCTTGTAGACATTCACTTATTACTCTTGTACCCATGTGACAGGCTTTAATTAAATCTTCTGGGACCAGCGGTCTTTGTGCTCGAATCATCTCGAGAAACCTGTCAGGTATTCAGCAAACCCCCGGGTCCACAGCTCGTGACAGGCGGCGCGACTTTTCACAAGTCCCGCGTCAAAAGGACCGCTGGAACAGGTGCAATTGTTATGCCAAGGTAGAGAACTGCTTTTCGATGACTAAATCAGCTGCCTTTTTCTCGGGGGCCAACGGCGAGGACAGGGGTGGTGGTGGTGGTGGTAGGGAGAGGTTTGTCTTTTGAGAAAACTGAAAGGTTCACTGGGCTGCACGGCAGTCGACGTTTTCCTGAGACAGGTTGGTGCAACTCGGAGGTCGAACACGGAGCTGAGAATCAACTGGGCAGTGCACCTGTCATGACACTGGGCAGTCTACCTGTCATGACACTGGGCAGTCTACCTGTCATGACACTGGGCAGTCTACCTGTCATGACACTGGGCAGTCTACCTGTCATGACACTGGGCAGTCTACCTGTCATGACACTCAATACATCATTCATCGTCTGTGCTGCAGCCTGTCTGTGTTTTTGTTTCTCCGTCTGTCCGTTCGCCAGTACGTTTGTACATCTGTTTCTTATCATTATGTTCTGGAACATGGTGTTTGCTTCTGCCTTTCTGACTTAAGTACCTTAGTGATTGATTAGCCTATCTGTTTGTCAGGTTTTTTTTTTTAAATCTATCCTTTATTCATGTAGTGCTTTATACGTTGTTGTTGATTTTAGAAGGAAAAGTGCTTCCACCTAAAGGCGATTTCGCACTGAGGTAGTATTTCATTCTGTTCTTCGGAGGTTCATAAGAAAGAACCACTTAGCTCATTCTGACACCTCTCTCACACCTGAGTCTTCTCCAATGCCTAAAGCAAGGCTATAATCAATCTAGAAAATGATGGAGAGAAAAACCACATATAGAGGTGTTGGTCATGTGACTCACTTGGGATGCTGATGTCATGACAAAGCTTCAGTTTTTTTGTTGTTTTTTTTTTATCCGCTCTAAAATAAATTACGGGTGCATTTTATTTGATTCCGTTCGTCCATTTTACTGAACATTTATTAACCTCATCCACAAGAATGCCTTGAACGACTCTGCCTTAGTGTTCTCCGTCCCCAAACCTGCGGTCTGCCCCAGATGAAACTCCACCACGACTCCGTCAAGAGGTCTTGTTTTGAACTCTTATCTTAAACTTTGTTTGCTTCAAGAAAACCGTGCTTAAACTCCGTATTTCATCCCAGCTATCTCACAACTTTCAAACAAACCGACAAAGCTTCTTCCGCACGTCTTCGTCTTCCACACTATCTCAAACACTCCAGCATCAGCACCGACCTCGTTTGTTACCGTCCACTTATCATCTCAGTGTCCCCTTGGCAACTTTTCATCTTATCTTACAAGAAGTCAACGACCCAAAGACTCTACAGCCCCTAGAAAATGTTGAAAACTGTACACAGAACAACTAGCGCCTTGTCCCCGTCCCGAGTCTTTTCTCTGATGACTCAAACTCGGAAAAATCTGCATCTTCTGCTATATATCTCAAAACTCATAATAAACCCTTTGCCAAACCCAATAAACATTCGTCTTAACGGCAGAAGTATAAGCCGTTCTTATGACATTACAGATGTCTGTGTGTGTTTGTGTGTGTGTTCTTAATGGGCTTACAAATTTTTCTTATCGCTTTCTCATACAGAAAAAAGATTCTCCACGTTGCCCTCCACCAAACACTGTGTTGACTGTCCAGCATGTCCTGCTAGACTGTACAGAACTGAGTCGAGTGACAGATGATTTCTATTGAGCTACCTCATTACATAGCCTGTTTCGACAGTTTCCGCCATCTACCAACCTACACCATGTTTGAAAAAAAAAAATTGAGCAATCTCAACCTTCACATCAAACAAAGATACAGAGATGAAGACCTTCATCAAGGCTTTGCAAGCCCTAGTCACAGGACAGCCACAATCACCTGTCCAGTTGAGATCAGGCGACATTTTTTCTCGGGGCAGGTCACAACAGACTGAAGCACCACCTGTGCTGGAAGTTATAACTGCTGTCATCCTCAGGGTACTCCTGTGGAAGATACAGAGTAAACGACGGAGCACATCTTCTGCTCTGTAGAACCTGAGGGTGGATGTCTGGCCGTTGCTAGCGCCCCTCTTCACCGTTGAAAGAACCTGTCGACGGTTTGCAGATGACTGCCAGTTTTGTTTCGAAAGCTGGCTTTTTAAATTACAATAAACATCTGAAGAATCTACCTTTCAGGCTCTGATGTAACCCACTAACGCCATCCTTGAAAATTCAAATCATTTCCCATCCCATTATCCATTCATCGTTTTATAATACACTATAGATTCCAGGACTGAACGCTACCCCAGTTATAAGATAACAACACATTTTGCCAAAGTAAGCATAACTAAGTTACTCGACTTCACTTTGCATGCTAATCTCTGTGTGCTATACCAACCTGTCATTAAGAGAAAGAAAGGCAGAGAAGAATTACGAGGAGGAGGATGCCAGCTGCTAATTTCCAAGTGTCCCACAGTATTTTTGTGTATATATGTATACGTGTAAATGGTACGTGTATATATATATATGAGAGAGACATTGTTCTACGTTTTTTCTCACTTACGGCACCCAGACGTAATGACGTACTACCACGTGACTAGTATTGCCTCACGTAAGTACTCGTCATGACGTCAGTAAGCTAATCCATTGCTTCACTTGAGACATTTTAATGAAACAACTCCTTTTATGGTTTACACTAGACACAAATAACAACCTGATGTTATTTTTAGTATTGCTGTGTCAACAAACACGTCACGCTCTTCAGATGCTATTCACGTTTCTTATTAAATATGAAGCGAGCGTGGATAAGGGCTTGCATTTATTCATTCGCGACCTAATATTTTCTTCACAACAAGAAAACTCTCAAAAGGTCCTGTTATTAATTTATTGCCATCGACGAACGGTGCGCATGGGGCGGATCAGAAAATAAGAAATAGAAATTAGAAATTTTTTTGTATGTAAACATTTCAGCGCCCGAACGCATGAATGTGGCGTACACTTGCGCAGTAAAATGTAGTCCCCATATATTAAATTTTACTTAAGAGGGCTTTCACCAAGATTCGCGTCAGAGTATCTGATAATGGGAAATATGACAACCTCAGACTGGCATCAGACTAAAATTTCTGAATATTTTGCTGTTTTTAGTTTGCGCCTCAAAATCACAAAAACAAAAGCTAGTGAAAAAAAATTCCTATCAGATGAAAATTTTTTAACATTTCTTAAATGAAAATTGATTTAATAAACGACAGCAACAGCACGTCTAGAGGGACCTGACTGAAGTTTACCTGCCTGAACCTGAACGCAGGTAGATTGCATGCCGCCTGCTGACGTCACTAACTGGAAAACGAGTGTGTGGTAAAGATGGACCAAAAAAAAAATTGAATGAACAATCCACAGAACCCAGCAGTATACTGTCTGAAGGCAGGCTGTACGCTCACAATGAGAATAAACACAATAAATAACAAATGACTTATGCGCATGTTTCTTTGACAACACAAGCAGACACTAATGGTCCTTTCATCAAAGTGACAGGCTCTCTGTCTGGAGCACACAATCCCCAGACAGAAATGCCGTATGATATGTAAATTACTTTTGTGGAAGTTAATAATAACAATTACAGATTTACGAACACGCAGTCAATACATTTTTATATTTATCCATGAATCCAGTGTGTATAAAATTCGTGGTTGCCCTGTGTTAACTACCACTGGAATAAAACTTCGCCAGCGAAACTCTAGTGTAGTCAACATCGCCAACACAGGTAGTGTCGTGTATAATAATCTGGGATACAAAATAAAAGTCCTGCCCTACACAGTAGCTGTAAAGAAGAGGGGTGGGTGCTGAAACAGCAGGAAAACCTCTTCTCGCCGCCACCCCGTACCCCGCGAAATGGGAGGAAGAATAATATATAAGCTTGCGCGTGTTCGTTTATTCATAAGTTTCATAGTGTGGAATTTGCATTTCATCACGATGAGCTCATAAAAGTTGCTTTGTAGGACAACTGTGGCATATCCTTCTCTCTCACTACGGCCTTGGCCACTCAAATGGAACTTCAGTTACGCAAACACTTTTTTCTTCCACCTTCTCCATCTTCTGTATTCTCGCAATGTTTATATGGAGGACGCGATGGCGGAAATTATAACAGAAAGTCATTAAAAGTTTTAAATATTGTGTGACACTTAAAAAATGTCTAGTCGCTTTTATAATTTCTAAAAGTAAAGCCACTTCCATGCTGATTAACTCTCACTGATAACGAATCCCGGGAAATGTCACTCACAGTGTTTGTAACTGAGCTGTCAATCAGTGATTGATAATTAAACATTAATTTGAATTTTGCATTGGTATAACTGTACTTCTTTAACAGAATTTATTGAAATGAGCACTTACAAAGTAGTTTTTCCTCCATGAATGTATACGAGATAATCGTGGGCTGCGTTAGTCATCAACAACAAACGATGAGGTCTTGAGTTTAAGGGAAAAAAAGTTTTTTTTCTCCAGAATGAGAAACTTTTTGATCCCATATGACAAACACGAAGAGATTCACTTATGTCAGTCTTTCAGAAGCTGAGCTGTCGTGGGTGAAATGGTTCTTCATCACATGCACTAAAGTAAATACTTGTTGTCTTGTTTCAACTCATATACGGAAAGAAGGAATCAGGTTGTAAACTCTGCCAGCTTCCAAAGTCGCCATTGTTGTAGCCTTGACCCGACTCGCCGGAAGGAAAGATCTGCGGGAAGGTCAGCAGCTCGTGAGTCTCCGCGAAGCCTTGATGTTGTTGTTGCAGGTGCTGGTGGGGTTGTTGCGGGAGTTCGTGAAAATATGCTGTGGTCGGAGTCACGAAGTCACCCCTGAAAATAAGATCAGCGGGAATGTTTGCGTCCTGTGAAGACAGTTTATAGTGTTCCTGCTGTTGTTGTTTCTGTTGATGTCGCTGCTGATGCTGAACTGGCTGTGAGGGTAGCGTCTGCAGTGTTTGTTGTGGCTGATGGAGGAGTGGCTGGTCCGCTGGATGTCTCTCTGGCTGTAACTGAGCAACGTGTGAAAGTCTCTCCGGCTGTTGATGATGATGTGGCTGCATGGAATGATGCTGCTGGTGATGCTGTTGTTGTTGAAGGAAGTACCCTCCTCCAGGGTCCAGATGCCTCCCTGTCACACCTTCTTCCAAGCTGGGAGTCATGTAAGTCCCGAAGGACGAACCGAGGGACCCGGCGGGTAGGCACGGTGACCAGGAGGGACTCCGGCTCTGGGTTGAGGACGGGCGTGGTGACGAGGTGCAGTAGGCGTCGGAGGAGTCGGAGAAAGACCTGGGGCTGGATGTGCCCACGCTGCCGTCACAGGGAGTGTGGTTGGAGTCTCTCCCTTGCTGCCAGCGCCCTGAAAGCAGCTCGCTCAGGTCAGCCTGACCCAGGATGGACTCCAGGGTGTCTGTGGGTAACGCTGAGAAAGGAACCGAGCATCTGCCAGTGTCCAAGTACGGAGAAGTGTGATGCGGTGTCTTCTGCAGCTGTGTAGGGTCCCTCACCTCGCGCACGCTACCTCCAACAACATCACCAGTGTCAGACGACAGCATGACGCCGATACGGTCAGGCACGTCGCTGGCTCTGAGCCCGGGCTCCACGAAGAAAGATGGCGGCAGGTTGCGGCAGCGGAGGGGCGCCTTGGGGCTTAGGGTCGACTTGCCGACAGGGGTGTGCAGCAGTTACTGTCAAGACTCTGTCTTGGGGTCGAAGAGGGCTTGCAGGGACTTGATCTGAAGACCCACCTGCGAAGTCATCTTGCGAGCGCATCGGAGGTTGCTGCAACCAGCCGCAGGCTCTCCACCACCGCCTCCGCTGGATCCCTCTCCCCTCGGCGAATCCCCACTACGTTTGCCGGACTGGCTACCGCAGCGCTTGAGTTGCTTCTGCAGGTACTTACGATGGTTGACCTTGCGCTTGCTCTTGGAGGTCTGTCGAGGGCTAGTTTGATGTTGCTGGAAGCCATGTCGATGAATTGCAGGAGGTTGATGGTGTCGTCGTTTTGTTGTTGTTGCTGATGTGGTGCTGAGGCTTGCTGACTGCGGTGCTGAGATCGATCCAAGGCTAAGCCTGGCAGAACCACGGAAGGCTGAGCTATCATCGTTGTCATCGCAACAGAACGTGAAGTCCAGAAGACGTCGGCTTTACGACTGTCACAACCGGGTCGTCACAACATTTGCAGCGCTTGTCCAGATTGATGTTGCTGTTGATGTTGTCGATGTCAAGGGTCCACAATTACATCCACCGTTACATTTTGCACCTGAAACGCTTTTCACCCCTGAGACAAGCTCAGCATGATTACACACCAACATGCAAAGGAAAAAATGCACCCCGAAGAGCAAGCTCACGTCAATTAAACCAATCTCGTCGGCGCCGGCACAGACCTTTCCCTATCTTCCCTGGCATGAGACCCGCTAATGATGACGTCAAGGCACCGCAGCTAATGTCCGTAAGCAGGCGGAAAATTCCCCCTGGCGACACCCCAATGTCGTCCCACGCTGCGCCGCAAGATGCAAGAGCGCTGTGAGGTCCCGGCGTGCTACTCGATCGCGAGAGACGAGGTCACGACCCCGGGACTTGTGTGCGAGGTGCGGCCGGGTGGCTGGAGTAGAGCACGCTGATCATCCCGCGCGGCCTCTTTGACAGCGACCGCACGACACCTGGCCTTCACGCTGCGATCAAAAGGACTGACTGCTGGCAAGCGTCAGACGCTCTCACCTGTAGCCAGCGTTTGGGTACAGAAAGGGAAGACTCCGGTCAGACGTCCTCCTTGTCGCTGGACCTTCCGTTGCCTCCCGTTCTTCGATGGATACTGGGGTGGTGGTGATGGCTTCTGAGAAGGGTCACTCCAGTGCTCCTGAAACTCACCCAAACCGGGTACATGAAAATGACAGACGACAAAATGTCTGCAGGTCTCCCCACCTTCTTCTTCACGCTCACACAAGAGAAAGGACAAACGTATTCGAGAGTTTCTTACCTTCTTCCGTGTGCGTGTACACCGCCAGACGGCGCTGGTGAGTTTGTAGTTTGGTGGCTTTCAAGCGATGACAACACTGCACACACGCACGCGCACACGTACGCATGAACAGGTGAGCTGGCGAATGGTGTGGATGGCAGCCAAGCGCTGTAGACGGTCCGTTGACGCAGGGGGTCCTCCCCCACAGCCCGCTGGCGACACTCAAAAGGAAGAGGGCTGGCGGCCTTTAATATGACGCGGTGTCGCAGGGGCGGGGCAAGTCACGGTTTGTCAACAGCCGATGGGTGGTCGCGACTGGTGTTAGTGGGAGGGGACAGGCAAGCGAAAGGCAAAGGAGCGATTGAGGGTGTGGGTGTTGGGGTTGGGAGTGGATAGAAACAGCGAAGTCGAAAGGAAGAGGGAATTAGAGTGGGGGTGGGGTGGAATGTGGAGCTGGAGGAGTAGGGGTGGGGTGTGAACGAAGATCTGGACGGTCCAATCTGATGATGGCCCCTCCCAGCCGACTGACTGATTGACTTTCCGACTCAAGTGCATAAACATGACCTTGATCCAGGCAATAGACTGATGGCTGGAATTAGTGTAATTTTAAGTGACAAGCTCGATGATCATGTGCCAAAAAGAAGGAGAGCAAAAATATATACCCTGGCTATTCCGTTCTCTTTGTCATCATTTTATTACCATATTAAAATGTCAGCATGAGAGAAAGAAAAAAAATTGAAATCAGAAAAGGTTTAGTTTTCTTCTCCATCCATCCATTAGTATTTTATCTCGTTCCTTTTGTCATGGTCAGGTACATACACACACGAACAGTGCCACGCATCATATCAAAATATTCATATGAATACATGTAAATAATGAAATATCAAATGCGCTGTTATGATTTATACTATCGACGTAATGATTGGTTAGGTGATTACAAAATATTTAGTCATTATCCTACGAAAGACCCATATATTATTAAGACAAACAAAGGCACCAATGAAATTCTATGGCACGTACGCCTGAGCACACACCACATATACTTCAGGGTGTGTGTGTGTTTTCTGAATTCAATGTTCTCTCAGTGATGCCATTAATGTTTCTCCACCTCCCTTCCCTCACACCGCGCGTGGCCGGGGTCTGACGCACTTTTGTGATGTAGCCCTGTATCTAACATTTACATCGTCGTCATTAGCATTATTTTACGACCTTTCATTGTAACAGTGTGCTTGCTTTGTGAATATTTTGGCTGCAAGACACACATCAACAGCTAACAAGTGTGCATTCAAACCTTGCTTTTGCTGGATTTGGTAGAATTATTGGGTAACGGGATTGTACTCAGGTACTAGCTCAAGCATATTCAGCAAGAGCTCATTTCTCTTTTTCTCTCTCTCATTTTTATTTTCTCAGTGTGTGAATGTATTTATAACCACGTGTGAGCCACAGACTACATACTTTCAATATTTTAATGCTTACCGACCCAATGTATTTTTGAATATTGATGACTTACCCCTTGATATGAACCCAATGGTGGTGTCAATAAATGATCAAAAGTCACTCAGTGTGTATGTGTGTGATATATAAATAAAAAAAAAGAGAAGGGGAAAAAACTGTATTTTAACAAATTTGAAATATAAATGCAGTGGACACTGACCACCGAAAGATCCAACCTCGTCTACACGTGTAGTCGGTCGCTGCGTTGGTATCAGACCATGTGATATTTCTTGATAATCATTTGCTATATAATGCTTTATAATCACCTTTCTTACCTTTCCTAGCTAGGTTCTGATTACATATGGGGACAACACGTGAAATTTACCTCAAACAGCAGGTTCGTGCCGCACACGAAATGTAAAGAACTGGACAGCATCACTAAACATCACGTGACCATCTGTAGCACTTGTTTGTAATTAATCTTACACGGCGAAGTGGCATTTCTCTCAATTAAACTGCTTCCTGCGGTTATAAAAAAAAGTAGGGTCTTACCAGCTTAAAAAAAAAAAAAAAAAAAAGCTGCAACTCGCTGTCCACCTCCCAAATGGCTTTGTTGACTAGCAGTAAGTGCGCCGTCACTCAGCAGGATGCAGCGCCAGGAAGGCGCTAGGGGAGAGAAGCGAGGTGTAGGGGGAGTGGTGAGCAGTAGGGTGGTGGTTGTGGCAAGATGAGGGGGATAGGAGTTTTGAACCCATCCCTACCGCGGCCAGGGGTCGGGGGATCTGGGGGAGGACGAACTGTAACGAATACTGCCAAGTGAGACTGGCCGGATTCAATGAAAAGGCTGCTTACGGCAATGTGGGTCAAAGGTTAGAGCTGGTAATGATTGTGATTGGCCAATAATGGAGGGGCTCGTGCTCAGCTTTGAAAAGAGAGCCGCAAGGCAACAGGTGGAGATGATGGACACCGGGGGGAAGGCCGGGCCCGCTTGTTGCTCCTCCTCCATCGTGTGGGTGCAGCCGTCACCTCATCGTCTCTCTTATTACCGGCTGCTTTTCATCTCACCTGTGAACCGACTGATTTTTTTTTAAATAAGGGGTCGAAAGCTTACAATACTTATATAATCTTTTTATAAAGAAAAATTAATAATTTCAGTGAATATATACAGGATATAAGGAGTGCATGGATAGAGGGATGAAAGAGATAAGACAGTTCTCTCCTCCTTTTGCTCTGAGAGACAGACCAATGCATCTTCGTTTTCTGTTCCCTATACAGCAACGGAATCTTATTAATGGCAAAGATTATAAAGGTACGATCTCATTTCTCTCTCCTCATTTTTCTTTCAATCAAAAGAAAGATTTGCCTGCCGGCCGGTAGGCTTACCTACACCCACGCCTTCTAAACTGTACACAGTCTCTCCTCACTGAAATGGAAAAAAAAAAAACTTTAACACCATCTTCGAAACAATTCAAATAAATATTAGACATGCACACAAAAGTCTACAAAGAAATAAATTTCCGTTCTAAACTGAAAATTTTCTTACACAACAGAGAGTAACAGCAACTGTTATGACATGCAGTTTGTTTATTTACACCCGGACAGACATTTCTTTACGAACACGGAGAAAAAGAAACAGGTATCTAAAAGACAATCGCGAAAAAGGACCTAACTGAAAAACAAATTTTTCTAGCAAATTTGCAAATGTATAGTAGGGGGAGGGTAGAGATTCATTCTTTTTTGGACATTGAAACGGATTTTCAGGGATAAATTTCCTCGTTGCCGGTGACCTGAAGAATGTTATATTCCCCATGTCATAAAGACAAACATCTCTCTGCTTGTTACCATGTTCTGTTATCAATAAACTTGACTGCAGTAACTCGTCGCTTTTCTCCTTTCTAGCCTCGTTTGACTAGACTGACCTGGTGACTATGTACCTGGTGTGGAGGTCCGGGGGCCACACAGCGGCAAAGTCTCAAGTGCACTCCAGTCTTCTTGTACCTCTCTCCTCCATGCTCTGAAGTACTTCCAGACCCTCGTCCACCTGTGCACTTCGAAGCTGGCTTTTGACCAGACCTGAGAGCAGCGGCAAACTGTGACCCACCCGAGACAAAAAGGCTTTTAACCCACAATGCTTCAGCTCGTGGAGCCTCAGCTTCCCTCAGGGTCCGCTCTTAGTGCCGTGAATGTCCTCACTCCATCACCTGGGCTTCAGACAGGTGTAGTCTTGTGTAAGGAAAGTCTTGAAATGTTCATGATCTTAACCATTGTAATAGGAATCACGTGGTGGATGACTTAATTTCGAATAAGTGGGCTTTTGATAAAATCTTGGAGACTGAGTGTTTTGTGTATGTGTGTGTGTGTGATATTTAGAGAGAGAGAGAGGGGGAGGGAGAGAGACTGTAACTATACAAGGGGTAGATGGTAAATAAGCGAGTCTTTAACCCTAATCAAATCTTCCAACGCACGTCCTGCGCCAAATACTTCATTGGTATGCCTGTCTTATAGGTGAAAATTCACGAGAATAAAGCCTGCTTCTTTTTAAATGTCTGACCACAACGCCAAGTCAGTGATGTACTCATCAGGTAATGTTTATGAACGAATCCAATCCAATACATCTTCAGGTTTCAGTCCATCTGAACGGCCGGCCATCTTTTCTACGAGCGAACGTACTTATTTGTGAGTGTGTTGTGTGTGCGTGACTATCAACACTTGTTTCTGTTCCTCGTCATACCGGGCTAGAGATCAAGCAGGTGCCTTCACCGTTTCTCATAGTATCGGGTGTCTCTTGTGTCCGAGCATCAGAAATCTCCAACTCCTAAGACCCACTTAACTTTTGGAGCTCAACCTTCAAATCCACAACTCTCGTGATCCTCGTGCAACACAACAAACGCACCGCCTCACTTTTCAGACTCTTGCGGTAGCTTATGAAAACGTGCCCGGCCTTTCCCCACCTGGGCGGCACCTTTGATCTCCCTGGCTGGACAACTCGTGCCCGAGCGACTGCTTGTTTTCATGATTATTTCAGCGCCGTTAAAGAGACGCCATCCGATTAAGACCAGGGCTCACTCACCTTTGAAGTCCTTGTTTTAATCTGTTTTCGGCTAAACGGGACCCTCTCTCGGCCCCTCGCACTTCCGCGTGTGGAGGTGAATACAAGAGAGTTGTGCTGCTTTTAAGCATCCTTAAGTTTGATGGAGGCGGAGAAAGCAGGGGAGAGACGGACTGAGAGCGTGCACGTGTGGGGTAGATGTAGTATAAGGAGGCCCTGAGGGCTTTTATTGCGTCTTTTGGGCCTCGCACCTCGACTGTCTCTGCTGGGGACCAAGAAGCTGGACCACACCACGCGGTACCAAAGGGCTGTGGTCCAGAAACAGTTGCATAACTCTACTTCTGTCATTGGCAGATAGCTAGGTACTCAAAGTCTCATAGCAAAATTTGACGATTTATTTATTTCATAGTCGTAAGTTTTAACATTTCTATATATATCATCATCATCTACCTACTACAATACCTACCGTGAAATTCAATTCATTTTCTTTGCTATGTTGAGTGACGGCCAATCTAAAGACTAAATAGTG
Source organism: Pomacea canaliculata (assembly GCF_003073045.1). Lineage (NCBI taxonomy): Eukaryota > Metazoa > Mollusca > Gastropoda > Architaenioglossa > Ampullariidae > Pomacea > Pomacea canaliculata. The sequence continues at coordinate 24,180,840 of NC_037592.1, forward strand.
ACATGCACAGAAGACTAGAGAGTGAAAAAAGTAGGTTCAGATGTTTTCTTTTTTCCAATCTCTGAGTCTTCAGACACCAGTCTTTCCTCCCAAACATATTTTAGTTCTTGCCTATTAATTAATCTGCGCAGTTAGTTCCCAGCTTCCATCTTTCTCGTCAAGTTTCTGCTCCCACCTGTCCCAGGTGAGTTGCATGCACAGGATATCTACTCCTTTCAATTTTCTTGCACGAGTTTCTCTTTCTCAGTCTCTCAGGCTTTCTCAGTCTCTCTCCCTCTTCTTTCCATGCCTTGTGCGAGTTCAAAGAGGCTTTTATTAATCACTTTGGAGAAGATTTATGGAGAATGCTTCAAACTTTGAAAAGCACGACTCCTCCCCGAACCAGACCTTTAACCCCGATCTTCAACCTTCCTCACCCCTCAAGCTCCACACTGCCCCGAAGCCCTCTCGTTTCACGAAAGAAAAGTTGCATTATTTACCTCCCTATATACCCACACAGTGCAGCTGACATACGCTGCTTGTTTATTTATTTACTTGCTCGCACACTTGTTCACCGTTTATTTTTCTGTCTTTTGCTGAGGGCAACGGGGGCAAGGTATGCCCAATGAGCGTTTCAAGAAACTCTTTTCAATCTTAATTTTTCAACTGTCAGAAAACACATTGTTATTGTCACTTATTGTTACATCATAATTATCCTATAAATCTCTCGTTATGATTATTAATATTTACAAAACAGAGCAGGCACATGAAAGGGCGTGGTCTACATGTATTGACCTTAATATTAATAATTATAATTATAAATCCTTCAAATTAATTAATGCTACACAGTGGAGGAGTACAAATTCGTTAGAGTTAGTGGACATGGGAAAGATACAACACATGAGCTTTTTATTTCGATTTTTATTTCTTGTTTTCTTACTTTTCTTCTTTTTTCTTTTGTTTCCTAAGGTTTTTTCCTTCATTCTACTTTTAATTTTGTTTCCTTGTCTTTGTCTTGATTCATTTATTGATTTATTTTTACTGAGTGCCTATCTCATTTTTCTTCTTTAATTTTTTTCCGTTTTCTACCATTTTTGTTTTTCATTTTCTACCATTTTCTTATGCTCATCTTTTTTTTCGATTTTTATGACGAGTTGTGACTAAGCTCATTTTTCACTTTCGAGATCGAGGGGCTATAAGAGATAATTACAGGTTGTATGAGGAAGAGGAACGCAAGCGTCAGTGCCCGGATGTACGTAGAAACACATGTTCCTGCGTTCCTGAGTTCCTATGTCACTGTAGTCACTGACTGCTTGTAGCGATTAGTTTTAAGGTTTAGTCGTGATATAGCATGGATGTTGTAGTGGACAGCGCAGAGAAACGAGAACCAAATAAAAAAGACAAAAAACAAAACAATCTAAAAATTACGGAATATGAAATGAATGGAATTCAGTTATGAGATATGTTGGAATATCTTTAAGCCTAATCTGAAAGGTTTAAATTAAATATTTGTCGTCGAGCATTTTCCCTCAAAAAGTGGTATTGGTGAGAATCGATGGCATTCATAACAAAAATAAACAATAAGGTTCTAGAGAAAGAAACTTGGAGGAACACAAAAAAAAACTACTTTTTACAAACGTCTTTTGCTTCTGTGGAGCTTAAAATTATTTTGCTAGCAGGTTTGTGACTGATAACGAAGAATAAACATTCCTAAACAAAGAAGGAGATATTTCCGTTGGAGTTTTGTGTCCACAAACCGCGATAGTCGATAGGTGGACGTTGTCTTGAAAAGTGACAAGGTAAGTCAAGAATCAACGACATGTAAAAGTGTATATTTTAAAAAATGACAACAAGTAACAGCATACTTTAAATCCACATGTAACTGTTTCACCAAGAACCAACGATCGTACTGTAAGGGTCTGGTGAAGAAAAGTGTATCAACACACCAGTTGCGTGCTTCACTCCCTTCCCCCGATCTCCACTCTGGATGGTCCTTCACCAACACCCATCGGTAACCACCTACCATCAACTCCACCCGTATCTCCACCCCACTTTTATAAAAGACAATCGAAATAGAAGCTGACTTTGTTGTAGAGACTAAGTACCAAATATTCAAGTCACTCTCTCCCCGAAACCTCACCCTGCCTGAAAAAAACCTGATACTTGGCAGTTGATCCTGCTTTGTCACTGCTTCTAATCTATTATTTGTGTATTTATTCGCGGAGAAAGCGGCCAAGCTTGCTGGCCTTTGGGAAATAAAAAAAAAAAAACCGTGGTAAGAGGGGGTGAGTGTCGAAAGCAAAATGGAAAGGAAAATGCTACATGTTTGTGAATATTCACATTGCCTGCTCTCATTCACAATGGAACTACTCGTCTTTCTTTTGTTCGCGATTGAATAAATCTCATTGAGAAAGCGGGTAATATTCGTTCCAGAATTTTCCCGAAAAGAAGGTGTGGATGAGGTGGGGGGATGGGTGTGTGTTGGTAAATGGAAGTTTGCTTGCGTCGACTGTCAAAAGATATTTTGTCCGCAACTGAATATACAAAAACACTACTTACTGAAAGCAAGCAATGAAACGACGGCCAACGTTTTCACACAAAAATACCCGGCGTCGCTTAAACTGTAAAAGATTGGGGATAATACGAAACTTCAGTGAGTTGAAAAGAAAGGATTCGAGAGTTAACAGGTCCCAAGGCCACAGTAGAGCGTCAAAAGAAAAGGGAGGGGGAAACCTCCACTACAATATTGTTGTCCAAAACACCCGCCAGTTCTGAACCGGGTGTGAGTGAGAGAGAGAGTGAGAGAGAGTGTGTGAGTGAGTGAGAGAGAAGGGGAGTTGGGGGGTTTGCCAGGAAGGTGTCACGAGGTCGTCCTCAGCAGGCTGACGTGTATTCTAGTAAGATTATTTCCCCACCACCACCCCCAAGACAGTGTGGGCGAAAGAGTTCAGAGGCATTTGTTGATACCTGTATGTTCCTGCCGTCCTGGGAGGATTGCAAAACACCTGGCCTGTGTTCCCCCGCAGCCAGTAAATCAGTGAGAGATCAGCGGGTCTCAAAAAATGCCAAAGTGGTTAGATGGATCGCGAGGCCACAGATTAGTCAGACGTGAAAAGAATATGATTTAAAAAAAATAAACTATATAGAAAAGGAAATGTAAATATTTGGTAAATGATCAACAGACAGGACAAGGGGCATGCGACTGTGCTTACGGATCAAGTCTGCTATGCAATGAAGAGAATTTTTTTTAAACTGTAAACTGAAAAAGGAGTGGAAGCAGTGCACCCTTCCAAAATATCTAAATGATAGCCTGATTTAACCTGTGAAATTAATTTTTACATTATTTCCAGGCTCATAAGATGTAGCCCTGTGGTGACAAGTTCCCATGACATTGGCGCAGTCCTGCAATTGTCGAAACAAACGTGTTGTGATTTTTTTCTGAAAAAAAAGCTCGAGTGGATTGATGTAAATTGTGAGGTTTGAATCCTAGAAGGGTGCAGCCATTGAGCATTTTACTGACGAGAGCGATTCGCATGATTTCACATATCAGCAGAGTACTGTCATTCCTTCTAATTGAGAGTATTGGTATCTGTTTATAAACTTAATCATTTAATAAAAGGTTAAATTTTACCACTTTTTTAACCATCTCTTCCCAACTCTTTTTTGTGCTCACTATCCTGTCTTTCTCAGACAAGAGTGTCAGGTTATGTTTGAAATTTGCTTAAACTGCTTTTTTTTTAAATAATTGCTTGACAGTTAAAACGAATAATAGCTTGAGATGAGTATCTTCAAAACAATCATCAAATAAAGAAAAATAGATACAAAAAAGACAAAAAGAGAAGAAGAGAAAACAAGAGAAAAGAAGTCAGACATAAAAGAATACAGTAAGAAAAAAATCATGCGATTGTGTCTAACTTTAAAATTATTTTTAGAACCTGCTTTTCTTTTGGACAGACTTGTGACTTTATTTCGATGTCTGTGAATGGATAATAGATGTGCGGCGAGCTTTGATATTTTCTTTTTGCCTTTTATTATAATGTCAGTCAGTTCCAAGCCAGCGGGGTAGCTTCTAGACAACAAGTGTGGGAAGCCTGGTCGTCGAGAATCGAACGCACTTTTATTTTTTTTTATTTTTTTCTTTTTTTAAAAAAGACAAACTTAAAGACCTACTTTCCCTGCAAAGGAACTCACCACAGTTTAAAGGTAGATTTATACATAAACAGGGTGATTCCTACCCGTAATGCACCCAGGATGATCTCCTGATGATGCTAGTTTTTCATGTGTCAACAATATCATTAGTGGAATATACTGGCGATACTTTCAGTGCCGTCGTCATAACAATCCTCACTGAACAGAGTCAAAGTGTGTTGCTGAAACCTATCTACTACTGTTATTAAAATTTACTATAGTTTCTGCTATTATAGTTTATTATTGTACATTTACACTATAAAATAATGTGTTGCAAATATGAAACAGTTGAGTATTTGAACTGCTGCAAGTTCCATGCTGCCATGCCTTCCATCTCTGAACAGCATTCACCTGAGATACACCTTTACCTAGAGCTGCATCTGGATGAAAACAGGGAGAATGCAGCTTCTTGCGCAAAATGGATGGAAGGACATCAACATCTTTTTTCTTGCGTCTCCCTCCTCCTCCCAGTAGTTAGGGAGGATGTGTCAGTGAGAAATTGAGAGCATGCGTGAATGAGTGCGTGCAAGCGTGCGTGGGATGGCAGTGTACGGCAGCATTTTCATTCTCCAGGAGACCAGACCTTCCACGTTTATGGTCACCACAAACATAAATGAGCAACAACCTGGCGTCGGGAGTGAAAGCGGTTCCGTTTGATCTGGCCAATTTTAACTCGCCCAATGCCTGCCCACATCCGATCATAAAAGTTAGATGCGCTGCCGAGAGAAGATTATGTCAACCGAAACAAATCGCCGGTGTTGATTCCTCCTCTCTGATGAGAAGGAAATTCAGTCACGTGTTCTTTGGTGTCTAGAAGTCAGAAAACAAAAATGCATCAGGACGTCGTGCAGATGGCGCGATGCTTTGTTTGTGCTGTGTCATAATTTCATTTGAGTTTTGTGATTATAATATTATTTTTCGTTATGTGTTTAAAATAGAGAAATTTGTTGTCTCTTAGCTTGTAATTTTTAATCTTTGTACTTTAGAAACGTACAGCAATGTATTGTGCCAAAAGAAAGGAATTGGTTCGAAAGCGCAGTTAAGAAAATAAAAGTTTGCAGAGGTTTCAAACAATTCAATAAATAACCCTGATAAAGTAATGGAGCGCATAATAATAATGGCAAAGTTTTAAGCATATAGATTTAGATTATAACAAGAACTTTATGTATGCAGGTCTTCATACAAGAACTATATAGGCATGTGAAAGATGTACAGCTCTTAGCAATATGGACTGGCAAATTTTTTATCAACAATAGGAACCTTCTAGCAATTTTTTACACTTTTGTAATGACAAATTTGCTGACAGTGGGCGTGTATGTATGTTTATGTGTTTGTTGCCTTGTTTTTGTGTTTAGTTTGTTTGTTTTGTTTGTTTGTTTGTTTGTTTGTTTTTTGTTTGTTTTTTGTTTGTTTGTTTGTTTGTTTGTTTGTTTGTTTTGCTTGTTGTTTCTGTGTGGGCCTAGGTGTGGCTCTTTATGTTGCCGTGTTACATTATGTCATGAAATAAATAAAAACAAACCTAATTCAAATAAAAAACAAAATTCAATGCCAATAAAAAAGAAAGGAAATTCCAAGTGTGATATTTAAAATTTAATTTTAAAAAATTTAAAAAACGAAGAACAAGTGTAACAAAATGGAAAATATGGTATATAAATGATAAGCTGAAAAAAGGAAGAAGGTATTCCGAAAGTGACATTCAGGGGATTAAAAACAGAATGACAGTAAATAAGGCAAAATATTCGACGAAGAAAAACAGGCAGACAAACAAGTAGTTCTGTGTGAACCAGTTATCCCACAACGACCGGTTACACGCTAAATGACAGGGCGTGTAGTCAACCTTAGGTTGGACACTCCACTACGCGTCCCAAGCTCGACAGCAAGTCACCTGCACTTTTGCGCATCAGCGTTTACCTACGGGCGCTGCGTTTTAATTGTGCAGATGAATGGGCTCCTATTTCCTGGCAAAGGTTGTGGTCTAGCAAGCATGCGCGGGCCCGGGGCAGCGAGCTATATACGTTTATGTTTCAAACGCCAACGCACGTCCACCAAAAAAACTAAACTAAAATAAAATAAAATAAAAAAAACTACAAAGAAATGTGCCTCCACCACCCACTTCCACCCACCCACGCAGTACGCACGAGACCGCCAGACAACCCACTATCATTCACAAAACAGCAGCACGGGGCAGCCAAACATCATCGTAAATGAATGGAGGAGGGAAGGAAGGAGGAGGAAGAGGAGAGCGGCAATGCCTGTTTTCGGTTAGTGTGCCGATGATCAGGTTTATCGCTCTTTGTGCAACCTTTGGACGGCAGACTGTCCTCCCCCAGGCCACGGTGTGCCCACGCGAATGTCTCGTGCAGATGACACGCGCAGAGAGGCTGGGTAATGGCTAAACCGTTGCAGTCATCGCGACTGACTTCTAGAATCTAGATGTTGACTTTAATAATGATCTTTCTGTACAGCAAGCCCATTAAAAACATAATTAAGGTTTTAAAAGTTTGGTTACCCTGGAAGAACAAGAATTCTCATCATCGAGCAGTTTATTTTTATTTTTTTTATTATTATTGTTTTTATCATTGTTTTTATTGTTGTTGCTGTTGTTTTTTTATTATTATGTTTATCATCATCATCATCATCATCATCATCATCATCATCATCATCATCATATTATTATTCGACATCAGTGGAAGTAGTGCTGTGTGACATTATGGTGGATCACCGTGGATGCTCAAACACGATACGGAAGTGTGGATAAAAGCTGGACTCATTATACAATTTTATTCCGGTGTTCTGAAGATATATATATAAATTTAAAGCAGCAACTCTAGATATACGACTAATTGATGGACAGAACTCGCATTGTGTAGAAGATTTCGAAACGAGTGATTCAGTATTAAGTAACATCGTAGTGGCTAACCTCTCAAACTGTCGCACACGGAGAAGATCCGATGCGAAATTCCGGTAAGGATTGCCGAGAAGCTGAGGGTCTGCAAATGCTTGTCCGTGAAGACAAGCAACGAAGAACTTGGCTCATTTGACACAGGCAGGTTTTTCTAGAGACTGACGACCAGAGGCCCAGAGAAGTGTCTGTGGAAATTCATACCCGAAGCTTGTTTTCAGAGCTTGAAATATCCCCACCCCTACCACCACCACCACCACTAGGACTATGACGTGTAACAGACCCGGGGTGTCATCCAGTAACCTCAGACTCTGCTGGCCGGTGTGGAGAGAAGAGTCAAGCATTCGATACTGACACATGAGGAGAAACCCAAGACTTTTATGATCTTTGTAAGTCTGTGAGAAATCCAGTGTGAAACCGAATGATTGCCACTCTTGCGGACACCAGAAAATCTTTTAGGGGGGCAATAGTGAAAGCGATGCAAGCTTGGTTCGGCCAATGTGACCCGCCACGATTAAATAATCCTTCAGGGTACCTTGGAGGGAGAAGTGGACATTTGAGGAACTAAATGGCAATGGAATGGACTGGTCGTTCCAGAATCTGTTCAGCACCATTCAAGACTAAGTGGCAGCCGCTGCATCTAGGAAGTAAATACAATGAACCCAACTCTCAGCTATGCATGAGACATACAGAGATAGCTAGACTGCAAAAGATATCTAGATAGCTTTCTACCTAGTTACTCCTCCTTCCTGTATCTTCACTTAGTTTTCGTGTAACCCTGGCTGTGTGTGGGCATACGTGCTTTTTCTTCTTCTTTTCTCTCTTTTGTTCCCCTAAACTAAAAATGAATCTTCACCTGGTTATGACGAAGTCTCTTGTCTCGGCTTTTAGAAGGAGTGGCAGTTAACCAAGCTGTTTTTTTGGCTAGCTAGCTTTATGGCGCCTGGGTTGAAAAGAATCTGACTGGCCAGCCAGACGATGAAGTAGGACCACGCCGAGGCTGTCGGTTTTAGAGCGGAGTGGTTATGGCACGTTGCCGGAACCTCACGCTGCGAGGGGAGGTTTGTGATCATGTTGGACAAATAAATAGTGTCGTGCCTGAACCCAGGTCTCCATGCTCCGTACTGCTATGACCTCTTCTAGAATGTTCTTCTCAAAGAAATTTCGCCCAGGCTGCAGAGCAACGGGTCCCTGCAATGAGCGCCTTTCACCTGCCGGCGAGGTGTCGAAGAAATATGGCCGCTGGCGTGTCATATCACGAGGCACTATCAGGCTGCTGAAAACGGGAGAAACAAAAGGTTGCTGTTTTTTTTTTTTAAAAAAATCCACCATCAAAGAATGCATGCCGACTGAAGTCGTGATGCTACATCAAGCGGTCATACAAATGTAGTTTAGGATGAGGAGACTGCAAAGTCAAAGAAAAAATGGTTTGAGAAGATGCTGGTAGGCAATAACATTCTGAAGATATTCAGATGAAGCGACACAAGTCTTACTACCTGTCTGTAGCTGCTGATCTATGACCGGTCGGCAGGCAGGCTGGATGGCTGTATAGCTAGTTATGGTAACAAATGGTCCACGCAGAGCAACTCACGAAACATCACAAAATGTGTTAAATTTTACCGTTGAAAAGCGTTTCAACAACAAAACTGTATTTCCATTATCATTTTCATATTTCACAACAGCTCCACGTTTTAAGAAAATTTGTTTTCCCACCGATGGAGTAAATTCTGTATTTATATATTTCTTTCACTGTGAGTGTTGCGACCTGCGCCCCCTTTGAGCTGCTCCACGCGAATGAATATTGAGCCGACAGCCACTCAGGCTGACACCGCTTCTGTGAAACAATTACCTTTAATTATAGCTATTAATGAATCATCTGCAGTTTACATCTTCCTGCTGCTGCCACCAGCCGCGAAATATCTTTCCGACCTCTCTCTTCACTGTGATGCGTCATCTCTAACAATCTTTGACCTTTCTACCTTTCTTGCTGTACGATGCTAAATCAGAAAAAACATTTTAATGGGCAACGAACTTGCGCAATTATTATTATTTTGAGAAACTAGATTATACCATTCCTTTTCCTCTGAATCACCATCACCCAGTTCTTTCGTGCCAGCGACGCCAGTGAGATACAACCACAGGGTTTCATCAGTTTACTTTGAGGACAATGTGCAAATAAAACTATGTAGGCCGAACATTATATAAACAATTACAATCACAAATAAAATTCGTGACCACACTCACTATGCAAGACAACATACAGACTGATAAAATCAAAACACAAAATCACCGAAGATGAATAAAAATGTTTCAATTACAAACAGTAATGTCTGGAAAGAGGAACTATTGGAAGAGACTGGTTCCAAAACATGAATCTTCAAATACAGGGCGAAGTAGTCAAATCATTCTGCGATGTTAAACGAGCCATAAAGTGTAACAAATAGTTCTCTGTGGCTATTGCACAGATTTAAAATGTTGCTTGATATTTCGATATTTTGGTTAATATTTCGTCAACACTCACGCACCGTACTGACTCTGGGCACTCTCTCAAACCTGAGACAGCACATCGGATCTGTGTGAAACTGTTAGAAAATCCACAGCTCTGGTCTAGTACCGAATGAAAGACATCTCATCGCAATTATCAGAAAGTAATGTCTCAGGAAATGGTCACGTGAAGTTGCACACCCTGTCAGATGATGATTTGCAGACATTTCCATCTGGTGTCACATACATCTCAAAATACATAAGACAGTTTTGCGCTTAAATATTGGGTCATGTCCCAACTTCTCTCAAAATTAATTTGCAATGTACACGACGCAATGTAATGACATGTCCCCAAAATAACGATTATAACAATGATAATGATGATGATGACAATGATGAGGTACACCAAAAATACGTCTGTAGATGTTCTTACAGCAAAATCTGCGGCGAATTCTAATAAAACTCTGAAGACACGTTGATACTAGAACAAGATGACATGCTCTAACAGGTTTCTAGGGACATCTCTTCGGTCAGGAGCTAGGAAGAGAGATTAAAAAAAAATTGAAAACAAGAAATCAACAAAGATCTTGCAGAGATTAATGACATTTAGTGCTATCAAAAATGTCAACATTGAATTTTCTAGACCTAACAAATAATAAACTGTGCAGAAATAATGGTAAAGAACTGCTCGGTAAACATCGGTTTATTGTTTTACTGAATTCATAATCCGAGAGTAGCAGATGCCATAACAAGACGGATCTGAACTTTGCCATCGACATTGTGCCCTGCGCTTTTCTCTGCTGGTCATTTGTTTCCGAATGAACATAACATTTTTGCCGACAAATATTTGCTCGATGAACATTATCCGTAGCTTCCCCTCTTCCCTTTAGAACGTTTCTAGCTTTAGTTACAGTTGGTTTTCACACCTCACCTTCTGACCCCAAAACAAATGCGCAGTGACACCTATTTCTAACCAATCCGTTAAGGTAACTTCACCTCCTCAATGACTTGTGAACCGGGAGTTTGCCTGTTTTTTTAATGTAAGCAACTGGGAAATATTATCTGCCCATGATACGAGCCTCGGTTAGTACCATTAAGTCTGGTAGGATAAGGAGGGAGGCCGAATTCCTACAACCAAACGGTCTGTGACAAGCAATGAAGTAAACAAAGACATCGCCCCACAAGCAGCTGTGGAGCTTGCCTCGCAATGGGTGCAATGAACGAACAACTCTTTCCAGCTCCAGGAAGAACTGCTTTAGGCGCTTCACTTTTATCCATCAAGTCCATGAAAACAAGTTGACAGCCCCTGCTGCCTTGCAACATGTTTAGGAGCCTTAGTCAACCGCCACAATTTTCATGATTGTTCAACTCTTGTATTGCAAACAGCAATCAATTCATTTGAGCACGCGAGTTTTCAAGGATATGGAATCCAGAAAGCGCATCGACAATACTGTACGTATGTAAAGGCAGACGTATTGTCAGAATTATTGAAAAATAGTCAAGTGAGCACATATTTTCAAAACAGAATTTAAAAGGGGTTGGGGGTGACTCTTAAGCTGTGCTAAAATGAACAAGCTTCACGATATCATGTAGCTCCTGATGACAAATGTCAGAGTTGACTACAGACCAGTTTCACCTCCAAAATTCTTCCAGCGCCTCCCTTCCTGCTCTCCACAAACATGACTTTAACAAACCTGAGAGAATGGTGTGGGAAAAACAAATGAAAATTTCAGCCCAGCAAGGCACAGTATCCTGTAGTCAATCACTGTTGGATATAATTTCTTTTCTTAAACTTACATTGTGTGGCACACATGAGCAAATACAAGATAGGATGGAGAGCAGTCTGAGGGCAAGCTTAACGATGCAAAAAGCTGTACGAAAACAACTTTCAATGCCAATGCATACTTACAAATCCACTGGTCATAACAGTTCAAATTTTTCCATTTCAAAACAAAACCAAAAAACCCATAAATCTTTTTAAGAGGCATTCTACTTTCTATCACTTTTATCTTCAACCCTAAGCTTGTACCACCAAATACAAATATTTTGAAGGAAACCATTTTTTTGGTTAAGATAACAACCTTGACTTTGTTTAGTTTACCAGCAACTTTAATGTTCAGACACTTCACAGTGAAGAATGCTTCTCTCATTAATTCAAACCTATTTTCACTCAAATGACAAAAAGTTATATACAATAAAAATTTTAATAATACACAAAAACCCAACAGCCATCGTTCAATACTGATCCCCAGGCAGCTTCCAAATGTTTCCTTCTATACTTGCACCTTTATTAATTTAAATTTGAAAAATGTATCAATAAATCATCTTTAGTCTGTTGCCACTTGTAAAAGGCAAAATATATAACTTTGGAATACACTTAAATGTTGCTGGTGAATGTGCACATTACTTTAGGTGCATAATAATCCTCTATATATTTTAATGATGTACTGATGATCTGTTAACTTTTGCTGTGAACTTCATTTTGTAATGTGTGATTCTTCTGCTACCTTAGGGTTTAAATGTGCTTCATTAAATCAAACAATAAATTTTTTATTTTAAATACGCTCAGTGATAGGAACATGCCAGTTTTGATTTGTTGCTTCTATAAACATCAAATGTTTACAAAAACTTCTCATCATAGATACCAGATAGGAGACTGAAATAATAAATTCTGGCTAAAACCACAGAAAAGCTATGTCTGCCACAGAGTACTATTATACAATCAAGTACACATTCATATACATACATGCACACATATACACATGCATGCATGCACACAAACACACAGTCATTCTTACACATAAAAGATCAAGTTTATGGTTGTATCATTCTATCTATGGCACTGGGTAGAGAGAGAGAAAAGGCCATTGAACTTTTGACTCCTCATATTGTCAAGAATAAAAGTCATTCTGCAAACATTAAAATTACTGACAATATAGAGATTCAACACAAATACAATTCACACAAAAATACAAATAAAGAAATAATGAAAAAAATAGTACTGGGATAAAACACTTTCATTCTGCATGGGCAATGCTATTCATGCAAAACAAGAATCTAAAAAAGGCTATTTCTTTATATCAAAGAATTTTATCGCCAAATGTCCCATAGGAATGAGGAAATTCTTTTGCATGAAAAGTAAACAGAAATCCACAATATGGTAAAAGAAACTTGGTATATAATGATAAAGGAAAGTTGTATTATGCAGGTAGAAACTGTCCCTATTAAGCCTTGCACAATCTGTTGGTATTCACCAGACTTTTTATTCTTTTTGGTACCAACTTTACAGCAGGCATCTCACAACAGGTATGTAGTTCATATCACACAAAAAAACCTGTCAAGAATAAGAACAATTCAACCAAGTTTTCATGCTCTCGACTGCTACCTGAAACATTAAAGTAACTTTCATTCAGAAGGTTGCCATTTTATGTGGATAAAAATGATAGACTACCAAAATTCTTGAACTTCTTAACTAAATAATTCTGAACTATCAGTAAAACTAATGGATAACGGGTAATGACACAGAAACTGCTTTGCTCACCCTCTCATGTTAAAATTGAATGGTACAGAGTACTTTTGATTGACTTTCACACCCTGCTTTCACTTTAACAGTCCTCACTAGTGTTACAACAAAGATTTTAACAAAGACAAAGACAAAATAACTTCAAGAGATTTTTTTATGAGGACACGGCTTTCTTCACGCTACTTGTAAATCTTTGTGAGCATCAGTTGTTAGTGTTTGTAAGGAAAAGGTGGGGTTGGGATCCTTGCAACAACTAGTTTTACAAACCACACAGGAAACACATTATACCTAACTGGTCACACAACTCATTATATGCCCTTCTTGTCCTTGTAGCTTACAGTCTAATGTAATTCTTGCAAAACAACCAAACATTTAAAAAGCCAAATGAACAAATGCCATAGCAATTAAAAAATATACACAGAAGCATGCCATGAAATACAGGTCAAGTTTATTTCATTTTCTCATGAAAAGAACAATGACAGAAAGGATCCATTTTAAACGTTCATTACCTAGAACCACTCTTTCTCTAATGTTCAGCATAGCAGCTACACAAGTTCATCCATATCCAGGCCAAAGTACCTACGTCTAAACCTACAACATTGCAGTCAATCACAGTTAAGTTCCATGGCTTTGCCTTGAAAAGACCTTTTCGCTTGTTCCACTTGGACTATGCATGCAGAATGACTGATGTGTGTACAAAGGCAGCTTCTTTTCTCCTTCCTTTAACAGCAGTTCAGATCACAGGCTGTTGCAAAAGTTGCACAAACCTGACATGATGCAGTCTGACTCATTCTCATGCTGGAACAAATGGAGAGTAATGGCTAAATCACAACATGCCAAAGCCCTTAGCGTAGTTAATGGCCTTTAGAAGCCTCTCCTTCAGTTTCTCTTTTGTGGCATAGTCTGGCAAGAGTAGCACATTGAAGCATGTATGGGAAGTAGGCAGCCTGCAAAGACAGGAGACAAGTTGATATTATGACAGGGGAAACAACTTTTGAGTCCCTTCTAAAAACCCATTTTCCTTCTGTCCTACTGCTAAAGCATAAACATTTTCTTTCTTTTTTTTAATAATTTAAGAAAATATCTGTCAGCATGACTGTCCAAGACATATAATCTGGAAAATTCATTGAATCCTGGTATAGATAATAAAAAAATACAATGTGTAGTTGCAAGAATGATATCAGATGATTTTTTATTTTATTTTAGAAGCATCCCAAAAATAAGACTGTTTTGTGCTCATAATTAATCCAGATTAGAAAATTATGGCCAACCACACATGCATGCCTCAATAAAGGGATTTTCAGGGGGGCAGGTTATGGAATCTGAGTAACAACTTTTCAACCAAGAAAAATTCATTTCATGCACATGATTACCTGATGACAAAAGAAAATTTATTGGCAAAGCTATCTTTCTCTCTCTAATCTTGACCATCTAGTCTGGAACCCCCTACTTTTTCTATGATTTAGATACTGCTAACTGCTTCATCCACCTCCCAAAATCTTTCAAAAATGCCCTGTTCCAATCTATCTAATGATACCCCCAACCCCTCCTTTACACACACACCTATCACATAATTAATTTTTTTGCTAATTGTTGTGCACATCTGAACATATGGGCTAATCAGATGACAGAAATGTCTGAGTGCAAAATAATTTTTGTTTTTTTTGCCCAGCACGATTGTATGGTCCGACTGCATGGACAGAATTGTTTTGAGTGGGTTTTTTTTTTTTTACTTTTTTTGTAAAATGCCACGATCTCCCCCAAATCAGGAATGATAGCATGTAAATCTTTATTATTAATATTACATACCATCATGCATAGATAGAAAGGATGCTGCAAAAAATAAACTTCATAAAAAGCAAGGGGTGGGACAACTGTTAAAATACATCAAAGTATGGAAAGATAAAGGCCAATAACAATAAAGCCTACTTGTCAGAGTCTGGCCCATTGCGCGCAACAATGAATTTAAGCTTTGACAGGCCACCAACAGGCACACGGTCTGAGCCAGTAGTAAACTGCAACAACTTTTTCTTGTCCTCTTCACTGAACTCATGTACAATATCCCAGAAATTCCTGGCGACAAAAAATGCATGATGTATAGTTACAAGCAATTCTTGTCCTTAATCCATTTCTACACAACTGGCCAAACTAAGTTTGCGACCATGTGTAACAGCTTCACCACACAGGCATGTGGTAGTTATATGTTCTTTCCTTCAACACAAGACAAATGATCTATTCATGGGCTTCCAAAGTACCTGTAATATTATTACATAAATGCTGTTCATAACCACTCAGTCAATATGAGTTGGTGCACACACATATATTTATATATATATCCAACTCAAAGAGTTCCTCAATCAATCCACAATAGTGCATATAGGTATATAAAATCCAGTTCTGAATCAGTCATAAAAAGTTACGATGGTATGCCCTAAACCAAACTTCTATGACAGATGCAAAAGCTAGGCATTGAGACATCTAGCTCCACGTACTATTTTATGATACAACGGCTGGGTACTGAAACATTTACTATCAACATCATTAAACAGGAAATTTCTCTCACAAAACTTGCTAACATCCCCGTTCATGGCTTTTCTCTCACCTCTCAATATTTCTCCCTCCTCCTGTAAAATTCTTATTTATATCATACAATGAAACTGATGTCATTCAAGCTCCTTCATTCTAACACCGTGAACTCAAAATCCTGGCCAAGCTGTGGCTAGGTAGAAAGGCACTTTAGTAATTCTACTAACTGGCAGCTTCATTAATGCATGGCACACAATTGTCTCTCTTTACCCCTAGCCAAGAATGTTTTATTACAGCAATAACTAAATTTTGCAGGACAATAACTTTTCTTTTAAATACTAGTACCACAAAGCAAGAAAGATAAGGCAAATACCTGACTGTAGGGGAATCCGCTGTGAATCCACCATCATAATCAGTGGCAGTCTCCAAGGCATGGAAATCAAATTCCTGGCAAAATAAAGCAGTTTGTGTATAACAGCTTTTTTCTAAAAGAACAGCAACACCAAAGCTTTCACAAGAAAAAAACAAACAAACAAACAAAAAAAACCCGAAAAAAACAAACAATTTCTAAACAGGTTTTTTATACATACACACACACAAGCAAATTCAAATATTCAATTACATACCTTGCTCCCACATACCAGCATCTCCACCTCATCTGGACGGAAAAGCATTTTGAGTGGACTTTCATTTGTCACCATCATAAAACCTCTCTTGAAGGCTCGAAACTGACATTCAACTGACTTGTTTAGAATAAAGTCAGCATACAGATCCACAAATTCCTGTTAACAGATTTCACTTTTAAGTTATTACATTTTATCACTGTAAAAGAAAATGATAAGAACTGCCACTTCTTTTTTTAAACACCTACCTACATTTGAAAAAAAACCTACATAAAGTTCAACTCAATTTATTTATATGCTCAAGAACGTTAGGGTCAGCATACACGCCAAAAAACATTCTTCATGTGGCTAGCAGGAAACTACTGTTTTCTTTTACCTTTTCTTTTTTTGAGGAAAAAAAATTCACACTGAAGACAGGAAAGACAAAAAAGTGTTTAATGAAGCTATTAGTGTATTTTGTCATAAACTGACCTCTCTATTTTCACATGTCACTGTGATATCTTCACCACCTTCTTTAAGATCATGGATCCCACTAGACCCAAAGACATCCAAAAAGCCAATCCGAAAAGTTTGCATGAATACATCCTCAAAATCTCCACCATCATAATCCAACATCTGCTGCAGGCTGCTGGCCAGAGTCTATAGGACAAAAATCATTATCATCATCATCATCCATCATCACTCTTCATAATAATTTGATAATATAATTTTTGTCATCTTTCTTGCTCCCATCACTTGATTCAATGCTACTATGAGCATTTGTATCCTGATATCCATATAACCAGCTCCCTTACATTATGGGCTAATAAAACATCTAATCATATAGTCTAACAGTTTAAATTATAGAACGTCTATCAAATACCATGTTTTAAAAAAGTTAGATAACCAAATAAATTCTTCAAAAATATAAATTATCACTTCTTGCATAAAATCAGATCTATATACATTTCTAATACCTAATATCTGACATGTTTTCACTTAGTCATTGAGTGGTATTCAACTACTGAACTTTTACTGACATCACATAAAATAATGAAGGGAATAAAGCCCTTGCATAAAATCTTTTGAGACAAAAACTTACAGGATCAACATCAAAGAGATCCTGGAAGACACCTTTCTTTCCAAGAAGCTTGCGGTAGACAACCATTGGAAGGTGGATGTCTAAGATGCAGCTATTGTAAATGGCCAGACCCAGGACAATCCCTATCAATGTGAACTGCCCTTCATTTTCAAAGGACATGTGATTGAACCAGAATTGTCTTGTATTTTCATTGTAAATGAACATACCTAGAGCGGAAAGAAAAAGAGTTAACCTGAATTATTTAAAGTGAAATCTATGTTTTATATTGCATTTCGTGCAGTTTGGCAGAGAGCTATATGACCAACAATACATATATATAATTTCAATAAAGCAGAAAACTAGATAATGTCAAAAAACAGCTTTGTAAGTTTTTAAGTATAAATTAATGTTAAGCTAAATCTCTGTTGGTATAGGGCTACTCAGCATTATAATTACCCACACAAAATAAATTTCCCTCAACGTAAGCTTATGAAAACAGTAGTGACTACTTTTTGAAGTGTGCATGGCTTGTAGGGATGGGAGGTACTCTTAGCCAGTCAGAGCATGATAAAGTAAAGAATCATTTACCAATATCAGGATTGAATAGTTCCTCCACAATCAGCTGGAAGAATTCCTTTGAAACACCCCCTTCATCCAAGCCCTGTTCGCCTTCAAATTCTACAAACAGTTGCTTTTTCAGATCACCAGGATTGTCCATAGCAACCATCTCCAGCTATCATACACCAAAGAAAAATATGAGAAAAATGTTTAAAAGTTGTTATGCAAAATCCCACAATCATATACAATTAAATTTTTTTTAAATACTGTTGCTGTAACAAATACCCAGCCACACACACATATATATTTTGAGAGTTTCAATATTCTTTGACATTCTACTGAAGACACCATAGCAACTTATTTGGAGTTCAACCAAATGATGTTAATGTCCTTCTGTAAAACTGCCATGAATTTATTTTTTTCTTTAAGAAATTTTTTCTCTGGACTTCTCTTCCTTTTCTAATTTCCTGGATCCCAGACTGAGGTTAAATTGATTTCAGTAAAAGATATGAAGAATCTGAATTTTCCTAAGTGAATGTAGTCTAAGTTTTCTCTGATTTATAATCACACTGGAAAAGAGGTATCTTTAGTGATATTTTCAAAAAATACTATTGGGGCAACATGAAATTAAAAGTTTGATACTTGGATCATCTATTCCAGTAGAGAAATGTACTTTATCTGACATAAATCACATGGATATGTGATTATCAATAATCAAGAAAAAATGCTATACTGTGTAAAGTATGATCCATTATGATCATTTAGCAGGGTCTTGATTGGTCTGCAATCTTGAACATGTTATTGTGATTCAGCAGTTACGACACATACAGTGAGCAAGGGCGTACTTTCTTCTATAAATCATCTTAGTCATTAAGGGGAACTAAATCCTGTAAGCAAAAATGATCTTCAAAGTTTACTAAGTTAATTATCTTCATGCATTCTATATTTCTTATGTAAGTCTTTATAACATTTGTTCTACTTGGAATGATCTGCCTAGATTGAGTTTAGTTTATTTGTCTATTTGGTACTCTTTCTCAATGTTTTCACTCATTCCATGTACACAGATAATAAAATAAAAGCATGCAATTCTCACATTTAGAAGTGCATCATCCACAACATGATCCCTTCTGACTCGGATGCGGAGGTATGGCATAGGTGGACCACCATGCACAATGGTTTGCAGTAGAGAAGTGCGTCTCTCATGCAACATGCGAATGCGGTTGTCAAAATACATGCACATGTGCTTTGAGGCTGTAGTTAACACAAAGTTGTGAGTGATGAAGGAAAACTTGTTATCTGGCTCTGCTCGATAGTAGGCATAGTCTGTGCTGATGTCAATGTGTTCATTAAGAGGATCATTGATAAATTCCTCAAAGGATATCAAAGGTTTCCGCACATCAATTTGATTTATTTTAAGTTCTTTTCCAAGAGGATTTTCTCGGGGCTGTGATTGTTCTTTAGGTTCTATGCCCATAGCACCTTGCAATGCATCATGCAATAAATCTGCCTCATTCGAGTGCCTCTCCTCTTCCAGTAGTTCAAGACTGTCTACCTGCCCACCAAAGAGACTCGCATAGTAAACTATCTTCATCACACAGCAAGCATCAACAATGGCATCATCATCGTTGAGGTGAAAGCTGCGGCCCCATCGTCCTTCATTGTTGACTATACGCACTGTAATGAGCTGCTGCAGCGATTGCAGTATAATTGTCAACCTCTTCTCACCATACATTGACAAGATCTGTGCTAATCTTGCCTGTCCTTTTAGTGGCATGAGAGCCAGGGCCTTACAGAATGATGGAAAAGCCGTTTCAAGGTACTCAGGGCTGTGCAGGTTGGGAAACTCTAGCACAATGACAAAAATATTTAAAAAATTACGATCCTTCTCCAAGGACCGGTGGTACTTGAAGTCCATTTGAATGGTATAAGACAAGGACTTTAAGGCATTGATCAGAGCTGCTTGGAATGGCTGCTCTGGGATGCTCATTAGTGCATCGTACACTCTTCTCAAAGAGGCTAAGTCCACTGAAAGTAGGCAGGCAGTATTCTGTCTCTCTGAATCTCCTTGTGCTGCATCTTCCTTCTGGGCACACCTTTCTTGGGTGGGCAATTGATCTACATGCATAGGTTCTGCTTCCGTATCATCAAAGTCCTTGTCAGGATCCACTGAGGAAGATTCACAGATTTTGACTGAACAGGTTGGAAAACTCCGCATCAGAAACTCAGGACTGCTGAACACAATGCCAATTATATGAATAAGGTGGTTCCAGCTTCCACTTCTCTGGCCTCTTTGTATTGACTCCATCACTTTGCCTTCATCAAGGTATTTTATCTCATGGGTGTCTGTAAGTAACAAGAACACCACATTTTATGACTGAGTGTAAACCCTGATGATGTTCCTATGCTAGCGTAACCAATTTTAATCAAGTAAAATTATGTCACAACAGGAAACAGAAATCCTAAAGCTCCAGTTTTGCACTTCTTTTTGTGTCTAGTGATTTATTATCTAGTAAAGACAAATACAACAATGTAATTAAACTGAGGTGGGCATGAACTAAAAATGAAAAGGCAAGATGCATGCTTAATACAGCAAAACATGAGAAGAGTATGTTATCACTTGCTTATTTAGCCACCAAATGTCTAAATAAAAATTAAAGACCCCACCCCCACAACAGATGATTTTTCTTTAGTATCACCTTTTATGATACAAACCTTGAATGACTATTACAGATCCCATGTTTCAAAACGGCTAAATTAAACCCCTAATATCCCTCTACCCGTGCAGTTCTTTCTTCTTTAACTCACCACCATGCTGATCTATGCTGCTCTGACTGGAACAGGAGGATGATGGAGTACTGCTGTTAGTGGGTGATGGCAATTTTGCCTTGGCACCACCTGTTCCTGTAATGTTTTCTGTTCCATGTTCTCCATCTTTGCTGTCCTGTAGGTTGCCACTACTCCTGCAAGAACTGGTGCCTGCACCATCAGCAGGTGTTAGGGCTGCCTGGTTTCCTGCAGTCTCCTGAACAGGATATTTGGCGTATTTTTTAGGAATGCCATCGCAGAGCCTTGCTCTGTCTTTGGACAGCTTTACAGCCTGCAGGGCCAATTGATTGCGATCCACAGACTTAAAGGAAAAGTCTGGGCAGGAGGCACAGCATCTGTTATCACAGCTGGAGTTACCACAGCCATCAGTAAGCTGATAGTAATAGTTCTCAATGAGTTGTCGGGCTGCTGCTCGCTTCCTAACTCAACCAAAGTTTCAACGAAAAAAAAAAAAAAAAGCAAACTTTAATTAGTGCAAATATCATTATGTTTCTAAAAGGTGTACATGTCAAAGTTTTAAAGAATTAATTTGCTCTCATAGTTTTTTTTATTTAAATGAAGGCACTGTAGTCTTTGTTCAGCCTCTTTTCTTCAGTACTCTCATGTGTTCATTTTGATAAAAAAGATCTGGAAATCAAGATCCAGAAATAATGTACGTAGGTATTTATATAAATGCAGACCTTTTATATCTTAAATCAAGATGATTTTAATAAGATCTCCAAGTACTATGCCACATTGGAGGTACCCACACTGTGGAAATGGTGTGCATAAACTAATCATCATGTTAGAGGCATTTCAAAACTACTTTTAACAATTACAAGCAAAATTCGAAGATCAAAGTACTCTCTTGATGGCTGTTCTGAACTTTCTTGAAAATTATTTTCTTTAAAAATATTAGTTGGCATTTTCGCAACTGTTGGTAATCTCTGCATAGAAATCTCAAATGAAAAGCTTAAAGTTTTCAGGTGTGAGAACATACACAGCAAAACTTACATTTCGTCTTGGTCTGAACTGGAACTTGCAACAGCACGAACACCACTGAAAAACCAAAAAAGTCTTTTACAACTGAACTTTTATACACGATACCATGTCTCTTCAGATTCATACAGGCATGAAGCATAGTCACTGCCCTCATGAGATATCAGGTGATTCTTCTGTCAAAAGTGATGCAATGCAAGATGGTCTGGTTTGGCCATGTCACCTGGCATGATATTCTATGGAAGACCATCATTATTCACTAAAATAAAATGTACTAGTCATACCATGCAAGACCTGATCTCTGCTGCTCACCATAGACCTAGAGCAGTGACGTTTTCTCATCTGCTATGTTTAACCAGTTGTTCCCCCTGACAGTACCAGTGGATGAGATTAACCACTTATTAGCTGGTACCATCCAAGGGATGAATGAACAATCAATTATATCTAATTTATATCTAATTATATAATTTAATATTTACATGAATGCTGTAGACACCAAGTTATCTGTACAGACAAAAAAAAAATGTCAAAAGACCACCCAGTCACAGATACAAAAAGATTCAATTGTGTATTTCAGGGATGCCCAACCTACGGCCCACAGGCCATATCCGGCCCGCGACACGGTGCCGTCCGGCCCGCGAAGCTTCTGCCCACAGTACAGGAAATCGGCATGTTAGTAATAAAGAAAACCTAAGGGAAAAAAAAACGAAAAACAAAGGAAGAAGAAGTATTTATCCCTACGTAGGGGCGTCTCTCAATCTTTCAATGGATTTCATTCTAGATTTTCGTCTTGGGAGGAAACCAATGTTTGAGAACGAGGGACGCCGCATTCCACAGGGGATTAGTGATCTTTTGATTGATTAATATTTGAATCAGTCGTTAAAGAGATTGAAAATACAGACTCCTTGCTTTCTAGCAAGGTATTAAACAATGGGGTTCTGATAAGGAAGCAATACCGAAACAGCGTTTGAATTTCGTCATTTTCCTGTGGAAAACTGGACGGATCGCCTTGGGGTACCTCGATTAAAATGTATTTTCAGACAATTTCTAACTTTTATTTTAACAAGACAACTTCAAATATCTCACTAATTACTACAAAATTAATGGTAAGTACAACTTGCTTCTAATAAAAATGGTATCTGTTCTATGTTTTTTTTCTTTTTTGTATTTTTGCGGTGAAGTGGCCCGCGACACGGCTGTCCGAAACGGATATGGCCCGCAAGGCCGAAAAAGGTTGGGCATCACTGGTGTATTTCATGATCTTTAGCCTCTATTTTCTATGTCAAAAAGTAAGTTTCATTAAGAAAGAGAAAGAATGAGCAGTGTATATTTATACAGGCGGTCCTCAACTTAAGACGTTGGTCCGTTCCGTCACATCACGTCGTAAACCGATTTTCGCTGTAAGTCGGAACATACGTACTTACTGTACATAAATTCACAAAATCAAAAACACACACATGCACACATGAGAGAGAATGATGTAGCAGCAAGCTAAAATGGCATACAATGCGACTGGGGTGATGCTGTCCTCCTCGGTCCCTAGCCGCGTAACCGTGTATTCTTGTGCACAGAAATAAGTCAAAATACAGTAAATGGGAGATGTGTCATAACCACGAAACATCGTAACTCGGGACTGACGTAAACCGAGGACCGCCTGTGCATAAATATGTATATGCATAAAAGTGAACATAAATTTTATTGTTAATATTGTACTACTCTTTTCCTCTGAATTTTTTTGTTTGTTTGTTTTTTTAAGTATTTTTCCATTCTCAAAAAATCTAGTTCATTTAAAAAAAAACTCCTTTTTTTGTGACTAAAAAGTGGTTTATCATATAATAGTTCATTTCCTGGCATCACGAAGGCTTTTTCATATCCAAGTTTGTACATGTACATAAGTTACAATCATAATTTTTGTTCCTCACTCTTTCAAGCAATTGTTATTACGATGAATGAGTTATTCTGTGGTTACACCTCATAATGCGTCGTTTATTTTAGTTTATTAATTAAAAACGTTTTTCAACAGACTTTCCCTAAGATGGGCAAGACTGCGTTTACAAATCAGCTGACATAGCCTTCCTAGTAACAACTATATTTACTCACCCTGCGGTTTCTTCTCCGCGATGTAAACTTCCTTGATCAGAGGAATTCATGCGAAACAATGTTAAATAGTTTTGTCTGAACTTATATATTCCACGCCCTACTCCTAAACAGAAGCAAAAGCATTAGCTTCGTTAACAAGAAGGATCCCAGCTAGGTACCGCCATCTTTGTTTGGAGAGAATGTCTCTCATTCACGAGATTTTCAAACAAAAGCTTTTCACTTTTAATACTATAGTTCTATGTCATCGTGGTTATTTTGCTTTACATGTTTATTATTTTTATATTAATAGTTTTTATTTGTTTTTGATTATCTTCCATCAGCACCAAGAAAAATGGCTGCGCCCATTTGTTCTCGAGAAATAGTAACAATCTGAGACACACATATACAGCACAGGCATTCATACAGATTCTTATTGATTGTCGGTAAGCTTCATTTGTATCAGTGTTAAACCCGAATTTGTATTTCTAATTAAATAATATTTTTTAACAGTGATTTTTTTTTAAAGTCTTTGCTACGTTTTCGAACTGCCAAATCATCAAATGACGTGTCGACCATGGATCATGGATCGTCTGCTTGGCATAAATACCTACGATCATTATTTCTATTAATTTATGTTAAACTCTCGTGAGTAATAACAACTTCTGAATTTAAATTAACGAAATATTGTTAACGATCGCTAGATTTTTTTTACATGATAAACATTTATAAAGTGAAGGAGAATAAAGGTATACAAAAAGTAACAAACTGCTTAACCCTCTTAGCATTGTATACAAGAATGCGTCTTAAAAAAAACTAATAACTAAAGACTGTGAAGACGACAGTGGATGATTTTATTATTATTAGTAGTAGTAGTAGTAGTATTGCACTCATGTAAACATTTGCCTAAGAAACATATACAGTTTTGGAATGGAGAAAGCTTGAACTTTGAGATAAAAGTAATGAAAATTTCCTTCCCCGTCCTTTCCCCGTAAAGTTGCGACCGTGGCTCATCATGCTATAAGGGTTAAATCTGACTAATAGAAGATACATTATCTCTTAATACAGGCATTGCTAATAAGACATTAGTGCTTCTTTGCGCTATAATACAATGAACAACAAACCGGCATATTTGAGAGGCAAAGGTCAGGGAAGAGGTCGAGGAAGAGGGCACACATCAGGTGGGGTAGGATCAGGAGACGCCCAGCGATGGGAGCCACAAAACGGAACTACATTAGTCAGTCTTAAACCTGGATTGCCAGTACCCGGCACCAGCTGGTCTACATGGAAGACGCCTAGTCCTATTACAACAGATAAAACTGAAGGTGACTTTTTTTTATTTTGTTCTTTTCGTGAAGTATAGTCTGGCGATTAGTGGCAAAATATATGTGCCTGCTCACTTATCCACACTCTCACATTCAAGTATTCAATTATGCACATTATATTAAATATGCAGCATCACCAAAGACAAATTTTGTTTTTTTCAAATGGTATAATGTATTAACTACTAATATTTTTAAATTGCCGTCTGTAGTAGAGCATTATGATATATTGCAGACTTTTATGGAAGTTGAGATATTAAGATTTTGATGAACTTGATGATGTAATTGATTTTGTTGGAATTTCCTGATTAGTGATGATGATAAAAAAAAACCATAAGCAATGTGAAAAAATTGTTCACTTGGCAAAGTTTGACAAAGCAACACCAGTAAATAATGTGTAGAATTCAATGAGTTACCTAACTT
The DNA here is from genome assembly GCF_003073045.1 of Pomacea canaliculata. Classification (NCBI taxonomy): domain Eukaryota; kingdom Metazoa; phylum Mollusca; class Gastropoda; order Architaenioglossa; family Ampullariidae; genus Pomacea; species Pomacea canaliculata. The sequence continues at coordinate 24,206,308 of NC_037592.1, forward strand.
CACAAAAGTTATCTTGAAAAATATATTGTACGCTGTCACATGGGGGAAAAAATGGGAATTGCCACAGAATGGAAGTTTTTGGAGTAATACTCCCTCTAGCATATTTTCTGTTTCTAATATAATTTTATCATTTGCTCTTTATCATTGTTTTTCTCAATGTTTTTCAGTCAAGGATAATATAGATGCATTTGCAAAAGCAAGCAGTAGACATCAGGAAGCACTCAAGCGCCATCTCCAAGACTTTGCTGATGATGCAGAATCAGATGAGGAGGATGTTGCAGACAAAGTGATAGAGAACATCTTTAAGTCATATTCCACTAACTATGGTAACTTTTACTTTCTTTAAATTTGTGGATAAATTGTGTACAGCATAATCTCACTCCCATATTGTCTGGTATGGGCTCCAGCATTTTGTGACACAGAATACTTATATTATGCATGAAAGTCTCATTATCTTATTTTATGTTCCTCTCTCTCTATATATATCTCTGTTCATTCTCTTCTTCACATAACCCCATGGTATTTTGAAGTGACAAGTAAGTACATTTTTTTATTTGTATTTTTTTTTCTTGACTGTTACTGTTTGTTCTGTTTGTTATGTGAAGGTCATCAAGCTATTACATCTAGACCTTAGACTTGATTGGTCTATTTCTGCACATTTCCTTGGATTAAAAAGCTAATTTGCCTTTACAGCTGTTTATTAGCACCATTTAAACTCTAGCCTGCTCTTGCAAATCTTTCTGTTGAATTCCAGTTACTTAGAAGCAGGTTAGAGGCAATAAGAAAAAGGGAGAGAACCATTTAGACCATGTTAAGCTTTTGTTTTCACCCAAAACAGATGAAGATGAGGACAGCCAGGATGACATCTCCAAAGCCCAAGAGCTTTTACTTCATTCCTTTCGCTCTGGTGCTTCAGCTTGTCTCATCTGCATTGACAATATTAAACGGGAGGATGTAGTAAGTCTGACTGTCCATCCTAATAATTTATATTATGCATTCATAATATGATATTTTGTCACAGTAATAACATTCAGTTTTAAAGGAAAGAAGAGGGTGGTGGAGCGAGTTTGCTGCAGAAAGTTCATTAGTTTTAGTATTCTAAAACTGACGTTAGGAGTCTATGATATGAAGTTTTACCCCATAAAGATGTGCCCTGAATTTGAAGCATTCTCTGGAACATTTTTAAACACTAAAGTTAAAAGTGTAAGTTAAGCCATGACTAACAGATTCTCAGATTCAGCTGAGAAAAAATTTCTTTGGGCAAATGCATGTAATATTTTGTATTATTTTGTTATGACATGTCTAATCCATGCCAAGTTACTGATCAAGACAGATTAGACAGAGCTTTCAGTCTTTTTCTGTTTTTATGCTATGAACCCATGGCTGAATTATTTGCACCTTTTCTGTGCCATTTGAACAGGGCGTCTAGATGATCTTAGGTATAGATTTTTATCAGCTCTCCTAGCAAGACTTTCTATGATGGCTTTCTGAGAATTTTACTCTTCCTGTTCTGAAGGATTTTTACCCTTGTAACAGCAATCTCTTTCGTGAATGTAATAAGGATGTGCTTGGCAGTCCTTTTACTTTTCCACTTACTGTGCTATCACAGATCTGGACATGTCAAGGGTGCTACTGCATGCTGCATCTGCAATGTATACAAAAATGGGTTCGTGAGGGTGTATACCAACAGCAGTACCAGGCAGATTTGTCCACAGGGACAACAGACTCAGGATTTCCTTGGTTCTGGTGAGTTTTCATTTCATGGATATATTTTTTTCTTTCAGTGGGAATATCTGTGTCCTTAATTCTCTGATTAGTAGATTTCAAGGTGGCGACTGCATAATCACAATTAGGCAAGTCCAAGCTATAGGCTGACTCAACTGTATCTACAAATGTTAGTGATTTTTATTACTTCAGTGTGAAATACTTGTTGTACAGTTTAGGACATGGAACAACTTTATGGTTTATTGTGTTACATATGAATGGCTTGCACAATATACATTTTTTTAATTCTAATATCTTTACTACACACTCACTTCGAGTATTAAAAAGCATTTCATTCATTTCCTACTATTATTATTCTTCTCCAACATCCAAAACTTCCATCTTGCTTGCTATACTCTCAATAATCTGGCATGTACCTGTGTTTTATAGCCCCAAGTGCCGCCATGAATACAAGCAAATTGAATGTCCTACCCATTCCTACTGCTTTTGTGGTAAAGTCTGTGACCCCAAGTTTGACCCATGGCTTATTCCTCACTCTTGCGGACAGACATGTGGTCGTGGACTTAAACCTAGCTGTGGACATTCATGCCTTCTCAACTGCCATCCAGGTATGATATACAAACATTGTCTTTTAAAACTGTTTCAAAAGAATTTATAAGGTAAAAGGTAAATGGAATGTTTTTGTGTTTTTATTCTGTCATAGTTTTATATTTATCAAGTTATGTTTTGAGGAAAGAAGAGTTACATACTATGTTCATGTATGACACAACTAATGCACCAATACAAACCTATTTTTGAATGTGTGCAGGCATGTGCCAAAATCTTTCTGAATAGAAGTAACGTTTTTAAAAAAAATTTATTATTATTATTAAAGAAACAGACCAGGAACTAGGAGGGTTTGAGATGTGTATGTAAATATATATATGTGTGTGTATATGTTAAGGTGAAGATCACATGTTTTTAAACATAAATCATTGTCTGATTTTAAAATACTGTTTGATCAGGACCATGTCCTCCATGCCCAAAGATGGTACAGGCTTCATGCCACTGTGGGAAAAGTGTCCCCATACCAAGACGATGTAATGCACGTTCCTGGGCATGTGGTAAAATTTGTGGACGAACTCTATCATGTGGTCAGCACAGCTGTGAAGATATCTGTCATCCAGGTAAATGAAAGATCATGAATGAGTGGGGGAGTAAAAAAAGAGAGAACATTCATGTGTGGACACATGCACACATGAAATGTATGTCAGCTCTCTTTGTGCATGCATAAATGACAGACACTTTCTTTGTATGTGCACATTTAGTATAGTCTTAGATGATATGTCTACTTAAAGGTTTTTCTTTTTGTTTTTTTTGTTTTGTTTTTTTTCGTTTAGAATTTATGTTCTATATGACAATCATGAATGAACAATATTTAAGCATAAAGATCTGTGTTAGTTTTACCCATCTTTACCCCTCACTATTAAATTTGTTGTTGTTAAATTCGGTGTCTCTAAAGTTTGTCTGAAATTTGTCACTGCAGGTGAATTGGTGATTTTTTGGTTTTTGTCTTTTGAGAAATTGTAAATCTAGTGAGTATAGCTTATATACCACTTAAAAACCCAACTATTAAGTTGCTTTGCATCTTACATAGGTGAATGCAAACCATGCTCTAAGTCAAGCATGCAGCCTTGCTCTTGTGGTAAGAAGAAAGCCAGTCGTCCATGTGCCAGTCCTCAGTGGCATTGTGAACAGGTAAAATACACATAAAGAAGCAAGTTATTTTGCAATCATAATTTTCAAAAATATTTCAGTGCTTGTTTTATTGAGCATTTACTGTTTTGTAACCATTTTATTATTCAATTTAGATGTTTTGAGAAGCAATTTTTTTGAAGTACTTATTGTATTAAAAAAACAACAGATGTGTGGAAGACGCCTGTCCTGTGGAAATCATCTGTGTGAGAAGATATGCCACAGTGGGCAGTGTGGAAGTTGTCCCAGGTCTGGGATCAGGAAATGTCCTTGCAAAAAAACAGGTAAGTTCAGTGGTGGGAACATTCTCATGCTAAAATTAGTGCTCATTTTTCATTGTTTTCAAGCATTTATTTGTCAGTAGATTTGTAACCATGACATAGATAGTCATGGCAGGTGGTAAGCAACAGAGAATACAGATGGCCAGTACAAAATAGCTCCTTTGTTTGTTCTCAACCATCATTCTCCCACTAAATTATATTTTTTAAAAAGTAAAAACAAATCCATGTTAGCTCAAAATGTTTGTGTAATTTCCAAAGAAATTTATGTCTGCACTAGTTATTTTAAGACAAACACCTTTAATTTTAAATATAAAGCATGTTGATAGACACAAAGTGTCTGGGTTTTTACACCTTTTGTTTTCTTATATTTAATCCACACGAAAAAAACTAAACTGAACATGTCATTAAAAATATGGGAGGAGGTATGGTTAAAACAGTTAACAAAGGATAACATTTTTTAAAAAATCTATCAATAATGTTCCTAATACTACACAAGACAAAATAAAACTAGGTGCCTGAGCCAAAGTAGGATGGTGCATGATAAAGCTGATCCAGTCCTGTTCTTTTCCTGCTATGATATTTTACTGGCTAATACCTAAGGACATGCAACAGACCGTGGAACAAGAGCAAAACTGGTCACTTACAACTGCGATGCAGAATATCACACAGAAAAAGTTGCACTTTTTGCTTTGCTACTGACTGTCACAGTCAAGCTCTCAGATATATAGTATCATAGGGTGGACATGGGTCATTACCAGAGATAAGAAATAATAAGAAAAGTGTGCTTCAAAGTAAAGTTATTGAAGGAATTTCACCTTTTATTGAAAAATAACAATGACATGTTAAAATATTAGGAAAGGTCATAAACATTACCTGTGTTTGTGTCATCAAGTTTGCATCTGGTGGTGTTTATAGAATACGAGCTGCCATGTACAGAAGACATTCTTACCTGCGGGGATACTTGTGGACAACTGTTGCAGTGTGGGATACATACCTGTACTCAGCGATGCCACCAAGGATCGTGCGGTCAGGTAATCATGTATTTTGCTGTTTATTACAAATGGTTGTAGATCTTGCAATGCTTTTGGGGATGAGCCAGTTTTTTCTGGTCTAGGTAGTGATGTCGCTGTTCAGGCTTTTTATGTAGATTATTAATTTAAGTTGGTAGGGCAGAATATAGCACATTTAAAGTTCTATATATCCAGACAACTAGCATGTGTGGCTAAGAAGACAATCAGTCCCATTTTGTATAGGAGAAATTAAATTGCAGTTGGCGACCTATTTTTTCCAGCTATAGAGGTAGTGCCATTCTTATACCTTATTACTCTTTCTATGAGTTTAAAGTAACATGTTTGTATCCTTCATGATATTGCATCATCTAGATCACCAAGCCTTTCTGTCAGGTGTGTCATTTTTAATGGTGAATATAATGTAAGCAAAAATGTATAGTTCAGTAAGTTTGGATGACACTTTTCTAGCAGTCTGGAACAAGAGGTTTTGAAAGAGCTAATCTTGGCAACCAGCAGGCGATTATTGGTGGTTTTAGTTTGAATGTGTTGCTCTTATCAGTGCCTGCAGCTGACACTGAAGCGATGCCGTTGTGGCCAGTCACAGAAAGAAGTTCTTTGCAGCAAGGAGTATCTATGTGAAAAGAAATGCACAAACCAGAGGGACTGTGGGAAACATCAGTGCAAGCGAAAGGTAAACAGACTAATAACCCTAACCCTAACCCTGGCTTTTTTGCCAGTCTGATTTGAAAAGCATTTTGCTTTATTACAGCCATTTCTCACCCATTTCTCACCCATTTCTCACCCATTTCTCACTTTAATCCAGCCCCTATGATGTACTGCGGAAAAACTATGGATAAGAACAAAAAACAAAAGTTGTGAATTTTAAAGAGTTAATGCCGTTGCAAGTACCATTTGTTGCAGTGTTGCGATGGTCATTGCCCTTGCTGTGAGCAGACCTGTGGGAAAACGTTAGGCTGTCGTAATCACAAGTGCCTTAGTAGATGTCATCGAGGTGAGTCACAGGGATAAAGCTATATGATCACCACTTTATAAATATGGAGACATGATGCTTGCTTTTGATTTACCTGGGACACCGACTTTAAGAATAAATTCTAAGATCTTCTGCAGCCTAAGTTTATAATTTTTGCAAGAGATAACACTAACACCTTCACCGCCTTGCTTTGTCTATGTTATTGATAACAGAGTTAAGTTTTAAATAAGCTGGTTCTATGTCCAGGCCCATGCTATCCATGTCGAGAAACCAAAGATATTACTTGCTTCTGTAAAGCCACCAAAATTACAGTACCTTGTGGGAAAGAAAAGGTCACCAAACCTCCGCGATGTAATCTTCCTTGCAAGTAAGTTCTTGCATGGACAGTTTTCCTGTTCTGTCTGATTAAAATTTTATTTCTGTTTTATGTCCTTACATTCTGTGTAAGCCTTGCATTACTGCTGGTTTTAAGGAATATTGACTTTTTCCAGAAAACCTCCAGATTGCCATCATCCAGAGCGTCAGAAGCACCGCTGCCATTTTGGGGAGTGTCCACCATGTTCCCAGGTGTGCAGGAACAAGCTGCCTGCATGTCAGCATACCTGCCCGGCACTTTGTCATGATGTTGTGAAAGTCAAAGTGGAGGATAAGGTGACCAGCTTGGCTGTTTACTGGTTATTTTAGGACAGGCTTAGTTTTGGTTAAATCTATAATTGCTGAGTTTTTAAAATATAAATTTTGCTTTGAAATAAACTGTTCAGAAAAATTTTTCATGAAATTCCACTGGCATTCCCTCTTTGTCCTGTACAATGACAGCCACAATGAAATGACAAAAATCATTACTTTTACTCCTGCTTGCAAAAGGTAGGGAAATAAACAAAGTTACAGTTTGCTATCAACCAGTTTTCATTTAGTATTTTGTGAGAAGTTAATCTAAAAAGTGTGAAAGAGTCATCATCATGACTGAATTTTATCAAACATGCAGAATGTACACAGAAGACTAGAACACCTTTTTTTTCTTTTGTTTTGTTTCTAGACAAAAAAGGAGGGTCCATGGGAAGGCCGCCGAACGTCCTACATTGAGACTGTGAGGAAGCCCTGTCCCCCTTGTCAGGTGCCAACACCCATAGAGTGCATGGGCAAACATGAGGTAAAGTTGTTGTTAAGGTTGGGATGTACCAGAGATGGTGATGTCTAGGTGCAAAATATCCTTTAATATTTGAGAGAAAAATAACTTTTTGGTGGCATAAATCTGTACACGTACTTAAACATTTTCATGGTAAAAGTTTTTGTGCTGCACTATCCCACATTCTCACAAAGACTAAACTGATTCTTAAATTAACAGTCATACAAGTTTTTCTATTTTTGTGGTGGTCCTTTAACATTCAATACAATATGATCTTTTCTTAAGTCCTCCCTCAACTGCCAGGTGCATTATATTTATGTCTGCTTATTTTTTTTCTGATGCAGATCACAAATTTCCCTTGCTCAGGAGTGCAACAGTACTCATGTGGAAAAAAATGCGAACGACAGCTAGCATGCAGCAACCACACCTGTCAGCTTGAGTGTCATGTTGTGACTGGAGCTCCAGATAGCCGTCAGGTGTAGTATAATGCCCCTGTGGGACCCCGGGGTATGCTTGCCTAGCAAGCATTGTAAGAATAGGGTCCCTGCCATCCAGCCAGGCATGTCGTAAGAGGCGACTAAGGTGGACACCTCACCTAGAGGTAAATTAGGTTGTGGTAGGGCTAACAACCCCACCATGTAAAAAAAAGTATGTTACAGAAACTAAAACCAGAGAACTCGTCACAGATGGCGGAGGTAATGAAGCACACCAGGTGACTGGACTAATGACGGACGACAGCCAAACCCGAAAGGGAGCTGGCGCCCCGACAGTGGATTTACTGAAGCCGAGGCAGAAGTTGAGGGTGGGGTGCTGGAACGTCCAGACCTTGTACCAGACTGGCAGGATGCTCCAACTAGTCAAGGAGTTTGACAACTACAACCTGGACATCCTGGTCAGATGGACCGGCACGGGAAAGAGGAGACTAGCGTCAGGACATACCATCTTGTTCTCAGGAAGATCAGACGCTCAGCACTCTGAAGGAGTAGCTCTACTCCTCAACAAGAAAACGGAAAAGGCACTGCTGGAATGGAAGCCTTATGGACCCAGGCTTTTGAGAGCAAGATTCCATTCAAAGTACACCAAGCTGACAGTGCTAGCTTGCTATGCACCAACAAATGACTCTGAGGCAGAAGACAAGGATGCTTTTTACGATCAGCTCCAAGCAGCCTCAGAAAGCGTTCCAGCCCATGACATGTTGCTCATCATCGGCGATCTCAATGCCAAGGTGGGAAGTGACAACACCTGCAGGGAGCATGTCATGGGCAAACATGGAATCGGAACCATCAATGACAACGGAGAGAGACTGGCAGACTTTTGTGAAGAAAACAACCTACTGATTGGTGGCACACTCTTCCCACACAAAGACATCCACAAGGCAACATGGACATCACCAGATGGGAGCACAAAGAACCAGATAGACCATGTCATCATCAACCGAAAATGGAGGAGCTCACTTCAAGATGTTAGAGCCTACAGAGGAGCAGACGTTGCCAGTGACCACACTCTTGTGATAGCCACAGTTTCCTGAAGCTACGTCGATCACGAGGAAAACAGGCACGTCAGCAAAGAGTGGACTCTGGCAAACTGAAAAATCCAGTCATCGAAAGGGCCTTTGCTATGGAAGTAAAGAACAGGTTCCAAGCACTAGGAGACCAACAAGAGATGACCTTAGACGACTTCAATCGAGTCTTACAGGAATCAGGAGAGAAAATACTGGGCTTCCAACGGAAAAAGAAAGAACAGTGGATCAGAGAAGAGACATGGAAGAAGATAGAAGAGAGAAAGTCAGCCAAACAAAGAATCAACAGCACCAGATCTGAACGCCTGAAAGAACAACTCAGACAAAGATATGCAAAACTAAACAAAGAGGTAAAGAGGATGGCAAGAACCGACAAAAGAGACCACATAGAGAAACTGGCAGATGAAGCAGAAAATGCAGCAGGTAAAAAATGACCTGAAGACACTGTACAAGATAAACAAACAGCTAAACAACGGGTTTAAGAACAGTGATGTACCAGTGAAAGACGTGAACGGTAATGTCATCGAGGGAGAGGCAGAAAAACTACAGCGCTGGAAGGAACATTTTGAGTCGGTTCTGAACAGACCAGATCCCCCTCAGCTTGCAGACATCCAGCCAGCAGCTATAGACCTTGACATCTGCACAGACCCACCAAGCCTGGAAGAAGTGACAGCAGCAGTCAAGACAATGAAGAGCGGCAAAGCACCAGGGGCAGATGGAATAACAGCAGAGATGTTGAAAGCAGATATAAATGTGACAGCTCCCAAGCTGACTGAAATCTTCAAGCAAGTTTGGGAATCAGGGCAGCTCCCTGTTGCTTGGAAGACAGGGCTCATCTTCAAGTTACCCAAGAAAGGAGATCTTGGAGACTGCAATAATTGGAGGGGCATAACACTTCTTTCCCTCACCAGCAAGGTCTTCAGCAAGATTGTTTTGTCAAGACTGACGGCAACTCTTGAGAAAGACCTCCGACCACAGCAAGCAGGATTTCGTCCTGGGCGATCCTGCTCCGAACACATCTTCATTCTGCGACAGATTCTGGAGCAGAGCAACGAATGGAACACACCGCTGTACATCAATTTCATCGACCTGGAGAAGGCTTTTGACAGCATCCACCGCGAGTCCTTATGGAAGATCCTGAGGCATTACGGAGTCCCTGCAAAACTTGTTCAGGTCATTGCAATGCTGTACAGCGATTTCAAATCCCAGGTTGTCTGTGACACGGAGCTCACAGACCCCTTCAACGTCAGTACCGGGGTGAAGCAGGGCTGCATTCTGTCGCCGTTCCTCTTCATCCTGGCCATGGACTGGATCATGAAGACTTCCACCGACAGTGAGAGGAGAGGGATCAGATGGACCATGACTATGACAGCAACAACAACGCTGGAAGACTTGGACTTTGCTGATGACATTGCCCTGCTGTCACACCGCCACCAAGACATGCATGAAAAAACAAAGGCCTTCTCAGAAACAGCTGGAAACCTTGGCTTGAAGGTCAGCACAAAGAAAACGAAAAGTATGAGAGTGAACGCCAGAGTCCAAGACGGCATCAAACTAAATGGAGAAGAGATTGAGGAAGTTGACAGTTTCACCTATCTTGGGTCCAAAATGTCAAACACCGGGGATGCGGAGGTGGAGATTCGAGCCCGACTTTCGAAAGCCAGCCACGCCTTCGCCTCACTCAGGAGCACATGGAAGGCAAAAAAACATCAGCCAGAAGATCAAACTGAGAATCTTCAAGTCAAATGTTATCAGCACCCTCCTTTACGGATCAGAATCATGGAAGATGACCAAAACCATCAGTAACAAGCTTGACGTCTTCAAAACAGATGCCTCAGGCGCATACTTAACATCTTTTGGCCAAATATACCATCAGCAACGAAGAACTCCACCGAAGAACTGAAACCGAGTCCATCACCACGCAGGTTCAACGAAGGCGTTGGCGATGGATTGGACATGTGCTCCGCCAGCAGACAGCAGACCTTTCCAGAGTCGCCCTACGATGGACTCCAGACGGCCGAAGAAAACGAGGCCGCCCAAAGGAAACTTGGAGAAGAACAGTGGAAAGGGAGATGAAAGGAAAGGGCTGGACATGGGGTCACCTAGAGCGGGTTTCAGCCGATCGACATCGGTGGCGGACTCTGGTTGAGGCCTTATGTGCAACCTGATGCACGAAGAGGAATAGATAGATAGATAGTAGTATAATGACAGTTTATGCAATTTGTAGCATGCATCCTAAAGTGGGAAGCAAAACTGAAATAAAAGCATTATCCCAGTTCATCAAAAACACAAAAGTTCCAGCATGATGTGCATGACCATCCAATTATAAACAAAAGACTGAAATGAAATTAAAGAACACTGGAGTACAAAAAGATATCCCGAAATAGCTATTTTTATACCGTCTTTCTTTTGACAGGCAGGTGAGAATTGTGAGCCCTGTGAGTCACAGTGCCAAAAGCCAAGGCCAGAAGGGTGTACACATGCATGTCTGCAATCATGCCACCCTGGCAATTGCCCACCTTGTACTACAATGGTACGCATGCGTTGTCACTGCCAAGCTGTGGTCAAGCACATATCATGCCATGAGTGGCTGGAGGCTGGACCAGAACGTCAGAATTCTCTGAAGTCTTGTGGTGGACCCTGTCCAAAACTGGTAAGCAAGATAAAAAGATTAGAGGATCGAGGAAGACCAGTCGTAGAGCTATGCACATTTCCATGCATCGATACATGTATGCATGTACCTCTTAAGGGTATTATTGCATGGTAAAAGCAAGTGAATATAAGTAAAAAAAGAAAATATTTCTAAAATAACATTACAATGAATGTGAAAGAGATGGATGTTTAGCCCACAATACAAGAACTTGTATTCGTCCCTTATGTGTCAAATGGTTGTCTTTAAAGAATGAGATGTTAGTCTTACCAGTACTTTTTGAGTTTGAAAAAATAGGATATGTTCCAGTATGGGCAATTCTTTTAAGTCACCAGTGCCATCTGCAGTGCAGTGGAGATAAGCTTATATTTGTTTGTGTATTGAAGATGACCTGTGGTCACCAGTGCCCTAATATCTGTCATCATGGACCATGTGTGGATCAGAAAAAGTGTGAAAAGAAGGTTATTATCCGCTGTGCTTGTAAGCGTAAAAAGAAGGATTTGCGATGCAGTGAACGACAGGATGATGAACAATTGCAATGTGATGAGATCTGCGAAAAGATTCAAACAGAAAAGAAAGAAGTATGTATATTTCACTTTCAGTTACCAAGTAGATTTTCTCTGCATTTATTTGGTCCTGTTTTATTTTTTTATTTTTTGTCATGTTTCATTTTTTTTAAGTATAAGGATTATATGCTGTTAATTGCTGCAGTTGTGGGTTTGGGGTTAATGTTGATGTCTGTGCTTTTTGTTACTTTTAGAAGGTCATTTAATGTCATGCTTATGTATTTTTCAGTGTAAAAGTCTTGTGTTCTGATCTTTATCAGGAAGCTACTATTTCATCAGATTAATAACATTTGAAAGATTGAATGGCCTGCAGAACGTTTGGCTAGGGGAATGTTCTTTTATAATGCATGACCTTGTTCAATGGATTTATGTTCTTTGTGCACTTAATTTAAGGCTAAGGAAGTTGTTATGCACTTAATTTCAGGCTCAGGAAGAAGAGAGAAGGAAAAAAGAGGAAGAAGAAGCTCGCAAACAAGCTGCAGAATTGGAAGAATTTGAGCGGCACATCAAAGGCAGACGCAAAAAACCACGTAGACAGAAAGAGGAAGTGGCTGAAGCTAGTTTTGGGGAAAAACACCAGAGGAAAATCCTCTTTTTTGTTTTTGTTGTTGCTTTAGTTGGTTTTGCTGTCTACATTTTTTCAATGTAGCTTTCGCTTTTATCTCAGGGTTACTTTAGCGTCCATGTGGATATTTATTTAAATGGAATTTATTTTTATTGCTGTTTATTCTGAAAGTGATGTTAAGTGAAAAAAAGGAGGATCACTATCTCTCTAATTGTATTGCTATCTAAGGAGCACCTGACAATCTTACCACTTGGGAAACAGTTAGCCATAGAGCATCAGCATCTAAACAACATGTACCTTCAAGGTGCAGCTTACTTTTTTTCTAGATGACCTTGCTGTTGTATGGTTACCTGATCTCTTAGAGGGTTAGAGAAGGTGAGACAGTAAAAAGAAAACACTGATAAGGATTGTGTAATTGATGTAGAAATCACTTTTAGTATCTGCTCATATGCAAAATCTTTCATTCCTGGTAGTATTCTAGTGGTTCTTCAAAGCACTCCCACAACCAGTGTTTCATCAGTTTGTTAAATTCCAGATGGGGTCTTACTATGGTTGAGATCAGCATTCTCAGCATACCCTAGTTGAGATGTAAAAGATGATCTCTTAATGATTGCAAGGAGGCTGTTGGCCTTATTCGCTTAAATCTTAGTATGTTGGGAGAACTTGAGGTTTTTGTTTATGTGACCTTCCACAGTCTCTTTCAAGGGTGGTTGCTTTAACTCAATTCATTCTGTGCTGTGCTTCCTTCTTTATAATTGTGTTTCATATTGCTTTTGCCTGTTTGAAATGTTTTGCACTTGTCTGAATGAAAACTTATCTGCTACAGAGCCTTTGCCAAGTCCCTTGATAACTGTTGCTTTCCCTTGTCTTTATTTACATGTTGTGGACCTTTGTATTGTACACAGTATATGCACACTGGGTGCTCTTCGCTAATTAATAAAAATCACAAATAAGATAGGTTTGTGAACACTCCATTGACGGAAGCCTCCTGGAATCTCTGTTATCGTTCTTAAATCATTCCAACGCCTGCATTTTTGTAGAGGTGCAATCAATGAAACCACTGACAATAATTATCTCACCTTTTTCTGGTCTTGTCTTTCCCAAAGGCAACATTTTACAGACCGCGCAAGTGCCTACAGTATAGGTGTCGAGGTATGCAAAGTTAGGTGAGTGTGAGAGAAATCTTTTGTTGCTCACTGTGCCGTATGTTTTAGCAAAATAGAGATAAATCTCATTAAAGACTATAGCTGAATTAATGTTACCTCATTCCATTTCTGATAATACCTTCTTGGATTTACAGACTGCTGGTGAGAGTGAGTGCTCTTTACTGGTTGGTCTCTGAAGAAATACAGTCTGAGAATGGCGAGATAATACTTAATACCAGGGATAGGGAAACCTAGTTTTCTTCCAGGACCCATTGGGACATTTATAACATTATTCACAGGCCTTGAATTTTCATCATCAGAAATATTAGCCTGCTGTATTTGGTAAAGCCATAGTTTTGCCGTGGTGTGTTAACACTTTAGTGATGGGTACACCTCCAGCCTGCCTGTCCTCAGAGTCACCACAATATAGGCTGTAATCAGATGACGAGTAGCATACATCTGTCCCATCATATATTGGTATGTGTCCTATCCCATAATGGATGTTCCTATATTGTCCCTCAAAATTTACATTTTAATGATGATTTGCTTAATATAAATTTATGTTGCTATGATAAGAGCTCCTAGATATACCGAATTTCGATTCTTGCCTGAGGCTGCCTTGGCCACACCAGACCAACTGATTTTGCAGACCTTATATATATATAGCCTGCAGGACAGACACTTCCCGTTCCGGCTTCACACATTAAAAGTGTATAAAATCTGTAGCATTAGAGAACGCCTTATTGTTAGCATCAAATAAGATGGCCTCCCTTAGGAGGTTATGAACTCAAGACTAAAAGCAAGTGATCTTCATAGGCCATAGGCTGGATTTTATTTTGTGCTCCTAATGACTGGGTAAATCAGAGTGCAAGATACTGTTTCCCAGAATTTGAATGAATAAACCTCTTCTCCCTTCTCATAATCATGCACAGATAACACTAAACACCACAGACATCAGGACTGGGCATTGACAAGTTTTTCTGTCCAAAAAATGTGACAGATATTTAGATATTAAATGCAATATCTAGAACATTTTAGAATAGGACCTCTTGCTGGTGCACGCTTAACATCTGAGCTGTTCTCATGATTCGTCTTTAAGCCCAGATTTCTCACTTGTTTTCATTGATTTGTAAGCCTGTCAAGCAGAGACACTAATCCTTGAAAGGATCATCAACACGGTCAGCTCTTTTAAATATATTAGCACCCTAACTAGATGTAACATGAGCACAAGTGTTACCCTTTGATGATATTGTGCAATGATGAACAGCTTGGCATTTCCTTAGGAGACTTTCAATAGTCAAGCTAATTGGTTAGCATTTGGCACACACACTTCAATTTCTCTCTTTAATGTTTGTGTTAATCTGATTGGTATAAACAATATGCATCTATATAAACAGGAACACAAGAGGATGAGACCACAAACACCGGACTGGATTTTTGAATCTTTTAATGGTCTTAAGCCAAAGAAACCTGGTATATCTCAATAGTATTAACCTTCCTATTCTGTGAGGATTGAAATATTTTGGTTTCATCATAAAAATCATTACCTTATAGTTAAGTCCTTTGCTTGTAAGAAAATGTTGCATTTCTGTTCCAAATAAATTAGTGTATTACACTTTATACATAGATTTGTGCTCGATTGATATGCTTGTATTATGGCTTATGGATGGTTGGCAAGAATGTTGCTTGTCCCAGGGTGTAAAATTAAAGAGTACAGTAAAACCCTGCAGTAAAGTGTGTAATATTTTGACCTAGGCTTGCTTTGTCACCTGAAAAGGGTACTTGCTAGATGCGCATTTCCCTAATACTTTGCACAAATTTGCTGAAGACATGCTCTTTGTTCATGTGGGTAAGATCAATGAAAGTCAAACAAGAATTCTTTAACAGATAACAAAAGCACATTGTATTGTATTGTATTTATTAAGAAAGTGTGAACGGACATTTCAGCTTTTTAAAAGATAGGTATAAAAGAAGGTAACGTACATGTATCAGTAGGTAGACTATGCTGATAAGTTTAGTCCTGTTGATGAAACATTAAATAGCTGTATACATTCATTCTGTAACACATCCATATGGTTTTGGTCTTCCCCACCCCGTCGGCCTCGTATGCAAGAAGCATTGACTGGACCATCGTCACGATAGCGTGTGAAAATTCTGCTGCAGGGAGGGGGGAATTGGTGTTTTACACCAAACCAGCAACTAAGGCTATATCACACCCATTGCTGTAAACAGATGCCACATGGAGAGAAACAGAGTGCTCCAGATGAGCTGAACCCAAGACAGCCAACCCTCACTGTACTGGGGACAGGTGCTAACCGTTGCACCATGGACCACCCTCTGCTGCAGAGACCCCATTGCAGACCTGTAACGTATTATGATAATAGTCCAATCGAGGCATTTTGCATACAAGGCCAGATCATTTTCCTGTCAAGCTATCTGATACATCTCAAGATCTTTAATTATTCTCCATAAGACAGGAAAAATCTATAGTAATCGGTACTTTTCTGTTCTGATCTTGTCTCCAATTTTAGTCACATTTAGTTAATTCACTCTTTTTATGTTCCTTGGCTGAAATATTCATCTCAAACTACATGCATGGCCTCATCTTCCATTTTGTGTATGTCCATGCATACATGCCCATTTACTAACATTTAAATGACCATTTTAGGGTTTAACAAACTGTAAGTAAAAAGAGAAGTATAAAGTATTTTAAACATTTATGCAGACAAAAACACAATTCAAGCAAACAATAAAAAAATTTGGGAATTTGAAAAATATTTAAACCTGTCTCACCAGTTTTCTTTCAGGGATTTTAACTGTAAGCCAGATATAACAGAGGAACTTTTTTTTTTGAACCAGAAACAAGACTGCTTTACGCATTTACAAGTGGCTTTAATGGAACAAAATATAAAGGGCAGTAACTTAAGGACCAAGCCTAAACCACAAGCACTTTAAAGAAGACTACAGGTGATTGCTTACCAACGGAAGAATCACCTTATTTTTAAGTTGACTAGCCTATGGACTGAATGATAAAAACAATGCCCAAACACTTTTGCTATCACTAGAATGCAATTTAAATAAGTTGATAATTTAATATAACAGCTGAAAAAACGCGCACATTTAAAAGAAAAAAAATATGCAAACTTGTAGCGGTTATATAAAAAAAATTTCCATGTTTGAAAGATGTTTATATTCACGCTTCCCTGCTGTTTCTGTTTTTGTTTGTTCTTTGCTACTCCTCGAGGAGCATAGGGCTGCTTGTTTGTAGATATGACTAAATTGTGTTGTTGCTAGTCTATTTCTGAGAGTCCTAAACAGATTGCTTTTTCTCTCTGCCTTCCTCAGCATTAAAATGAATGTTGGTGCCTGTAACAATTTAATACAAGTTCTTTCTGAACAACATATATTTATCATCACAATCTTCAGAGATAACTGCAATGGATTTTCAATAACTTGTGCCATCAAGACTGCTAAAAAGTTGAAATAGATAAAAGAACTTACGAAAGTAGACAAATGCACAAATGACACCCGACTGATGAATGCAAAATGATAAATACAAAGGATGCAGAAAAGTTTATTATTTTATGCAACACTAAAAAAAAAACAACTTCAAAGAACAGATATATATATTGCCTGTACTAACATTAAGTTTAAGAAAATATGGCATCAATAATGCTCCCTTGAGTATGCCGGTTATCTTGGAATAATGTGATATCTGAAACACCAGGGGAACGTTAAATGCATTTATCTGATAACTCTATGTCCACACATTCATTGCTGCAGCAGCCTCTTTCACAGCAATCAGAGTTTGAGAAACTATAAAAAGGATGCAAAGCAAATTGGTTATGGACAGATTTAAGCATCTGATAATTTATAAATGCAGTTTAAGAATACAATAAGCAAAGGCATTACTTTCAGATTACAGATATTCATTATGACTATTGCTATCTTCCCTCAAATGCAGAATGACAAGGCACATGCAACAAATCAAAAATAAAATTATGGTAGTATAACTTTACATGATGCAGGCCAACCCAGAGTGTATAAAAAAACTGGATTTTAGCAAATCTTTGGTGTTAACTTGCACAAATTCCATTTTTTTTAAAGAAAAAGGTGCACAATCTTAGTTGACAGAAAAACATTTCTTTGCACAGCTGAATGCATCAAACTTTTGAAATCCAAGGTGTAATTTCCAGCCGTTGAGAAAATATAAAAAAAACTGAGAACCTAAAGAAGCTGAAAGTTTGAAAAAGATTATCTCAAGCAGCTTTAAACGAAGGTAACATTTCTTTCATACATTTTATGCAATTTATCTGTAAAAAAAATATTGGTACATCCCATATTTAATCCAAAAACTTGTAATCAAGACACAAAAACAAATGTTCCAATATTTCAAAAAATAGCACAAATTACAATGGTTTATTTCTTATCTCTTCTGCTAAAATTTGTTCTCAGTAAATTGTGTCTGCACATGTAGTATAAGACAGATGCATACCATTCCATAGACTGGAGACAACCTCCTTTTGCATTTGTATCTCTGTTTTCATGTGTTTACAGGGTCTGTTCACCTGTTATATTTATGGGCACTCCTCCAAATAGGAAAAAAGTACAATGCTATGCTGCACCTTAATTCTTTTTGCTTTAATGAAAATTTCATGGCACTGTTGCCTTTCTTTTAAAGCTAGTTGCATTTCAAACTAAAGCAATCATAATCTTCTTTCTGAACCTTTCTTTGGATTTTACACACAAAACTACTCGCTAAAATGCCATAATATGTCAAAGGCATACTTTAAAAAGTGGCAGGCATCTTTCTTTGAAATCTATGTCAACAAAATCAATCTAGGAAAATGTCCCATTCTTTGATATACAATAAACAAAAACAGTTTCATAAAAAACAACTAGCGAGAGTCAACGACTAAGTGTACATATACAATTGTACAGTGGGAACAAGCGCACAGCCCCATAGGACTCCGTGATGCAGAAGGTGAATTTTCGGATCAACAAGAACTTGTAATTTACCAGTCTGCAAAAAGTATCAGTCTCAAAACAGTTGAGGGCCTCTGTGACAAAACTACTTGGATCCTTTTTCAGCAGCAATAACTGGAGGGAAAAAAAAGGAAAACAATTAAGTTTTATCAAAATACTTATCTACATGATGACCAGAAAGATGTTGCACGTTATTATTTTCAAAATGTTGGAGAAAAGGTTAATAGGAAACAAGGAACACAAAGAACCTTTTTTTTTTCAAATGAATTATTGTGCACTTTGCATTTTTTACAGGCCCTAAAGTAGTAAGTACAGTTGAACTTCTAGAAGTCGAAGCTTCAAGGGACCAATGAAAATAAATCGAGTGACGAAAGTTCATCGCAAGAAGAACATTTTTTCACTGTGGACATTTAAATTTAACCAAATGTTCACTTCTTGTCATTCTTTTATAGACACTCCGGCACCCTGCGGAGACAGAGTTACACTTATTGCATGTTTCCTATATAGAAAGGAGAACATGGGAGCCCAGGGTCGATGGAGTGGGGAGTACATGATTTTACACTTTTTGACGTATATTTCAAAATAGTTTCAACATGCTGAGCAGTTTAAAATTATTAGAGTTGTGGAAGTTTTTGGCTAGGCCAATTCAAGCAACAGAAGTTGAATATGCATTGCTTTACTAAGAAACCAAGCAACTGACATTTAAAATTAAAATTAGGGAGAATTTTGATTTATGGAAGGTCGACTTACAGTTCAACGGTATATAAAAATAAACATTCCGACATTCTTTCCTCCGATAATCTTCCATCAGTCGCCAGACTTGAAGAGCTTATTACAGACAATAAGATACAAAAATCACTACTACTGCTGATGCCTTCTGCTGTATAGAGCAGTGGTTCTCAAAGTATTTCGGACCACGGACCACGGACCACTTTACTTAATAAAAAATATGGCGGACCACCAAGGCCAAAAAATCCCTCTGTACTATGAATTTCAAATTTAAATTGCCGCATTTGTTTCATTACAATTCAAAACTAAATGTACTTCTGTGACAGTAGTATAGTAATAAGTTGACATAAAACTACGTATACCTCGTTCTTTGTAATTAAAATGTTAATATTAGGAATGCATCACTTTGCTGACATGACGGCTGTCAGCCGCGGACCACCTGACTTATGCCCGCGGACCACACTTTGAGAACCACTGGTATAGAGTACTGCTCCACTCTAGAGTTAGTGTAAATCTCACAAAAAGTAAAAAAAAAGATAGTGTCTACCGTCAGGTGTGGGCAAGGGGTTCTTGAAGTCAGTCTCCGTGTGCTTAAGGCTGTTGCGGTTGAAGCCCTGAATGCCTTTCTTTAGCTCTTGCTCAGTTTTCTCCTGCTGAATGACTGCAAACCATTCCAGCTTTCATTTATTTTGCTCGACATTTCTCAATTTCCAAGTGAATATTTCTTTTTATGGCTCTCCTAAGGGCAGGATCATTGCTACCATTTATTTTTGAGTATTGGTCTTTGAAAGGAAAAACAAAGCCAGGGGAAATGTAGGTACTCATCTATTTTCAGATTCAAAATACTGTGCCAGGATGGACTGGGCAGTCTTCTTTTCAGCCTTCTCAATACAGATTTAATGGGACCAACAGCAGACCTTATCACCTTGGGCAAGTTGGCAAGTTGGGCTTAAAAATCTTATGATTTTGGAATGACTGGCATGTTAATGTGCTTTCAATACAAAGTACTTGTTTTTGTAGATAACAGAAATGCATTTTTGATTAAGTTTCTCCAGTTAAGAAAGAAGATAGCCGAGAATTAGAGCACTGATGTCTGAACCTGAAGGTACATTAATTCCATATCCCTATGGAACAAACTTCTCCCACTCAACCCAGCTCTTGAGAATGGGTATCTGACTCCACATGGGTTGGAAAGGTAAGGCAGCCAGGGAGAGAAAATGAGCATCACCCTCACAATAAAGCTGGCCCCAAGAAAATTAGCTAACACCTTTCCCATCCAATAAGCAAAAGGTTAGGGGATGACCTTTATCCTTTACCTTCTCCAGTTGACCCTTGAGTCATTTAGATTTAGCCTTGGGACTTAAATGAGGAAAAACAGATTTCTATGTCACTAAACTGATACGTACATAAGAAAGGAATACATTATTTGTGACTATGTCATCTCTAGCGTAACGAACTAAAAAAAAATCTTTGGTCTGTCAAAAATACTATTTCCCTGCTTGAAAATAATTTCTGACTTTGCCTGCAGTAAATTTTGGTAAAAATAACTTTCATAAAATGTGTAATATGTCAAAATGTGTAATATGCCTATAATCCTAAGGTAGTACGATATTTACAGTATCCTACTCAAGTGTTATATTTAAGAACTAAAGAAATATTTGTGTTCTGCAATATGAAAAGGCACAGATGTGGACAATTTTTAAAAAAATCAGCTTTAGAAACTTCAAATAACCCCATCCTCTCACCCAGCACACACGTAAACACAAACTGTCATAGAGTTAATGTGCTTACCATCGCCAGAAGGAAGTGGGTTCTTTTCAGTAACCTGTGTTGGATTTAGGTTCGCTTTGTTGAACTCTCCAATACTCTTACGCAGTTCAACTTCTGTTTTTTCCTTGCCAATGTCTGGAATGCCAACATACATAATACTTTAACAATACCATTTACATGGACAAAATGCAATGCCTGCTGTCCTGACTGAAAGACAACATGAACTTGTGAGATTTCTAACATCAAGCCCAGAAACACAGAAAGTCTCAGAAACAAATTTAATCAGAAAATAAAAGACAAATTCACAATATGTTGGCAAGAAGGGTGAGATATTGTGTAATACTATTACTGATATGATGAAGGAAGGTTTACAAAGAGGAAGGAAGTAGGGCCTAAGGAAAGAAATGATAGTTAAGAAATCCAGTGAGCAGCTTCAACAGCATACTTTTTAATTCTTGTCCACAACAAAATGTTTCAGCATATAAATAAAGATAAGTCAAAAACTCTAAAGCTAAAAAAATACTTCAACAGCATAAATTGTTTTATCCACAGATTATCTATGCTGATTACAAACAACTTCACACCGGCTTAATTTATTATTCTCTTACATTACTTCCTGTACATAATCATTAAATGACTTGGATCTCTGTGTGGTGTTGATGTAATATTCAGGAGAAAAAGATCAAATTAGTCATCAAAAAGAAAAAGAGAAGGTGGGGCCTGGTCACTGATCATGCTGGTGTTGCATGGAACAGTAATCAGAACTTTATCAGAAAACATGGCACACTGCAATGCATCTTACTTCCAGGCAATTGAAAAGTAGGTCTGTGGAAATCTGCTTTTTGTGTGCGTGCGAAAAGTATTAAAATACACTTGCAATAAGCGAATGTCATACAAATGATTACTTCACAATACATGAAATCTGTTATGGGAAAGGTAAAAGGAAGAAAATATAGTCAGTACATATCACTGATAAATCTGTTGAATGCATTTACATTCAGACAAAAACTAGACATTTTGAAACAAAAACTAAAACCAGGAAAATTAAGTTGATAAATATTGTGACAACAATTTAAGGAAATAAGTAAATTTTTTGGTACACCTATAGTGATTTTTTTTTAAACACAGCAGTACAAAATACACCACTCCCCAATGTTTCCAGTATTTTTACATGGACTTTTAAAATTCTGAGACAGGAAAAGAACTCAGAGATAAATTTCTTGACCAGTAACAGGTTTCACCAAAATCTGATATATCAAGCCATAAAGGATTGTCTGTATATTTTTTTCAGCAAACTAATGTTTTTTTTAATCTGCAGCTGTATGCTTCATTGTTTTCCCATCATGTGTAAAGTTATGGTAACGGTTTATGTAGAGAAACACAATTACATGCAAACATGAATAAAAAGTGGTTAAATAAATGGCAAAGAGTTAAGAAAAGATATCCCTGAGGGTGGGCATCACTGCAACTTCAGCTGTTAAAGTATACCTCATTAAAATGCATGCCTCGCTAATTTTGTTTTTTAAAAATCCAGTGAGTACAACAGAAAACACACAAGCAGTTAACAAATTAGTAGAAAATAGTGCTATTATTACTTCAATATTAAATGTCTCTTTTGTCCTTTCGATTACTGGAAATTTGAGACCTTTCCTATATGCACTAAGGGTACATTGTCACACATGAGATCAATTCAACGTAGCTAGAATGCAATTATATAACTATTCACAACTAGGCACTAGGTACTAGGCATGCTGCTGAAAGGCCAAATCTAGATTTTTTTGTTTTGCTTTGATAATTACTAGCATACTCCCACAAACTACCAGAATCCAACACACATACTTGAACACACATCCACACATATCTGTTACTTGAAATCATTTTTTTGCCATTCACACAAACTGTCATTTAGTCACTTTCTTCCTTTCAACGTTTTCAGCAATACACAATGAAAAAGTTTACAAATTGTGATCACTACCTACTGTGCCAAGAAAAATGGAAGTCATTTTTAAAAGGCAACATTGGTAACAGAAAATCCAACCAAAAAACCAGCAAAGGCATGGCGGGTTACATTTATCTGTGTCATTTGCATTTCACTCAATGTTACACAGATAAACACTGTACAGTACCCTCCTCTGTAGGCAGGACAAATTTCTCCTCTGTCTCTGTGTGTTTCAGAGATTCTTTACTGAAGGAACCAATTCTCTCTCTCAGTTCAACTTCAGTTTTTTCGTGCTCAATTTCTGAAAGTGTTAAAAGCAATTCACCAGTCAAGTCAAAAAATAAGCTTTTCAAAAGTTCAGAAGCAACTGGTACCATAGCTTTTGGTGTGGCCGCTAACATCTTCTGGGAGAAACTTTAAGATGATGGAGTGAGGGAGGTTTATAAATTATGAACCACTACGCTCCCTGGAATTTACTTTTAATATAATTCAGTAGTCAATACTGGTATGTCTGATGTATGCATCAGAAATCATCCACACACATACCCAAAACAAACCATACACACATATATGCACGTGCACATCCACATTCATGTGCTCTTACACAAACAATAATGCATGCAGGCATGCACACATACATGCAATAAGTACCATCAGCATGCACCATTAGCACTGACATAAAACAGACTATCTACAATGTATAGTTAGCTCATCCTATGATAGGATTATGTGTAGGTTGTTATATTATTATCATAAGGATAATGTAGGAAATGCATGGTGACAGATGGCTGACACAAGGCACGACAAGGATGTTTAATGTGAGAACACTTGCTAACAAAGTGTCTGTCCCTATGTATTTTTAAGCTGGGATTTTATTTCATCTTTTAAAACAAGTAAAATTCTCAGAAAATTAATTCTACTTTATTCTGAAATTTAAAAAAAAAGCCACTATCATATGTGGTCCTCAAAATGCAATACTTTTTAAATTCCACTCCTCTGGGTAGCCATAGTTGGGTGAAGCCACACAACAAATGCCAGAATATTCTGGTCATAGTAACCAATTACTGAAAACCAGCATCTAATTCCCTATTGCTAGTCTGCACCTTGTGTTTGTAAATAAAGGTAAAATGGAAGTATTTTCACAAATTAAAATGCATTTTAAAATAGAATTTTTTAAAAAAAATATAGAATGTTCTTTACATCATTACTGTCAAGATATTATGAGATTCACTCTTAAGGCTCGTGTTTCACATTATCAGATGGTTTTAAAGATGCCCAATCTATATCCTTTTATAATACTAAGAGTGCTGACTTAAGCCTTAAAAGACTGCAATATTTTAAAAAGTACAACATGATAATCATAAGAGTATAAATCTCTGGTATGCAGAAAGTAATAGGATGGGTTCAATAATTGCAGCAACATGAATTTTTTGCAACATTTTGTGAGAAAGACCAACATAAAGCAAGAACTTTAAAGTAATGATTGAGCTGGACAGAAACTGAAAAAGAAACGTGCAGGGGGAAAGTGGGTAACTAGA
Organism: Pomacea canaliculata; assembly: GCF_003073045.1. Classification (NCBI taxonomy): domain Eukaryota; kingdom Metazoa; phylum Mollusca; class Gastropoda; order Architaenioglossa; family Ampullariidae; genus Pomacea; species Pomacea canaliculata. The sequence goes on from NC_037592.1 coordinate 24,230,582, forward strand.
CGATACACTTCTTGTTACATACAACAGAAGCAGAAAAACAGTTGGAAATCTTTAAAAGAAATAAGGAGATACTCTTGGGCAAAGTATTGAGATTATTAGCATTCTGGAGTATATGGTACTATTGCTAATTTAACCCGTGCAGCACAATAAGCCATGATTGTGGCTTTGGTGGGGAATCATGTAGGAAGTCAATTTTCATTACTTTTATTGCAAAGTTCAAGCTTTTTCCTTTCCAAAAGTGCATAGGTTTCCTGGCCTAATGTTTATGAGCAGCAATAATAAAAACAAACATCATCCACTGTCATCTTCAAAGTCTTATGAGCCGTTGTCTTTGTACATACTTATATGTAGTGCTATAAGGGTTAATACACCGTGAGAGTTGGAGGTAGGTGAAGCTGACTTCTGTAAAGTTAGCAGTGTCTGGGGCAAGGAATCAAACAAGCAAAACAGAAAATTCCAGGAACCCTCTTTATTGGGCAGAATCAATTTTTCCACCATTTCTGTATGTTTTAATGAATCCATGCTGAAGGATCCAATACGTTCCCTTAATTCCACCTCAGTCTTCTCTTGCACTATTTCTGTGGACAGAAACAGCTTATGCATGCATTCTTGATACCTCTCTACATGACTGAGAAAAACAATGGAATGACACCAAAACGTGGCTCAAATATTTCATATATCAGCCATAACTAAGACAACAGTATTAAATATAAGGAAGAAGGAAAAACAACTGGAAAATGATCCTCACAAAGTAATAATAATCACAACAAAAAGTTATAAAGACTGCACATGCACCTACAAAAATTTCTGCAAAAAAGCAACAGTATTTGTGCACAAGAAAATAATTCCTGAACCTTTGGCAGCAACAGAGAATGACATCAGATAAAATATGCTGTTCACATTAAAAAACCTATTTAACAGTAACTAATCAATCTTTTTTACTTCTGAATATTTCCTTGTGTGCTACATGGATGAAACTTCACATCCTGAACGAAACCAACCAATTATCTATTAATAACTTCAAACTAAGTGAAAAAGCAACACTGTTGATTGTGCTTCTGTGATTTAATAGCAAGATTTGAAGACAATGCGGTGAACAGATAATGCCCCTGCAAAGTGTGGTTGCTAATTCTAACCTGTACATGAAAGGAAGACTGGGGGCACAGAATACCACCTGATACGATTAGGAAGGTCTAGCAGCAAGTTAAATTGCTGATATCGCTTTACTCTAGTGGCATACTGTGCTCCTAGTCCTAGAGGACTCTATATACATGTGCTTCCTTGGTAAGAAGCCTGTGCTTGCATGGTAAAATCTTATTTCACACATGTGCTGCATATTTCAAAATCTTCATAAATTTTATTTAAGAGTTACCACCACTTGTCAACCTAAATCACTAACAGGATTCTCCATATCGGCAATAATGTATTCTGCTGGTCTTGATGCTAGCAACCAATGTAACCTTTCAATCACTGGGAAGTGAGGTGATGGTGTTATCAATGGGGGCAGTTTTTGTGAGGAAGTTACCAATTTCCACTCTCTGGACATTGTTTCTTCCCCAAAACAAATTTTTTTTGAAGGGGTCAGATATTTGTTCAACAGCTGGGTCAATCAACTACAGCACACCAGCCTGCTACATATATATTGCTCTAACCACTCAGCTATCACTTCCTCCTGTGTGACATTAGTTTTGTTTCCTACCTGTTCTGTTCACATGAATTAAAATCTCCTCACTGAAAATACTGACAAAACATGAAAATATGGGGACTGCACATGACACAAGTTTTTGTTTATGAATCAATGGATGATGCTATAAACCTGGAAAATGGCAAAATTAAAATTAACTCTAAATGTGAGTACATGCAGAGATGACATTTACATGCACGCATGCAGATATGCATATTATTCATGTTTAAACTCCAGTATCCCTAGCTACAGGTATGACTTAACTCTTATTAAACGATATTTCACTAGGAGTACATAACACTCAATAAATGCATATATTCATATATATATAAATGGATATTCTCTTGATAGAATACTTAGGAATTAGGCTAGAAATGACAACTCTGTTTTCCCCCCTCACTGCATCCTGATAAGGGGCCCAGTGACAACTGCACAGGAGTAAAACCTAGTCTTTATTTTCGAACATGTTAACACAGGCATGTTATCTCTTCCACATACTGATACACAAAAATACAAAATAACAAACATCTTTTAGTCAAAAGTCAGATTCATTCTTATAAATCATCCTTTCTTGTTATTTGTTATCAATGAACATCCTGGACAGAAGTAATATTCCTATCAGTGATGCGACGATGTGATATTATGTCAAATGAACTATCAATGAATCTAAATTCATTCTCTACAGTTCACATTGCTAAGTACCCAAAGAGAGTAAGGATCATGGAGAAACAAAGTAGTAGTTCAAAATAATATTGATGCATTTTTACCAATTTCTTTTAAGACCAACAAAAGCTCTAAAAACTTTAAAAACGCATGAAAATATGCTAAGGATACAAAACTGGCATATTAAGATAACAAACATATTAAAGCAACTTTTATATAGACACTTTCATACTCTGAGCATGATTCTTGTCAAGTGCTACATACCATCCTGGTTAGGCAAAACAGTCTTCTCCTGCGGCTCAATATGCTTCAGTTTGGTTGAATCAAAAGATGAAATACGTTCTCTCAGTTCTGCCTCTGTCTTCTCCTGAGCAATAGCTGGACAAAAAATGTTTCAAAGTAAACAATATGCATCTGTATGTGTGCATATGTATGTGTGTGCAAGACACAAAATGGAAAGTAATCAAAATGGCTTCATGGCATGAAGACAGCAAAACCATATTTTAAAAAATGCACAAATGTTGCATGTCTGACCTCTATGAGGATAATTCCTGTCATGACCTACCAAGATAAGCATGCCATATGGATTGCATTGTCACTGATTGTATCTTCTTGAGACTGTTTACATGATGACTGTTTCAATGAATGCCTCGAAAACAGAAATAGTTCTAGTTTGGTCAGATTTTAAACCCTATATGACCCTATCTTGTTAAACATATGGAACCTTTTGACACCAAATAAGTTCAATGCCATGTGAAAAAATACCCACAAAGGACAAGAAACAAAGCTATCAATATAAAAATCACCTTTCAGCAAAACACACATCAAGAATGGCTTTATATAAAACACAAACATAATTCCTTACTCAACGAAGCAAACTTTTTCAAGATATTACAAAAAGAATAATCTTTTCTGTTCATAGTCAAACACTGAAAATGTGATTGTACCAACACAATAGTACAGTCTTCCTTTCCTGCTTGGTATTGTGCCATCACTGATACCACTACTTGAAGAAAGGTTCTTAAGCCATTGTCAGAATGGTTAATGCTAAAAACATTTTTCAATACCAGTCACAACTTGAATGGGATACTTTTGAAAAGGTCTTTCTTCTGTGAACCCTATACAAAGGAGCTAGTGGCACTCCTGCATGGTTTCTGCTGTAATAAAAACAAGCTGTCAAAACAGGGTGTCAGTCAACATGGCTTGTGGACTATATTTTTAGTGCTTTTCACCTAAGCAGGTTCAACTGCTCCACTGACAGAGGACACAGCTAGGCAATCTGCTGATATGGCTTTTTTGTGGAAGGGGAGGGGGGAGGGGAGAAGGGGGGATGGCATCAACATCATCTGTAATGCTGACTATTTGTATCCCACTTCCACATTTAACTACCTTGTAATTCCATGCCCCTTTCTTATATTTCTGTACCGAGTCACTGATACATCTTGTGATGTCATACTACTTGAGACCAGTAAAAAGTAGGTTAATGCACACTGCTTTTGAATCTTAGTGATATGCCATTTCCTGCTTTTTATCTGCAACTAGAGAAGCAGCTGCTCAATCACTGCAAGGTGACCATAAAGTGATAGGAACAGATTGCAATAACACTTGATGGTGGCAAGAAACAATATTCATTATTATTTCACATTGGCTGCACGGCCTGTAAAGCACAACCAGGTTTTTAACCCCGCATCTTTCTGTGATGCTAAAAGATAACAAAGAAAACTAAAAAAACATTTCCTGGTTAACAAAACGATTTAGACTTAACTCATTAAGTAAATCATCACATCTGCTCAATTGCTATGTCTGGAAACTTGCAGACTTTATAGCACAAAGGCAAATAAAAGATTTACAATTCTCGTACTTTTGATCTCTTATGAGTTTTCCTTGTCAAGAGAAACATTTATTCAATCTCTCTCCCCTTTTACTTTTCTCTCTCTCTCTAACACTACAGTATTCACAGTTATTCCCAACGAACCTGATGTACTGCAGAAAGTGACCTTTCTCGACCTGGCCCTGGGACTTTTTACAAACACCCATCTCTCATGTTTATAACAATCACATCTTACAGACCACAAAGCCACATTCAGCTAGAACAGTGTCCTATTATTTGGGTCTAGAGCTCCATTTGTTTGATGCACAAGCAACAATGCATAAGCTCACTTTATACATGCATGCATGCAGGTGTGCATACCTGGGTTCAAATCACAGACCAAGGCAGTTTTTACAACATATTTTTTCTGTCCATAGAAACTTGAATCCATAAAAAATAACATTAAAAAAGCAAGCATGCTAGTTCTCTAAAATATGACATTTGGCCCAGTTCACCACAAGCTGGGCAAATATCACATGCTAGCAATATTTTCAGAAAAAGCCGGATCTGGCTTGCTTATGACCTTTTACAAAACTTCTGGAACTGCACTTTTTGTCTTGTTATGGGTGGAGTGAGCACAATCAAGCCATACAAATGCTTTTACTTAGCAAACAAGGTTGTTGTATACCTTTTCTCTTTTCTCACATTATCACTATGCTACAATATGCTGAAGGTGAAGTTATTTATGGTTAGTAAGCCATATTTTGCCTGTCACCAAACATACTGACAAACTTATCTGGATATATAGTGTTTAATTTATAAACATTTCTTCTGAACAAAAATGCACTAATGTTACTATACTTATGCAATGATTTAATAAAATGCATTAATTTAAATTTACAATGTATTAAGCAGAATTTTGGTGGAGGAAATAAAACTAACATAGAAATAATGAATATATGCAGATATCAGCAAAGCTGGTACCCAAGCTGAGAATAAAGACAAAGAGAGAGGAATTCCACATATGTATTGACTTATTGTATTCATTTTCCAGCTGCATTCCCAAACATTACAGCATTGTCCATTGCCTTCTGACAAACTTGTTTCCTTGTGGGTTTTTTTTTTCACTCAAAAACTTCCTTCTCTTGACTACCGGGTCCTTAAAACTAGCAAAATAACTGCTTCCAAAAAAATAAGTTGTAAGGGTAGGCAGAGTAGGGTATGTCATGGTGACAGGCAAACTGTCATTTAGCTGCTCTTCAGTAACATGCTGCTATCGTTCTGAAATTTAATAAAGAGGGACTCATTAACTCATTATTCTGAACTCAGCTGCTGCTGTACTATTTCAAAATAACAGAGAAAGATATACTTTTACTGACCAAAAAAATATGTCAAACAGAAAAAAAGTTAAATCATTATCTCTTTATTTTTGGATTTAGATGCTGCACAATGAATTTCCCTATATTTAAAGTAACTAAAGCCCAAGGAACGAGCCTGGGCTAAATACACCATCTAATTTTAACCTATGAACTTTACACATGTAATGGCAGTTGTTAGGCTGCCAACAAGTGTCCCAACAAGAGACACACCCGACCAACATTTCCCCTATCCTACTCAACAACTCAGGAATCTTCTAGTACAGTGAAGTTCAAGTTGGCATCCCTATACGCGTCAACATCTGTCACTATCTTGACTACACAGTTTGACTTTTCTACATGTTTTAATCTTTGCAATACTGGTAAAGTTTTTAAAAAAAATGGTGAAAGGACATTTCTAAAAATATCAATACCAGTTTTTAAATCACACATCTGCATAAATATACATTTGACCATGCATACATGCAGCTGTACACATAAGCACCACTCAAATAGTCCATAACATAACTCTACCTTGCCAGTAGAGGGAAAAAATCAAACTCTGCAGGACAAAACAATTTTGTTACACCTACTCTGCTGGTCAGGTAGAACACCTTTCTCCTCTGATTGTGCGCGCTTCAAGCTTGTGCGTTTGAAATTCTTAATGTTTCCAATATGCTCTTGATGCTGTTTCTCTTCTGCAATCACTATAGTACCAAGGGCACAAAAGCCAAATGGAAGCAATCAAAACTAAAAAAAGATGCACAAGCAGCTCGCATATACACATCAGAAATATCTAGTAAAACGATCAAAATAAACAAAATAAAAATGCTCATAGCATGATTTTCTGTATATTTATTATTTACAAGGTCTATATGTAGGGAGTTAGGAAGACAACAAAGAATATTTCCTTCAGATCAATGAATATAAACTTTTTTCTTAATCGTGTTTACCATTAGAGCAAATACAGAAAATCAAGCCTTAAAAATGTACTGTGCAGCTTTCACGCAATCAACTTCCCCAGACATTTTTTTTAAGAAAAGAGGGAAAAAATGTCAAATATTATAACCTTTTTAAGACCAAATTGTTAGTCCTTAAAAAAAAATTGCAATAGGTGATCAACGTGGGCTTTCAGGTAAACTCTGTATGGTTTCATTATATATATATTTACCATGCTCTGAGACTCACATTTGCTATCTGCATAATTGTTGTTCTTGAGAAAATGGTAAGTAGCTCTTTGTATTCTTCCCCTACAATCACTACTTAGTAATTACTCATGATTACCAAAACAAAACAAAAAAGATTGGCATAGATGAACTTAAACTAAATGGCTGCACAGTACATCTCAAACAAAGCACAGAATTGATATATATACCTATGCACTATATAATATACACACAACAGCAAAACATCTAACTCATTCATGCCATATTCCAAGAAAAAAATATGTATAACAATATTTAATGTATAAACATACAATATACACACACAAGATAAAGAAAAACCCCAATTTCACTTGCTTTCCTATCTCAAAACTATCCAAATTTTCTTGCTTTCTCTGCTTGCATATCTCATAGCATATGTCTGAACATCCACACACACAATATCTTCCTTTCCTCACTGAATAAGTTTTTTCTAAATCTGTGAAAACACGTACATTTCTTAAAATTACGACAATATGTATTATTATACAGAAAGGCAGCAGTAAAAGCATGCACCATGCACCATGCAAAGCAACATATGAACAGTGCAATTACTGCTTACAGCTCCACATTAGTAATAAGATGAAATGAATGCTGCAGATAGCACACATTCTCTATGAATTTAACAAACTTTTATTTATTTTTTTGGTCATTCTGTTATTGTTTCCCAAAGGGGAAAAAAGCACAAACCATCATTCAGACTTAAAAAAAGCACCCACAAAGCCAATTTATTCAATGTTAAATACCATAGACTCTGAATACACTATTGGTTTATAAAAAAAGAAACTTGTTTGACAGCATAATACAACTACAGTTATTAGGCCAACTCATCTTGATACTATCTGTTCATATAGTAGAATACCGTTAATATTGTTTAACATACAAACAAAAAAACCACACTGATGTCAAGCATTCTGCTCAAAGTTCACATGCACATGCCAAAAGATTGAACATGTAACTTGTACACAGCACATCTTCTTTCACAGATAAATGGCAGAGAAAAATTACAGATCAAAATGTGAACTGTGGTACTGTTCACAAGTTTCGCAGAGCAGGAATCCATTATCTCCATGAACACTGCCAAACAATTACTTGCTTTATCATAATGCAATAATAAACATGTTTATTACATCATCTTTCCTGGCAAAACTCCAGCCTGAACTGCTATTTTCCTTAAACCTTTTAATTTTCCACACATATTGTCCTCTCTTCAGAATCATATAAAATGGAACTCAACTGATTTCTTTTTAATGGAGCTGATAGAAATTTAAAAAGGTTGCACAACAGACAAGATTTATCTTATTAATAGTCATTCAGAGGAAAACTTTAACATTTAGGTCAAGTTCAGATTTCCTATAATCTTTTTCCCCTAATAGCAATACCCAAAGGCTTGGAGAACAGTAACAGGTAATCAGAATGACTTTCTTCCTCATCCCACAAACACTACACTAAGGTCAAATGTCCCTCTGATTGCTGAACCTTTTGACATTCAGGAATCTGCCAGGTTGGAAAAGGAAAACAATAAGGTGGCCTAAATGAATTAGTCAGCTGTCAGCCTTGAGTTTTAGAAAACACTGTCATTTAATTGTTGATCAATTTCCATAAAATAAAGACATGCTAGAATTTCTCTATTTCCCTAGAAACATTGTAGATTACAGTTATCTGTTAGCACACATTTGAGACGATCTGGATATGAACATAAACTTTAAGGGTCTTTTTCTACATTCTATTTTCTCTCTGAAATTTCTATGTCCTAAATATACATATATTAATATATTTCAATAATTTGTTTCAAAAGTGTTTTATAGCTGTAATAATAAACTTTTACTGTTAATGTGTTAGTCTGCAATAGTTAAAATAAACCCCTTTCTTCAGATGTTAATAATGAAAGGATTAACTGCACATAAATATTTTCCCTATCTGCATGTCAATGGTGCTCTGCAGTTTGAATATGGACAAAACAAGCACCCTACTGCCCTTCTTGAAATGTAATTGATGCCAGATGACCCCTGCCAAGTTATTGCTAGTGACTCGTCACAAAGAAAATGGTGAAAGAAGCAATGAATTATAATGAGGCAGCTGACTAAGCCATTTGATACATGCCATGAGGCAGAGTCAACACCTTCCTGTTTTCAATTCTTAGTCTGTTAGGAAATCAAAAAAATATAATTTGCTTAATACTGCTAAAACTTACCAAACATGCATCAAGTGGAAATATTTTCATGACAAATGTTTACCTTTTACAATCATCTGACTTCAGATTTAGTTCTTAGTTTTCGAAAAATCAGAAAATTGTACCGATTCATGATTCAAGCAATGTTATTTACATTAGAATGGTATATCCATTAATTTAAAAAAATGTTTTTAGGTTAATAATGACCATAATTTTTTCCCAAGTTCACATTTAAAATACTAATTATAATTAAAAAATACTAATGCAGCTGTCCCAAACCTGTGGTTTAACAAAGCAGAAGACCATACATGCAGTCAACTGCAGCTGAACAACTGAAAGACTGGGAGTATCAAGCAAATAGCTACATACTGTAGCATTGGTGTGATGCAATGAGCTGGGATCAAAAAGGGAAACTCCTTAGAGTAATTTCTGATGAGATTTTTCCTGCGCAAGATCCAAGTCATGGTGGGTAGGAAATGAAAACATACAAATCAGCCAATGTATATGCAACCTGTGCTATTCTGTTCACCTGACTGAACATGTAGGAAGAAAGTATTTGAAATGAAACCAAAGAACATAAGAGTGCAAATGAGATAAAAATGAATAAGTGGAGACCGAGGGGTGTCCAAAAGTGTTACACCATGTGTAGTCTATTAAATGCCTACTTTGTCACTCTGCAATCACATGAATACCAAGCTGTTTCTCCAAAGCTTTCTGAAGCTGTCCCACTAATCATGGGCTGATCTTTAAATCTGATTCACCTGAATCTAAGCATAATCTTAAGTCTGATTTACAATACTTCAGCCATCATTTAGCCCTAAACTGTAATCTTCTCTCTCTCTCACACACATGTACATGTCCCTGCCGGGAAGCATGTACAGACACATGCCTGCGAGCATACAAACGCTCATTTACATATGTAAGTGAACACAGCTCCACAAATAGGAAAAAATATTTTTTATGTAAGTTGCGGCCCTATGCTCCTTGATAGTAACAAGGACTAAACTAAACTGAATGACTTCCTAACTTCAATGCAGGGTCACTCCTAAAATTGCATTTATAACTTTAATTCTTTAATTCAAGTGATACGTGTTTTCTTACAAAAAATGTGTATGTGAATGTTTATTATAAATAAGCACAGGCTTAGTTTCATGTTACTACAATTTTAACATGCATAATGTGGGTTTCTATACGTCTGACATGTAGCTTGTGTAACTTTTGTGCTAAGTTTGTTGTCACTAAGTAACCATGTTTATATCTTTGGAACTGAAGTTACCGGTTTTTTGTTTTTTTTAACCCCTTAGCGAAACCTTCCTGTGCTCATACTTCCTAAGTATGAAACACCAAACTTACTTCTTACCAACAGATAAATGATGTCCACAAGAGGGTACAAAATATAGTGATTTATAAAAACTGTCATATGCAAGTCAGCAAAACTGCACAAATTTTATAATCAACTGATATTAAGTACTGTATGCATTTGAAAAGGAAAGAATTCATGTTTGAATACCTGGAATAAAGCATAAAAATAGAAAGGCAAAAAGCATGCGAACAGAAATAAATGTATGCTATTTATGTAGGAAAAAGTTGGGTAAAGTACCAAAGCATCTGAATGAAAAGTCATAAAAGTTATGAATGTCAAGAAGGCAAGAGAAAAACATTTATGATATCAATTAATGATAATGCAGAGATAACAAAAAGCTTTCAATTCAGGTGGAGAGAGAACCTGCATCAATGTATCATATAAAGTGATACAAATTTATAAATAAGAGAACATGCAAGTCTGGTTCAAACCTTCTGCAGAAGGCAGTGAGTTCTCCACAACAGGTTCCACATGCTTCATCTTGCAAGGATCAACCTTGTTGATCTCAGAGAGGAGTTGCTTGGAAGGCTTATTCTCTGCAGCCATTGTTCTAAATCAAGCAGTTCTATCTCACAAAGCACTCCTGCAACAAAATTGTACAACATTAAGTCATGTAACTACTTTATCCCTCATCAAGGCCAAAAGCTAACACAATGCTGCAACAACAACAGCAACAGCAATGCTGTACAAGTAGATCATTATAAGGGTTAACTTCTTTTAAACCTAAAAGACCAATCTGCGATTTTTTTTTTCTTAAGGTTTAGCATACTACAAAATATTAATCCAGTCTTAAACATCTATGTCTCCATCTGTGTATTACATTATGTTATGCATAATTAACATATCTTTGTTTCCCACTGGGTGTAGCCTTGTCAACATAAACAAATCATTAACTGGACATGCCTGCCAATGCTTGAAGTATCTCTTATAATGGGAAAAGGTGACTTTGCACAAATTTGAAGAATTAGTATTTTGCAATGGGCTAAACAAATTTGTTCCAAAAACATTTGTACAGAGGAACATTAGGGATAAAGGAATCTGTAGTCAGGGCTTCTGCTTAAGCAAAAAATTGCGTACAGTACGCATTAAAAGTTCGAAGGATCCCTTCAATTTTCGTCAATGGGGTCCCCTTCAAATTTGGGCAAAGAACAGGGACCCCTTAAAAATCTGAAGGGGTCCCTGGGACCCCAAAGAATTTAGCCTTAGCAGAAGCCCTGGTAGTTATGATTTATGCATTATACATATGTTTATACTGTCAAAACAGTTATATGCATTAGCCTTTGAGAAATTATTCTTACCTGTGCAAGCTAAACTGTAAAAGTAAACTAGTAATAAATACATTTTGTTACAGTTTTGCACTGTAGATCCTATAGACCAGACCTGTTATGGCTATTTTGTTAAACAACAATAATACATATCTATAATGAACTAAGAAATAACATACACATGTAAAGATGACCTGCCACAAAATTATTCACAAGCTTATAAATTACAGTTCTGCCTTGCCATCCACAGCATCTACTTGCACTAACAATTCTGGACAGTAAATGTATGACATATGGCTTAGGTATTTACAGGAATGTAGTCTGACCCCCTAGCAGTGTGCCACTCCTACAGCTAGAATGCTATTTAATCCAAAGGCAAAACATACTATTATGCAGCTGGCTTCACTAAAAATATCAAACTAATGGCTATTCACAACTGCTAACTTTGATCAAGCACACTGTTATAACAGTCAACAAATATTCTTTATGATTGTGTGAGTGATATCATGCTTAATCTTTCTTTGAAACTTTTTCAGCAGTGGCCAGAAGATCTACAGCCCTGCTGATTTCCACTGGCCACTCAAATGAGTCTAATTACTAGCATGAGGGGAAAAAAAAATGTGAAATTTTCCTCATAACTCTGCTTAACAGCAATGCTTATTCAAATCCACCTCTTCTTTGCAAATTCAGTGACACAGGTTATGGTACATTTAAAGCAGTATGTGTGTGATGTGCAACACACAAATGCTGATAGCAGGAATTCAGGTAAAAGTTGACTATATGTCAACTGGGAACAGATAAAATAAATAACAGGTTTAAGATATATTTGGTACTGAGTACAATTTTATTTAGGGTAATGGAGAACTGAAGGATTACTATAAACTAGCTGTTCTTTGCATAATTTGAATAACAAATTTTAGAGTTAATCAAACGTAACTGGCTCCCACCCCTTTTCCTCTCCAGCTAAGCGCACCAAATGCATTATATATATTCATAATGCGTTTTTAAAAAATTTCAATAAAAATTGTACCATGACAGCCAAAAAAGTTTCATAAAGTTTGGAAACTATGTGTACGGCCTGCGTTGGAACTATACTAGGGGGAAAGTGTCCAGTGTTTGAGTTTGCCATGGCAATGAGGATGTGCAGCGGCACAGTATAGTCTGTTGTTTAAAAACAAGTGACTTCTGTGAGCCCAACTGTATCATCTACAAATATAAAACGCAGTTGGAAAATGTTGTATCTTATTGCGCTTTGCATACATTTCGTGCCGTGGGAGAAGAGGGAAAGTGTGTATGCGCTGTACGTATTCGTTGGCACTCTTTCAAACTCATGCCCATAGCAAATCACATGGCATGTACTGCGGAAACCAACTATACACCGGCATCAACTTTCTTTTTCCTAATTTTGGCTCCACTACAGCGTGGAGAGACTGGCCAGCGCAGTCTATTCGTCATAATCGCGTGTCATTCTACCGTCCTTTTCAAGTGTCGCACCCCGCACTGGTGTCACCCCATCGCACTCCTCTCGTCACCGTTTCTTTCGTAAATGGACTTCACGCTGGGACCTGACGGATGTATTTACTGCACTACATGTACACGAGCAATCTGCAGGCATTTCCAAACCGTCAAGTCTGAATTCTGCTTAATCTCATATTAGCAGAGTCAACGAGAGGTCCCGGGGCAGACGACCTCTCCGGGCCCCTTGTAATTGTAATCGTAAATTATTTTCCGGTCTATAATAATACGCTTACAATTCGATTGTCAATATCTACATTTAATTCAATAACGTAATATAGCCTGCAAACATTTGGACATGCACACTAGGATATACATCACTACTTCAACATAGTTATTTACAGGTGAGTGGTTAGTAAAATGAGGAAAAATGACGTAAAACAGCGGTTCTCAACCTGGGGGGTCGCGACGTGCCTACAAGGGGGTCGCGAAGGTGGTCATTTTTTAAAAAAGTTTCTTATACCGGTATTAGTGAAATTAGTTTACATTGTGTAACCGGTGTGAGGGCGATCAAACTCCAAATGTCTTCTCCCTATTCAACTACACTGTCTCGGCATGCATGACTTCTCACTTCCAAACTCAAACACAATCCCCCTCTCAACAATTAAGCCTCCAATCTCCCTCCTCTCGCCTTTTGCCCTCTCTCTCCCCCAATCTCTCATCGCTGACTCCCCTCTCCCTCTCCAGTCACACCTCTCTTTTTTTTTAAACATCTAAAAGGCACGCATTCAGGAAACGTCCATCATTCACACCCTTTCATTCGCACGTGCTCACTGCTCAGTCCTAGTACTCTATAGGTCCCTGACAGAAGGCGATGACCAGACAAGGGAAAGACACCACCATATTACAAACAACTGACAAGATGAATGCTTTCGTCCGAAACATTTCGTTGTGGACGCAAAAGATACGCCAAGAAAATATTTTTGATATGTTTCCGTGCTTGTGTAAGTGCAAGGCTAACAACTTGATCAGGTGAAGAATGTAATTATTGCCCACTCTAAACGGACTGCAAGAAAGGTTTCAGCATTACTTCGCTGAAATTGATGTGACTAAATACGATTGTATTCGTAATCCATTTCTGGCTGATCCTAGCACAAGCGGGTTGTCCACGGAAGAAGAAGAGCAGCTCATCGACCTTTCGAGTGACCAATCCTGAAAATGGTCTTCCAAACAACACCAGTGCACATTCTGGATTAGCATCAACGGTGCTTTCTGAGAAAGCAATGAAAGTTCTTCTAACATTTTCAACTTCATATATGTGTGAGCAAGATTTTCAGCATTGGCACTGAAGTCGAAATCGTGACGCAGAGGCTGAGTGCAATAGCAGTGGTACGAACATCGCACACAGGTTCGCTTCTCTATGCAACAGCAAGCAGGCTCAACCTTCTCATTAATCAAAGAGGTGTCCAATAAAATAATATTTATTACCCCACAGAATTTGCTTTAGTAACATTTCATTAACAGTTATACTTCTTGCAGATACGAACTTTGTTCTTCCGTTGTTGATTTGTATTGATTTCTTCGACGCGGCGTTCGACGTTAGCTAGGGCTCCTCCCCCCCCGCTCTTCCACCGACCTAGCTGCTAAGGGTCGCGGACGTACCGGTGTTTCGTCAGGGGGTCGTCACATGTAAAAGTTGAGAACCGCTGACGTAAAAGATCAAACTTGTATAAAACCCCGCTCTATAGAAAAAAAAAAAAATCCCAGAGTAAGGAAGGCCTGCTTTGCGTGTTCTTTCCTCAGACTTTTCTTTAAAAGAAAAAAAAAAAAGAGGGAAAAAATCCATTGACCAATTAAAGGACAGACCCCCTTCACAACCGAGGGCCCGGGTACAGCATCCCCACCCCCTGTCCCCCACTCACATCATGCCTGGCGAATCGTACTAATAGCAGTACAAAACACCATATGTCTAAACCAGCCTTTTCGGTAACTCTTTTTTCATCATAAGCATACATTAAATAATTATTGTACCAGCAAGCATGATTTTAAACAATTTCCTGTCGGCTTTAAGTTTTTTGTTCGGATCGAGTTTTTAAGGATCATCTTCGGAAGGAAAAAAGCCTCATCAAAAGTTTCACTATTTTCGCCAAATTTATACTTTTTGGCACCAATTTTTATGAAGATTTGTTTTTAAACATATAACCGTTCTATGTGTATCTTCGTATAGTCAGAGCACTGCTACAGTAAAACGGTTTATGTCACGATAGAGCACTCACAACATGTATAATAATGAACATAATTATTTGATTCGGAATACTGAACAATTGGTAAACTAACAGAATTAAGTGGACTAAACGCAGAACGCGTAGTGCAACTAAAAAATAAATAATAAAGATGATACAACCTTTTGTGCCCACCCCCTCCATCCAATAAAGCATCAAATTATACCATTTACCTTTTTTTTCAACCGGGGGAAAAAATAAATCGGACACTTCCGATCTTGTAATGATATACTTACACTATTGACAGACAAATGCACTGATGTTCGTCCACAATACAAATGTTCATCGGCTACAGGTTGAATCTTCGATAACAAAGCTAACGTCTAAATCGGACAAAACTGCCTCGACGGCTTCTGACTACCGGGTAGAGCCAACACAAGCTTTTATCCTTGCGGCCCTGAGACCTGCGAGCTGTCTCGCCTGACACTGCCTGAGTCACAAGTGTAGGTGTTTGGCCACTGACTGTGTTGTTCGCATCTAATTGCAACATGACCTTTTTCTATTAATACATTGCACGTCCACGATCTACTGCGAATTTAAATTCCAAATATACTGTAAAAATATCATGTTAAAATGTACAGATGTGGGTATGTGCTTGCTGAGATGCCAGACCTGCACCTGTGAAATATATTTGTCAACTTCATCCTAAGCAAAGTCCGCCTCAAACCAACAAATTATCCTTTGGATGTTACTTTACGAGACATTTAGTCTACTATTGTAACAATAGTATTATGCTAAATTATGCTAAATAATAAAGTAAAACAATCACAACACAAAAGTATTATAATATAAACCTTCAAAATAGCCACAAGTGTTTTTTCCTCTATATGCTAACTAGACCTGCAGGTTTGTTTATTTTTAAATTTAATGTCTGCTCGTTATACGCTTGTGCATGCTCGTCTGTAAGCATGTGTAGCCCCAGGTGTCCGCGACGGAAAAGCTGCGACGGCTCTTTGTGTTATCGCCGCATTTCACCCGCGCTCACAACACGGCCTTCCGTGACTCATTTCCTACACTGTCATCCACCGCCAACTGCGAGGTACCGCGCGTTTCGCGTTTAGCCCTAAAACGGGGCTCAAGCTCGTTAAGCGGCCCATGACCTGCCCTGCCTTTGCCCATTGATGTTTTGCATTGATTGATTCTGCTGTCTGAAAAACAGGTGTGGTGTGCTGGGTATAAAAAATGCAAAAAGTGTTCAACTTCCACCCGATGAGTTTTTTTCCCGCCCCTGAATAGGTTGTGACGTGAGGTCATGTGAACATCTGACTACTACTAATAATAGAACGATCATGTCCACTGGCGTGTCTGCCTACAAGATGCCTGTGGCATTACTAGTGTGGGATTTGCTGACACGGTCTCTCTTCCTATCAAAAACCTTAGTTCATAAATGGCAGCATTGTCCCCGGGTTACAAAAATTTTTTTTAAAGGTAAACAACAATAAATAATACCAAAACTGCATTTTTGGGGTGACTTGTTGGAATATTTTGAAAAAGGCTATGAAAAAGTAAACACTAAAATAAAAGTAAAGTAGCAGCAAAAAAAAACCACAAAAAAAAATGTCCACAGTCATATCATGACTTTGATGCATGTGCTAATACTGTTTACAACAAAAGGAAATGGCATAAAGGCTAATAAGACCTTTCAACATGGCTTCAAAGAACTATTTTTAATGAGGATACTGGTGATGGACTACTGAAAATCATGGACAGAAAAGGCTGTCAGTAACTTAAAAAAAATGTTTCCCAGTTATAGTACCTGGTTGGGCACTGTGCCCAGTCACACTACAACAGCCAAGGACATGTTACAATCAGTGGCTCTGAAAGCCTACAAACATGTTTACATGTTCCAAATATTTTTCACAAGATCACAAGTAACTAGTGTTTATCAGATTTCCCATTTGCGTCATTGTCGTCCTGGCAGCTCTACTTATTGCTTACTACAAAAACATTGCATAATATTAACATAGCAGACATACAAAGGAGATCAGCCTCTAAACAACACAAGGCAAGCAGGACCTGAATTTGAAATCTAGATAACAGCCTATCTAAATGTAAACTAACTACAGCTTTTGGAGAAGTAAACAGTGAGATATTTTTGTATCACTTTGTGCTACCAGTTCTAAATACTGTCATCTAACAATATAGCACAGTATGATAATGATAAACAAAATTTCAGTGCATCTAAAAACAACAGTCTAGTCAAATTGTGGGTGTCTACTATAGTGGATATGACTCTGTGTCTACTGTGGCTCTATTATTTATAATTTAACTCTGTTAGAATTACTGTTTTACATGTTCAGGAAATATTCTGACCCACATAGTGGAATGGCATGGGGGACAACTTCAATTAGTCCACACCAACAAAACAAACACATACCCATCAACTCCTGGTTCAATATCATTAATACTTACAAGTCCTGGCTTCTAAAATGCTGTATATATGTTCATGACTTCTTTTTTTTTTTATTTTTAAAATGACTTTTCTGTTTAGTTTCACACGTGCTGGCATTTACTTGTAACCCTTCAGAGTAATTTGCTACACATTTCAATTTCCCAGTTTTTGTAATTTCATATATGTAATTTATATCTAGATCTTTATATGCTTATGAATAATGTGATGCGGACAAAATGTGTGCAGAGGCCGAAGGAAAGAGAGTGAGGAACTGTCAGAAAATACTCTTTTGCACAAAAGCCCTGCAAGTGAATTAGTACCACTCCTCCCTATAGCAGTAACAAAATAGTGTATTACTTTTAGTCACACTACTTAAATGACCTTCCTTCATTACCTGTGATTGTATGCATGGGGAAAATAAACCATGGCAAAACACCACTCTAGTCAATGGTATCAAATAGGGTACATAACAATTCAAATGTTGAAAAAAATATCCCCAAAAATCAACCAAAATCAAATCATGTAATTGCTAGTCCATTTAAAAGGCTGGCTTTTTACACAGCTTGACTTTTCCAGCGTCTAGACAAGTTATTCCGCGTCAAAATCGCAGAACACGCTTGGCCTTAGCAGGATAATGTGATAGTTATTACAAATTAGATCTAGTATAGAAATAGTTCTCGGATGAAGATGCTGACACCCATATGTTAATCTCAATACAGAATGTCTAAACAATAAAATATTTGTGCGGCGTACTTTCTGTTTGACTTTTCTACGCTTTGACGGCTTTTTCGTACCCAATATACCGACGCGCAAAAAGTTTGCTTGATCTGTCAAGTGTACGTGTAAACCCAAGCCTTGAATCTTTCACTTCCGCTAGTCGCCACTTTGCCAACAAAATTGTAACTGCGAAGAAAATTCATATTTATTCAATAAGACTACTCTAAAGTGCAATCACATATTTTAGTGCTTCGCCGAATTATACATTACAACTGACTTTGCACAAGCATTTTGACCAATTCTATCAACGTTTGGGCTTCCTACCTTCAGCGTCCCGTCAGGTTGCAAAGAAAGCGTCTGAAAACAAGCGAGCGAGCACGCGCGGTCACCGTGTTAAGGCCACCGAGCGAGTTGAGAATGTGTGGGTGTGTCGCGTGCTCCTTATATGGAAGCTCCGCCACAGGTCGGTAATGTTCGTGTCCGCGAGTACGCTGTTTCGGTCCTATACGTCCTTTTCTGGGCAAAAATGAATAATATTGTTGTCACTGCTTTGACCAAATATATCATGCAGGATAAATTTTATTTACAGGACGGATACACAAAAGACACATATGCCATATATATATACATATATGTAAATTATAATATGAAAAGTACAATAGGATATATGCGTCATCTAATATATGATTATATAGTCTCCTATAACCAGTATATATATTTTTTCTAGTGACTTAAGATTGTTAGAAAGAACATCTGTATCTCTAATCTTCCCATTTCAGCAAGAAGATATGTAAATATAGTAGTAATAAAAATAATCGTATATACCTGTGTGCTCATATCGTGTGTCCGTATATGGCAAATCTATGTACATGTATATAATTCCTCGATCATAATATGTATAACTCTTAATCACGTTTCGCATATTTGTTGCTGACAGCTGCTTATCAATTTTCGATTTTCTTAACATATATATAACGTACCTCATGCTTTTGGTCTATACTGGTAATAATTAGCTGCATTTTGAGGATGATTTCCTTCAGACTGCGCATGGTGAATATATATATATAGTACGTACGTGATATCAGATTATTGAATACACTTCCTATATATCGTTTCTGTGCTTGCTATAGTATGGATACATACAAACATTTTTGAGGGGGGTGGGGGGCTCTAATGGATGGACGAATTTGAATGAATTAATGTGTAGACAAGGATCGATCGAAATTAATTGTACGTATAACTGCATGTACATGCATATCGTACAGGTGAATTCACCTCGATATAGCTTTAACAGAAAATTCGAGCTTAACCAACTGCAACAAATGTTTACCTCCCACAGCTAGGTATTCCTATACGGTATTTATACGTACGCTTCAGTTCTTGTTTGTATTAAAAGTAGATATAGTCATTATCGATCATTCAAACGATGGCATTGCAATTTAGAGACAAAAACCTTGAACTTGGTTAATGTTCATTTTTATTAGGATATGTTGAAAATATAAGTATTAAACCTCGCTACAATATAGGACATCGATAAACAACCTCCGATGTAGTGCATCGTTCAAACAAACAAAAATCATTGTATATAGGTGATTCACTGCATTAAGGACACGAAAGGTGCCCATCCCTTTCTTCCTGCTGCCTTTCATGGTAAGTCCCCCAAAAACTGGGTGGACAGGGGGAATAACCAGCAGGTTGTGACGTGTCGATCATTCGAACCCAGATTTTCTCCCCCTAATTTGACCGGGCAATGCACAGACTGACTCAGAAGTCTGAGGAGCAATGTCTTCTTCATTATGTCTTATTGCTATCTTTGGTACGCTCTTTTCTTATCCCCCTATTTTCTTTCTGCTGTTGAGATCTTGACACGCAGATAAAATTATGGAAATCGAAGATATGGAGAGGGAGGAGGAACAATGAGTGCATGGTTTGAAAAGTATTCACTACATAATGCTCAGTTCGCAGTTCGGTATTTTTGTACAAACGAGAAGCTCTCATTGTGAACACCGATAACATGGTGAACTCATTCATTCTTTTTAACACTAATTCGAACTTTATGTTCACCTGTTACTATAAATTGAGTCTCCTTTTTCGAATCATTCTGGACTAGATCAAAATATTATCATCTGGTTGTGTATGTTTTGTGTTATGTAACAGTAAATAGACAAACTCAAACGCGCGTTCTTTTTATTAAGATGTGAACAAAAATCCGTCGGTGTGATCAGTCATATCACGAACTTAAATTACACGTTTGCATGGTCACATCATGACGGCGTCATCCTGGGATTTGTAAATAGCCAGTGAAACTTTATTAATTAAGAATGACTGTAACGATAGTGCGAATTAATTGTTTATACACTCTCACATGTACACTGATCGGAAGTGTCTGAACCTCAAGTGTCTCAAACTTTCTTGTCGTTCATCTTGGGCAAAAGACGCATGCAGCGCTTTCACTTTCTTGGCAATGGAGTTATATTCTGCTGAAGGCTGGGAACGCGATAGAGCTCGTATATAATCTGTCCCATTCTTCCCGGAACATTCTCCTTTACAAATTTTACAAATCAAGCAAGTTCCTCGCCCAGTTTCATCAGGAAGTTTCGCCGTTTGTGACTTTTGCCGCGTTACCACTCGGGGTTTAGGAAAGTCAAAACAATGAAGGATGTCAAGGCGCTGATATTAAGCACGTTGTAGAATTAAGATTACCATATAGGTCATCTTGTCTTTTATTTCGTGGTGTAGCAATGAGCTAGTTAGTCCATTGTGTCGATGCCACCTTTTGTCTTGCTGTAGTCCAAAATCAACTGAGGTTTTTTCTCTGTACGTGTTGGCAACATCCGGTTGATCACGAGAAGTGCTAAAAGTAACTGCTACCTTGCTTTTCTTTGAGCAATGAAAAGCCAGCATCCCATGATCATGAAAAGCAAAGAGTGTAGTTTTTATTTGCTTCCCTTTTGTTTCTGAAAGAGCATGTGGAATCTGGTTTTATGAATGGTTCCCAGCATAGTAAGCTTCTTAGCAAGAAGTTTCTCTCCCAGCCCAAAGCTAGTGAAGAAGTTGTTACTCGTTACCATTTCCCCCCACTGTTTTCCAACACATAGAATCATAGATCATGTCCAACACAACTTTTTCGCCCTTGTTCTGTTTTCTTGGTTTATCAGGACTTCTTTCCGTGTATACTTGGCAATTCAAAGCTTAAATGGTGTGCTGTCACAGCAGACCCAGATCCTTATACCATATTTCCCTGGCTTGCTTGGAATGTATTGTTTGAAAAGACATCTACCTCTAAAGATGACTAATTTTTCATCAAAAGACGCAGATTCTGAGAGTTCGTAACATTCCTTCAAGTTATCTATCCAAACATCAAATATTTCAGAGATTGGTGACAGCTTTTCATCAGGTCGCATTGATGTCGATCAGCAGCAGCAACAACAACAACAAGTGCTTTCCTCAACTGCACGAATCTAGCTGTGAACTTCACTTTTGGAAAAAAAATAGCTCTCCCATACGTGCAAATTCTTGGTCCACAACTGTTCTATCGGTTCATCTTGAGCTTTATTAGACACCAGCCAAAATCAGTACACCCATAAGGAACTCAAATTCATTGTTAGTCATCTATCTTCTAGTTTTCACCATTAGCTAGTTCGCTCTACGTGTTCGTCCATTTTATGATGTTACAATTCGCTACTGTTATCATCGCACAATAAGGAAGCAATTTTTGTAGGGTCCACCACTACGCGAGGCATTTTCTCGACTGAAGAGGGGAAATGGACACCAAAATATATTATAAAGGGAAACTATGAGTAATTCACGCAAATATGAGAAATACTGTTAGATGAGGCACACACGGGGAAGGTGTGGGAAAATTTTGGATGACGCGATATGTTTATTTCTTCGAATTCATCCGTAAGCATGTGACATTTATACCCGGGTTCCACATGGACCCCACCGGAGGTTATAACGACAGAATTTAAATTTGCGCTATGAGTTTTACGGATATTTGAAAAATTCATTTTGTACACGATGAGTCCACCTCTAAAGTGTAAGAGTCAAGAAATTTCAAAATGCTGAGATAAACGGTTCGCGTTTTATAAATAGTGAAACTTCGGTGCGACCGTTAGAGGGGTAAATAACTACCCGATCAGTAGCGACATTTCTGCGACAAACGAACCTCCAACTAAAGAATAGCTTGACCAGTCTTTTGAGCCGGGGAGCGTTTACAATGAATAAAGCATGACTATAAATTAATAACAACAATAATAATATGGATTTAAGTAGCACATTTTAAACATTTTTAAGTGGATTTCACAGTTGATGACAGCGGTGTGGGTACACTACTGTAGTATGATGTGCATCAAGCTAAATGACTATATATCTGATCAGCGACGTCTCTACATATAATATAAAAATAGAAGTTCACAATAAAATGATGTTCGAATAACGTATGACTCTTTGGTAATCGTTTAATTATTCCTTGTTACTCAGTTGGGCCTATATGTGGTTCCGAAGTCCGTTGTCTCACTCTCTACTGTTCTTTTCCACGTCTGCTTTGGTCTCCCAACTCTCCTGTTCCACTGATGGTTCTAGTCAAATGCCTGACTGGCAATGGTGTCAGCTGGTTTGCGCAGGGTGTGCCATCCAGCCCCATTTGCGCTTTTTGATGTCTTAATTGGCTAGTGGTATTCTGGTTGGTTCCTTTCAACAGGCTGCTGTTGGAGATCTTTTCAGGCCATCTTATTCCAAGAATATGACGTAGGCATCAGTTGGTAAAGGTCTGGAGCTTGTTGTTGATGGTGTTTATCACTCTCCAGGTTTCAGAACCATATATATATACACACAGTAGGACGGCCTTCACATTGGTGTTGAAGATGGGGGTCTTGCTGCGGAAATATAATGCTCGGGAGTTTCAGATGGGGCGTAGGTTGTTGAAAGCATGCCTGGCCTTGTTGATGCGTCTTTTGATGTGATCGTCCGCTCTAACGTCCTTGTTGACAATACTCCCCAGATACGTGAAGCGGTGTGAAATTTCCAAGATGTTCTCTCCTAGAAATTGGATTGGTGCCTGTTTGTTGATTCTCATCACTTCGGTTTTTTTCTGTTGACCTTTAAGCCAGTCTTCTCTGCTTCCTCTGTTAGCTTACTCATGCAGTTTGATTTGTGCATGCTGCTGCCGATGAGATAGGAGATCATATAATGTCATCTGCAAAGTCCTCTAATATATATATAGCTGTTTGAAGGTCTACTGCCTAATACCGGTACTGTTGTTGTCTTGCGCATAATCCAGTCTATGACCATCAGGAAGATTGTTGTTGATATTTGATGTTAATAGCTACTTGTTTCCTCTGTGATCGATTCGTCTTTTAGGCTTGAGACGAAATGGACATAGCTGGAACGAATTAATTGACTTTTGCTGTGGGGGAAATGACCTATGACCGTGACATTCTGTCGTAGCATGGACGTACGTTCATGGTCGTAGGAAAACGATGCCTTCTAGACAAACTCTCGAGGTAAAAGTGTTAGACCACAAAGATAGAAAACCGTGCAAATACATAAAACAGCCGAATAGCTGTCAAGGATAAAAGTATTTTATGATATTCCAGATAAAACACAACGTTCTAAAACGATAAACAATAATAGCTATCCCTCAACTGAAAATTTCCTTTCATGAACAGCGCATGCGTGGCGCAGTTAAGTTGACGTCATTGACAGATCGAGCATTGCAAACATAATAATGCAAAAACAATACTGCTACTTTTAACCTTTTTATAAAATTAACGTCAGTATCTTGTAATTTTAACTCTTGTTAAATTTATGTTTTGTTTGAGTTTTAAATTTTGGGAAAACACACCAAAAAATTTATCTTTTCTTAATAATACATGTTCTAGTGTTGACGTTGTTTGGAAGTAGCATGCGCACTGTATGACGCAGTCTACTTAGGCTCCCTCAGAGAATTCTGGATTTCGTATTTGAGACATAGACATAACATTTTAACAGGAGTCTTTGATCCTGGCTGGATTCTTTTGCGAGTTACAGTATTCATACTCTTCCATTGATTTGCCGTATACAGATTGGGATCTGTTAAACCAAAAAAGTGGCTCACTCCGCCATTTTGCTTTGGAACAAAGGAATTCCAATGGCTCAGATCACACTTGATGCAACTGGTGAGTATAAAAGGCTATATATATAATTAACCTTATGTATAGTATTCCATTGTTTGTATAAGCCTAGGTGTGTTGCGCTCGGGAAGAGCCGTGTACTCTACACGGTCTTTTGATTTCAACTTCATTTTCGTAATCTTGGCATGCTGTACTGCTATAGCAAAAGTTAAAACTTCAGTTTTTTTAAATGTTTGTAGTGAAGTTGGGGCCACTGCTCCACGAGGAGTAACAAGAACTAAACTAAACACAATGGGGAGTTTCTTTGTGTTTAAAAATACTAAACGTAGAGTTATATAGTCGATTGGTGTGCAGGGCTTGCGGAGTTGGCACATCGAGAATATCAGGCTGGGGATTATGAGCATGCTGAACAGCACTGTATGCAGTTGTGGCGGCAAGAGCCTGACAATACCGGAGTACTCTTGCTACTCAGTTCTATCCACTTCCAATGCCGACGACTTGATAGGTAAGAGACATATAAGGAGGCATAAATTTTATGCAGCCATATTAAGGTTTCTTAAAAAGTACAATGTTATTTAAGTTAAACGTTAAATATTAAAGGGATTATATTGGGGCATGGAATTAATGAACTGTCTTTGATTAACCAGCCGGCTAGCATTTTTTTCCCCACTGGGTTCCCTTTTTTATAGTCTAAGTAGTAAGACTCATGGTGACCTTTGCTGGGATTTTTTGGCACATGAACTCAAGCTTGCCATATGAAGAACAGACACTGCATCTTTTAAAAGTAGTGGAGCTGGAACAGAACCACTGAAAATGTGTTTCACTAACAAAGAGATCAAGATGTACTAAAAGAAAAGGATCAGTTTAAATAGGATTTATCATAAATAGAAATGAGACTTCATGGTATTCTTGCAAAATGTCACATTAGAGTGTGACCATATTTCTGGAAAAATACCATAGTTTGGACATGTTTCAATACATGGTGGTGCACTTGAAAAATAATCATGGATATTCTTTGTTCTGGCTTGAAACTTAACAATGATGATATAAGTTTTCCAACTGACCAGTTATTATCAACCTAACCAACTCCAAATCTTTGTCAAGGAAGTAAATTGGTGAAGTGCACAGCGAAAGTAATTATATTGTTCCATGGATATCAGAAGCAAACAAGTTAAAAAGGAAGCAAGAGTAACTGCCAGCTCTGTTTAATTTTTCACTCACTACCAAAATTAAAAATTCAAAAAAATCACCGAAAGACACATCAGATAAGAGTAGTTAACAAAGATTGAAAGAAACTTTAATTTTAATCAAGAACAGTGGCATAAAATCAAAAATATATCTAAAGCACAACAGGACTTGACACCATTGTATGAATTTACCAAACAAGCACACTGCAGAGGACATCTGTCCAAAAGAGCTATTTCTGAAGAAAGATTTTAGCCAGGTTAACTTAAACTTTTTTCTTGTCCCGGCAGCCATTATGGAATTTGTGCTGGCAGTATATATTTTGGAAAGAGAGAATTTGTTTTGGTGGGTTTTTTGGACAGAGTGTGCTACAACATAAATCACAGCTTCCTAAAAGATGCAGGTGATGTTGCCTTGGCATTTTTTATATTCTTTTACGTCTGAAGAACTGAACAAGCTGTTAAGACAAAGAATTAAATATCTTGACAGAACCAAGTAGCAAGATCAGCAAACTTTTGTTTGACAAAGCAGGATGTTTAGAATAATGGATTGTTACCATGTAAAATGTTATGCAGAATACTTATCATGGAAATTTTTTTAAATGGTACTTGCGAATTTTACAGGGATATAGTTCTTAAAAAATTTTGTCTCTTTATGCTAGTCACTAAAGCCTAATAATCTTCTCATAGATTGCCTTAAAGAGAAAAATGTAAATGTTCTCTTTAGAATATAACACGAAGCTGACCACAGCTTCAGTGATGCTGTGGCATTGTAAAAATCGAAGACTTGTGTTATCCACACAAGTAGGATAGTGAAAAACATTTGATATGACAAGATTCATTCTCTGCATTGATAGAACAAATAGAAAGTGTGTAAACATCAGCTAATAGCAAGAATGAGATGGGGGAAAAAATTACTAAGTTTGCATATTTAGCATGCCTAAATCAAACTGTTCATGGAGACTAATAAAGAAAAATGATTTATCAGCATACAAGAATATATATGTATGATTAATCGTCAGTTTCTTGTGGTTAATAAAATGGCTTGTGTTATGTTGTACTTCAACTATATAAAGAAATCAATGAAAATGATGAATGTTTTAATGGCCCCCACATTTTATTTGAAGGGTCCCCTTTCTTGTTGAGGCCACCCCCCACCCCACACACGCACACCTACTTCTTATATACTAAAATCTCTGGAGGTCTACTAACAAGTGATGTTTATATTCTGCAGGTCATCATACTTCAGTCAGCTGGCCATCAAACAAAATCCTATGCTAGCAGAAGCCTATTCAAATTTAGGAAATGTGTATAAGGAAAGAGGACAGTTGCAAGAGGCTCTGGAAAACTACCGCCATGCTGTGCGTCTGAAACCAGACTTCATTGATGGTTACATCAACCTAGCAGCTGCACTCGTTGCTGCAGGAGACATGGAGCAAGCAGTCCAAGCATATGTCACAGCTCTTCAGTACAATCCAGTAAGTGGTAAATGGCAATAGTAAGTTGCTAGTGGAGTTAGCATCACGGACATGATAAAATTAACAGATTAATGAAATGCTGGCAAGATATTTGAAGGATTAACCTCATAAGATTGCAAGAGATTTTATGACATTGATAATGGAAAAACCAATAAATTACCAAAAAATATACAATTATATTGTTAAACATTTGGGGGGGGGCCTCAAACACATAACTGTACTTAAGATCTGATCATGCAGCTATATTGTAACCAAGTCTGTCACCATTTACAGCATCTTTTCAATCCAATTGCTGCTTTTAGGTTAGGGGAGGAGAAAGTGGAGTCATCATTATGTCACAGTATAACTTTATCGTCAAACTACCATAAATAAGTGGGAAAAGAAAATGTAGGTCTCCTGGGTAGAAAGGGCTTAGGTAAATTATTCCAAATGTTTTCGTTGAGTTTTGTTTAAGGTGCAAAGCAGCTCGAGAAAATACATTTAAACCTTCCTGTTAAGGAAGGAGGACTCACTAAAATCCATCAAATTCAGATCATAACTTAAAGGGGAGGAGGTCCATAATAGGGAGATTAACCAGTCCACGTTCATTCCATGAATCAAATTTCAGGCCCTTGTAAATTCAAGTTAGTTTATTCGAAGGTTGAAATAATGCTCTTAAAAACTTTATCATAGTGCTTTTTTGTTTTTGCTTTCATTTAATCATGTTTATTCTGCCATTGTTGTGGTTTAATGATGAGTTACAGGGAAACTTAGTCTCCAGATAAGAGCAGGCAATATCTTTGAAGGTGATTTCAAAATCGCGTTGGATTTGAACATGATTGCCACAAAGTCACGATAAAGCACAAACAGTCACGATAATTTTACTTTTTAAAGATGTGACTTCTGCAAAAGACCGCTAATGAAGTACAATTGGTGTGCTCTGGTAGACAACAATGATATGGAAAGGTGGTTGGGGGGAGGGTAATTTCAACCAAAATGCCACATTATTCCAAAGTTGAAAGTCAGATCAACTAGGCCTGTGCTTAATGACTGCCCCAGGAGTAACACCTGTTTCATATTAATCGAACATTTGCATATATATATTAACCAGTTGTCTTTTGAGTCTGGATGGATATGACTTTCGGTGTTGGGATGATATGGTAACTATTACTGAAGCAACAACTTTTGGGTTAAAATGACAGGTAATCCATAGAAAAAACTTTAAGGTGACCTGGTCAGATTTGAAATAACATTAAATTTTGACACTTTGATAAGTAATACACTATATTTGTGTATTTATGTAAAGGTTTTTTGGTGTGTTTTGGTGGTAAATTTATTTTCATACCTGCCTTCCCCGATTTTCTTTTAAAGCCTCACTCTTATACTCTTGTGTGATCTGATTGGTTTGCAACCCTAGCAGTGAGCATTTCCATCATCAAAATGACTGAAATTTGTTGATATCTGTTAATCTGTACTTAATCTAATGTAGGCAATCAAATCATGAATCCATGCCTGAAGCCAAGATGCAGAGAAAAAAAATATTCCAAGTAAAACTGTTAAAATGAAACCTATGATCGTGGCATACTAGCTTTGAGTTAAATTACATGATGGGATTACAATGTAGCTTATAAATAGCACCAGACTGGTTTTTTTTTTGTTTTTTTTTAAATGATCTGTGTAAGGTTCTATGCATCTTAAAACTTTAAACAAGAATTTCTCCAATTGCTGTTTTCAACCACCAGTGCTTAATGCACAAAAACAAAAGGTTAAGGACAGACCTGGCTTGTTAGAGTTTTGAACATTTGCAGTTTTATATAGAAATACATAAGCTGAAGGATGTTGTATGTATATCTGGTATGAGCACTATGTTTTTGGATAAAAATGATCTAAGTTACATTTTTCATTATAGGTACTTAAAACATTTTTATTGCTATTTGTACACAGTAAACACACAGTAAAATCCCTTAGAGATATTTAAAACATAGTTTTTAATTTTTGAAGTATCTTCCTGACCTTAAATATTTCATTATTACCATCTCTTGATAATTTATTTCTTTTTATGTTACCAGGAACTTTACTGTGTTCGTAGTGATCTTGGAAATCTGTTGAAAGCTTTGGGACGATTGGATGAAGCAAAGGTATGATGTGAAGAGGTGTGGCCTCTTGGAATATAAAAAATTTGGTGCTTGGCTGCCATATATAAGTGCTTTTAACCATAGCAACCTACCCTCTGACTCTAACAGTTGGCAAAGCATTCCCAACTTTGTTAATAGTCAGTCTCTTTATTTATATTAAAAAGTTGCTGCCATGACAAAATTCTAGCACAGAATTCCAAAATGAGAGGGTAGCATATTTGCAGGCATGTTGTATAAGTGCAATTATACAAGCAAAGTGAAAGAGAATTTGTACTATTGTATTGTGCAAAAGTGATAAAGTTTTGTCATTACAGCAGCTACTTTTTATTTTTAATTTAATTTTTTATTTTTGCAAAGATTCCTGATGCACTTGGAGATAATGCAGTTAAATTTCTTGACGTCTTCCTGTTAAAATGGAATAAGGGTCAATATGTAGAGCCTTTGAGCTCAGCCGAGGAAGAAAACTGCATTTTGTACCTGTTTTATGCAGAAAGTTGTTCAATTTTGTTTTAAAAAATGGCAGTTATTCCATTTTGGGGAAGATGGTGAATAGACTATATGACCGTAAATCTTACAAGAATCCTAAAAATAAAGCATTGGTTACCTCCAGATTCATTTATGTGAAGGCAACTTAGTACTAGGAAGCAAGTCTTGAAAATATAGTTTGCAAACGTATCATTTGAATTTAAGGAATGAAATAGATCTGTGGGGAACCATTGATCAAGTAAATGGGGCAATTATCAGATATCATTTCTTTTTAGCTTTATGATAAAATGACAATGAGTAGAAATAGTCTATTATTGCTTCAACGTGTTTTTTTAAAAAGAAATTTCATTTTTCCTATTATTTATTTCTTGTTTTATTTCAAGTGAAATCTTCTGTGGTGTAGACATTATTTTTTGCTGAATTGTACTAAGTTGCCTTCAGGATTTCTGTTGCCTTGGGAGTGCTTTAGCCTTTGTAGTTCAGTGGATAGCTCAAAGGATAAAGTTCAAAGTATAAATTGTTTTATAAAGACAGTATCATTCTAAGGAAGTTGTATTGTTTGCCTGCAGGATCTGACTAATCCAGTCTTTTTTATTTACAAGAAAAAGGTGACATGCGGTGTGCTATTTATGGGTGAGATAAGGGGTCTTGCCATGAGGACACAGATGGACTACTGCCAGCCGACTGGTATTCCCCACTGACAGCTGGCTCCGCAGGAGGTATTGTATGACGCAGCATAGCGTAGCTAATGGCGGTTTTCTTGGCGCTGTAGTCCTCGGGCAAGCGAGCAAGCAAGCGACCATATTCTTTGCAGAGGTAACGGCTCCCCCCGTGTCCGTATTTGAAGGATGTACAGCAACACTTGTTGAATGGGTGGAATCTTGTTTTTAAAAGATTCCATGCAACATTGATTATGGTTTCTCTTTCAGGGGTTGGTTGAATGTTTTTAATGTCAGGGTTTTCTCTAGAGGCCTTTACTTTCAATTTGTAAACTTTTTTTATTAGTATTATTTTTAACTGTGGCGAGTGTATGGTTTCAAGTCAAAACCAGTAAATTTTTTTTGAAAATAAATGCTTTTCCCTGAACTTGTATATCTGCATTGTGTTATGTTCATACCTAGGGAAAGCCCTGCCATGGTCAACACTAGGCGTTTTCTGGGCCATTGGTGCTGGAGATATTGTCTGTAACAGGTTTTGCTGTACAAGGCTGTGCTAAAGGCCTGCATACCTTGTGCATATAATGAAGCGTTGGCATCAGTCTGCGTGCAGGAATTATATGCGTTTTAAGCAAGCACACATTGCCCGTTGTCCTTTTTAATAATTTGATATTTGCCATTTATCTTCAGGTTGTAATCTTACGCTTGAAAGAAATGAAAGTAAACTGCTTTTCAGCAGCTACCAAAATGAAAAAAAACCCCACTTGGTTATGAAGCTTGCAAAGACTGGGCATGTACATGGTTTAGAGTCATTAATGAAGGCAGAAGTTTGCAGAATTTTTTTAATTTTTGAAGCCAGAAATATTTACCCTTTCCAAAGATACTTTTTACCCCTCCGATATTAAAATTTTCTCTGGAAATAATCTTGGATCCTCATTTCTGTTTTCACATTGACAACAGACCAGAGTGTTCATGCGCACTTTCTGCAAGTTAAAGTTAACATCGGGCAAGCTTAGTTATGCGCGTAGTGCTTACAAGAGGAGACCCTAGCATGACAAAAGGTGTGCACCAAAGGGTCTTTCACCGTGCGCATAAAATGGCATAGGGAGCGTTTAGGTGGCTGCTTTAGGCGTAGTTGCGTCATTAGTGCGCGTCATCTTCAGTGAGTCATGTATACTAATCAAGTTTTCTTTTCCCCATTTCCCTTTCTACCCACTGTTCAGGCTTGCTATTTGAAAGCCATTGAAACGTGTCCAAATTTTGCCGTGGCATGGAGTAATTTGGGCTGTGTGTTCAATGCTCAAGGAGAGATATGGCTAGCCATTCATCATTTTGAAAAGGTAAGGAAATGTGGTTTTTGTAACAAAGTGTTTTGCAACTTCGGACAGTTTCTAAGTGTTTTTTTAGCATATGCGAGTTTTGATTTCAGCCTTCTATTATGGGTTCCAAAATTGTAGTGAGAAAGTTTAAAATTTCTCTGCTGTAAAATAACAATGTAGAATTTGTTGTTAACTGCCACTAGAGGAAAGGGATGCAGAAAGCATCTATGGGTTTTTGGGGAAGCAGGTGGCCAAGTGGTTAGAGCACTGGCATCTGAGCTAAGATGTGTCCACAGGTCACTTAACTATCAAGAGTAAATTCCTGACTCAATAGAGGGTTGGGAAAGGGAAAAGCAGGGAGAGGGAAAAGTGAGTGCCACCTTGCCAAAAAACTTGCCTTCTCTACAACATAAAAAGAGTTAAGAGACAACCATTTTGCCCTTACGGATTTTCATTGTAAATGGTTCTGTACAGTGGTCTGATCAGTTGTATCTTTTTTGCAGGCTGTTGCCTTGGATCCTAATTTCCTTGATGCATATATCAATTTGGGAAATGTTTTAAAGGAAGCAAGGATATTTGACAGGTATGGGAAAAGGCTAATTTAAATACCTTTTTTAAAAAAAAAAGGTGGAGTCATGGAAAAAGTTGATTCCCAAATTCCCAAAATCTGATTGAAAAATTATAATCCATTTACAGGCCTTTCAACGAGTTTTCACCTGAAATTTGTAGAGGCCAAGACATCATTTTATGACATCCCAAATGCTGGCTTTATTGGACATTATTCACATATGATCAAAGCTTTGACCGTGGCTACATCATTTAAAAACATCAAAAAGTTCAGATTGTTTTTGAGAAAAAAAAGAGTTGTGTGCATATTTATGTTGGACTCTGGTTAACCTATTATGTTTTTTGCCTGGGAGTCGGCAGCCAGAAGCAGTATTTTAATACAGTTTGTGAAAACACATTTTGTTTTAAACTTGTGAATTGGGAGTAGAGGGCAGGAAGGAACCCACAAAATGACTTTCAAAAGCTTTTTATTCAAAGGGAAGTATCTGAAGACATCACCGCAGGTTATTTTTCAAGACCATGGGGTCCAGATGGTGAATGAGCTGTTAAAATGTAGGTTAATTTTCTGTATGCTACATATTTACAGTAAACTTTCTCTTTTGTTTTAGATCAGTTGCATCATATCTGAGGGCATTGAACCTCAGTCCTAACCATGCAGTAGTCCATGGTAACTTGGCTTGTGTTTATTATGAGCAAGGGTATGTACCATTTTTGATTCAGTGGGAATAATTGATTCTGCTATAGTTCTGTTTATGCAAAGTTACCAGAATTGCAGAGCAGACCTCACACTGGTTTAGGGTTAATGTTTATAAGAAACTAATATATGAAGGTATTCGGTTCGTTTATCAGCCTCTAAAACTTTATAGTACATGAAAAATATGCTAAATTTACTTTGTATTTTGTTAAAACTTTTGCTGGTAGTGTTTAGTATAAGCAGAGGATCAAGCTAAAATAGTTGATGGTTGTGATGAAGATTATTTTGTCGAATCAAAAAAAAAAAAAACCAAATATTTGGTCGTTGAGCAAGTAAGGAGAAAAAAAAGCACTTTGAGGTGCTTGTATTTTAGTGGAAGTAAAAATGATAAGGAAGGATGAATAATCTGCTTCGTCATATTTGGGGATATTAAGGTTTTAAAAATGGACAAGGTTTATTATTTGCAGATTAATTGACTTGGCCATAGACACGTACAAGAGAGCAATTGAGCTGCAGCCCAACTTTCCGGATGCATACTGCAACCTGGCTAATGCATTAAAAGAGAAAGGACAGGTAAAGATGGCGATGTTTGACCTACCCACCCCACCTCCACTCAATCTGGATTTGAGTATTTCAGTGTTTGAATAATATTTGAAGTCAGGTAGCTGATATTCTAAATTAATCTGGATTTCAGGTTAAAGAAGCAGAAGACTGCTACAATACAGCCCTTCGCCTGAGTCCTACTCATGCTGATTCTTTAAACAATCTGGCAAACATAAAACGAGAGCAAGGCAACACAGAGGAAGCAGTCAGGCTGTACCTGAAGGCTTTGGAGGTATGTTGATAGAAAGCCCTTATCTGTGCTTGTCTAGATTCAGGGCCCAGTTAAAGACTGCATTTATTTGATGCTAACATTACTATTAACCTACTACTGTC
Organism: Pomacea canaliculata; assembly: GCF_003073045.1. NCBI lineage: Eukaryota > Metazoa > Mollusca > Gastropoda > Architaenioglossa > Ampullariidae > Pomacea > Pomacea canaliculata. Next base: position 24,264,490 of record NC_037592.1, read on the forward strand.
TCCTTAGAACTGAGGCAGAGCATGCCAAAGTGGGATTTCATTTTGTAGGAAAAGTGTTAACAGAGAAAATACATAAAGCAGTTAATCAGACAGTTGTTTTTTGTTTTTTTTTTTTGTTGATCAAGCGCCACGTCGAAGTCTGTTGCCGGTTACTCAATTCAACATGGATTTTTTGTACTCAACTGAAAATGAGAAGAAAACAGTAATAATTAAATTCTATTGAAATTGATGCTTGTTTGGTACATTATGTGTGTGTGTATTACAAATATTTTTTTCTTAATTTCTAACTCTAGACCCACTGCCCGATTTGGGAATTCTATGTCCCATACAGTTACAGTCTTTCAGTTGATTTTACTACACGAAAACAAAACCTATAATTGTTAAAATTTACACCACTTACTGAAAAATGCTCTTTAAAACGGAGTATCACAGATAGTTGTCTTTATTGTAAGTCAATAAAAAAAAGTTTTTAAATACTGGTCGAAATTTCATTCCCCACTATGTTGGGAATAGCTAGTAATCGTGCAAGCTCACCATAGTGTGGCAAAAGAGTTAATACACTTCTCTGCTTCTTAACTCACCTTTAACCTTCCCCAATAAGATTAGGTTCTTTAATTTAAGCAGGAGGGATTTGCTGGCCACAGACTCAGGCAAGGGGCACATGGCTAAATCTGTAGAAGTCAATTATCATTTTTGCATTGCATCCATTTTAGAAAATATTGTACAGCATTTTGAACACAGTAGTTGGCTACTTTTGTTTTATTGTGGCTTATAACTTACAGGTGTATGTTTTATTATGGCTTTATAGATGTGTACATTTTATTGTGGCTTTTGACTTACAGGTGTACCCTGAGTTTGCTGTGGCTCATTCAAATCTTGCTAGTGTTCTTCAACAGCAAGGCAAACTACATGAAGCACTCATGCATTACAAAGAAGCTATCAGGTCAGCAGAAAAAAATATTATGTGTATTCATATGTTTTTGTACATTATGCTTAACAGTTAAAACCATAATGTACGGAGTGTATATCCCATGCAAATCACATAATTTTGGAGTGAAATACCGCTATTATCATCATCTTTATTTTTTAGTCACCTGCTCTAATTTCAGAATTAGTAGGACCAAGAGAGGGTTAACAGAGTATAAACACCAACCCCTCACCTCATCCTCCCTCGTGCAATTTACTAAATTATACATTTGTAAAGTTAATAGCTACTGCGGGTTTTGTTTGTTTTTTTTTTTTTAATAAAAAGGGGTCATAAAATCCCCAAATGGGGAGTAATATTTATTTTGTGACAACCAGAGATATTGCAGAAAGCTTATACCTTTTTCATTTTCTTACCACATGTATGAAGTATTCATGCTTGGCAGTTGTGGGAACTTTGCATAGTTACAAGATGAGGTTAACTCAAGTTATGCATCATAACTTTTTTTTTTTTTTTTAAATAGTGCAATCTTAAGATGAGACAGTTCTTAAAACACGCCTATATCATCACACGTGTAGACACATACAAAACTGACAATTCATCTGGGGTTAATAAGCTGGACTGCAGAGGGTACAAACAATTTCAAGTGCCTGTAGCTTCTGCATATTGGCATAGCATAACACTTACCTAAGTTCAATGAAACAAATTCTCCTGCTAGTATAATATGGTGCAAACAAAATGCTGGACGCTTTTCTAACAATGTGCTCATGACGAAGCTGAATCCCTCTGCTTTACGCCAATTTCCTTAGATCATAGATTTGACAACACTTGAATTTATTACCTTGGATGGATCACAAAGCCAGCACATGAAGGAAAAAGATAAAAGACTTTCAATGAATGACATGAAAAAAACATCTCAAGATTGCCATCATTTTAAGAGTAGAATTAAAAGAATGGTTCAAGCTGTCATTTTCATTTGGTGGGGTTAATGAGGAAATAACTACATAGGTTGGCTTAGAATACTATTTAACTGATCGGCTGTATAGAAATATTGATTCATGTTCTAGAACATTAGTTGTAATAATAATCTGGTTATTAACATCTGTAGCCTTTCCCTTCCCCAGTGGTTAAATAGACAATAAAGCATTTTATATATTAATATTGTTTTCCAAAGATCTGACGCTTAAAAATGATTTGGAGCTACCTTTTTTCCTCAACTGTACAGGATATCACCTACATTTGCTGATGCATATTCGAATATGGGCAACACATTGAAAGAGATGCAAGATATCCAGGGTGCGCTTCAGTGTTACACACGTGCTATTCAGATCAACCCTGCCTTTGCTGATGCTCACAGCAACCTTGCTTCTATTCATAAGGTAAAAGATTCCGCAAAGGATCATTATTTGAAATGTGCTGGTTTCATAAATGGAACCACTTTGTCACATAGTACAGAAAATGGAGCCACCTATAGGTAGATTGAAATAGTTGATATTTTAAAGTATTTTTAAACATCCTGTAAATTATGCAGTGCATATTGAATGTGTTAATAGACGTTTTTCAGCTAGGACCATAATTGTTTTTTATTACATTGTTCAGGTGATCAAATACATTTAATGTAGTAACCTGACTTCCTTCTGCAGGATTCAGGTAATATTCCTGAAGCCATTGCATCATACAGAACAGCTTTAAAGTTGAAACCAGATTTTCCCGATGCCTACTGCAATCTGGCCCACTGTCAGCAGGTATGATGCCATCCAGTTTGTGTATAATAATAAAGTTAATTTATTTAGCACTATACCACACCATCAAAAGGCTCAAAGTACTGTACAAGAATGAAAAGATGCAGCTTGTCTTAATAGCAAAGAGTTGATTGTGAGCCCCATTAGTCCAGCTTTTTTAGTGTAGCTTTTCATTGAAATCAAGATGGATGTCATCGGCATATATGCACTCCACAGCTTTGCTGAACCTTCATAGATCTGTCAACAGACACCATCAGTAAAGTGCATAAGATCCAAAATCTACTAGTGTACAAAACGTGTAGTCATGATCAAAGTGGAAAACAGCAATTTTAAAAGTGTCAATGAAAGGAGACTTTTATCCTGTAAAGTCAAAAACCCAAAAGAAGACAGTAAAGCAAATAGCAGGACACAGAAGCCATTAATAGATAATGTCTGTCAGAAGAAATGATGCAGCATGGGCATTTAAGAATAACTCATGACGGAGGCAAACAGCACAGCAATCTTAGTAGGAGACACCAAAAGGAACATCACTCATCTAAACAATTGATATCAGAGCTTTTTTCTTATTAAATCTTTTTTACCTTCAAAATAAGTTTAATGTTTCCTGTTAGTACAGACACTGTCGCTTTCAAATGTATATTGTGGTGAATTGCTATTACTGTAGCAACAATAGAGTGGAGGGGTAACATTAAAATTGTTTTTTATTTATAACCAGTTTTCTGTTTTCAAAAAAAAAGTAGAAGTTTTTATTCATTATTATTTCAGATTGTCTGTGACTGGACAGATTACAACGGTAGGATGAAACGCTTGGTACATATAGTGCAAGAGCAGCTTGAGAAAAACCGCTTGCCTTCTGTCCACCCTCACCATAGCATGCTGTACCCTCTGTCACATTCAATGAGAAAAGCCATCGCTGCACGCCATGCCAGCCTTTGTCTAGAGAAGGTAAACATTGCATGTGCACAAACCCACAAATTTTTGTGCACCTCAGTTTTCTTTGCAAGGTAACTGTGTTGTAATGTTTACAGGTGCTTGTAGAAAAGCAGCTCAGATGCATAGACAATGTATTTAGGAATTAACTCACTATTAACTACATCCTTGATTTAAAAAATATAATCTTAAACCTCACAAGCTGTAAAAATGCCACTCATTTTAAAATGGTTATTTTATTGCTTTAGGAGACACATAGTGGTTGGTTTGGAGTTCCAAAAGCCAAAACCATGTTTTATTTGTGCTCTTTTAATCCGGCTGCAATCTGTGCATCCAAATCGTGGATAGGACACATCTTTAAGTGAAGGTTTTCATGCTGCTGGCTCCTGTTCCGGAGTTCCTGGTCTTTCTTGTTTTTTTGTTTTTATGTATAGTTATATTTGATGTCATACTTGAGGTATCATGTAATGTCTGATGTAACAGTAACATTGTCGGACAGCTTTCTGAAAAGGATTGACAAAGATGTTTTATATTTTGTATAAATGAGATGATATTTGATTATTTGATTCAGATTAATGTTCTGCACAAGCCACCTTACCAGCATCCTAAAGACCTAAGTGCTAGTGGAGGTCCGTCTTCGTGTTGGCTATGTTAGCTCAGACTTCGGTAATCACCCAACCTCACACCTTATGCAGAGTATTCCTGGCATGCATGATAGAAAGAAAGTGGAGGTAAGTGAGCATTTTTTCTTTGAGCAACTTTTTCTCCCATTTTATTGCATGAAATATGTATCATGTACTTGCACACTCTAACGTTTGTGTTGCTGTTTTGTAGATGTGTTTATGCTGTCAGGTACAAGGGAAGATTATGGTGGCTATTTGTTTTTCAGATTTTCTGCTATTCCTTGAGTGCAGATGACAGCACAAGTTTCAGAAGCAAGATTGCAGTAGAAGCAGAACACTTTATTGATCTGTCAAAGGTAAACTGTTAAATCTTGCAATTTAATATAATTTAAAAGAAGTTATAAAAGTTTATAAAATATGCCTTTACCATATTTAGAAGTTTTGAGAATTTTTCCAATAATAACTAAGTAGAAGCTTTTTGAAATTTTACTATTTGCAGACAGTATATACTCCGGGGTTACAGTAATGGATTGTATTTATGAATTTATAAAATACTTTGACTTACGTTTGTATGTGTAGATTCCGTGCAATGGCAAAGCTGCAGATCGCATTCATGCTGATGGTATTCACATTCTTGTCAACATGAACGGCTATACTAAAGGGGCACGCAACGAGCTGTTTGCTTTGAAACCAGCTCCTATTCAGGCAAGTATTTTCCTTCTGGTTGTCTGTCTTCAGAGATGTAAATATTTTATTTTGTTTTTTAAAATTCAGGTGGGGAGATACAGAAATGGTGGTAAAGAAATAATGAACTGTTGTACTTAATGCTGTGCTTGGTTACACTTCTAATTCTTGCTGTGCAGGTGATGTGGCTTGGATACCCTGGCACCAGTGGAGCATCTTTCATGGACTACATTATTACAGACCGCATTACTTCCCCGATGGAGTTGGCTGATCAATACTCTGAGAAGCTAGCATTTATGAGAGACACTTTTTTTGTTGGTGACCATCGGCATATGTTCCCTCACATGCTGGATCACCTCGTTCTAAAAATCGTGGATGAGACCACTGGGGCTAGATATCACTGGATAATAAATGGAATGGATTTGGATGCTATCAAAAAGCTTGCTGCTAAGATAGAGGTAACAATTTTTTACTTAAAAAAGAGCGTAGATTTTGTATGGTTGGTTCTGTTGTAAAAATAATAGTATTTTGGGGACTTGGGCATACATATATGGGTTGTTGTCTCTGCATGGTAGCATACACTTTGAGCACTTAGCAAACTTTAAAAAAAAATCAACTTTGCACGTGTGCAATCTTTCTTTTTTCAGGTTCAGACACAGAAAGCTCTTCCTGGAGCCACAACAGATTTGCCAAATGGTGACCAGCCTGAAGTGCGGACAGAGGTGATTGAACTTCCTTCATCTATGGCACAGGCAGTGCAAACAATGGTTAGCAACAGCCAGGCACAGACCGCTCTGGGCAATGTGATAGTGCAGAGCGGCCTCACCACCAATCAGGTAAGGAAATTATATCTAGGTGCTTTATCGTACACAAGTACTTGAAAAATTATAATTAGGTTATGTAAAACAAATTATAATTTGTTTATTAATAATTCCCAGTTCATGAAAATGTTAGTGTGGTTAAACAGGTAAACTTAAACTCTTAACGTGGGTTAATACCTGGCTTAAAAATACATGCTTGTGAGTTAACATTTTTTAATCACTATGTTCACTGTTCTTCACTTGAGCAACATTTCAGTAATGATCTGAATGGTGATTTAACTTTTATGTGCTTATAAATGGTCAGGTTCATACTCTCATTACTTAAGTAAACATTTGTGGTATCATTTTTCTGTGGATGTATCTTTATTGAGAAGTTTAGAAGCAATGGAAATAATGTCATTTGTTAATGCAGGTTGCATATCTTCAGTTAATGTTAAATTTGCATATATATATATGTTCACAGACACAAATATTTTTTATTTGAGTTATTGCATAACTTTCTTTTTTGCAGACAAATAATAAAGCTGCTACTGGCGAAGAGGTTCCACAGTGTGTTGTTTTGTCTGCACGTGCACAGTATGGCTTGCCTGAAGAGTGTGTGGTCTATTGCAATTTCAACCAGCTGTATAAAATTGAACCTGCTACACTGGAGATGTGGGTTCAGATTCTGAAACAGGTACTTGAATGAGAGGCAACACTGTGGAAGATGTGTTAAAAAATACATGTTTTTTTTTTTAATTGAATTTTTTTATGAAACTATATAATAATATGTTGATTTTTTTATTATTATTATTATTCAGGTGCCAAATAGCATCCTTTGGCTTCTGCGTTTCCCAGCTGTGGGAGAAGCAAATATAACACAGGCTGCCAACATCTATGGCCTTCCTGCGGGTCGCATCATCTTCTCTAATGTTGCACCCAAGGTAATTATCATCACATGATCCAGAATTAAAGCCACTGCAGACATCTTCAGTGTTTTTTGTTTGTTTGTTTGTTTTTTTATTATTATTGTTTTTTTTCTCTAGCCTGTGATATAAATAGCATAATTTATTTGGGCATTGTGTTCGGTTGGTTTGTTTGATTGTGTGTGACAACAAGATAGCTCCTGGGTTTGATCAACATTGCCCACATCTTCTGATGAAGGATAATGGTTTCCAAGGATTACTGTACCAACTGCTGAATAATTTACCTTTAACTCGTTCCATACAGATGAAATTGTTGTGATCAAACATGTTGAACAGTAGTGGTGGCACAAAGTACAGTGTGTTTCAATATTTATACCTATTAACCTAGAATAAAGACAACCATTGGTGACACTGTTTTTTAAAGCTTTTTTGAAAAAAAAAAATTCGGTTTTGAATTTTAAGAAATATTGTTTTTATTTTTTTGTACTGAACTCGAACGCAAGATGGTAACTATGGAATGGAAAGCTAGTCATAATAAAGGTTAAAAAAAATATTTACATATGTAAAGTACCAAACAATAAAATATTTTATTAGAATATACATTAATCTTCAAGTATTACTGTTGTCAAATTAAGAAACCAGCAACTGTCTCTTGATGAACTGACTTGTCTATTTTTAAATGTAACAAAACACCTGATGAATTAAATATTTTAGCTCCCTAATGGAAGTAATTCGTAGAACATTTTCTAAAGGTATCAATAGTTTCTTCCCTTATTTGCACAGCATGATGGGTTTGTGACACTCTCCTGTTTGTATTACTGTGTTAAACAGGCGCTGGTTGAGAAGTTTGCATCTGAAGATATGAATCATTAGGAAAGCACTAAAGAGTATCTCAAAATTCATAAAAATAGATAAGCTGTGAAGTCTTTAAAAGCTATCTTAAATAAGATGGTCATCATTAATGTTTTTGTATTGACTTGGCTTTATGCAGGAGGAGCATGTGCGCCGTGGTCAGCTGGCTGATGTCTGTCTTGATACCCCTCTCTGTAATGGACACACCACTGGCATGGATGTCTTGTGGGCAGGTACCCCAATGGTCACTCTTCCAGGTAAGCAGTATTTTAACTGCCTTTTTTTGGGGGGGGGGGGGGGCACTTAGTATGTAGAGAGATGATGCCTAAGACCCGTTAAACTTTTGCTAGTGACAAGATCAGATAAAATCATGGTAAGTTAATTTATTAGTGCATAACTGTCTTATTTCATTCTGAGAATATAATGATTTATAGTTTTTAGAAAACAAACTGCTACTAATTGACAATGGCCTTCATGATTCCTGCATACTCCAAGTACACTAATAAGTCATCCAATAACCTGTCTTCATTGGTTGCAGGCGAGACTTTGGCATCAAGGGTGGCTTCTTCCCAGTTACACTGCTTAGGATGTCCTGAGCTGGTGGCCAATTCTCGAGAAGACTACATCAACATTTCTGTCAGGCTAGGAACTGATGTTGAATAGTAAGTCTGAGTTCTTTTGTTGTTTTGTGTTTAAATATTTCAACAGTGGAGAATATCATTTGCAGGAGGCTGTTGTGTTTAATATTGATTGTTCTCTCTCTTGGACACACACACTTCCCCTGTTCTTCTGTGTCTAGGCAATGAAAACTTTGATGGCATGTTGCAGTTTGCGTGGAATGCAAGCCAAGGTGAAACTAGCTCGAAGCATGTCTCCACTTTTCAACACTAAAACATATGCCAACAACATGGAGGTGCTCTTTCAATGCATGTGGGCTCAGTATGAACGAAACGGCACGCCAACACAACTGACCAGCTACTCCAGCAGTCGTAGCCTGCAAACACCAAATGGTCATGCAGTCTGAATTGTGCGTGTACCTAAGGAGAAAGGACTTTTCCAGCTGGTGTTAAGCTCAACACTAGCTAAGACTCTGTACGTTCTTGTGTGAAAGAACGAGGAGAGCATATTTGCAATTATGAGGCATTTTGGAACCATTTTTGACAGCACACTGGAAGTTTTAAACTTTGAATTTTCATGTTCCTGAAGATATTCTCAAGCCTGTCAGTGCAAGAATCAAAAGATTCATCCATGTTTGACTGTTACTGTTTATGGGTCAAACCAGAATTTTTTTCCTTGCACCATGTTTTAAATAAAAAAAAAATATCATTTATTATGAATTGAACATTTTTGAAATGGTTTCCACATGCTTGGCAACAAGAACTGGGGTATTTTTGGGGAGGTTTTTTTTTCTTTTTCTGGTATTATCAACAGATTTGGTTTAAAGTACTCAAGAAATGTTTTGCAACATTTATATGCCACTCAACTTCATTTTATGATTACTGAAGAGTTGAAAATTTCAAAAAGCATCCAGCAGGAGGTATAGTACCCTCCCTGCCCTCCATTTTTTTTCTGTTGAGGTGATCAAATTGCCATTGCTGAGTGTTGCATAATTTATTTGTACATAAAAACCAGTTTGTAGTATTGTCACAAGTTCTCTTTTGTTGATATGTGGGGTTTTCTTTTCTTTTTTTTTTTTTTTTTTTTGCATTTAAGCATTTTAGATTAAAAATTTTTTTTAAGGTGATACAAGATATGGACAACCCTTATATTTTTCCTGGAGACTGTTGCACACTTTTGGTCACATTTTCTTCTTGACTACAGTCCACTTGAGGCCTTTGGTTACAGCTCATGATGCAATAGTGTTTAGTAAATACCCCCAAAACAGTGTGATATACCTGAAGTAAATCCAGTTCCAATTGCAGCAAGTGTGCAAGTATTTTGCAAATAAAATGTCTGTCATGGATATCTGCAAATGTCTCACTATTAAGGATCAGATGTATATCCTATTAGCAATATATGGCAAGTTTTTTTAAAAATTGATGTAACAGTTTTATTAATGAATCTTACTTAACCACTCTGCTGATGGTGGATTTGTTTTTAAGCATTTGGTGGGGATGGAGGGGGATGTTTACTGGGTGAACTAAACACTTCGGTTTGTGGCTTACTAATTTTAAAAGTTGACAGCATGCAAAGAAATGTGAGTTTTGCATTCCTACAAATAAATGTGGAGGCAACAGTTATGGTGTTGAGAATTTGAATTCTTGTTGCAAAGACTTGTATGCTTTTCATTGGCTGCTTGTGGGCCATCTGCCTGTATTTCAGCTACTTAGAGAACAGGCAGGCAGTGAGTTTACACATTGAACAAGTGTTAACTCTGTGGGAGAGACTATAGTTTTGATCATATAAAACATGCTTATTTTTAATTTCGTATGACCTTTGAATTATATAAATATCTGAACGGCCCTTGACACAGAAATTTGTTTTCAGAGAGGATTTGAATGTAGTCAAAAGTGGCGAATGTGATGTGAAGAGATTTTCACTGCTTGGAAACGGGGGAGAATATTGTCCATATGTGACTATCTTTTTGGGGGTGATGGATAGAATTCAAGAGTTTGATGAAAAGCAAAGGTTTCGAGCAGGAGTGTGGACAGACAAGACTTCAGTAGACAGGGGAGGAGCCATCAAAGCATAGAGATGAGAGCTTGTAGTCTATTCTAGCTTTAATTGAAGAAGTGGTGTGATGTGTTCAGATTTGCGAGTCCAGAAAACGAGTAGCTGAGTTCTGGATTTTCTGAAGCTTGTGAGGTACTGTGGACAGTCAGCAAGAAGAGAGTTGTGATAGTCTAGACCAGTGATGCCCAACCTTTTTCGGCCTGCGGGCCATATCCATTTCGGACAGCCGTGTCGCGTGCCACTTCACCGCAAAAACAAAGGAAAAAAAATATAGCAGATACATTTTTTATTAGAACAAGTTGTACTTACCATTAATTATGTAGTAATTAGTGGGATATTTGAAGTTGTTTACCGAAACCAACTCTGAATGTCCGGCTGCATCGTAGAGACACCAAGTCGGAGCACTGAATCGAAATGTTCGTCCATCGAAAAAAAGATTGGGAAACGCCCCTACGTGGGGATAAATACTTCTTCCCTTTTTTTTCGTTTTTTTTAAGGTCTTCTTTTATTACTAACATGCCGATTTCCTGCACTGTGGGCAGAAGTTTCGCGGGCCGTAGGTTGTGCATCCCTGGTCTAGACAAAACTAAATGAGCAGATGACAGTTTTGGTGGTTCTCATGGACAGAGTACGGTGAATAGAGCTGATCTGGAATCCATAGTATGCAGCACGACAGATGTTAGAAACTTGCTTATGAAGAGACGCGTCAGCAGACATGCAACCTCAGTTATCTGCAGAAGTAACAAAAGGAACATCTGCATGGCCTACCCAGGCAGAGACAGGTAGTACAGGGTGAACTCTAGCTCTGAAAAAAATAAGAGCTTCTGTTTTAACTTAATTCAGTTTCAACTCATTGTGATCATCTATAGTCAACATCTGAAATACAATCTTGGATGCTCTGGATAGCAGTGTGCCTCAGAAGGAGAACAGCTGGCATACAGTCGAGTGTTGTCAGCAAAGGGTTGATGAGATACAGAGATTGAATTAGGGATACTTTTACAGAGTGAAACTAGGCTTTGTCTAAATGTCTAACTTTTCATAGGTTAACACTTAAATTATTCAAATACACCAGCGTGAACAGCTTCATAAATTAACTGATCAGGCTAGCATACAAATAACACTGCAGACAGAACAAAACCTGCAAAGAGATATATGCATAACATAAAAATCTATCCTCTCAAACAAAAGAAAGAATTAGACCTGGCCTGCTGGAGAAATTTCCTGAAATAATGACAAAACAGACTTCTTATTAATCAAAGAAACAGTTTAGGTGTAATATTCTAATTTCCAGAAATATATTCTGCTCCTCATAAACAGTAAATGGAACCAAGATATTACACAATTTGTTTTTAACTTGTGGAACTATAAAAGCTGGTGCTTAAAAGCATCTCAAATCAAGGGCTATTATTCTGAAATTGCAGAAAGTTATTTTGAATTGAAAGGTTTATCTTAAGAACGCAGGAAAATCAAGAGTTGAAAAATTCTAAGAAATGTAAATTTACAGAAACCCAAGGTGTTATTAAAAAACATTATTCCACCTACTTAGCTTGACTGAGTACATATATTAAAATAAGCAAAGCAGTTTACAGAACTCACAGAGTTGTTACTGAGAGAGTTCCCCAAATCTGGCCAATAGCCAACCAGTTAAAAACAAAACTGTATTTAAAAAAAAATTAATGGTGAAAAAACAATCTTCTCATGAGTAAAACTTCGATATTTTCTTCCCCTCTTTCTCTGCCCCTGCTCAGTCTGTGCCACTATTATGGATGCATTGCACACAAGTTAGTAATCTGCTGAGACAGCACCCATTGTGTTTAGCACAAATATTTTGTCTCTAATTTATCCATTCCATGACTCTGGAACAAGGTTTATGTGCTGAGTAAAAACTAAATCCTTGTTCCCAAAGGACTGTTCCCATGCCTTTGAGTCAAGCACAAAGTAAGTTTGAACCTTACACATAGCTGCTCAGACATGCTTCAACAAAGGGAAAGACTTGATATGAAACAAGGTAACTTGAAGGTCACAGTTTGAGAACTTTAAAGCCTCAAACTGGCAACTCTTTACAATTCAGTTTCTTGTTTATCTGCCATGTTTGACTTAATGGCAAAGAATGAAAGACAGGCAAGCTGTGACTGATAAAAATGATGGATATCGTTTATTGTGGGTATACAGTGGAACCTCAGTTAGCGAACACAATCTGTTCTGGAAAGCTGTTCGTTATCCGAAACAACCCTGTAAGTCAACTCTTCCAGCTTTTACAGTTGTAAGATGTGAAGTATACATGTATGCTGATATGGGATATGCTGTTCATTACTTCACTAGTGCTTGACTGCAACAAGACACAAAGAAACTCTGGAAAAGGTTACTGACCCTCAAAACTATGGGACTAACTTGTTAGTGTATGAATCTTACAATTAGGCTTGTTATATTCTGGACTGTACTGAGCTTAAAAAACACAGTTTTTATATATAATGATTATATCAAACATTTTATAATAATTATAGTATAACTATAAATTATACAAAAAGGAGGCACATCATGTGCACTGCTTGTGTGAAAATGGAAGAGGACATGCAACAGTAACATGCATTAACAACAACTGCACAAATTATTTTTTTAAAATAATTTTTAATGGTGTAAATGCCAAAATTAACTTTACTAATGAAAGAATGAAGTACTGTAATAAAATTTCTTTTAAAATCATGATCAGTAATGAATTGAAACTGAAGTAAATGGGATTGATAGCCATGCATCAGATTCTATGTAATTAGGATATCTGTAAGGCCTGGAAACGGAGGGTATTTTAATTGTGCTACAGATATAGACACCACTATATAAACTATTATCATCAAGCCCCCGTGAAAAGAGCAGCTCGAGCTTGTGGGCTGACGAAGGCAAGTGGCACCGGAGCGTGCATGTACACCCAGGCAACCACACTGTACATAGTATATACGATGGTTGATTGAAGAGCCGTCGTTTTACAATCCTTTGTGCAGTATAGTTCAATCGCCCAATCTAAGCCTTTCAATACTTCCAGTAACAACAATGACTCTGTTAAGTTGTTCATGAGCAAAACTCCTATAACCCGTGCAATATATGCTATTATCACGAACATTACGTGATATATAGTGAACTTCAACTTCAGCCTAAGCAGTCACTGTTAGGAACAGAAATTAAGTTTTTGTAGGTACAAAGATGTCTTTAGCCTCGTGACTATTTTCTAAGTTTTTACTTGGTTAGTCGCTCTTCCTCCTGCAAATGAAGTTATTAAAGGAACTTAAACTAAAATTTGGCCCGAGATTTATATTTACATGCTCTACGTTAAGCTGTTTATTTCCCTCTACAGCTGTCTAGAATGATGTTTTGCGAGATTGGTAAACAAACAAAAAAGTGGGGAGGAGCACCTGCTGAAGACATACAAGTATATGCAAAGGTTGGGTGGTGGGTGGTAGTCAGTCTACGCCTATTGATCAGCAGATTTAATCAATAATTACACACAAACATGTATACTAATTTGGGTTCAAGGCCGCTGGAACTTCTCGAGTATATTTTCTGTTAATATCCGTATATATATATAGCGGCCTGTGACACTTTTGTTGTCACGTTGGGGATCTATGGTTTCCAAAGCCTACCAGCTACGTACTACGATCGAGGAGTTGTAGAGCCTAATACCTTAGTCAACACACTCATTGCGTAGCTTACATCGTAAGCATTGAGGTCAAGAGGTCGTGCTTGTGCCCCCGCCTACACTCGATCGACTGGTTTGAAGTGCAGTAAGGTATACGTGCCGCCGGGTGCCGCGTTGCTGCCAGACGGGTAGATATGTCTCGGCATGTCCGACCAAATAAACTGAAAAGTCTGACCGCGGCGTGTGGCGAAAGTCATGGGCATTCCGACCACAGCAGGTACAGGTGTGTTGTGTCTCCACATGCCGCAGCTACCTGCCTCGATCGCCTGCAGTTCAGGTGCAAGCACCTGCAGGAGAGAACTTGTTAAAGTTGTGATTCCTGCTTAGGTTCCGCTAGAAGAATCCTCGGACTTTACTTTGCTGCGACATGTTGTCACCAAAAGGGAGGACACCGTTGTCATGAATTTAAATAGGTGAGCTTTTACTTTTATATTTATCTTTACTGTTTTTCAGGTTAGTAGATTTTGTATATTGCCATATTCCTCTAATTGAATTGTTTGTCTGTCTGTCTGTCTGTGTCGATCTAAATTTACTTATAAATTGTTAATACGATTTTCGCACAGATTTCCATTCAGTTACTTTACTAAGCTGTCTACGTATCAGTCCTAACATGTCGGTCCACCCGAACATCCACCCAAGCAAAAGACGGAGGTACGTGTCTGTTACCGTCACTCGACGCCGTGTAGTCCGTTCACACAGAAGTTCGTAACGGTCACACAAAACTCGTAACGAGTAACGACAGATTTGATTTGTGCAAAAGTCGTCGGGTGGAATGCGATAACCTTTTTACCCCTTCATCCCCTGTAGATAAAATTGTACGCTAACCCTCTGAGATTTACGAGGCTTGAAAAATGTATGGGTAAGGAGGTGCAATTGGGCAATATGAAATGTTAGTTCCCGTTCAATACTTCTTCATTATTATTATTTTTAATAAATCGGCAAACCTGGATGTCTACATGTAAAATGGGATAAGTTTTCTTTTTTTAAGAATTACTTCATCATCTCAGCCCTTCGAATCCCACATTTCTGTTATCACAACGTTGTCGGTTACGTTTAATTTGTGACAAACTCACAATTCTATGACTGTTACAATGTCGCTCACCATCTTCTAAATGCATCCCCTCTCGATCCCCTTCTTCTGTCACCTGCACTCTACAGTGCCTTTCAGACCAGGAAGATAAGTAAAAACAACGACAACCATTTAAATTTTAAAATAAATATAATTTGAAGTGAAAGAAATCATAAAACAAATCCAAATTTCCCAACCCACAGTCCGAACACTTCTACGGTCACAACACATCTAATGTTCCTTCTGACTGTTCAATTCCCCCCAAAGTCTCCAGTTGAAAATGACAACAAGTCTCCACTTGAATATAACACAAAGTTTCCACTGACACCGATGCTCTTCATGAAGTTATTTCTAATTTAGCGCTGGTCGGTGAACCCCAGGTGGATAAGATGAATAAGCGAAGATCAAACAAAAAAAAAGTGAAAAAAAAAACACACAAAAAACCTCAACAGGTTCAATGTTACACTACAATACAAACCTGGTCAGTATTTGTACCCAGGACTACTACGGGAAAAAAAAAAAAGTCACTCCAGGAACATCCAGAACACTACAACACTCTTTCCTTTGTTCTTTGAACCTATCAACGCCACCTGATTGCAACAAAGACCGTCAGACCATCCCTGTACGGCGCGGAAAGGCCTCAGTCATTGGTGTCCTTCACCATCCCCCTTCCAGTTACTTTTCCCTGTCCCCTTCCAGGCTTAAAAAAAACATTAAAAAAATATAGCAGGTTTGTGACATCTTCTATCACCACGAATTTGTTATTTTCCAGCGAGCGCTGTTCTTGTCTTTGCGCCATCTGACGTTTCTACGTCGGTAGTCACGTCAGTACTGATATACACTCCGTTACGTGCAGAATCCTCTGGCGTCTGGGTCACAAACACAGTTCTTTGAATCGATGATACACAAATCGACTTCTTTTTTCATCGGGATTCTTATTCATGGATATGAATACAGTGACCATCATCAGTATGATCGTCAGGGACAGATAATCTGATTGATGCTTGCCTTGCTGACGTAATCCAACGGGTGAGGACGTTTCTAACATTAGTGAAGATAAGCGCAAGTCCAAGTCTGCAAAGAAAAATAGGGCATGCAATCCGAGGAAAATTTACAAAAATGAAGAAATGTTTTTGTACAAAATATGTTCAGTAGCTGTCAGATTTTGTCTGATTAACTAATATTAGTGAGACTACAACAATCAATTTGAATTAATGGCTGGTTATTCAATACACTATGTACTGTGTCACAAACCTGCTGCGCTATATTTCTTTTAAATGTTTTTTTTTTAAGCCTGGAAGGGGGGGCAAGTAACTGGAAGGTGGGACGGGGTGTGATGTGGAAGACACCAATTACTGCGGTTGACAGTGTCGACAGTCTGAGGCGTTCCGCGCCATGCAGGGATGGCCGGCCGGTCTTTTTAATCAATTAGGTGCTGATAGGTTGTTTTGTTCGAAGAACAAAGGAAAGAGTGTTGTGGTGATTTGGATGTTTGTGGTGTGACTGAGTTTTTGCTTGAGAGAAGTAAAAGTCTCTTCAGTGTTGTCAGTGCGTCCGGAGCGGACGTTTTGTTTGTAAACAAGTCTTGAACGGACTTGGTGTTGTAGTCCTGACTGGACTGGATACATTTTTTTTGTATGTTATGTAACAAGTCCTGAACAGACTTGTATCGTAGAGTAACATTGAACCTGTTGAGGTGAGTGTGTATCTTTGTTGATTTTTCGGTGAGTGTGTATTTCTGTTGATTCACGGTGAGCCTGTGTTCATTGGAAGAATGGGAAAATTTCTGTATTGGATGAGTGTGATATATTAGTGTATATTTTATGGCTATGGTTAAAAAGAGTTACGTTTTGAACTTGTCATTTTTTTTAAAGATTGGTTATTTTTTCTCCAGGTTTTTTTGTGTTTTTTCGCTTTTGTTGTTTGATCTCCGCTTATTCATCTTATCCGCCAGCGCTAAATTAGAAATTACTTAAGGAGAGCATCGGTGTCAGTGAAAACTTTGTAGTACTTTCAAGTGGAATATATTTGTGTTTCTTAGGAGTGGAAACTTTGTGTTATATTCAATTGGAGACTTGGTGTCATTTTCAACTGGAGACTTTTTTTTTTTGGGGGGAGGGGAGGGCGATTGAATAGTCAGAAGGAACATTAGATGTTTTGTGACGGTGGAAGTGTTCAGACTGTGGGTTGGGAAATTTGGGATTTGTTTTGATGTTTTCTTTTACTTCAAATTATATTTATTTTAAAATTTAAATTGTTGTCGTTGTTTTTATTTATTTTCCTGGTCTGAAAGGTACTGTAGAGTGCAGGTGACACTTGCCTTCCTTTCTTCCATGACTTATTCTTCTGTCCTGTAGGAGCCCGTGATGCAAGTCGAGAAGCTGACGAAGCGGTGAACATAAGTGTGAGATGCTCGACTCAATGTTGTCATGGAAATGAATCCACCCAAAGCATTGTGGGATGCACCAGCTAATGGAACCGGGACCTCGGAAGGGGATGCTGTGTGGTGAGTGTGCAACTTGGCATGCTGCTCTTCCGCATCTTACGTGTTATCACTGTGGACGTTAGTGTGTCTGTTGGGCGACGATGACAGCAGTAAACCGTAGTAAATCGTAGACTCTAGAAAGTTCTCTATACTACTTAGTTGTGTATAGTAAGGGAGAAAGGGAAATTATAAAAAAAAAATGGTAGCTACTGACAAAAAGGTAGACAGTGATGATGATGATGATTATTATTGGTGGTGGTGGTGGTGGTGAACAGTGAATAAAAATGATCGATGGCGATAGAATAAAAAAAAAAAAAAAATTTTCCCGACCAGGGTTTCAGATGGCACAGCAGATGTCAGCAAGGGCCTAAAACCTGCTCCGCTCAACACGTGCAGACTCAAGCCTCTCCGCCAAGTCACCAGAAGTGTCATTGTAGGTATACTCATGTCCGTCCAGTATACTTACTACATCCCAGGGCTGATTTCTTCCGCAGACTCCTTCCAACTGTCATTTTATTTCAACTTTTAATCTGTCATTTCATCTAAGTCAGGTTTATTCGGTTTAGTTAAATGTTGATGGCATCGTATACCTAAACAGTACAACCCTAGTTCCAAGAATGACTTGCGATCACTTTCCTGACTAGCTTAATTGTTCAGCGCCTCTCTCTCTCACACACACACACACGCAAACACACTTTAACATAGGATAGCTGCTGAAATGTCCATGTTAGGGACATCAAAATCTGCGAAACACGTGTGTATACGCGCGTGTGTGTGTTTACACATTTAAATACGTCTATGTATCTATTCTATATGGTCACATCAATTGTTGTTTCTGTTTTAGCTGAGCATCTTGGAGACAGGTCACGTGTCCCTCGAATTTCTGAAATGCAAAGATGGGGTGGAAAGGGTGACGGGACTCTTCCTGGTCAGTGGAGATGGCCAAGAGGTATGAAGCAGGAGGACAGAACACTGTATTTTTCAAACCTGTAAAGGAAACAGCACTGGACTGAAGTGCTTTAACTGCCAGTGAAATGGATTTTCTCTCATCTCTTTCCTGCATCTAATTCTAGCCATAGAATTTTCGTAGTATTAGTTCCGTTTTTCATTTAAAGATAACAATTAAAGACTTCATAACAAAAAAGAGGGAGTTTTGAGAGTTATAGTTACCTTGTCTAGATAGATGACAAATTTATCTCACCAAATGAAAGTTTTCAATGACTATACTGTTACAGATTTATGTGGAGAAGTGGCGATCTTCATGTCCGGTTTTCATACAGGAGAAATGTCATGAGACACATAAAACATCAACTTGGCAAAACTTCAGCTTTGTAACCCTTCCCTACAAGTACTGGAAGAGATATGCTTATGCTTACAGGTGAGGAGATAATACACATTGTACATCTGCCTTTTCGAACTCTCCAACAAACCTTGTGCTTTTCTCTGCATAATCTTTGGAATGACCCTTACTGCCTCGACATAACTGCCATTGTCTGTGCTACAAATAACACTCTCAATGTTGTCGCGTAACGCGATCGAGCGTTGCGGGACTCGCTCTATCACATGCACACTCGCAATCACACAGACAAACCTCCGCGCAGGCCCGACGCGAGCAACGAAGCCAATCACTCCTCAGTGGACACAAAACGCGCACACGAAGTGACAGCACAAAACTAAAATTTATTGGCGCCAGCTCAAAAAAATATATATATACAGGGCTTCTGCAAAAAATTGCGTACAGTACGCATTAAAAGTTCGGAGGACCCCTTCAATTTTCGTCAATGGGGTCCCCTTCAAATCTGGGCGAAGAACAGGGACCCCTTAAAAATCTGAAGAAGGGGTCCCAAAGAATTTAGCCTTAGCAGAAGCCCTGATATATATATATGGAAGAAAGGAAAGAAAAAGAAAACAAAACCCCTGTTATACAGGTGGCCAAAGAAAGAAAATAGGGGAGCGCCCCACCATAACACACACGCACAAAAAAGGAAAAAAAAAAAAAAAAAAAAAAAAAACAAAAAACAAAATCAGAAAACACCCAAAAACCCTGTAGCTAATATATGGAGCAACGAACTCCGCCATGGACGGTCAAAACTCCGGGAAAGGCTACACGAAAAGATCCGTCTCTTCAACTCCAACGTCAAGTCAGTCCTGCTAAAGCAGAAACGTGGAGGACGACCAAGGGCACAACGAAGAAGATCCAAACGTTTGTGAACCAGTGAGAATCCTCAGAATTCACTAGAGAAAATAAGCAACACCGACATTTAATGAGATCTTTGAGATATATTTCCAACGAATACCTGTGAGGATCGAGCTGAAATCAACAAATTCCTAGTCATGTGTGGAACTGGCTCACCAAACTTGCCTTTACTGAAGACCATGCAGGGAGTGCAGGCAGTAAGATGCTCTAGAAGTATGTTCACATCCTCTCAAAGAGGGAAGGTTTTTATTAAAATCATTATAATGTGTGACAGAAGACCTGCCTAGTGGTAAAGCCAGCAATATATATAACCAAGTGTTCTGACCTAGACTGGATCACATCAGTTGTTGGTGTTGCTAGATTCTGGCTGCTGTAGTTCACTGTTGCAGTGACAGTTTGTGTTACATTCACAGTGTGCTTGACCATGCTTTGTTGCAGGTTTGTGGAACTAGTTAAATCCAAGACAGGAAAAGTTACCATATACTCAGACAGAGCCAAGTGTGTCTTGATGGAGAATTCCCCTCCAAACTTTGAGGCCAATTTTTACAATGGTTTGTTATGTGCATTTATCTTCTTTTCTGGAGGGTTTCATATTGACTCTGTAATTTATCTGTGACCATTGCATTGAGCATGCTTAATGATCAGTTCAGTTTGTCATTTGCTTAACTTAATGAAAGTGTTATTTAAAGCAGCAGTGCTTGAACAGGTCTTATGATCACATGTTCATGAATGCCGAACAGCTCCATTGTCATGTAAGAGTGATGATCTCATGTGTACTGGCTGATGATGAGTCCATTCAATTGTTAGCTCTAAATCCAAATGTTTTATTTACGATAATCTTTGTAAAGGTCCCAAGATCACGATGATGGATAGGAAGGTTCACATTCAAGAGGATAATGGTGTAGCACTTATCTTCTCACAAGACTCCATCAGCAACATGGTCAATGTCTACACTCTGGACCTGATTCACCATGCCATACAGGTCAGACATAGTGCCAAGCCATGTCGGCATGGATAACCCTGAACTTTAATAAGCATGCTGAAGGACTACATATGCAAGCTCTAGAGGGCTGAAAGATTTAAAAAATAAAATAAGTGTTACAATACATTTGCAAATGTCAGTTATGACAATATAGAGTATCATCTGGCTTTCATTCTTTAGCTTCCTTCATCAGAGCTGCTTTATCTTACACTCACATAGCATGATTGATTAAAAACTGTTTAACATCATGTTGTTTGTGAACTAACAACCTGCAAAAATTCTGATTGCACAGATGAAAGAACACTGTGTACTTTTGGAAGCTTCCATAGCAGCTGTAGAGACGTCAAGTGAAGTGGGAGAACCACTTTTTCCTGTTACACTGGGCAGGTGAGTGTTACTCAACATCCAGTTAAGAGTGCTACTGCATTTGATCATCAGATGAACTCATTCAGGAAGCTTATGGATAGTTAGCAATATCTTGCTCAACCAAGGCAAGAGCAAGTAGTCACTACAAATGAATGAAAGATTAGTAGTGTCATCTTTATCTGTTTCAACAGTGTTTGTGCCAAACCATTCTGGAAAGACACACATAATTAAAAGCTTGCAAAGACATCTTGAATATTTTTTTAAAGACAAGATTTATTACAGGAGGCCCTGGACAAGTTTCTGTTCCTCTACCTCCTCCACATCTGAAAAACTTGAAGCTGTTTCATCCAGTAACAGTTCAACGCATTTGTTTCATCCACTACTCAGTATACCTTCAGATCTCTATGACGGTCAGACTTCTCCATCACCTATCCAAGAGCTCATGTAAGAATGAAGAAGAACAAGAAAGAAAGAGAGAGAGAGACATAGAAAGAGAGACCACTTAGTGAATGAAACAGATAGAGGTATAGATACAGAGAAACACAAATCATCATCACTATTTCAGTGTTAAATTGTGAATCTGTTTTTGTCTCCTTGTTAGTGCTTGCTAAAACTTGTAGTATGAAGATGTATATGTAACAAAATGAAATAAGAACAAATTAAATATATCATTAAAAATAAAAGAAAATCACATTATCTTACCATCCACAATTGTAAACAGTTTAAACTGTATGCTGCTGCTACATTCAGTAAAAAGCTGTAGGACATTTGATTTGGTTGTTTGCATGCTTGTTTTCTTGGTTCAAAGAGAACACATTGCATAACTATTGATCAAACAAGTGTAAAGCAGGTTCCAGTCGAGCCTTTTTCCTGAGGCTGTACTCTCCATTACCAATTTAAGAATCCATCCTGTTGTACTGAATGATCTAATGTGTGGCTTTGTGTGTGCATAAGATATATGCAGTCATCTGTCACACCAACACAAAAATCCCCATGAATACTTGGAATAAATTGCCTTATCTCTTAACTATTTCAGACCTTCTGATGATCGTGTCAGGGTGACCTCAGTCCAGCAGCCTCCACACACAACAGACAGGCCTGCATCTTCAGTCATTTCTGGAGGTTTGGACACTCCTGTTCGTCGCATCTCAACTCTAGAAGGTCGGAAGCTACGGTGTCAATTGTTCCTGCATAATGATTCAGACCAAGTTGATGGCAACGTGTGTTCCTCTTTGCCCATGGAGATAGAAAAGACCCAAGTTCATGTAGCGATGTCAGATACCTTGAAATACACAGGCATGGTGGAAAATGTATCCTTGTTCAAGAATCTGACGCTGTACAAGGGAAAAATTGCAGTCTTGCAAAATGTCAATTAAATGAAGATACTTTTAACAACAGCTCTTTGGATCTGTCAGGTATTATGGCATCTTCAGAAGCAAGTCACCTGCACTGTCTTAATAGTAATGTTACCTCCACCCCCACTAAGTCATATGTGCCACCAACATCATTAACAGTTCCAGAAGTTTGTAATCCCTGTGTACCAGCAGCAGATATGATGGATAACACGCTGCAGTACAAAGGCATGTTGGCATCAGACTTGCACTCATTCAAGAATGCTCAAAGTACCTCAAAGAAAGATGTTTCCAGTACAGCCAATGTTCTCAGTCCTGGTGCAGGAACATCATGCTCTCCAGTTTTTGTTCCTGTTTTCTCAGCATTAAGACAAGCCTCTGAAGGCTCAGATGACTTATCACATGTTGTGAGGCAGGCATTTGTGCCATACACTGGGTGGGC
Source organism: Pomacea canaliculata (assembly GCF_003073045.1). Classification (NCBI taxonomy): domain Eukaryota; kingdom Metazoa; phylum Mollusca; class Gastropoda; order Architaenioglossa; family Ampullariidae; genus Pomacea; species Pomacea canaliculata. The sequence goes on from NC_037592.1 coordinate 24,287,226, forward strand.
TACACAGCTAGCCAGTGGTGCTGTATGGATTCACTACAATGATGGCACGCAGCTAGCAGTGCTAAGTTCCCAGGCGAAAGTGGTCTATGTGGATCAGGAAGGACAAATTAACAGGTGAATAACAACTGTTCATAAGGTACAGGAAGTAAAGGTAGAGTGTTATGGGCAAGTGGCTCTAGGTGCAGTGAACATGGGGTTAATGTCTATGGCATGGCATCTGGAAGGCAGAGTCTCACCCTATCCTTCTACTGCCTTTACCAATCCTGCTAAAAATCATGTACCTGTTCTTGATAGGTAGATTGGGTAAGTAGGGGGATTGTTTTAGCCACAGTCCTTCTGGTTCTCAATCTAATCCACTAACCACCAAGTCATTGTATCTTTCCTAGAATGCTTCATTAATGCTCATAATCTACAGAACAATTTAGACACCATCAATAGGGACTGAAGATGTGGCTTTTTTTTTGGCTGGGGTGCTCTTAAGTACAACTATTAGAAGATCTAGACAGATTTTCAAAATTCGTAATGATTATAAAATTTAGACTTGACGTCTGTTTATCATTTCACAGAGCTTAAAAAGAAGCGAATGGACTGATTTTGTTTCCTGAAATGCATTCATTAAGCTATGTGGTGTTCATAAAGTAGAAATATAACCTTCCAATAAGCATGGAGGACATTTCTATTTTGTTGCAGCCCTATATGCTCCTCAAGGAGTAACAAGGAACAAATTAAACTAAAATTTCTCCTTGTTTCAGGTACCAGCAAGTAGATGGTGTGCCAGATGTGGTAAAAGACAAACTGGAAAAATTACCCATGGTGTTGGACTATTTGATGGCATGCCCTGCAGTTCTACCTTGTAGAGTGATCTCTCCTTGATGGTGCAAAATCCTTAAAGTACATGCAAGCACTACAAATCCTTAAAATTTCTGAGTGCCTATGTTCACATTGAGGACAAGAACTTTTGTGAATGGAAAACATGCTTCCATTCAAGGAAAAAATTAAGTACAGACTGGACTTATGTGTTCACTTCTGGATGGGCATTATTCAAGTTTCTATTACTTCAGGTACTGTTCAGCTATGCCATGTGAACAGGTATAGGACTACAGGAATAGGACAGTTTAGACTGTTTTCTACAGCACAGCATTCTAAGACTCTGCTGGTATTTTTGCAAACTGTCAGTGTTTCATGTAAAAAAACCTAAATTTCTTGCATGAGCTTTCTGTAACAAAACTGCCTTATCTCAGGTTTTCCCATGGAGATGTCTTTACCTTGCTGCATAAAATAAAAAGATGGATAGTGATAAATACCATGAGCTTAGACTGCTTGATAACCAGCAAGGTGTTGCAACACAGAACCTAAAGAAATGGAATGACATGTCTGCAAGTTGTCACCTAGACTGATGGATGTCAAGTGAAAGGTAACACATTCAAGTAATAGAATAGCATGATTTTAGGTACATTCTGTTCCAAGTGACTCATTGTTTCATGGAATAATGTGTACTAATTAACTCTTCTGACAATGATTAGTGCTTTGCTAATACTGCAAGGTCTGGACAAGTTTTATGTCCACCACTCCTACAGTACGTGGTTGCTAGCAAAGAAGCAAGAAATATAAATGCCTAAGGAATTAACAGTTCACAGCTATTGGCAGAGTTGTACCCTGCTTTGCCAAAAAGGCAACATTCTTTTATCTTTCAGCAAATGTTAATCATCTTTTTTTAGATGTTCTTGTCTGAGACTGAGGTTAGGTCTTTAACTAATTGCTGTTGAAAAAAAGAATTTTAGAAGCACTTGTCTTGTTAACTTGTTTAGCAACAGTCTTACCAGTTTCCTTTGTCTCCAAAGACAAACAAGTTGAGAGCAATGAAACACTGGCTTCATGCTGATGGCTGTGTACATTATTATATATTCATTCTTATAGTTGAGCTGATTTGTTGCAAATTAAGGTATTAAGACCATGTAAATGTACCTGGTGTTACTAGTTAAGCGAATTATTGTGAATACCAGTACAGAAATGTTGCGATATTTGGCAGACCTCAGCTGTTGTAAAGTGCAGTTTATATATTGTGCTACATGTCCACAAATTCAAGACTAGATTTAAAATACAACTTTATTCATCCACAAGGGCAATTCAAGGTATTGCTCATGCTTGACAATATATATATTGAAATAATTTCTCTCTCTTACACACACACATTCTCAGCAACACTAGGTACAGGGTGTGATCTTAGGTCACCACTGGCTAGTACAGGATCATGACCAGTAGAGTTTATCAAGTGAATGGCACGTGAAATGAACGAATGCCAGTATCCTAACCCAAAATGCATTTCATAAAACCATGCCAAACTATCTCAAAAATATTACAGTACCATTCTGAAATGTATGCCGCAGCAGCATTCAACAGTAACTGGAACTTTGTGGACTTTTATAAGATTTTCCAAGTATTTTGGAATGTTTTGTGAGATTTTTCTTATTTCCATCCATTTGTAGTTTTAGTTAGAAATATTAGAATATATATTTATAAAGTTTAGCTTTTGTTAGGGTATATCTGTGATGCTTTCTTGCTTGAAACTGTTTTATCTTTTGATACCAGATGGAAAACTATGGTAAATCATTTCTACTGATTGTATGTGGCGGGAAATTGAGTTCCCACATTAAAATATGATCAGAGATTTCTGTCTGAAGTCACTGTGGGTATGCATGCAAATTGATAAAATACACAAGACTTTAATTTATTGGGTATAGGTATACCCTCATAGGAGGTTTTGAGCTATTGAGGTTTATGCTGATAGTAAATGGTCCCTTACCATAGAGAACTTGGTAAGAAAAACTGACACTACTTAGAACAAGTGGGAAAGTTGACCAAGAACCCGAGGTCTGCAAAATGCTTGTCTAGGAAGTTAATGAAAACAAGCAATAAGGGAAATAAATCATTGCCTCAGATCTTGTTCACTTTTCTAAGCTGTCTCTTAATGTTCTGATGTCAACACTGCATATTAGATTAATTGTCCAACTGCTCGAGGGTGGTACCAGTCTGTCATTTCTAATGGTACATATATATAACTGAAAATAAATATCCTCACACACAAGGCATATTCAAGGTTCAAGGTGCAGAGGGTAAGAAATGTTTAGCTGAGAGAGTGATGATACTGGACAGGAAGTACAGTCACCAGATGTAAGAAACTTCTATTTGATCATGCCATGCCAAATGCTGAAGCATCCTCTCCCAGCTATACATGCATTTTCCTAGAAACAAATTTATTCTTACTGCTCAGCAGCAGGGCTTCAAGCAAAGCTCCTAACAAATATCCAACACTGACATCACCCTCTCAGTGAAACCATTCAGGCACATCATATGTTCTTCTATATAGGGTGAAAATACAGGTCGAATACTGCACATTTTGGGTTCAAATGAAAAACTATATTCTTTTGTGGGTTTCATCATTAGGAACTCCTTCCCTTCCCATTTCTAGCATTCAAGAGCAAAGCATTTCTTCTGTCAGTTTCTCATAGCTGGTATGCAGGTGGATTTCAAGGTGATAGAGCAGACTTTTGCATAGGAATAAACTGATCTCCCATTCTGGCTCAGCAGAGAACATACTTAGTATGCTGCAAGGTCATCACCCAGTCAAAAAATAAAAAAATTCTTATACATATCTCATACCTCATTCATAAACTCCAGAAAGTACAGAGCTCCACTGCACGTCTGCCACTAAGAATAAGACTTCTCTCCTTTGTTTTCTACACTGGCTACTCGAATCTCACATCCAGTACAAACTGTCTGGTCTGTGATTTAATTTCTTTGCAGGCTCCTGCCCTGCCTATTTCTCTCCTCCTACATTCCAGCTAGAAAAATATACTCTTCATTTGATGACTGCATCTTCACTATTCTTGTCACCAGAACAACAACATAGTCACAGGATTTTAGTTACTGTGCAGCAAAACAATGGAACTCTCTCCTCTTCACCTATTCACCATTGCACTGAAGACACACCTCTCCCTTAAGCATTACTCCTAACAACAGTGCACACAATGCTAGTCCTTTTTCACACACTTTCCTTCTTTTCCATTTATTGCCACTTCCCTACTTGTCCTCCTCTGCTGAATCGTGACGCTCTTGGTTCTTTGCACTTTCTATATTTGTCTTCTTTTGGTCATCAGCACAGTTGCTCATTCTTCCATTCCTTCATGCGTTGTCCATGTCTCCTTATAAGCATAAGTATGCACTATAACAAATCACACATTTATTATTATTCTTAACACTGCTGATGACTCTGTACCACACAAGTTCTTCACAACATGTGTCACATCCAGTTTTTTTCCTTGACCTCCAGCGGTATCTGACGGATACCTGAAACATTAATATGTACTGAGCATGTGCCCACATTTATCTGACAGTCTGTACATGCTAGTTTCTCAATCTTTCATTCTGTCCATGTATATCTGCAAGATAAAATAAATGTTAATGAGTGCTGCTTAATTTCTTGTAAGCCCTTCATGTTAAACCCCAAGTGAAGCTCAAAGTAAGCTGTACATCAAAAGTGCTGATACATTGTATAACTCCTAATAGCACATCGCACATCAAATATATTAAAGTTAATTAAATTACCATGTTATATTTACTGGTAAAATTTACTTACATTTGTCCAGAGAAATAAGCAATGATGGAAAAAGGAAAGACAAGAAACTTAGATAATATGTGCGCAGATGAGGTGAGCAGCTGTTAAGAGTTCAACTTACTTCATGCCTTTGCTGGAATCATTAGCACATAATGGTGTGACTGAGAATCCAAGCCATGTCCAATCATAAAACTTGTCAACAATCTTTCCAAAATGAAGTTCCACAGCCAAGCCAGTGCTCTCCATGAAGACTGGTAGAATTACTTCAGTGACCATTGTGAAAGTGCCGTTCTTTATAGAAGATGTGCTTGTTGCAGTGATGGTTGAGTATAGTACTCAGAGTGTCATGCCTATGCAGCAGCTTGTTAGCATCAGTTTATATCACAGTGCAGGCTAGAGCATCACTAAAGGAGGGTATAGGATGGCATCTCAAATTCAAAAGAAGTTTCATTATCTTTATACTTTAATTTGTGGCAAGTATGTTTGAAAACTGCCAGTAACTACACATATAGACACAGAAAGCAATAGAAGGATGATGGGGAAAGGGATGAAGGGCAATGCATAAATTCATGACCGCACCAAAAATCCTCTAAAAATAATAAACCATTTAGCTGTCTATTGACTCCTCTTAAGCATATACTTAAAGAACATTATTCTTAATTTGTAATTGACATAGTTGTTTGTTCAAATGCATAAAAAGTCACAAAAAGCTTACTTACTGTTGCTGGGGACTTTGCAGAGTTGGTTTTAAGCAGGTGATTGTCATGCAAAGAATTCCTGGTTGTCATGTAAAGAGTGCCTACCTTTCCTGAGACCAAACTTTCCTTGCTGCTTTCTCCATCGCTGTGCACATCTGGCTGCCTAAAAGTGAGGCCACTTTCTACTTAAGTACATTAAAATATATTTCTTTCCTACATAAAATATATTTCTTTCTTGAATGTAAGAAATTTAAACAAATGATTTCACACGAATGCATTCTTTGTATTTTTGAAACATATCTTTTTACTGGTGGAGCCCCTTCGCTATTTAACTCATTGTGAACACTGCTGAAGATCAAATTAGTGAAAATGCCTGAAAATTAGAGAAGTGGAGAACAACCTATCCACTCACTGTCTTTCTCTCCCTCTCTCTCACACACAAATGTCTATCCCCCATCTTTAAGACACATGTGCGCATATATTCCAACACACCTCCCAACAACAACAGGAAAAAGCTGATCTTTCAAAAGGTCATTGCTCTGCACAGAACTAATGACTGCCTCCAGCTGCATGCACTGCTGCCGACACTAGACAGAAAAATACAATTTTTGATGTTAAAATTAATTTTTCAGTGCTTATCAGATGACATGACAATATGGAGTTATCCCGACTACCTACCTCAACTCCAGCTGTCCACTCCCGATTGGTCAGGCCTGACAAATGAATAAGGAGAACACAAAATCCAATTAACTCCCCAGCCCACTCCTTCCATCTTGCCCTTGCCAGCCAGTGAACTCTCCTCCAGTTTTTCATCTGGATGAAAGAAACTCACAGCAAGGAGGATGGATGCCAATGACATAAAAGGGCCATTTGGAAGGGTTGGAGGCACAAGTCCAAAGGCAGCAAGTCTGCTGCTGTGTTTAGGAGACCCAGAAGACGCAACCATTCCTGGCAGTGCAGGTGGTCGAACTCAGAACTGAGATGCTATATCCTGGATGGAACATGGTTGAGGAGGGTCTGAAACCTCATCCCAAGATGGATAACATCCTGCATAGGCTCCACTTTGTATCCCAGAGGAGTCAGAGGGGAGAAACGTCCTGCACATGGCTCATTCAGAGACAGCAGAAACAAGGTAGCTGACACCCCTTTACTGCTTGAAGCCAGGCAGAAAGCAAGAGAAGAGCTCACTGGCTGTCAAAGGGGGGGATGTGGGGGAGATAAAGGTTGAGTTGGTCGATTTTGTTCTCCCTGTTCATTGATCAGGCCTGACCAATCAGGAGTGGACAGCTGGAATTGAGGTATCCAGTTAGGATAGCCCCATATAGTCATGTCATCTGGGACAGTATGAAGAAGAAACACATCTTCAGCAAGTGATGATACAGCACTTGCCTTGGAAATGGCATCAAAAGTAGAAAAGACAAGCAACACAAAAAGATACATTTTAGATCATAAGAATATTTTGTTGAAATTATGACTGGTTTAGTAAGTAATCTCAGTGTCTGATCAGTAGAACCTTTAAAAGAGTCAAATTTTTACAAACTTTTTCTACATAGTCCAGAAGTCCCTGAACATCCTGGCTGAGATGAAGGCTGGATTTCACAGAGTTTAGAAAGAAAGATGTGCCTGCCTTCTCAATACAAATCCCTCTCTGGGAGACCAATACTTTGGTACCTGTCACCAGCAGACAAAAATTAAATAGAAAGGGAGTGAGAAGCATAAATATCTTATGCATATTCCTGAAGTACACCTTCTTCTAAATCCTTTTACATGTATCCCACGGTAACAAGAAATTATCGATATGCTTTGCCACAGCTAGACACAGCTCATTGACAGCACTAATGACCCACCTTCATAAAAAGCTGCCTCAAAGTCAGCAGGATGTGAGTTCTCCATCAGCATGCATTTTGCCATCTCTGTGTAAACAGTCACTTTTGGTGTTTTTGAACGAACAAGACCTACAAATCTGATAAAAATAAAATAAAAAATAAAAATTTATTTTCAGCATTTTGGGCAACATTTCTCTCTCTCTCACACACACATACACATTAAAATGTATTCAATATAAATTGTATCCATGTCTTTCTCCATATACACCTTCTGAGTAAGCCAATCCACCATCTATAAAGAATAATGGAAGGCTAGATGGTAAAAAAACCAAGATGAAGTCATAGCAGTCATGAAAAAACTTAATGATGATGGCCAATGCCACATACATAGGTTAACATTACACACCTGACAGCATACTGGTACTTCTTAAAATATTTGGCTGGCAGTGACTCGAAGATAAATGTCTTGCAGGCAGACAATGGCAATGGCGGGCAATCACTCACAGCCACACCTTTTCCTCTATCCCCAGGGTGGAACACAGTCACCTGTAGCAGCCCACAAAAGCTGGTCTTGTTTATTACAGCCACACATTGATTTTGAAAAGCAGTAATAAAATAATGTTTTTGTCTTTGTTAATGTTAACAGTTAATAATAATGTTAAAAGTATTATTTAAAACTTCATTTAGTTTTGATTTAAAGTAGGCCAATAAAAAATAGCAGATACACATCACATAACAAAAATAAACTTGGTGAGCTGAATAAGATAATAAATAAAATAACACAAACAACAACTAAATGCCTGTCTGAAATTTAGGACCCTGCCCCCCTTCACTCTCTATCTGAAGCCTCTACAACTCAAAAGTAAGATAGCCTTCTCCAAGCAAAACGACCAACAACTGTTAACTCCCTCAAACCATTCCATACATCCTTTACATTTAACACATATAGATACACATAAAAACAGATGGAAAAAAATTATTTTCTGCACTTTAAATTGAAAAAAAAACTGCTTACTGTTTTAATGTTATCAACACTGTGATTTAAAAAAAAATCAGCCTGTGAATTGATTTTGTACCTGCTGCCCATCAGAAGATACTAAAAACACTTCCACTACTCTTTGCTCCTTGCCTTTGTTTTTGACAAACTCTAGACAAACATCACCATTATCCATGATGTTGACCTGAAATTAAAAAGAAGTAAAAAAAAAATCATAGCTCACAAATGAGGAAACAGCATTCCTGTCATTTTTTTCATTACCACCACCGATAACATTTTAAGCAAGGTCCACATGGCTGTGAATATACAAAAATCCTATACTTTTTCTCACCCTTTTTAACAATTTCCATACCTATGTTAACCTTAGCATCCATGGGCAAAGTAAATGATGAGAATGTGAGGATCTTTACAAACACGAAAAGAAAGCACTCGACAGACTGTGTCATTTGATCTTTAACTTTGTTAGTTCGCATAACTGACAGCGCAAAGAGAACTTGATGAACATATATTGTATATAATATTAACATGGCTGAAAACTAAAATTTATGGCTATAATGAAAGTGAAGTAACAAATATGATCAACCCAATATTTGTGATTCTGCTTTTGTGGATTTTAGTTTTTACTTACTTTTTGTAAAAATTATCAGTGGCTTCATCAATGCCTATTGAGAAATGCTTCTGAATTTCTCAGATAACTCTTTTATTGAGATGGCTTCTTAAGAATTGTGTTTGTTGTTGCTGTCTTTTGAAAAGTGGACAGCTTTCCCTCTCTTTCGCATGCACTCTCTCAAAACATAGGCCTAACCTCTGTGGTTAATAAGCGCTGCCATTGGTTTAAGGGTGGCAACACTCTTAAAACGGGAAAAAATTTGCAACTAGAAGTTGGATTTTCGTTCTTTTATTATTTAAGCATTCGAAATTCCCATACTTTTCCTGTTTTTAAAAACTGTTTCCCATTTGTTCATGACTTTCCCAGACTTTTGCAACTCTGTATAAACCTGTGGATGTAGTTCAACAAATCTTTCACTTACCACACCATTTTTAGTTTTCTGTCTGATAGGGCGAAGACGCCGAGTGTTCAATGGTTCTGTGGGTTTGTTTGCAGTGTCCCTCACCACCAGCAGCAGCAGCCTTCTCTTTGTTCTCTTCATCGCTGCTGCTATGAGAGATAGAAGTGTTCTTTGTGCTGACTGTGTATAGACTAGAATCCACATGTTGATCAGTCAACTTCACTTGGTTTGTTTGCATGGGAGTAACAAACTCTATGTCATCAGGTGGGAAACCAAAGACAGCACTCCCATGTGTTTTATCCCTGATATGGGTCAAAGAACTATAACACTGCCCTAGGTATGCCTGCACTTTGGTCAAAACCTCATGGGTTGCAGGAACAACAGCTCCACTCTCTGGAGCCAAAAGGTTGTGTAGGCTACCTTGGTGAGGAAAGCATCCATCAAAATCTAGAGTTTTCTTGGTGGACTGGAGGCTAAATGTTCCTGAGAGGAGAAGCCAGACTCCTGGCCATTTTTCATGCTTCTGGGAACCAAAGGGCTGCCACCTGCTGGTAAGCTGCTATGGCTGTCTATTGAGCTGGCACTGAAGGACCAGCTAAAGGAACTGGAAGTGTCTTGGGGTTCCTGGTATCGATGTGGATCAAACTGAGAAGGTCCTATGGCAGCCTCAGATGAGTTCCTTATAACATCTCTGTTAGATTTGTGCTGGTTTGAAGTCATGGGTTCCCACAAATCGCATATCCTGAAACACAAGGCTACTTTTATGTTTGTTAGATAATTTCTAAGAAAATCTTTCATCTGCAGGTAATTTACTTCATGTCATGTGATTTCCTATTTTCACTTTGCTGTAAATAGTAAGTCAAAGAAAGACAGAAGTATGAACTTTTGTTCGCAATGAGAAGGTATTGACATATAGCACAGTTAAGAGTCTGTCTCTGATAAGACTACACAATTCTGAAATCTTATGCAGTATAAACCAACCCATCTCTCTCCCTGATAGGTGGTGATGAGTATCGCTGATCGCTGAGAGGATAACCACTCTCTGACAGCTGATTAGGATCCCATCTGCCACTGTTTGCTTCATTTCTTTTGATATACGAGACCCCACTGCCTTTGAAGGAAAAGCTGTGGTGGGGTGACCATGACCATTGCTGCTGGAGTGACTAGATCCCAATGTTGTTGCAAAGGTGCCACAACCACTGTCTACTGATATCTCTGACATCTGAAAAGATTTGTCAAAACCTTTACACTGACAAAAATGCAGAAGAATGCAAGGAAGATGCAGTGAGAAAACTATAATTTATACAGACTAATTTTATTTATAAAAATTAAGAAACACTTTAAACATGCCCCCTCTCCCACCAACAGGTGACTTCATATTGAAAGTGCTGATTTACCCACATCTTATAGGGGCAGGGAAAGTAGGTTAACATATAAAAAAAGCAAAAAGAAAGTCAAGAGGAAAAATGATTGTGAAGAAAGAAAGAGGGACTGGATGGAATACACAAAGGCCAACATTCACTAACCTGTATAGTGTCCTGTGTTGCCACTGACTTTCCTCTCATGAAGGGGTGACAGAGGACATCTACACAAGAGCATTTTCATATAGATTTTGTAAAAACAACTAAAAGTTAAAAAAAAAGAAACATTGAAAGCATTTGTGACATCTGTGTTATACACACTCCTTTTTTACTGTTAGAAAAAAGACTCACTCAATATTTTCTCAGCTAACCTTTAAGCAGAAGACGCTCATTAGGATTTTTGCGCAGCAGACGCTGAATTAGGTCAGAAGCCTCAAGTGAGAGGTCAGAAGGCAAGTGATACTCTGCCTGTATGACTCGGTCCAAAGTACCACGTATAGTGTCAGTGTCAAAGGGATTTGTTCCAACCAGCATGGTATACAACATACAACCCAGTGACCATACATCAACTTCAGGGCCATGTGCTTCTTTCTTAGCCACTTCACTGAAAAAAAAAAAACGTCACAAAAGTCCAAAGGAATGCAATTAACCTGACCAAAGAAATCAGACCCAAAAATAAAGGTTTGACATACAAATCACCCATTTCATCCATAAGTCTACAGTCTTTTTCCAAGTGCTGGTGAAACAGGAAGAGAAGGAAGGAAGAGAAGCAAGAATAACAGTGAGAAGACATACGGGGCCATGTAGTTAGGTGTTCCACACATAGTGAAGTGCTTCTCTTCTGGTTCTGTAAGCCGTATGGCCAACCCAAAGTCAGCAATTTTCTATTAAAACATAGAGATAAAAAAGGCAAATATATGGCAAAAATTTAAAGAAAGTGTGTTTGCGTGCGTGAAGGAGAGAAAGAGAGTGAGACACCATGTATAGAACAAGAATATGTTACAAAAATCCAAAGCATGTGGGTTTAGAACATGGAAGGATAACTATATCAAACAGCTCTTGAGGTTAATCTTAGAAAACCTCACAATGGGGAAAGAGTGCAAAATTTTTAAATATTTTTTAAATAATAGAATAAAATCTGTCTTCTATATGTTTAATGATCATAATGATGATAAGCGAACAACAGAAGTATAATCATGCAGTATGTGATCCACGACACAGAAAACTTTAACAAATGAGAAAACAACACACAAAAAACAACGGTGAAGTGCACAACGTAACTGGCATATGACCTTCACCTTGCATTGATGGACATGAAATCTTCAAATGCTACCAGAAGATACTAACTATGTTCATATCTTGAGTAAGTAGTAGATTGGAGAGTTTAAGGTCTCGGTGCATGATATGATGTCTTTGGAGGTACTGCATGCCTTCCACCACCTGCCGTATCACCTTTCGAGCCTCATCTTCTGTTAACACTCCTCCTTGTGAGTCCAGGTAGTGCAGAAACTCTCCATTGTGACATAGCTCTAGCACTAGGTAAACATACTTGTTATCTTCATCATAATCATATATCTGAAACAAGCAGTTACATAGGTATGTTAAAGCAAGTCTTAGCCAGTAGAAAACAAGTCAGTAGTACCACTCAATATGTGTGACCTGTTGGATCTTTCACTATTACATAAGTTTAGTGACATAAATGTTCTCTGAGAATATTTTTAAATAGAAAACAAAGTTATAGGGGAGAGCAGCATGTTACAGACTGTATTAATTATTAATAAGCTGCAGTATGTCTTTTCTTTCTTATTCTATCATATTTTTGTAATAGCTGCTGTAAAATCTTTCATTTTAAACAGCTGGGTACTGATATGCCACCAGTATTAACTCTGAACAAGCATCAAAGATTTTTGACTGCTTTACCTCCAAAATTGATGGATGTTTCAGCCTTGAATGGATTTCAACCTCCTTCCTCACCCTTGCAACCATCCTACGTGCTTTTGTTGTTTCCTTTTCAATCTGAAATTGTAAAATGTTATGGGTGAGCACACCCAACATAACAACTATTCAAGTGGCCAGAATTAAACTGAAAGACTCGATTTATCAAATGTTGTCCACATGTGAAAAATAGAAACAATAAACAGTACATGAACACAAATATTAAAAACTCCCATATCACAAATTCAAGAACAAAGATATAACTGAAAAAAATCTCTTTTTTTTTTTGCACCACCAAAAATAATAAGTAGAAGAACTATAAGTGAGAAATTTAAAGTGGGAGAGAGAGAGAAAATGAGAGAAAGTTTTATTTTTGTAATAAAAGACATATATGACACTGATCGATGTGAAGCAAAAGGACATAGAAAGAGAGAGGAAATAAGAGAGTGCATGACTTGATTATGATAATAACTGAAATGATAGCAATTAATTGATATGGCACTGTGCTGTTTATGTAATTCTAATTGTATTTTCAATACTGAAAAGAATATTAACAGAACAAAGAATCTTGAAGAACAAGCAAATCAGCAAATCACATGGAAATATATTTGAAAGTAAAATAATGAATATAGATATCAGTGGTTTTTTTTAATGTCAAGCAATCATGCAGTCACTTATATACATATATGTGATGCTCATGTAGTATATTGGGTTATATTATAGGGATTTATATTATAGAAAAAGGAAAACAAAAAGAGTAAAGCCTAACCATTTTAATGGCAACCTCCTGTCCATTTTTCTTTGACTTTGCTTTGTAGACACGAGCAAAGCCACCTTCGCCCAGGAAACTGAGTATATCATAATCCTGTGACAAAAAGTTGCAAGCTGATGACAAAATTTTAAAACATTTGATTCTGAATCAGAATCAGAACTTGATTGATGTAGAGCATCCCTTTTTGGTTTTACTCTAACGGCTCTGAAAATCTTATACGTACCCTTGCAACAATTAGATTTGCAGTATATATATATTCTTCACACGTACGCCGTCAAAAAAGGAAAGCTTATGACGCCAGCACATTTTACAAGATGGAAAAAGATGCTAGAATTAGGATTTGGTGTTGTGTCAGTGTTATGGATAAAGGAATTGGCTTAGAGTTAAAATATTTTCGGTTTCAGGGTGTCAAGGATCATATAAGGTCACGTCATGGCGTCCATAACAACCTGTCAATACGATATGTACACATCCAAAATAAATCGTTCTAAATACAAATGAACATTCTAACTAAATTAAATTATGAAAATACAGTACTCCACCAATAATAATAAATCGGCAAATTAATACGAACTGTTTTACTGATAAACGCCGAAAGAATATTAAACTACTTAATTAATATTTCGCTCCAACTCGAGTCCTGGAGGATCATACCATGGGATATTAGCTCGTGATCATACTCACATCTAAACTCATTTTGTCACCGTCACTCATGATCCATCTTCACTCTGTTTCGTAAATGAACTCTGGCTTGTCGTCTGGCCTTAGCTTTGACTCTGGAGGTCCTGTCACCGTCAGTTCTCGGATGTGTTGGTGCGGTCGTGTACGTGTGCCAACACAAGCACTACAGCAACACGAAAGTGATTCGTGCATACATAACATGATCGTTATGCATGCGCATTTTTTCTGATACTTGCACTGACCACTGGTGACTGATATCAACGACAACGTAAAGAGTTGATGGAAGTATTTGATTGTAAAACACAAGTTTGAACATGTTTAGGAACCTGTGATTGCTTCCCTTGTACTTATTATTCCACTGACTTACCAGCATGACGTCAACTTCTTCGATTATTCATTTTTGTAAACAAAGTGTTTAAACTATAGGTATGATGGTCGTTTCAACAGCATCAACCCACGACGGAAAATGCATATTAAGTAACATTCCGATCGCTTGGCATGCCATTTCGAAAAATACTGAAAGAGCCCTGTAAATTGAGAACCAGCCTTTACCATGTCTAGTGGGGTACATTTGTTTTTTTTTATATAATGAATGGGTAAAGCCAGTGAAAGGGGAAGGGGGTCCGGCCATTTCACCCCACAGCAAAAATCAATTCGTCCCAGCTAGGTCCATTTCGTCCTAAGACAAGTCAAATCGTCCCAACCCCAAAAGTTTAGCTTGTGTGTGATAGATGTTTTCCTACAAGACGATGTTTCAGCTTCTGACGCCAGCAAAAAAAAAAAATCTGATCGGAAATTAGCACAGATCGTATATTTGTGTTATAAATTTGAATTGATTGCATTAGTTTTTAGTGTACAATTTCCAAAGTTGTTTTTATAAACACAAAATTATAGAACGATGCCGAAGTCATTATGGGCATGGATACACATACAAATCAATATAAAGACTGCGTTTGAATATAAGCTGTTTACTTGTTGATACTTTGCTATGAAAAGTCTTATAGTCTCTTAATAACTGGCTTAGTTTCTCAGGTGGTGGGAGAATATTGTTACAAACCTGCTGATATATTATTAAAATTTTTGTTGAATGAGAATGAAAAGCATTGTCGGATGGGAGAGTTTTGCGTGGATGTGAGAATCTCATAACTGTTTTTTCCTTTGATGTAACGGCGTCACTGATGGGCTCCACTCACATAAATGTTGAAGATTAAGAATGAAAGGAAAGAGTGGGCCATTTTTGTTTCCTAACGCACATCCCTGACTGTGAGGAATACCTGACCATTTTGACTAGCTCAGTATTTATAAGTTCTGCCAGACTTAGGGTTGTGAAGTCCTGACCAAACTGATAAAAAATGTACAATGTCATGTAAAACCTGATGAGTCTGCCTATGTTTTAATTTTTTGAAATATTTGTAAGTTTTGGATGAGAATAGTAATGGAACGTCTTTAAATGATGGTCAGATTTGTAAGGAGTGCACTTTTTCTGTCCAGGTTTTTTCGTTTTTCTGCCTGTAATCGATGTGGGCTGGCATAAATAATATAAATAGGGAGCAGAAACGATGAAAGACTGTGTATCATATTTCTGATGGCAGAAGCTTCAGAAGTGGACTTGTCAAGTGAACTTTTAAATCAGACTTTTACTTTGGAGGTTTGGATTACTGTTATGTTTTCGTGTATAGCTAAGCATTTTTCTTTGTTGATTACTTTTTTCCTAATATTCATTTTTTTTAAAGTAAGATGTGTTTGTTGGTGTTTTAATTCTGCATGTAATGTCTGTTGAGCTGTTGTGACAAATATTCTTTTCAAATTGTGTTCTCTATTAAGCAGATACACAATCCAGTTCAACGTCTTTAATTGTGTGATAAAACTGTGAAATGAAACATGCATGAGGAAAGGCATACATGTTAATACACCAAAATAAACATTGCAGACATCTCATAAAAGCATACCATAAGCATGCAGACACATCTTATATTCATGACCTGAAATTTCAGATTCGCTGCAAAAAGTGTGAAATCTGAGCAAGGATGCAATGTTTACAGATGGAACTACAAGACTGTATAAAAATAAATAAACCATTAAAAACAGTCCATTAATGTTGTCAAGACAAACTTATGCAGACAAATCTGACATAGCAGTCTAACTTGAATGCACCGGATAGGTTCTAAAAGTTTATGAACCAATGAGCTTTAATGAATGTACTACCTACTATTATAAATGCTGATGGCGTACTGATCTGCATTTCACATTTGCAATCTTTAAAGGTAAAAAGCATATAAATGCCCAATAAAGGTCCCTAGCATGAAATAATGTAAGTTAATGCATGATGTCTACCTCCAAAAATGTATCCATCTGCAATGTGATTTGATGAGATGCTGTTTTGACAAAGTCTTATTTCATCTTTGTACATTTTGTACATTAAAAAAAAAAAATAAAAAAAATAATGTATTTCCAGGCTAACACATGGAATAAACACTACTGCAGTGCAGTGCTGCAATTACAGCTTTTAACAACTACCATAATTTGATGCCCACTAATTATATCCATTAAAGTGATTTCTTTTCCAAAAGGACAGATATCAACAATGCTAAAACAGCAAGTTTGATCCATAGGTATAGCATTTCATACCTGTCTCTTTTAACAGCAAGAATTCAGTTATGGGACGCATTTTCTTAATACCATTAGAAATTAATTTCTCTGCCACCAGAACAAACCTCTACGAAATAAAATTTAGAGGTAGAACTGGATACACACACATGCATGAAAGATTGGATGACAATTTTTCATCTGGTTTTATAATTAAAAATATAACTAAAAACATTATGAAGAAAGAAAGCAAGGTGGGTGGGGGTGGGGGTGGGGGAATTGTTATTTTACACCTTGTCAGCAACTGAGGCTATATTATGGCAAGGCAGTCAGCCCTGTAAACAGATGCCACGTGCAGAGAAAGAACAGCGTGCCCGAGATGAGAAATGAACTCAGGGCAGCCAACCTTCACTGTATTGGTGACAGGCGCTAACCGTTGCGCCACCAGACCACTAGCGAAAGAAAGCAAAGG
This sequence comes from Pomacea canaliculata, assembly GCF_003073045.1. NCBI lineage: Eukaryota > Metazoa > Mollusca > Gastropoda > Architaenioglossa > Ampullariidae > Pomacea > Pomacea canaliculata. Next base: position 24,304,179 of record NC_037592.1, read on the forward strand.
TTAACACTTGCTAACATGCACCTGAATACAACAGAAAAGTTAAAATTGAAAAAAAAAATGTATGTCATCACAGCCAGCTTGCTTGGTATTTGTTTACATTTGGAATCAAAACATTACTGATTTAAGAAAAACACAAACTTGTATAATACAACCCAGTTTTACTTGAATAAACTGAGAATGTTGAGAAATCAAGAAAGAACAAGAAATGAAAGTGAGGGAAATAAAGTGAATGATTAATTGTTGAGCAAAGGCTTCCATGTTTTCAGGCAAAGTGACATTTTTAAAAATAGTCAATTTTAGCAGAAGCATACATACTAAGAAAAAGAACCCCCTCAAGTCCTTATATTTTGTGCAATCATAAACAAAAGATTGCACATAAAGTAACTCTTGATCATAGGATTCTGTGGGCAGTTTAACACACCAAATTATGAGTGCTATTTCTTTTAATAACCAACATCAGTGCTATAGTCTGATGCAGAAAGAATCATGAAGGTATACCATACATGCCAGCAATTAGTGGTTCCCAAACACTTTTTGTTTTTGATCACTCCCACTAGCCAGTGTACAGATAAAGATCTAAACCACCTACATTTCTTATTTGATGGTACAACAAACATCTCCACCCCCCCCACATCTACATCATGAAGCAATATGAATATGAATACAAAACATCTATAAAGCCCAATGGCACTTTGTACACTGACAGGATAGTGCTGTCTTGCTGCCTTAGAAAAATATCAGATATAGGAACAGTGCAGAGGAGCAATTAATCTAGTGATTAAATGAAAAAGATTCTTTAAAACAATAACATGACAATGAGACAGGTAGGAGTAACTCAGCAGAGCAGGTAAGGCAGTCTTCCAGATCATGTTACAAAAACCAGAAGTGAGGTTAAACACACAAAAGGAAACCAAGCCACAGTAATCAGAATCGATACCAAGATCAAGTTCTTACTGGAAGCACCACGTTATCAGACAGCAGCAGCATTGTACTATTACTGTCATATTAACTCTTAATATACAGTTCAGAATGTCTTGATCATCTACAGAGTGGACACTGCTTTTTGACTAGAAATGTTCAAGCAAGCTAAAGAGTTGATGCTGGGAACATTTTAACAGCCTCTCTTCTCTAGTAGCCTGGAATAGAATCTAGAATAAACATAACAACTCTTTTATTATGGGTAAAACTGACATGCAGAATTCAAATATCAAAAGGCATTAGGCTGAAATGAAGAACTGTATTCTTTATAGGTTGTATTATTAAAGGCTGAACTTCTACCTCTGTGCAGTAAAGAAGTTTGATCTGTGGAGCCTACTGTTGCAGGTGAGGAGCACGTCATGCCAGAAATCTTAGTTGTCATGGTTTGCTAAATGCTCCAATGTGGCCTGACAAGTACCCTCACCTTCCTCCCCTAGATCCAACCAATTTTTCTTATTTATTATTAGTATTCAAGTTTAAAAAAACAAAACAAAAACCTTAGTTTCTTATGACTGGTATGCTGGTAGATTTTCACCTCTATGCCCTCACCAGTCCTGCTTGCTTTGTATTCAGTAAACCTTCTCTCCATTTGGAGTGTTTATCCATGGTAGTAATGGAGACTGGAAAGCTCAGCACACATTTCAGCAACAGCTACTTGAGAATGGTAGGGGTGTTGAAAGGTCTGAGTATCCCTGAAGTGGCAAACATCATTACTTCTTGATCTGGGCAAGATCAAGCCCAGGGTGCAACATGCCCTTTAGGCATAGGAGCAGACTAATATACACCAAATCCTACTTAGGCAATGTAGATATTCAGTATCTTGCAAAGGCATCACCTTGAAATGGAAGATGCTGCTGATGACTTTGCACCACGTAAGTGCTCTACAACAAGTGTCACTTTTTCCAGTTTTTCCTTGACTTCTGGTGGTAGCTGATTATTTTGATACCTGAAGCATATCAATGTCCATATTAGTTCATATTTATTTAACAATTAAATATGTGCTTAGTGTATATCAGCTTACATATGAGTAAAAAGAAATTTAAATGTCAATGAAATTTGGTTGAAAATCAAAATCAAGAGTGTAGCTTCATTTCACGTAATTTCTTGATTTAAGTTTGTGAACCTTAGGGTAAGCAAACAAGAAAAGTACTGATACTAGATATATCTGATATAGGAATAGGAAATACCAGAAAACCTTAGGAAACACTCTGTGTACAGAACTGAGCAGCTGTCAAGGGCTCCACTCACTTTGTGACATTGTTGGCAGCATCAATATATGTGAGGGTTGTGGCTGAGAACCCCACGCCAAGCTGTGTTCCATCGTTAAACTTGACCCAGATCTCTCCATTAGCAAGCATTGAGGCCCAACCAATGTTTTCCACGAAGAATGGGTGGATGACCTCATGCGTGGCTGCTGTGAAAGTACTGCTGGTCTTAGAAGATATGCTTGTTGCAGTGATGGTAGACATTAAGGTATTATCCAGGCATGGCACCTAAGAAAGAAATTACTTTATCTTGTTGCTAGCATGTTATGAAAACTACCAGTAGCTAACACATCACGAACATGCCCCCCGCCCACTTCTCTCTCACACACATTTATGTATGTTTCCCAAAACTGGACATACTGGTGAAGTAGACATGGAAACTATGGACAATCCCTGCCTTCTAATATCATCAATTTCTGAAGATTTCAGCTAAAAATTGCCATTTGTTTTTGACACACAACAGCACCCAGATACATTACTGTTTAACCCCTTCCCCAATCAAAAATAAACACACACACCCACACACACAAAACTAGTACGTACTTTCTGCCAAGAAGAGCACCAAAAATTTAAAAAGTTATAATACATTCCAAGTTCACCATGTTCTAATACCTTTAAAGCCTTAACCTTGACAATGAACCACCCTAACCTTTTTAAAATAACATTAACCATTCATAACCACCAACCCTAAGAAAGAGAGAGAGAGAGAGCACTTTTGTTTCTACACACAGCCAACCTACTGTTGCAGGTGACTCTGCAGAGATGACTTTAGGTGGGTGGTTGTCATTAGAAGAGTGCATTTCTTCTGATGCTGAACTTTGAATGCTGCTTGCTTTTTGGCTGTGCACACTTGGCCGCCTAAAAGAGGGGTACCTTCTGCTTAAATATATTAAAGTCTACTTTTTTTCTGAAAAACTTAAAACATCTTGTCACTACTAATTTCTGACAAATCAGTGAAAAATGCCTGAAGAATTAGAAGTTTCTAGGGGTCATAGTCATAAAGTGAGGGTAAGTTATTGCCCCATGCAACATGGGCAAATCAAAGGCAAGCATTTTGCCTTGTCCAGACCTTGCCAAGTGGTGTTTTACCAATGCTGCTGTAGATGAAAAAAAGCAAGTCGCAAAGATATTCTAAAATAAAAGAAACCAGTATTTGCTGAGTCTGGACACTTACTTTGTAACTAAGATGCCCACCCTTGATTTCCTCGTTTTTGTCTAAGGGCAACAACATACCATTGCTTCATAACTATGAACACTGCAAAATAGACTACAAAACAGCAACCGCAGTTAGTGGCATTAATCTCAGAAAAGGATAGCATCAGCAAATACTACATCAATTGTGAAACTATGTCTTAACTGTAACTATAAACAAGTTTTTCTTCAAATGCATACACCTGTGCACGCACAACACATACACATATCCATCCCTTCACCCTGACATACAGATTTGCATGTGCACATATATTTCAACGCACCTGCCAACAATGACAGGAAGAAGCTGGTTTTTCAAAATGCCATTGCTCTGCACTGCACTGATGACTGCCTCAAGCTGCATGCACTGCTGTCGACACTAGAAAGAAAAGCACTTCAGTGAGTGGTAATACAGCACTAGCATTGCTTGGGAACCTAATTTTTTTTCTGGTCAAACCCAGATATTTAACGCCCTTTTTAAATGATATCAAGTTTACTAATAACAACCACCATAGCACTATTCAACTGTACTACAACATATTTGATAGCTATATTACTTCCTTAATTCATCCAATTGTCTGTTCCTGGCATGACCTATTTCAATGTAGGAAATAATAACTCTTGCTCTTTTTAATGGTTCTGTCTTCTGCAAAGAGGAATTCTTTTGCTCCCCCAGATGTCTATTTTGTGTGTGTGAGAAAGACAGACAGCCTTTGAAATGGCTGTGTCCAGAACTAATACACCATAAAAAAAAAATGCTTTTAAGATAATAAGGAAATGAATAGCTCTTTGCTTTAGTCAGAAATGAGGGATTGGGACAAGCCATTCTCAAAACAAGTTTAAAAAACATTCATTTTTAGACCACAAAATTTGTTAAAAAAGTTATGCATATGAATGGTGAATATTCTTTGACTTTCAAAATAGACTACAATTTTCCAAACCTTTTCTGAATAGTCCACAAGTTCTCGAGTGTCTTGGTTGAGATGGAGGCTGGATTTGACAGAATCCAGCATGAGTGATGTCCCTTCCTTCTCAAGAATGCATATACCTCTCTGTGAGAATGATACTTTGGCACCTGTCACCAGCAGACATAATTTAAGTAGTATAGCAGTTAGATCCATAATTCTCTTAAACTAGGTGTCTTAGTGAAGTTTTAGAAAATGCATATTAATGATTTATCCTTAAAGTCAACAGAATACTAAATCTGACTAAATTTTCACACCAAACCATATACCTTTTGATGCCTTAAATGACCAATCTGTTTTTCTGAGTGCTTTTGGTAATCATAATGTTTTAGATTAAGAACACTTACACTGGAAATAAATAACACAAAATCAAAAGTTTTGCAGGGGTTTTGGTATACCTGCTAGAAACATACATGTACACCTATCTTTCATATTTATGTAAACCTTAACAACTATTATCTTTAGCCCTAGCTAAACACAGCTCATTTACAGTAGTAGTGGCTCTCACCTTCATAAAAAGTTGCCTCAAAGTCAGCAGGCTGTGAGTTTTCCATCAACATGCACTTTGCCTTTTCTGTGTACATGGTCACTTTTGGTGTTTTTGAACGTACAAGATCTATAAATCTGAAATTCCCCAAATTTACTTTCAAAATGCAAGACAGTCATGTTGTGCTCATTTTTAAACATTAAATACAAATGTTAGTCACAGTCATGATAAAACTTTTTCTCAATTAAACAAATTATCACATAAACATCAGGGTCAGTTTGGACTTTTTTTTTTTTTTTTTGCTTTTTTAAGTTGAATTCGTTAGCTTTAACATGAGATTTAGCCAGCATACATGAGCAAGAATGCTGCTAGACCTCTAAAAGGATTCTCCTGTGACATGGCAATATACTTTTTGAAAACACTAAGTATTTAGCATGATAATGATAAGAATTAAATTTATAAATTTCCCTGATGAGTTCTCTCATAATGAGCTGCACTAACAGGACTATGAATAAACAGTACAAAGAAGCATAAAATTAAAACCTTGCAATGGCTTACAGGTGATGGCATGGCAATCATGATTGAACATGAACAAAGATGGAGAATAGAGGAGAAAGTGCCAGAGTTAGCTAGTTAATGTATTAGGTAAGGCCAGACTTGAAGCTTAAACATTAGTCACAGTGCAAATAAAAAGGGTTCAGAGAAGGAGCATCTGCAAAATTTCAAGTTTTGTCTAATATTGATCTGCACATCTGTTACCTCATTTGCTATGTTTCTAAATCAATTTCTGTCTCTGTGCCATTTTTCTTCTTTTTCTAGACCATTTTATTTCTATTGCTACATCTGAATCATCTTGCCATTACTTAGATTTTAGATCTGTGCTTCAGCAGTGTTAATCTCAGATTATGATTCCTTTTTCTGCAATTGCATCAGAAATTTTTGCACTGAGCTGTCACAGCAAGCTTTGTGTGCAGTAAAAGAAGGGCTGACAGGATTGGAATGGTGCATCTCCAGGAATTTAAGCTTCCAATGATTGCTGGTGTGATGCTCTAACAGGAGTTGTGTTGATGGAATGGTATTTCTAGAATTTGAGTTGAGCTTCCATACAAATGTCATAGTAACTTCGAGCTACTTTTCAAAGCATAACTTTTTTAATAACTTATAGAAGATTTCATGCAACGGCAAGGCTTCAGACCCCATCTATTGTGATGGCACTCACCTTCTCCTCAACATGAGTAGCTACACTACCAAGACACAAGGGAACTCTTTGCTTTTGAGACAAGCTTCCATTTTTAAGTCTGAGCGTTTCTATTTTTTGTAAAGCCCTTCCAGCATGTCTTTGAAGCAGGGTAAAGGGCTACATAAATCAACACTTATTATTATTATATGGTAATATCTATATCCCACAAAAAGTACATTAAATATAACTTGTATCTTTACACCTTTTCAACAAGCCAGTCCACCATCTACAAAGTATAATGGAACATTAGATGTAATTAAACGGCAATTCCTCTTTGTGTCTTTTATGTTTGTCTTTTATAACATAGCTGTTTCTCTTTCCATCCTTTACATTCTGTTCACATCTCCTACCTGTCTTAAGAGCTGTGAGCATGATTATGTGCAATAGAAATTACATGTTTTTTGTTATTATAAACCAGATTCAAACATAACAATCATGAATAAACTTGATGATGGCCAATGCCCCACACATGTTGAACATTACACACCTGGCGGCATACTGGTACTTCTTAAAATATTTCCCTGGCAATGACTGAAAGGTAAAGGTCTTGCAGGCAGACAATGGTGATGGAGGGCAATCACTCACTGCCACACCTCGTCCTCTGTCCCCAGGGTGGAAGACAGTCACCTGCAACAGCCCATATAAGCCTGGTCTTGTAGTCAGACACTGGTTTTTACAGCCACATTTAATTTTGAAAACAATTAATAAAAAGGCTACAAAAACATGTAGATAACAATAACATATAACTTTATAAAAAAGCTTTTCATTAAGCTGAGTAAATAAAGAAGTATTTAACTGCATAAATAATACATGATGTGAGGTTTAAGAACTGATTTGTGTGTGTGTTTTGAACCTTCTATCTTTCCATTCACTGGGCTGATCTTTCAGAGGGGTCTTCAGGATGAATGAAAGTGTCATCCAGATAATTTTTTTTTTTAGCTCCAAAGACTGTTAAGCTTTGATAACAAAGAAATTTTCTGCATTTCATCCCCCAAAATCCAGAAACAGAGAAATAATATGTTTATCTGACATCTATGTTGGAAATTCTGCACTTTATTAACATTTTTTCTTTGTGATGGTGCACTTGACTGATGGTGGGAGGACAGTTGTGCACACAAATTTACATTTCTACCAATGTAAGTCAATGGTTGTACTAACAGCCAAATGCTTAAAGTTTGTAAAGGACATGACACTCGCCATACAAATGTGCTCATGTGATAGAGCAACTAAGCAGAATAACTAAAAAGGCTGAATCTACATTTGCTGCAGAAGGAGAACCTATCTCCAGAAAAAAGTGTTCTCTTTAAACTATTGTCTCTTGCAAGATTCAGTTTTGATAACTGCTTTTTGACTTTCTTTCCAATAAGAGGGATAATAAGTAGGTGCTTTTGTAAAAGTTATGTTTAAGATTTAGTTCATTGACATGGGTACAATCTGGTAAGAATGTGTCCATTAATTGAAACCTTTAGTTTCAATGAACAGTAACCTCCACAAAGCATAACCACCCCTTGACCTATCTTCAAAACAAACATGAACTATTAACGTGTTCAAACCACTCTGCATATCCCTTATAAACATGTATGAAGATAAATAGAAAAAGTTCACTTTTAGCATATTTAAATAAAACAAACTTCATGCTGCATGCCATATTCATATTTATTTTAAAAGCCTGTGAGTGTGTACATTGTTTTCTTACCTGCTGTCCATCAGAGGATATTGAAAACACTTCCACTACTCTTTGTTCCTTTCCTTTGTTCTTGACAAATTCTAGACAAACATTGCCATTATCCATGATGTTGATCTGAAATTTGAAAAAAAGTCTCACAAATGAAGAAATATAATTTTTGATCAACGAGTTTGTTTTCGGTCTGTCTTGTCATTGTATGCTTTTAAAAAATAATAAAGGTCTGTGAGCTTTCATGCTTTATCATTACTGAAAAATTAGTTCATTGCCATACCTTTTGCAGAAAATTTGTGATGGTAAATACTTTTTTTGGGAGGGTGGGGGATTATTTTTATATATTGAAACATTCAGACAATTGTGTTCGATCCATGAATTTTCTTTTTTCATTTTCATTCCATGTGTTAATTTTTTACAATTTCCTTAACTTTCAAGACTCTGCACAAATCTTTTTTATGCCATCATGTGTCACAGTTTAATAAATCTTTCACTTACCACAGCATTTTTAGTTTTCTGTCTGATAGGCAGAAGGCGCTGAGTGTTCAATGGCTCTGTGGGTCTGTCTGCAGTGTCACTCTTCCCATCACCACCAGCAGACTTGCTTTTTCCACCACCCCCACTACTGCTGTGAGGGCTAGAAAGATTCTCCATGCTGCCTATATGTACATGACGATACATCTGTTGCTCAGTCAGCATCACTTTATTTATTTGTTCACGGGTAGATAAATCCATTGCTTCTGCTGGAAAATAAAAACCAGCACCCCTATGCCTTTTCTCCTTGTTACTAGTCACAAGATGTTGGCACTGTCCTAAGTATGCCTGCACTTTGCCCACAGGTATTTGTGGAAGAACTCCACTCCCTACAGACGACAACTCAAGATTGTTTTGATGAGAACACCCATCAAAATCTAGAGGTTTCTTGGTAGACTGGAGGCTGAAGTCTTCCTGAGAGGCAAAGCCAGACTCCTGGCCATTTACCCTGTTTGTCAGACTTTGTATCTGAGGTTTGTGACTGGCTGGCAAGCCACCATGGCTGTTTACTGAGTTGGTGGTAAAGGACCAGTTAAAGGAACTATGACTGTCTTGCAGTTTCTGGTACTGATGTGGATCAAACTGAGTAGGTCCCATTGTAGTCTCGAAGGCATTGGCTTTTGCTGAATTTGTGCTGAGTGGAGATGGTTTCCTTGTGACACTTCCTTTATACTTTTGCTGGCTTGAAGCTGTTTGCTTCCACAAATCACACATTCTGGAACACAATTAGCTTTCAATGAAATCCGTCATCTTCAGGTAATACAACAACAACAACAACAACAACAACAACAACAACAACAACAACAACAACAACAACAACATCATTACATAAAGGGAAACAAAGTATGGATGTTTTATAAAGAAATTTTCAACAGAAAACCATGCTGAAGGTTTCTAGTGATTGAGCAGAGGAAATAAAATGTCTGGGACTCTGCAAGACATGAGTGTTCATTTGTGGCATCTTCAGATGTGGTAATGAGTTTGTGACATTTGACTGAGCCAGAAGAAAGTGGCCCATGTTTTTAGGGAAACACACATTCATCAATTTGCAGTTTTGTAGCAATTGACAAAACAACCTTTTCTTTTCACCCCCACAATGGACCCTGACATTTCCGTACGAACATAAGCGAAGCTGCTTTCTAACAAGGTTAGGACACCAACTGAATTAACTTAATACAAGGCGTTTCCTTCACGGACAGTGCGACCCATACATAATCTTTTCCAAAAAACAAACCCCCTTCACCCCCCCCCCAAAAAAGTGTCAGAGCTTATTAATGAATGGCAGTCGTCGAAATTTGGAAAAAGGACAGGGAGATTTTTTGGGACGAGTCCTCTGCATTGGATTAAGTCTAATGGTTTTTCACAGCCGGGGATCCCCAGGCGAAATTTTGGCAGTTTTGTGATGTTTACCATTTTTTTTTTAATTTTAGGCGATCCAGGATAACCAAATGCAAGGTTAATTGAAGACCAAATAATCAAAGATCTACTGTATTACATGTTTCTATAGAAAGCAGGGTGCGTGGCTATTTAAGCTTAAGTTAAAATTTGTAGTTTACTTCGTCACAGATACGGACTGCAAATCTTGACTGAATCATGTCAGCACTGTCACATGGTAGGTGGACCACAGAAATCTCCCAGCAAATGGGTTGAATGACTTCATTTACAGATTAGCGTAAACAAGAGAGTTGCTAAGAAGAGCTGTCAGGATGCATTACACTGCCAGCCATCCATAGTACAATAAAAAACAGTAGGATGAAATTTCAATGTTTGATGAAAAGTCAGGTTAGGCCATGTCACCGGGGCCTAGTTGTGGACCATGATTTGAGCAGAAAGCACTCAAGAGTATTTTTCTGCTAAAGTAAACCATTTCTTAAACACAGATGCAGGCATTCTTTCAGACTGGGAACCTAAGCCATGGAGGCAAAAGACTCAGAAGAAATATGATGCTTAAAGCTGCAAAACCACAATTTAAGGTCCAGTCAGTAAATGAACAATTGGGACTGCCAGCTGCTATCATGAAGATACTAATGACCACTAGGTAGAAACAGGTCTTCGGTTACCTAAAAGAGCTAGGAGATTATGCTAAGGCTGGAAAAGAAAACTGAGAAAAATCAGATATATCAGTGTTGTATTTATTCAGTGACTGTATGTGGCTTTGTTCACCTCAGTCTGTACTACTGGGTGCTACATCAACAGCACAGTTGAGGGAACAAGCATATGCCAAAAAACAAAAAACAACAAAAAACAACAAAAAAACAAAAAAACCCACAAAAAAAAAAACCACAAAACACCCCTGGACTGGGATGGCATTTGCATATCTGTCACCATAGTAACAGTTGCCACTCCCAAATTGAAAGGCAGATCAAATGTAAGCCAGACAGGTATCATCAGTGAAGTGTTTATTGGTGTGCTATTATATTCTGAAATCTTATGACGTAACAAACTAACCCAGCAGTAGTGAGTTGACCCCGAATGCTGCTACTGGAGTGACCAGATCCCACTGTTGCAAGGGTGCCATGTCCACTATCCATTGATATTTCTGACATCTGCAAAAAAAAAAAAAAAAAACCCAAAAAAACCAAACAAAATTATACTGACAAAGGTATGGAATGCTAGGAAGTTAAAGAAAAAGAAAGAATTATGCAAAGACTATACTTGCAAATGTTAAGAAACATGTTTCTCTTAACCCTTCCCCACTTTCCTTCCAAAAGTGCTCATCTACCTATACGCGTTGGAAAAAAGAAGAGGAGGGGGGAAAAAAGAGTAGTGAGAAAGATCGACTGTTTCAAAGTGAACAGAGGAAAACATTCACTAACCTGTATAATATCCTGTGTTGCCACTGAGTTTTCACACATAAAGGGGTGACGAAGGACATCTGCACAAGAGTGTGTTCACATGAATCTGTTTTCTAAAACCCGTGTAATTTTAAAAAACAACAACAGCAAAAAAAAAAAAAAAAAAAAAAAAAAAAAAAAAAAAAAAAAAAAAGCAAAAGCAACCAAGAAACCTCCAATGTACACAATCTTCTATACAGCTGGTAATTACCAACTCAGCATTTACAAACCTTTCAGCGGAAGACGTTCAGCAGGATTCTCACGCAGCAAGCGCTGAATTAGGTCAGAAGCCTTGGGTGAGAGGTTAGATGGCAGGTCATACTCTGCCTCAATAACTTGACCCAAAGTATCGCGAATAGTGCCACTGTCGAAAGGATGTTTTCCAACCAGCATAGTGTACAGCATACAGCCCAAGGACCATACATCAGCTTCAGGACCATGTGCCTCTCTTTTGGCCACCTCACTGAAGAAAAAAATGACCAGTTTGTAAAATCTTAAAATATTTTACTTTTATTATCAGCTACAGATATGTGAACTTGCATTCATAATTACATTAGACCCTTAATAACAGTAAGCATGACTGTCCATATTTTTCTTTATTTTGCCACAAAAGATTAAAATATTAACTTGCTTATAAATTTTCAATTTATGTATACATGATTATAATAATTTTTTACTCCAATGCAACCTATTTAAGTAATTATCTTAGTGATGGTGTTTAGACTCAGATGTAGGTATTAACCAAACAAAATATATGATTTTTTTTCATAGAAGTAAAACTTTTTATTTATACTTACTAATGCCATTAATAATGAATGAAAAAATCTTAAACAGATTTATTGATAAATATTTGATGTGTTCAGTCCCCAAACACATTGAAAACTTTTATGACCATATTTTACTGTTTCTTAAACATTTTGATATTTGTTTCATAGATCTAACTGCCTGTCTTTGCTCAATCTTCTCTAGCAATGCCTGTGAAGAAATATTGTAGGGTAGTGATTGTACAAACACTTTTACTGCCAATACAAGATACCACCAGCAGCAGCTTACAACATATTTAAAAATTCCCACTAGAAGGTACACTGTAGCAATACAGTGGATTTTCTGTCTCAATGATCTTGCCTAAAATAAACAAGTTGACAAGCAGGCAGTATCTGGAGCAGACAGATCACTGCATTTCAGAGATCCAGATGTTAATTAAATCCAGAAACCAACATAACTGGTTCAACATAAATATAGACACAACTGAAATGCCCTCTAGAACAGACCTGGGCAAAGGCCGGCCCGCGTGCCGGATCCGGCCCGCCTCCTGTCTGTGACCGGCCCGCCTGCTCACCCGCCAGTATATATACTGTATATACAGTATTGGGTAAAACTGAGTTAACTATATTAGTCCGGCCCTCTAAAGCAATTCCAATTTCTCATGCGGCCCCTTGGGAAAATTAATTGCCCACCCCTGCTCTAGAATATACAGCAGTGGCAACTGAGCACCCTCTTGTAAGTCATTGAAGGCTGTCAATACAAACAAGCACAATAACTGCAAACAAAAGGAAAACTCAGTTTTATAACAAATCTGACAAAACACAGATGCTCTCCAGTAACACACCATGAGTAAATGATACTCCAACTAAGGACCAGACACTGCAACCTCAAGAGCCTTCGCTCTGTATCCATGTGGAGAACTGGACAAACCACCACAGCACTTTTTGCAGCTTTCTAGATGTCAAACTCTGTAGATTAGTCACCAACCTACACCAGACAGTAGTTTTCTGCCAGAAGAATGCTAAAGAAGAAACTTCAGGATGCTGTTACATGCCTACCACCTAAAGCTGTCATACTGAAGATTGTCCATATGACAGGCACCCAAAACCCAAAGTGCAAGAATGTGTCCTTCACCCACTCCAGACTGGCCTTATGGTCTAATGCAGCAAATTGGAGGGACTGTAGAAGAACAGGAGAACTGCCCAGTGTTCATCAAGTACAAACTTCTAGTGTGATACCCACTACACACAGACCTTTAAACCAAGAACACTAACACACTAAACTCTTATATCGTACAGAAAGCTAATTTTACAGTTGAAATTTTTTTTAAAGACTTTACCCAAAAGCAGTTGACAAATTTACTTGTTTGTATAGAGAGAATTTTGACTTTTAAAACTTTTTTGCAAAAGAACTGGTTGTATACAGTTTGCATCAGGTACACAGATACTTTAAGATGAATTCACAACCCCCCAAGTTCCAAACATGATTTAACATTGATGCATACAGTGTTTCTATAGTCAAAAGAATATAAAATGCGGGTAAACTGTTTCCATGCCCATTTCAGCAAGTCATGACAAGACAAACTTATTATTGCTGCTTGCTTTGTGAATTAGATCTAGGAATGTACCATGACTGCTTAATGCTTTTGACATGTTGAATTATTCTGTGTTCCTAGAATTTAAAAATCAAATGAATTAGTACATTTCAAGTAATGTTTTAATGATCATTTTAGTAGACTAACATGTTTGATAATCATAGATGGAACTTCTCCCATTTTAACCTGTGCAGATATTATGAGCACATATGTTATAAAATTGCATGCCTGTAAATAGACATTCTGATATCATTCCATGTTATTTAATCTGGCTAGAGCAGGCCATCAATGTATGTGTTTGGTTGCTAATGAGTTATATTGCTACATTTTTAAAAAATGCAGTATTGATTTTCTAAACATTTCATAAATATATTATAGTCTACAGTTCCTTCCTACCAATTGCCAACATAAAAAAACACAAGGCAATCCTTGCTTGAATTGCACTTTAATGCACTCAATGGAGATTATTAACTGGAATCCATTTCATTCACAGGTATACAAGTGGATAGGGTCTTTTCAAAGTACTGGTGGAACAGGAAGAGAAAGGGAGAGAAGCAAGAATAACATACGGGGCCATGTAGTTAGGTGTTCCACACATGGTGAAGTGCTTCTCTTCTGGTTCTGTAAGCTGTGTGGCCAAGCCAAAGTCTGCAATTTTCTGTTGAAACATACAGTTCTTTTTTGAGAAAAAAAGAAAATCTGTGATAAGTTGGACAGGGCTTTTAATGGAAATATGATAAGAAAGGATTGGACCTAGATAAATTAAAATCACTCAGACACAAACCAAATGCAGAATCACATGAAACATAAATACAAGATCAATTGTACAAGTTTTGTCCAGTCCCACCTCCATCTATTTTTCTCATCAATTTTATCAGACTGCTGAACAATTTTCATTCCCACCACTTTAAACACAGTTGCAATAATTGTTTGTTCATGCCCATGTTCTCCAATCACACAAAAAAGGTGGAAATCCCCAAAACAGCGGTTAAACAAATAAAAAAAAAAAATACAGTTTAGTTTATTCCTTGTTACTCCTTGAGGAGCATAGGGCCGTAACAACACCTCTCCAGTGGACCAGGTTTTAGGCAGCCCCTCTCAGTTGGGCTCATGTGGTTCCAATGTAATTGCCTTGCTCTCTACTGTTTTTTCCAAATCTGCTTTGGATTCCCAACTTTCCTCTTCCCCTGAGGGTTCCAGTCAAAAGCCTGGCCTGGCAAAGGGTGTGTCCTATCCAGTCCCATTGGGACTTTGTGATGTCTTGGCTAAAGGCATTCTGGTGGGTTCTTTTCCAAGGCTGCTGTTGGAGATCTTCTCAGGCCATCTTATTTCCAGAATATGGTGCAGGCATTGGTTGGTAAAGGTCTGGAGCTTGTTGATGGTGTTTGTCACTTTTTATGTTTTAGAACCATACAGTAGGACTGTTTTCACATTGGTACTGAAGATGTGGATCTTACTGTGGAAGGATGATGCTTGGGAGTTCCAGATGGGCCGTAGGCTGTTGAAAGCATGCCTGGCCTTGTTTATATAACTTTTGATGTCATTATCCGCTCCACCGTCCTTGTTAATAATGCTCCCCAGATACACGACAAAAATACAGTGGTAAGGGGAAAAAGCTTTTACAATGTTTTGTCAACAGGAGAATGTGGTTTGGGTTCTAAAAATATAATAATGTGCAACAACAAAGCTTTCAGTATATGAGCTATGACAAAAAAGCTTTAATAAACGAGAAGACAACAACGAAAACATTAGTGAGGGGCCAAGCTTGGCAGGTATGTGACCTTTACCTTCATCAATGAACATAAATTGTGTAAGAGCCACCAGATGTTACTCACTGTTTTCATATCTCGAGTGAGTAGGAGATTTGACAGTGTGAGGTCCCGATGCAAAATCTGATGTTTTTGGAGATACTGCACACCCTCCACCACCTGCCTCATCACTTTTTGAGCCTCAGCCTCTGTTAGCACTCCTCCTTGTGAATTCAAGTAGTGCTGAAACTCTCCATTGTGACACAGCTCTAGAACTAGGTAAACATACCTGGAGTCTTCAAAGTAATCATACACCTGAAACAAACATTCACAATGACATTTTAAAGCAGGACTCATTAGTTCTAGTCATGAACAAATATGCTGAGTAGTTCTGAGTTGCAGTCATACAATAAAATTATACCCAAGACAAAGGGATATAAATATTTTTTTAAGTTATTAGCAAGCTGTGACACAGACCCTCTTTTAATATTAAGCTCGTTTTTTCTTGTTCTATGTTGATTTTCATAGGTCATGAAATATTTTCAATTTTAAGTTGTGAGTTACTTAAATATATGCCACTACTATTAAGTATGACCCTTGATGCCTTTTATCTCCTTTACCTCTAAAATTGATGGATGTTTTAGTCTTGAGTGGATTTCAACCTCTTTCCTCACCCTTGCAACCATTCTACGTGCTTTTGTTGTCTCCTTTTCAATCTGAAATTGTAAAATGTCACATTTCATCACATCAAACACATAAAGCATTTGTTAAACAGCCAAGATCAAATGCCCAATTAATTAATTTCTATAGGGGCATAATTGATGTGTAAAATAGTGGATTTTTTCTTTTTTATAATTTGTTTTTAAAAGGGAAAGGCAAGTGAACTAGCAAGTTGTGCTTAGATGATTTATACTTTTGTTCTGAATAACTTTTGCTTATAATTTTTGGTTGCAACAATTAATCTAACTGCCAAAACAAACAAACAAACAAACAAACAAACAAACAAACATCTAAACACAGTTTTGGATTGATTCATGAAATGGAGTTCTTCTATGTTTCAGATAGATTACTGGCATGATGTTTTTCTTTTGTTTATATGCAACAACAAAAAAGATAAACTGTAGAATTTTATATTTTATTACAACAATTAAAATCAACTGAGATATAATTACCAATCTTTTATAGAAACATGGCTGTTATACCAGAACTAATTCCATCATCTTAATTAGTAATTTTATGATTTATTACCTGCAGTAAATGACTTATAATAGTGCAGGTTTGAAATTATACAGTAAAATGTACATAGCTTTCAGACAGTTTAAAACCCAATGCACCAAGTTTCCATATGATGCATACCTATGTAAATGAGCAATCAGAAAATGTTTGTACCTACAAATTTCATCCAGTGCTCAGCTAATACATGCACACACATATGACTAAGACTGAATAGTCAATTTACCTTACCAGGCAAAAAAAATCAATGAATCCTGTGGAAATGCAAAATTTGCTGCCTTTACAAGAGTCAATTATTTTAAAAAAATTTGTTATGTGAGAAAGGTAAAGAGAAAAAAATTAAAACCTTACCCTTTTAATAGCGACTTCCCTTTTATCTGACTTTGCTTTGTAGACACAAGCAAAAGCACCTTTTCCCAGGAAAGAAAGGATCTCATAACCCTGTGACAAAAATTTGTATGAAGGCAACAGTACTTGTGAAATATTTCTAGATGATACCAAAATGTTTAACTTTCAGCTAAATCGTGGTTTTCTAGCAATATACTTGTTTCTTGCAGAAGTGATATAGAGGTTAGCTCTTAGATTTCAGCATGCTGAAATGCCATTCTTTACATATTGTAAACAAAATGCAAAACACCAAGGGTAATAGATGATGATTATAATAGTAGATAATACTTATGCCCGTAGCCATTCAATAAAGTAGCTTTGTCCTAAAAGATTTGACATTCATACGAGAAAGTTATCAATCACAATGTTAATGACACTTTAGGCTTCATTAAAACACTTTTCAGCCTTTGTCTGACCAATTCTGGAATAACTATGTACTATGGAGTCTAGAGAACAGGTGGTTTGTCTGGAGGCTAATTTTTTTTTTTTTTGATCACAAAATGGAATTAGCTGAAAATGCAGATGTAAATCCACTCTGCTACGCCTATTAAGGATGAGTCTGAGGTTATGTTACAGTTAATTCTGGGGGTGTAGCTATTTGCAGTCAATACACCTCGCACGAGCAGGTACATTTACTGACGTCTAAAAGCAACACTAAATGAATTTGTCTGTGTATATATCATGATCATTAAACATGTTGATACAGTCGTTTGCAGGGACCAGTGATATAAGCGTATTCATGTGAATGGAGGGATGTAAAAAGTTCATCATGTTCGTATAGCACAGGCAAAACCAAGCCCAAACATGTTTTGGAATTGTTGGTTGTTTCCCTTGGATTTTCAACGGCAACAACGCTCACCTTTTCTTTCTCAGTATCAGTAGTTGACATATTAGGATGATGTCCAATTCTTCGATGGTTCATTTTTATTAAAAAAAATATGTAAGCGTTAGATCTGATGACCCTTTAAGCAGGATCAGGTCGCGATAGGCTGAAAATATATTTTCAGGAACATTCCAACTGCACAACACGCCATATCGAAATCCTTGAAAGAACCGCCTAAAGAGAAATTCCGCAGCAAATTAATGTCGACTCGCTTATATGTAAAAAAATTAATTATTACGGTTAGATTTTCTTAGTTTTTAAAAAAGTAGTATTAAGGAGTGAATACATTTTATTGCAAATAAAATAATTAACCGGAAGCGGGTTTACGGGCTATTGATCAATAGCCATACTTCACGTGTGTTCCAGAATTTTCAGTTGGACCATCCTTATAACCGGCAAAGCCAGTTGTTCATTATTGCGGCTGTCACAGTGGAGTGTCCCACGGCGATTTGTACTTCTTGTGGACGCAAGCGTTTATCGGACATAAGTGACTAAAGGACTGCTTTTCTCAATAAAAGGGACTAAGGTCTCAAAGTCGAATCGTCTGCTGACGACCGATAATCACAACAATGGCTGTAGTTGGTTTCGATGTAGGTACATACTCCAGTTACATAGGAGTAGCACGCGCTGGGGGCATAGAAACTATTGCAAACGAATACAGTGATAGATGTACACCGTAAGTATTTCGTTTGACTTGTTCACATTAAGTTAAATGTAATACCATATTCCAGAATTTTATGTATGGTTTATGTACGCCCACACCACAATTGTAGGAAAACGTGCGCTTTTCATGTAAAACTTTAAAGCGATGATTAATTTTAAACATTTCATAGACGAGACCAATGTTAATTGTCGGTTTTAAAGCTGAAAAAGCTTATATTGTAAGGATTACCAGGATGCTCTTTGTTACCTTTCAGAAAATCGTTTAGAAGATAGTGGGGTGTCGTGAAAAAAAATTTCGAGACGATTCGACATTATTCGTGTAATTGGCCATCTGACATCATCATCATGATCAGTAGTTGTAATATTGTATTATTCTGTAGTATATAGTTTTATTGTGTATTATATTCTGTGTAATTTATTATTAGCATTATAATTTAGCACTAAATGAAGTTATGTCACAGGCCTTTATCATAAATATAGTGTATGTTCACCACTCATAAACATGTCTAAATTTGCAGGTGTTTACCACTATCACATTCGACCTCATTACTAATTAGAAGACTGCATTTTTAATAAGAAGTTATGAATTGAGAGATTCATGAAGAAAGACCCATTTTTAGTTTTAGTTTTTTTGGGTGAATAAGTAAATTTAATGACGTTGCGTCAGTTATTGTTCTCAATATATTTTCAACAGTTGCTCCCAGTTCTATAGTTTAATACCATATCACAAAACTGCAGTTATTGTACTCATTTTGTTTAATGAGAGGTTGACTACAAAGTGAAAAG
Organism: Pomacea canaliculata; assembly: GCF_003073045.1. Classification (NCBI taxonomy): domain Eukaryota; kingdom Metazoa; phylum Mollusca; class Gastropoda; order Architaenioglossa; family Ampullariidae; genus Pomacea; species Pomacea canaliculata. The sequence goes on from NC_037592.1 coordinate 24,323,410, forward strand.
TATGTTTGTTGCTTCATATTATTCCATGGAAAATAATTCTTGTGGTAAGCATAATGTGATACTACAGTAGTACTATCAGGGTGCTGATTTTAATAACAGACTAAACCAGTTTCACTGTTAAGAAAAATGTGGTTGTTTCTGATGAGGTCTTGTGTTTCTGGTTTAAATAGTTGAGATAAGCTGCAGCACAATACTTCAGCGCCTATAGAGTAGCTCATTTTTGTTCTGGATAAAGAAGTGTGCATGCAAAGTATGATAAATTTTTAGGTGCTTGCGAATTGAGACCTATTTAGTATATATGACATGGTTTGTTTGATTTTGTTTAAAGGGCCATTAGCTGTTAAACATGTTTTCAAGTTGTGGAATTTTAATTTTTTAAAATTTAGTTTGATACCTATATTTTAGCTTGAAAAGAAATGCAAGGTGGTGGAAAAAGACTACAAAAACTGCAGGGAAGAATTAACTTTAAAGCTGGCATCTACTTTTTATTAAGGGCTTTCTGGATCTAGCATCATTATGGTGTTATTTTGATATGTGTGTGTGAGAGAGAGTGACAGTGTGTGACTTAGGTTTTGTGAATAAATTTATATCTTGCTTGCTTAGTAGATTTTTCACTTAATGCACATTAATGATATTCCTAGCCATTTGATTTGCCATTAAGAGAATTGTTAGTTCTGCCCAATTTAAGCAAGTACTTTTACATAGTTCTGAATGCATACTTTAGCATTATTAACATCTAATAACATAGGTATTTAATGTAACATCAAAACATTGACAATTAACAAATAGATCTTTACATTTGCAGGTCATATGTCTCCCTAAATGAGAAAGTCCGGAATATTGGTGCTTCTGCGAAACAGCAGGCTGTTACAAATTACCAGAACACAGTAGCAGGTTTCAAGAGGGTGCTGGGCCGGACCCTTAATGATCCGTTTGTTGTGAAAGAAAGACAGCAGTTTTTTCGACCTAACAATCTTGGCCAGGACAAGGATGGCAAAGTTACATTTAATGTAAGAATTTAAATATACTCTTGTAATTTGCTTGCCTGAAAACTAGTACCCATTTTTCTAAAGTTTGCCTTAAATGTTCTGTTCTATCTGTTCAGTAATTTTCAAACTGTATGCATTAAATTATGTGAACTTTGAAGCACTTTTTCTTTGTATATGTACTTGAAGTACTTCTGTTTCTTTTTTTTTTTTTTTTTTTTCACCTAACACATGGAACCGGAACAAATTCAAAACCACTTGCAGGTTTTTTTAGGGGGCCATTTCATTGGTTTATCAGTTGAAGGAGTACATCCCATGGCACCATCTATTCATGAATCATAGTCTGACGGCAGATTTGATCATGTTAATACAGCTGCATGTCATTTCAAGTGACAACTAAAAATGTTCTTTCGCTCCACTTAAATTTGTGGCAGTCATACCCTGATTTGATGCTGTTTAGTGTTTTTTTAAGACTGTCCTCTTCTTGACATTATGAACTCCAGAAGTCTGATCACAGGTTCATTGCTTGACAGTTACAGTAGTCTCTTGATAGCCATTAATTTGGCAAACTTTGAGCTTGAAAATTGGTTTGCAGTGTCGGAAGTTGTAAAATGGCTTGAACAGCACTTTTGCTAAGATAAACATTTAGCTCATTGGTCAAAGTGAAGTGGAGTAAATGAGATTTAGCAGTGCAGAACTGTATCTTTTTATTTTGGTTTTGTTTTGGAATGATGCAGCTGTGAAATGATGAGATCTTAATCCATTCTCTGATCACATTGCACAATGGGGATCGTGCCTCTTGGTTTGGCTCACATGTTGTTGATGTGATTCAAGGGTTTTCCTTGTTTTGCAAAACCCTGTGATGCTAATCCCAGCTGTGCAGCGTGGAGAGACTCTAGTCTTTCAGGATGGAAATGCTGGCTCTGATCACTCAGTTCTTGTGCTTTCTGTTGTTTTCTGTTGACTCAGTTTATTCAGTTGATTGATGTCCTTAGTTTAAGACTTAATGCAGCAAAAGGCTCTATCTTGTCTTTTTTTGATTATGCTACATGTAAAGGCTTTGTGCTAAAACTAATGATACTTGAGTTAGAATGACATGGTTCATAAGTGATCGGAATGTGTTTGTTTTGCAGATGTTTTACATGAGAGAGCAGCAAGAATTTTCTTCTCTCCAGCTTATGGCTATGCTTCTTACCAAGCTGAAACAGACTGCAGAAATTGCACTAAAAACTAAAGTTGTGGATGCTGTGGTTTCTGTAAGTGCTATTTGCATTTTGGGTGAGGGGCAGAGGAAAAGAGGGACATTTGCTCTTTCAAAAAAATCCTTAGATATAAGCTAACCCAGATCTACTTTTCAAAAAGTGTACTTGAGATGGATCACACTGAAGAACTATGATCTGTTTGTAAGATTATAGTTGTGGTATGTTGTGTAAGTAGAATGAAATCATTCAGTGAAGGAAGGTTATCCAGCGTTACATGATGTATGATAATTCTAATGACCATGACTCTCAGAACTTTCAGGAAGTATGTTGAAAATTTCCCTTTATAAACCATGTTCTGTTCACTTTATAATGAAAGAATTATATCTGAAAAAGACCAGTAATCTGTTTTTGATTAATGCAGAAGTACATGTGTCCAAGTGTCAGACAAGATTGATGAATAGAGAAAAAGATAACGAGTGTGCACATGTAAATAACTTGTTTTATGTTTAATGTAGGTTCCTGTATACTTCACTGATGCAGAACGCAGGGCATTGCTTGACTCATGTGCACTTGTAGGAATCAATTGCCTACGTCTTATGAATGATACCACAGCTGGTGAGTTTAAGTATTTGTTAACATTGTATATGATCAAAATTTATGCAGTTAATGTTCTTTATCAATCCTCATTATGTGGAATATGAATTTTGTGTGCCAGTACCTGCACAGTCATGTACAATTAAGCATATTGCAGAAGAACTAGTAAGGTTTTGTATTGAGAAAAGAATATAGATGTGGGATCAATTTTAGAAGATACACCAAATGCCAGCATGTTGCTTTTTATGTATAATGCAGCTGCCCTAGGATATGGCATCACAAAACAGGATTTGCCTGGGGAGAATGAAAAGGCTCGGATTGTTGTGTTTGCGGACCTTGGCTACTCTGCTCTTCAGGTAGCTGCATGTGCATTCAACAAAGGCAAACTAAAGGTAATTTCTTAAGATGCTTTGGAATTAAATTTTAAATGGAAACTTGATTATTGCTTTGAATTTTCTTTTAACTTTTAAAGTGTAATTGGGGAAAAGTGCTTTTTCCACAAATGTTTTGTTTATTTATAAGAGTCTTATTATTACTTACTATAAGCTAAAAATTGACTTGAAGAATTGTTTTAAACTGTTGGTCTCAATTGCAGACATTGCGATCCATCCCTCCCCTACCCAACACATTTTTGTTTTTGTTTTTTCATTGCTAATAACTTTGCTCTAAACATTTTAATCCTAATCCTTTGAAATGTTAAAGAACTTTACTTTCAAAGTATTTTTGATTATATTTGTGCCTTTTTCAGGTTTTGGCAGTTTCCTTTGACTCAGAACTTGGAGGTCGTGATTTTGATGAAGTCCTGGCAAAGCATTTTGCAGCAGAGTTCAGGCAGCGGTACAATATAAATGCTGAGAGTCAGCCCAAGCCATACATACGACTTCTGCAAGAGTGTGAAAAGCTGAAAAAACTAATGAGTGCAAATACACAGGCTATTCCTCTAAACATAGAGTGCTTCATGGAAGATAAGGATGTCTCGTCTCAAATGAACAGGTACATGGACAAGGATATTAAAGGTAGAGGTGTGGGACATGTTGCTTATGCAAGACAAATTTGAGGAGAAATGATTAGAGATGGGCATGTTAAATAGCTGAATGTATTTAATTAAATAGAAACTAAATCATTCCCACAGTTGACAGAATTTGTGCTATGTTTATTTTTTTTTTTAAGCAGCTGGTAATATAGTGTTTAACTTAAAGGTGTTCCAGAGCAGACTGCATTAATCAAACAGTCTATGATCTGCATATAGACAAAATCTTGCAAGATCTTTTGTAATCTTGGAAAATTTTGTTAGGATTGAACAAATAGTAAAGATCTGCATATTAATTGTGAAACACTGCTTAAGTTGAAAAACTTTAATTCAGATTTTAGGACACTTAAAAACTTTGATAGGAATGATCTTTAATCCTGACTATTTTTGTTCAACCCAGGGATCAGTTTGAGGAACTTAGTGCTCATCTTATAAGGAGAATAGAAGCGACGCTGGCTGGGGTTCTAACAAATGCAAGTAAGTGAAACCTGTATATCCATTTGTAGGTTGGTAGGTATTAATGCTTGTGCATTGTTGAACATAAATTGTATCAATGTGTAAATGTGTTCGCTTCTAAAAAATACTATAGACTTTTAACCTTTTTCTAAGCTGCAGACCCCTTTATAGGCTAACCACAGTGCAAAATTATTTTTAAGCATGATAACAAAGTAGTTCTCAAAAGGTAAGTAGAAATCTGTGTTCTGTTTACAAGATACAAATCTTTGAACACCATATTTATTGTGCATTTTGGAAAGCGTGAAAATTTTTTTTTTTTTTTTTTTACAATATCGTAAACACCTACTTTATAATAAGGCAAAATCTCTTCAGCGTATACTAAAAGGTCTTGCATGACAGCACCTTTCAGTAAAATCAGAAAAATGAATTTAGGTCAATAACCCATTCCTGTCACCTCCTCCCCTCAGCCTTCCCCAAAATATTAAAACTAAGCATTTTTGTAACAGACAGTGTCGATGGTATTTGAGTTTATTTGACTTCAGACTTGGGTTGCCCTATAAATTTTGATGGAAGGAACTTTCCTTTGGTAGAACTGTGTAGTCTACAAAAATGTTGGAGCAAAGATTTGTTTATGGTTGCCACTTACAATTAACAGAAAGTCAGCAAGGTTAAAATTCATTTGTTTAATACTTAGTGATTATGATGGATGATTTAAAAAAAAAGATTTTGCATGGAGGAGCAAACAGAGGTAGCATGCTGAATTATACCAAATCTTGATGTACATCATGCATTGTTGTTAACAAGTAGATACATTAAAATCACTTTAAATAAGACAACAGATATAACAGTGTGTATGGATATTTTTGTTACAGAATTGAAGCCAAATGATGTGTACTCTGTGGAAGTATTGGGTGGCGCATCACGAATTCCAGCATTTAAGAGAGCTGTTATGCAAGTGTTCAGCAAAGAACCCAGCACAACCCTCAATGCTGATGAAGCTGTGGCTAGAGGTTGCGCCCTTCAGGTAGGACAATTGACTCTAAGGTGTTTATAGCATTAGACCCCTCTGATTTTCCATCTATAATTAGCAAGACCTGATTTTAGTTGAGAGAGTGTGCTGCTGTTGATAAGTTGTAGCAGTTTCCAACTCATAGAAATGCATAAATCTTCAAAACGTGTAAAAAAATTTAAATGCATAAATGAATTCGCACAAAATAAACCAAATAATATGAATGCTGATATTTTGTCCTTATTTTCAAAAAGTCTTTGGCAGTTTTACAGTTTAAAAAAAGTCACCAAAATGGTTTCTTGGTATCTGGGATCAAGATTATATACATCATACATTTGTGTTGATGTGTACTCCCCCACCCCCTTGCATCCGGCTGCTAAAATCCCTATCAGTTTTAAATGAGGATCTGAAGACCCTAAACAATGGTTTACTCACGGCTAACTTACTCTTCCAGACTTATAGCCATGAAGTAAATACATGAAAATAGTTATAGGTTTGCCTGTGTAGGTTTTCTCAACACTGTGAAGACATTAAATGGCTTTCATTATTGTTGCCATTTGTGTTTTTTTGGGGGGTCTATATTATGCACTAATTTTTTCACAACTCTTTGATTTGTTAATGTTAAAAATTTTTTGTTTTTTGGTATCAATTCTCCAATCATTACTCCCCAGCTTCTTATAAAAGTAACCCGTTTCACTTCTTGCTCTTTGAATCTGTAGTAGGCTTAACAAGTCTTTTTTGTGCCAATTCTAGTGTGCCATCCTCTCACCAACATTCCGTGTACGAGACTTCAGTGTCACAGACTGTCAATACTACCCAGTCTCTCTTAGCTGGCAGCCACAGAGCAATATGGATGAGGAAAGGTGAGTAATACTGCGTATGCACTTTGTGAGTATTCTAGTGGGTATGTTACATATTGATGCTGCTAAATATTTTTCTGACATGCTGTGATGTGAGATGTAGTCTGCTAGTCCCCATACTGCTACAGTCGTTAGGAGGAGCTCGTGCAGCAGTTGATAAGGCACACTACTTAGGCTTGTCTTGGGTGATGGTGAGCAGGTCCTCTATAACATAACCAGTCCACTCCTTTTTATTCAGCCAGTTCTTACTCGGACATTCAATGTATCTTGAAGGTAGTCTTTGACTTATGTAATACAATAAAACAAATAATAAAATCTATGAAACAATATAAAAGATAAACATGTCTTGCTTAAGTTCTGTATTATCTGCTCCTGTAACAAGGGGTGAACACAAAAAGCTTGTGTTAGCTGTTGATGCACAAGGCTGAAAGGAAGCAGTAAGACAACCACATGGTTTTTACAACTAATCAAAACAAGAGTGGGGTGTAAGCATTGAGCTAATTCATGTTTTAGCTACAGACTTGACTTTACTTATGGTCATCAATTCTACATAGTTTTACATACCTTTTTCCAGCTTCATGGAGGTATTCCCCCAGTTTCACCAGGTTCCTCAGTCAAAGATGCTTACCTTCTACAGAAAAGAGCCCTTTGTGCTGAGAGCTTACTATAGCCAAACATCCAACCTACCATACCCTTCTCCAGAAATTGGTCAGTAAATAAATATGGTGGGAAAGCCTGTTTTGAATCAGCCATACGGGGGAGGAGGGGGTGGAGAGAAAAAAGAGAGAGAGCTTAGTTAAACTAAATGTTCTGATTTATTGCTAAAGTATTGTGTATTTTCACATTTAGTGGGAAGTGTGAAAAAAATGTAACATGCCAGTGCAAGCTGGCTTGCGTTGCTTGAAGTGTCCACTTGGGGTACAGTAATATGTGTCCAGAGCAAAAAACAAATATGGATGTAATAAGTTAACTGTCATACTTTCTGTATGAAAAAGTGTATTTCCTGGCTCTTGAAAAATGGTCATGTCTCTCATACAGGAACCTTTAAAGTGAACAATGTAACTCCTCAGCCTAATGGGGAGAGTTCTAAGGTGAAAGTGAAAGTCAGGATCAACGCTCATGGCATCTTCAGTGTGGTTGGTGCCACTCTTTATGAAAAGACAGATGATGTTGAGGAGGAATCAATGGAAGTAGATGAAGAGAAGAAGGAAGTGTCCGTGCCAAATGGACCGTGTAATGAGGTAAGTAGTGTCTTTCATATTACATTTCAGCGAACCATCATATTGAGCATATATGAGAGTATTGAGGAAGTGAAATATTGTAGTCCTAGTAGGAGGATTAAAAATTACAAAAATTTTGTTCACAAATAATAATTATTTGATTTTAGTTAACTAATGTTGTATAACTCAATGCAGGCAGATGAAGCATCTGGAAAAAGTCCATCTGAAAGTCCAATGGGTGATCACGAGAAAGCTGCAAATCTGTCCAGCTCGCAAGAATCACAGACTGGAGACGACAAGCAGGTTAATATCTGTTGATAAGTTTGAGCTTTGCAGTTTAAAATTTCTTTCAGACTGACCGTGAAACAGTAATCCAAGGATTTTGAATAGCAACCAGGTTCAGTTGGCATCAAAAGCAACATAATACTGGCATCAGTCTTGTACACATGTGCCTAATGTTTTCATTGTCACATTCTGTGTAAACTTCAAGCACCGGTTTATTTTTGCTGAAACAGTTCTTGGCTGACTTAATACAATCATGGGCCAGAAAACGGACACGGTTAGTAAAGTGCAACCACCTAGATTTTTACAAGGCCATGGAGTCATCATGCTCACTTCCAAAGCAGGCTCGATATAACATCAACCATGGGAACAAGGAAAAGAATGGCTATTGCAGGAAAAAAGTGTCGGTCGGTGTAATTTGTATTGAGGAAGAATTTCTTTCAAAGGTAGATGCCCATTTTTGTCATCAATCTGGCTCTGGTGAAGTTTGCAAATTTCCAAATTTTTTATTGATTTGAAAGATTGAATGAGTAAAACAGGTGCCCTCTTGCCCCTGAAAAAGTAAAAAAATTTACAACAAAAGGGAAGCTTGCATTTTTTGAACATTATTTTTAAGTTGATAAAATAAGTAAATTTCTGATATTTAGAAACTACACACTTTTCTTGCTTGCTGTGCAGTTCATTAATTCAAAATTGTACATGAGCAGAATGTGTATGTGGTGTCGATCCTTGCTGGTGCTTATTTATGGGTTGTGCAAGCGTCTTGAGTTCTGCTGTAGCAGGTCTTGCTGTAAGGCACTCGATCTTATTTTCTGTCCTGTGTACAGAGAAGTTGCAAGTCTTGCGCAGATATTTTACTGTGCAAAAGTGTGTCACATTTGGCTTCCCCAAAAAGGTCACATGGAGAGAGTTTTCACGTTTTCTGTCAGCACTTTTACAGTGAATTATTTTTTTTTTCGTTCAAAGAGACATAGGGTTTCCATCAAGCACTTATTCTTCCAAGGTGGTGGCTGCGTTTGCATGGTGGAAAGATGGCTAGTAAGTTTGGGGCCCAAGGAGAAGAAAATACACATAAAGCAGAAAATGTGACTCTGTTGAAGCATTTTCCATGAAGTTGATTTCAGTTGAAGGAGAGGAGTTTTTGTTTGCATTGGATAAGCATAATTCATGGTCACTGAATGACAGCTTGCCCTGGAAAAATGATGTTTCTTTCTTGCTAAATGTCATTCAACAGATAGGTGTTGGGGATGCAGTTATTTGTAATCATTGATGCAGTGTCCATGACAGGCTCAATGCCTGATTGATAAGTGCCTGCTCATGTAGCATTTGTCAGTTCCTTTTCCTCTTATTGATTTGCCAGCAGTTCAGATTGTGTTCTAACCCAATTTTCTATCTTGGGTTTAAAAGTTGACATTTTTTTTTTCTTAAACTATGAAGAAGTCATACTGAAACATAAATGAATTTTTTTTTTTAACTTAAAGGAAAACGAAAGAACAGACGAAAAGAAGTCAGGGGAAAGAAAGTGCGCAAGGTGAAAACAGTGGACCTTCCTGTTGAAGCTAATGTCCCACAGCTTAACAAAGAACTTGTCAACCTGCTGACTGAGAAAGAGGTAAGTATATATATATATTTACTTTGTAGAGGAAGCAGGTAGCCAAGAGCACTTGCATCTGAATCAAGAGGTACACAGGTTCGATACCCAGGTAGCACTCGAACTTCCCCCAGTTGACCCAGCTAGCAGGAATGGGTACCTGAGGACTGGGTGAGAGATGGGCACCAACATGTAAAAAGCTGCCTTCGAGGAAAGTGATGTCTCTAACACCTCACACCCCTCCCCCCCAGTGACCTATAAAGGTTAGGGGACGACCTTCGCCTTCCTTTTTTTTTTTTTTCTTAATACTGTTCAACATTGTGATTTCTTATTCCATCTCCCTTGGCCCATACTAACTTGATGATCTTGAAGCCGTTGGAATCATGCTATTTTGAAATTTCTTTTCATTTTATGTCTACTCTGTGTGTGTGTGGATGCATGTATTTATGTGCTTATCTCTAGCAGTCCTATGTAATTTTGCATTGCATTTAAAAATTCAGCTGTTCGGCTATTTAGTTTGACAGCCATTCCTCAAAATCATAATTCTATTACAGATGAAGGTTAGCAAATTTTTAATGTCATGTTACCATTTATTAATTTATATTCTTTTTTCCTTCCAGAATAGTATGATAATGCAAGACCGCTTGGAGAAGGAACGAGTTGATGCCAAAAATACTGTAGAAGAGTATGTTTATGAGATGCGCAACAAGTTGAGCAATGAGCTTGAAGATTACATGCAAGAAGATGTGAGTGTTGAATGCTGTTATTGCCTTGTACAATGGAAGGGAAGAACGAGGGTTAGATTTATGGTGGATGGGTTAACATTGGCAGATTATTACTGTGAGAAATAGGGGAATGTTTGACAAGCATTTTAACAGCTGGATTTAGAGCTGGGTCATAAGTATCAGCATGCTGCAAAATGTACTTTTGTTGTGGTTTGTTTGAGGGGTTTAAAAAAAGAATTGATAGTGGCAGTGGCAAAAAGTATTGTCACTGTGCAACTAAAACACTGAGGATCAGAAATCAATGTATTCAAATGTTATGTTTATTGCTCCCTAAACTTGCCAATGCATTTACTTTCTTCAGGATAGAAACACTTTTGTGGTGAAGCTTGAGGATACAGAGGTCTGGCTGTATGAGGAAGGAGAGGATCAGAACAAACAGGTGTATGTGGACAAGTTGGCGGAGCTTAAGGTACCACAGGCTGTTTGACTCATTGGCACCTGATTTTTCCACTTGAAATTAAAAAACTTTGTTCACATGCATGTGTTAATGTTATCAGCTCAACTTTAAAAAAAAAAAAAAGTTAAATCAAAGTTTCTGCAGTACTTGCATAAAATTGTAAATGTTAAAACTAAAGAAAGTAATGAGACAAATATGATCTTAACAACACTGAAGTATATGATGCTAGTAATATATGACTAAAATCTTTGCTTACCTCATTGCTGTCACACCCGCAACCCACAGCCGGTGACTCACCATTTTTAAGAAGTCACACCATATACGTGTACAGTAATTTCTTTTTTTTTTAATTCGTGAATGGTTAACGGTACAGACACACAAAATAGCTCATTTCAATGTTCAGTCATTTCTCTACAAGTTACTTCCCTTGATTTGTACTACATAACATCAGTCTTTTTCAAATTTTAAGTTCTTTGTGGTATAGTGAGAAAAACATGCTTAAATATGTGTGTTGATGTTCCCCCTGTTTCCTGTCTGTTTCATTGGCAAAATCAGCTGAATTAATGTGCATCTTGTGTTTTTCCTGATTCTGGATAATACGTATTTACATTAGGTTGAAAAATGGAATGCTTAAGATAATGGCTATGATGTGAAAAGTGTTATCATGCAACTGATGTGGCATGTTGCAGAAAGTGGGACAGCCTGTTGTAAATAGATACAGAGAAGCCCAGGACTGGCCTGAGGTGAGGGATGAGTTTGGCGGTGCAGTCATGCATGTCCAGAAGTTCCTGGACCAGTGGCATCAAGGAGTAAGTTACATTAATTGTAGTCTGCAACTTTAATTCATTTTATGTGAATCATCTTTGCTGCGTTCACCATCTGTTACCATTCATAAGAAAACTGACAACTGTTGTCAAGATAAAAAAATGTTTTTCTCGTATACACAGCATAGCAGCAGCTTAATAAATTTGGTAGAGAGTACATATATATGAATTTCCTTCTGTCAGTCAGCTCAGGCGGTGATTCTTCTGCTAGCATACTCTCCCTCACTAATTATGAAGATGTTAATGTTGATGGACATTTTTTTACCATCTGGAAGGAAAGAATGGGGTCAGTCTGGGTGAGGGAAGGTAGAAGCACTCCCAGTGCTGGCTACTACATGCAGTCAGTCTTCAATAAATGCTTTCATCTGGCCCATCAAATATGCAGGGGGGTCACAAGCATAGCTGACTGCTTCGGCATCTTAATTAATAATAGTGATGATAAATAAAGAGAGTGAGCGAACTCCAAATCAACTAGGGCAAATAAAAATCTAAAAAATGAGAGATTTATGATTTAAGAAAGTAGGCATATCAGTATGTGTCAGAGATTGATTCTTTATTGATTTAAGAGCATAGCTTCAGTAAGCATGTGATCAAAATAAGCACACATCTTAAAACTGTGGTTCTTACAATCTGGTTATAAAGCAATGTCAAGAACACTTAATCTAATCTTCTGTATAGAAACACGTGTACCAAGAAACTCCACACATATACACTTTAAAACACATCATTTGTAAATATAACTACTTTTGTGTGAGAGATAGAGACTTCAGACTTTGTTCACACCCATGACTATGAGAGAAAAAGAAGTATGAGCAGCGCTAAAAGGCAACCGAATGTTTTAACTTTATTTTTAATCTCATTTATCTTTTATTTGTCAATTGTGGAGCTAATAATCAGCATTTTCTGTTCAACCCAACTGGTGACCAACATGCCATACTCATTTGAGCTTAGGTACAATGTTCTTTTTGAATACTGCAGATTCATGCCTGTGACAGTGCCAATTCACCATTTGCTGAAGCTTTTTTCCTATTTTCTTTAGGTTTCTGAATAGAGTGTGGTACTTGTATGGGTGTCGGGTGCCTAAGAGATTTTATATATGTTATTATAAATTAGAGAATGTTCATGGTACATTGATGTGGGTAAATTCAAATTCTTCATATTTTTAAAGTTAAAAAAAATGTCTGTTGTATTTCTCATGTAATATTTAAAAAGAGTAGAATTGCTATGTTTTAGAATGTAGAAATGATTTAGATGTCCATCTAAAAAGAGTTAAGCCTGCTACTTTTTTCAGAAGTCAGTTCATGGAGAACAAAGACCTACATAGTCTATAATATGATTTTGTCTAGGATGAGAAATATAACCACATTGAAAAGGCTGATGTAGACAAAGTGCAGAAGTGTTTGGAAGAGAAGATGGCATGGTGGGGACCTAAGCTAGATGCCCAGACCAAAGTCAAACGTCATGAAGATCCTATAGTCACTGCAGAACAAGTACGCTCTGAGAAAAGGGTAAGTCACCTTTGCATTCTGTATTCAGCAGTTTTAATGGCCATACCCAACACACACATGCACCTTTTGCACCACAGTCCCTAAGATCTTTTAACACAGTTGAAATTCAGGAACACTGAAGTGCTGCCTTTGAAATTTCCTGCTTTTTATGATTTATAGTCTTCGCTTCAGGTGGACATAATGCTTAAGACGTTTTGATTAGATAAAATAACAAGGAGTCTTCTGCTTTACTGTGTTAAGAAATGTTGTAAGTAAAAACCACATGATGCATAGTCTCACAGAAAGCTAGCAATGGTTGTAAATGACATACTGCTTTATGCTTTGTTTGACCATATTGAAATGCATCTTCATTGTTTGTATTATTTGTACAGAGTCTAGAGTCAACATGTTTCCCAGTTATAAACAGACCAAAGCCCAAGGCAGATCCACCCAAAGAGGAGGATGGAAAGAAACAGGGTGAGGAAATGTCAAATAACAGTGGTGCTGGAGAGCCTAAGGAACAGCAGCAACCTTTTGAAGAAAGTACTGCTGAGGGTCATTCCCAAGAGGGAAGGTCAGCTGAAATGGATGTGGATTAAAGAATGAAAGACTGGTTATATTGGTCACATTATATCATTTCTCAGAGACTGCTTGGTTTCTTCATGTCTTATGCCTTGTTTACATCGGATCCAAACACCTGAAGTAATTTGTGGAACAGAAAGATTTAATAGTCAAAGGAATGAATCCACAGCAGGACAGAATTTTTTATTACCATTGATTTAGAATTAAACTTGACATTAAACAAAGTTTGAGACACTGTGCCTCTCTTAATAATAAGGAAAAATAATTGTGAGATGGAACTTTGTCATTTTTTTTTCCCAGTGAACTACCAGAGCTAGCATCGCTTCAGTTTCAAAACTTATTGTATAGACTTTAAATAGTCATCGTGTTGTATCTATGAGAAGGAATAAAGTTCCCAGTCAAAAAGGATTTGTCTGTTGCATTTAAGCTTGTTAAGATGTTTGCCACTCTAAATAATCCCACATAAAATGTTGAGGATTGATGTTAGCACTTTTTATGTGCTGTTATACAAGTTGATGTTATAACAAGTTTGTGTGGAATGCTTGCATACAGTGCTTGTTTGCTTCTGACTGTAAGAGATGCAAGAGTTAGTGGTGCCCATCTTCATTTTGATGGTACTCCTTGTCGGTGGAATAGTTAATAAAATGTCCAGAAAGTGTCTTGTGCATATCTTTGTTTTCATGAACGCTAATGACAAAGTTTGGTGTTGCTGCTATAATGTTAAGTATCTTTTTTTCCACATGATCACATGCATCCTATCATACTGCTAATCTACGAGTTGCATGTTTTATTTGGCTTGCGATAATTTTGATAGAATTTAACAGATTTCTTCCATGTACGCTGATTCACATTATAATAATGTTGCAGTCCAGAAAAAGAGGATAAAAGCAGCAGGATTTTCAACATTAAGGGTACTTGGTTCTACTAAGATTTGAACAATGCTAATGCAATCTTTTGCATTTCAGCAAAAGATAGGTTGGTCTAAAAGCTAACGGTTGTCACGTTGGCTCCAGCTATTGACTATAGTTGACATGCAACCTTCTTTCATCACTCTACATTAACACAATGGTGACCCAGAATTGAACAGTTTATTGCATTGCTCATTTTTCATTGAAATCTGCAAATAATTTTCCCCTTTTCTACCATGAAAGAACCAACGAATAACAGTATGCTGTGTTGCTCCAGGGATTAAAATTGTAAATAATTTCTTTATGAAATTAATATTAGAATATCCTTAGATGACCAGTGCGTGTTGATAATACATGCATATAATGTTTTTCTTAAAAAGTTGAATGTGCTTGTAGCATGAACATGGGCTTCTTATATAGCAGGGTCAATTTTGCACTTGCATGCCAAGTGCCTCTATCGTTTAAATTTGCAGTGTCGTGTCATAAATCGTATAGATTTTGGCTTATGCATGTTATTTTTATATTTGGCAAACTTGCTCTTTCAGCATTGTGACTAGATTATATTGCCCATTATTAGAATAAACAAGTCCTTTCCTAAAATTTGACACCCTCCTTCAAAAAAAAAAAAAAAAAAGCTATGAAGGTCCTGTCAGCAATTGTTTCACTTTTCTCCCATCTCCCCTCCACCTCTAATTGCTGAAAGTTACCCATTGGATCTACGATTTATATTTACCATTAAAACTGGCTTGTAATAAAGGTATAGTAAGACTGTACATGATAAATGTTTAAGTGGATGTGATTCATGCAGGTACACGAAGTAAAATTATGCAATGATTTATGACTTGTGAAGAAAGTATGATGAGGCTGCCTTCACAGAACTGAAGGAACAAAATGCCAACATTCCTCCTAGCTGTAACAGTTTTTTTATCTTTACACTTTGAACGTTAAGACCTTAAATACTACAACAAATATTGCAATAGCATCATTTGGGGAAAGGGAGAAACCAGACACAACATTGTAAAAACATTTTATTTAATCCCACCACTTGGTCAAGCCTAGACTTCATCCAAGTATGTCCAGCAAATGACCAGGACTTTCTCACACCAAGTCAGCACATTTTGAGTCTAAACTGGGCATTCAACAAGCGCTGACATAAACCCAAAACTGTTTGTGTCTGAAATACTATGACCATAAAAACTAAACAATTTTGTATTTGACTGTGTTTGCATGGTTGGGTGCACGAATGACGTGTAATCATACATTAACACAATTTCAATATACTGCCAGAATTTCTTTACCAACTCTGACCTGCTACAGTTTGAATCATTCTGCATCATCAAAGTTTCATCATTTTTCCCAAACCTGAACTCTGGATGATGGGCAGAAAAATACTTCAGTCAAGACCATGATAAATGTAGAAATTAAGGCTATGAGTTGACATTGTGGTAGGTGTACCTTCATAACGTCTTTGTATCTTCAAAAATCATGTATTTGGATTTGATATGCATGTGAAGGTGCACTACATCTAAGAACTTTTACCCATCAAATAATTATACAAACATGTCTTATTAAGAGTAAGAGGCAGAACTGAAAAATTATGTACACGTTGACATGAAATCTCTATTTATGTAATATTAAATACATGTATCATAGATTTGAAATTTGTCTGAGTTGCTTAATATTTAGGAGTAGTTGTCAAAGGCAAAAATAGATAATAGATGGCCATGGGCTTTCAAAGAGAAAGAAATATGGTTGTTGATTTTGGTAATGACCAAAAATATGAGATTAATTAGAGAAGAAATAATGACAACACTCAAGCAATATTGTCTTTTAAAGTGATAAATAACAAAGAGTACAGTAGATTACCCTATAACATAATACAACAGTCAGAAAATTGCTTTTATTTACTAAGGTGACCCTCCACATGCACAGGGTGTGATGAAATTGAGGCCAGCCATCTGAGGGTAGCACTTCTTTAGATTTGGATATGGGGTACATGCCAGTTAAAAATCTCAAATTCCCACCATCAAAAAATGTATGTGCAAGCATATGATTATGAATTTACTTATGGAAACGGCCAACAACTCTGTTTTCTTACTCATCTATTGTCATAGATAATGAATGCATTACTTAAGTTTATTTAAACAAGTATATATAATATTGAAATGTGAAAATTGATGCAAAATTTCCGTATCTTCAAAAAATATAATGATGAAGGTGCAAAGTATATTTCAAAATACCAAGATATTTACATATTTTTAAGTTAAAATTCTAATATTTCAATAAATATTCCCATACTACCTTAAGCAGCATATACACTATACTCACACATTCATCGTTAACAAGGGTAAGATATCCTAAAGATTAAACTGTAGTATGTTTCACACCCCTTTCAAGCTGTGTGTCTCATGTTCTGTAAGGGAAAAGTTTCTAGAAGGAGATTTTTCTTTGTCTGCAAAAGATCTCAACAACACAAATATACAATGAGGAGGCTTATATAAACTGCATCTGAGCACAAGATAAAACTAGATCTACCACAAATGCAGTCATGAAAATCCACAAGCACTATCTGTAAATGTTTTGAAATCTCCATTCTCCATATAATTTTCTTCTTCTAACAACCAACAATATGCTCGGTTTCATTTTGAGCTAGCAACATGCCAAGTCCACAAAGAAAATTGCTTTCAATGAATTAAAGAACTTCAATGTATATGCATGCATAATCTCTCTCTCTCTTACATTCTCTGAAAAAAGCAAAAAGAAATCTTTGTACTTCTGAATGTTTTTTTCTGTGCTGAGTCTAATTGCTGCTGAATGATAAATCACAACAGGATTGATGCAGAGACAAAAATTATGCAAGTAATATTAAACCTGTGTGTATACATACGTAGATGCAGTACAATTACAAAGACAAAAATGGGAACTAAAATATCAGTATTTCACAAGCAAAACAGGAAAACAATTTGGAAAGAGCACTGCAAGTTCTATAACTGGCTACACCTTTACAGTTGCACAAAGTGTCACGAGACCCACTCTTCACGACTGACATGTTTACTCTTGGTAATTTCTTTCACAAGCTATCGCTGCACATATTTTAACACCCCACCCCCAACACATTTTTACAATGACAGTTTGTAATAATAGTTTGTTGTGTGTGGGTAGGTTGGAAGGAGTGAGACATTATGTATTTGTGTATATGTATGAAGGAAAATACATGACATATACCCAAGGAATGTCATTACAAATATTTGTAAAAATAAAGACTTGCTATTAGTACAGAACTAATAAACATACAACAAAATATGGGAAAATACACTATCACATGTACAAAATGCATTATGGGTCAAAACATCTTTCACTTTTAGCATTCCCAACCTTCATTGCCATGAAATATTTTTATAAAATAAATTTTTTTCTTTGTTAAGAACACATTGAACCAGTCACATTTTTTCCTGAGAAATGGAAGAATAAATTTAGCTAGTTTCTTGACTTAGGACAAGCTATATGAGTATACAAGACTAAAATTAAAATCCTTTACCCTTACAAATATACACAGCGTTATAAAATACACTTAAAAGTGCTCACAGTTAGAAAATTTGTTTTCAAAAGTTTGGTCAAATAAACTTTTGTCTATTTTTAAAATTAATGAATGCAAAACTTGAGGGTCTACCAAAACACCTCCAGATGTCAAAGCTACGTTTTCCTTTGATGTTGGTAGATCTTTCTCACCAAATGCTTCAGATGTCCAGATCTAAGTATCTGAACCCTGGCCTAAGATCAAGTTAAAAGATACTTGTATTGCTTCAAGCCCCTCCCCATCCTCAACCCAAATATATGCATGAGTGCATATAAGAATGCATACCTAAAATGCATGGGTGAAGTCAGAAATCACCTGCCATTTCTTGCACTATCTCAAGCTATCTTTTTCTTTTCTCTACATTTAATCCTTTCTCTGTTAATCAATCTTAATTTGAAAAGAATATCTTCAGCACAAAGGAGGGGGGTAATTGGTGTTTTACAATGAGCCAGCAACTAAGGCTATATCACGGCAGGACAGCCAGCCCTGTGAACAGATGCCACATACAGAGAAAGAACAGTGTGCCAGAGACAAAAGATGAACCCAGGACAGCCAACCTTCACTGTATTGGTGGCAAACGCTAACCAATGCGCCACTGGACCGCCCCTTTAGGACCAAGGAAAATTATTACAGTAAGCTATGCTCTGCAAAGTATAATACATGTCACAAATTTAGCAACAACAGGTGGTACTTAGACTAGCCCATTAGAATAACAAATTTTAAGTGGTAATGATTCTGTATAGAGGCTTCTTGCCACATGGTAAAGTAAGTACAGGCACAGCATGGTATACAGCTATCAAACACAAATATTAGCCTGGTTTGAAGGACATGGGGTGCCATAATTCCCATTTTCAACAGAAAAAGGTCACAAAATGTTTTATGTGAAATCTTGTGGTTACACAGCTATATACATAAACATGCCTGTAATATACAGACGCATTTGCTGTGGTGAGCAGTACTGTCAGGATACTTAAAAAGTGAAGGAAGAAGATAAAGGTTCAAAAAGCTTAACAGCTGCAAGGACTAGTAATTGTTAGTTTACAGCATCTAGTGCTCAGCATTAGACAGTGAACCCAACTCCATACATTTTTTTAAAACTTTCCCTATTAACTTAAATACCCATTTGTTACTGGGTTGATAAGGAGTTTTCCTGTCAATGACCTAAGTGAGCTTCGACCTGGTCTGGAAGGTGAGTCAATAGAAAGTCAAGAAGTGTTTGCTAGACGCTTAATTTAGATAAGCAGAAGGAACCGAAGGGGGAATTTATGAATTTAAGAGCCCCTCTAAGCATGCCACCCTGTAAGCCGACAACATCAGATTCTAATGCAATACCAAACAAGTACGGTGGTACTGACCCAAGGTTGTACCTCTGCGGCATTCCTACATCATCAGCCCTCTCCACTGTAGTTATTCCACTCAAACACCACAGAAACAACAGATTTATGCAAAATTTTTGTTATATCAGCATAAATAACTGAAAAAGCTTTGGCTTCTGCAACTGTGCTAGGTGAGACCTTTTCCAGAGCTTTTTCTCCATTGTTACAGGTGGTAAACAGTGTGCCATCCATTCGGACAAAAAAGAATGAATAAGGAAAAGAAAAAGAGAGTCACAGGATCTTAATACAGTGACTTTGGAGTAAATAGTTGTCATGGAAAATCATTTTAAAGATCATTTTGCATAGATTAAGTACTTTATTGAAAAGGTACATCATCATCAACACTTTAACTCCAGCTGCCCACAAGAGTGGACAAGGTGGGAACACAATGTCTGCTTGGTCACAGCACCTATGTCATGTAGCCCATGATGTAGTGTGTTGACGTCCACTTCATTCAATAGTTATTCTATTCATCTTTATCCACACCTTCATCCCAAACAGTCTCGCACTAAAGTACTTAGATACTGGTAGATTTGCTCTTCTTACAATAACACCCACTGGCACTAGATTTTAATATGGTGGATTTTAGTTGGTGGACATCTTTATATATTTGGTCCATGAAAAGTACAACAAGAATGTATATATAACAAATATTTAAAAAAATCAAACCCCCCCTCCCCACAAAACTGTGGTGCTAGCAGTCATTTGCAAATGAAGTGTGCCATATGTGCACAGTCACTCTTCTACCAACCCAACCATATTCCCACAACCACTTCAATTAAAAAATATACCAATACATAGTTTCCTGTTCAAGAAAAACGATTTGCAATAAAGTGAATGCTGTTTTGTGCCATTCCAAAAAGGTGAGAAAAACACTGGAAACAAGACAAATGAAGAGAAAAATGTTAGCCTCAAAATTAAAACCTTTCTAAACAAACAACCTCTCTACTCCCACCTAAAAAAAAGGACCCAAACTTTCTTTAACTTTCCCCAAAGCTCCCCTGCAATCCCCCTCCAACACACACACACATAAATCACACAGAACATAAGCATAGTTAAACTGCAGGATCATATAAATAAATTCATTCCAGATCAATCATAAATATTTATGAGAGAAGCATGTCAGTTTTTTACAAGATTTTCCATGTAAATAAAATGTAAAAGTGTAGTGATATTAAGTTAGGCCTTGATTTCTGTATACTATGGAAGCATTCAGAAAAGCAAATAGGGTTGATATAATTTTTTTTCTCTGACATTACCAACTTTTAAGAGATGGGAAAAAATATGTCTCAACCAATGTAGGCTAGCTAAATTCAAATCAAAAACACCTTTAGGTGACAAAAAGTAGATACTTTGGCAATATGAAAAATGTTTGACATGTTTTAAATTCTATAGAGACAAATAACTTATACATAACAGCAGGAATTTTTTATAACTTAATCAGCAGCAATGATTCTGAAGACAAGCAAATTAATCCACAGTTTTGATTTTTAGGTTGTTGCTTTTGCCAAAAAGAACCAGTTTGGAACATCAGACACAACTTTTCACTGACTAGACATAACAGGAAATACTTAACATTCCTCAATACATTATAAAGTATTGGCCTTTGTCTATGAAATCTTAGCACAAATTAATCCCTTTTCATACCTTCTAAGACAAATCTCTTGAGGAGTCTTTTTTGAATTGTACATGATCTACACAGCAAGAAAAAGTTCAAATTGGACCAGACTATGCGGTGCAGTCAGACTCAGGCACTCTTTGATTTTTGTGTACATTCAGCTCCTGCTGGTTATAAGAAACATTTAAGTTATGAAGATTTATTACTCCAATTTTGCTAAAGCTCATATTTTCACCTTCTTTACTATTAACAGTTTATGAAAACAAATGACACACACAAATACAACATAACCACATGTACCTATATGTTACAACAAATGCATTTGCAATAACACTTTCAAATACAATTCACTCTCTCTTTTATGTGGGGATGGGGAAAAAAATTAAACCTCGTCCATAGGCGGACACTTTGGTAACAGATTCTTCTTGTAAGTCAGGCAATACTTTTAAAAAAGTGCAATCTGAAGCCAAACATCTACCCAGAGCACTTCTGTTAAAGATTTTTAAGATTCAGGCCCAAAGATGAAAGCTGATGCTGCAAACACAAGGAAGACCACTCCACCAATCAAAGTCACTGCAAGTAGAAGAACATCATTTGTAACATTCTGTTCTTAAAAGTTAGAGTGAGGATAATATAACCTTCATTTAAAGTGATTGCAAATAAAGTATGCACATTCAGATTATGAATGAGCATACAAACTGATACAGAAAATGTAAAACTTTGTAATGGTCTAACACATATGAGTAAAATCACAGGTTCTTGCTCAACAAAAATACGTCAGAAGGGCCATACAAGATGAAAGCAATGCTATAAAGCACAAAGCCTAAAATTAGCAAGGTCGGTGCCTATGACTACTACATCAAATGCTTGCAATACATGACAACAATGAAAACAGAGCCTTAGAACAAAAGCAAAACAGACATACCTGTTCGTATGGAAATCCGCTGAGCAACAAATCGGCCACCCACAACAGCTAATCCTGTGCAAAGGGCATGTCCCAGAAGTCCACCGGTGATCACTCCAATAACATCCTGCAAGCAGTGCTTATTTTTTATATGACTGGCAGTATGCTTGTTTACATCAGCACTACCACAAACACATGAATAATGCCTTGTGCCATGATGCTATGATGTCAGTAGGTGATAGGAATTTTTGAGCTCTATTATCATATGTCATATATGGTCTGTTACTGACTCAAAAGGTTATAATGCAGCATATGACTACACAAAATTAAAAAAAAAAAAACCATCATGCTAGTTTAAACTTCTATCTGGCACATATGCAGACCAGGGGTGAATTTTGCTTTCATACTAGCCTATTATCAGAAATCTCACATGAAGCGCTTTGGAAAACCTGGGAAGATGATGGAACATGTACTCACTTCACGAGCCCCAAGTATGATGGTGGCTATTTGCGAGCGGTCACCCCATTCAGCCAAAAAAGTAAGAGTCAGTGATTCCAGAAAAACAGTAGAAAGGATTCCTGCCCAAAACTGATGGCCAGGTGTGCGGATGATACCTGTTTCTATGTCTTGAGTTGGCATATTCTGTTTCTGGATCTGAAAAAACATATCAAAGAAACACTGCATCATTTTTAATCCTTAACATGTTTTTTTTATAAGAAACATTTAAATATTCCTGAGTAATGATCAAGACTGCTACAAAGATTTCATTTATTTATTCTTTGAAGTAAAAGTTAGCTGCTCAAATCTGTGGCTATTTGATAGT
Organism: Pomacea canaliculata; assembly: GCF_003073045.1. NCBI lineage: Eukaryota > Metazoa > Mollusca > Gastropoda > Architaenioglossa > Ampullariidae > Pomacea > Pomacea canaliculata. The sequence continues at coordinate 24,345,921 of NC_037592.1, forward strand.
TTAAATATCTACAAATGTTAGGATGCCCTTTTAAATGTTTACGTTAAGTTCAAATTAAACTGCTTAAGCAACATGCATGCTACAGTTGCACATTTAATATTTAGCATTAACATCAAAAGCAATTCAAACTCATGTTTTAGAAGGTAAAAACAACTTTTGGTTGTGACTGAGGTACAAGTACTATAATATTAGGTAGTTTGGAGTCCACTTGTTGGTGCATTTTTATCACAACATATACACCATAAACTGTGAGATATCCAATTCAAGAACCTAAAAAGTCACAAAAGCCTAATTTCTGATTCTGAGGACTCCCTAGGTCAATGACAGAAATCCACATACTTCCACATCTTTGCAGCAATTCTGTTGGCCATATATCTTCTAATACACATGGTTTTTAGCCAGTGGAGGGCAGATAGTTGTGAATATATTTTGTGACTGAACAAGATTTTATGATGACTCATAGCAATTTGTGGACTACATGAACTGTTCTGAAGACTGTATTATAGGCATGTTGAAATAAAAAGTTATAACAATAATAAATATTAAAAAAACCGACAGAAAATGCAGTATGATCACTAAAAAATATGCTGCTGTTTTTGTCAAAGCACTCTCCAACTATCATTATGAGTGAAAAAAAAAAGTTACAACTCTGGGGAGCAGGCTCAGAAAAATGGGAAAGGGTGAAAAAAGGTAACAGAGATTATTACTTGACATAAAAATGTTGCAGACTTTTCTCAGATGTTTTAGTTTAGGACTTCTTTATGTTTCTGTGTGCTGCAGTAAATCTTGTGTGCATGTAAGAAGATGGGATGAAAAAGGGAGGGGAGCAAATAATATGTAAATGCACTATGCATTAACCTGATGTCTCGCCACCGTAAAACCTAGGAATAAATTATGCTATTTCATCCTTAAATCTCACTTTCTGTTACATGTCTTCTGCACTAAAATAAAAATTGTACAGTTACCCTACTTTTCTGCATAATTTTCCCAGAAAGACTTAAATAGAAAGTAAGTGAAAGAACTTGACTGTTAATGATCTTGTGGTTCTTGTTACTAAACCTGAAGCATTAGGCAGGGTAGAGTACAAGCACAAACATAGTTCACAAACATTGACTTTGGCAAAAAATACATCAGTGTTATTTTGAGTACTGACATCACTAGCTGAGGATTATAGGAAGCAAAATATTGAACTGTCTATTTTACATGCTAGCAATTCAGATGAGTAGGGTTTTGATGAAACTCCTGATTCAGTTTATTCCTTGAATAAAACATCACATGTGAGAAAAAGCAAATCACACATTCGTAGTGTATAAAAACCAAGTCACTCTTGGGAATCCCCTCAAGTACTTACATGTGCTCATTGTCAATCTTTGAATAAATGCAAAAATCAGCAGACTTCAACGCAGAATTACTTGTGAACGAGAGGGATTTTAATGTAAAGTAGACATTTTTAGGATCTTTCGTTACAATTTTCGTTAAAATATTAGGCTTTTGTATTAAGGTCAAAATGGGCACACTGACTCTTTAAAACTGACACAGAACAAATCTGCCTTAGACTCATTTTTAGACAAGTATGCAAACCCAGAAAATACAGTGTGGTTTAGAACATGTTAACAACGACATGAGATTTTTGCTTTTAGTGGAAATGGCGTTTATTATATGGTGCAGCATGGCAAAAGACATTTCATTGACAGCAAAGCAGAAAAAGTCAAAGCCCGTCCTGCTGTTTCTTTTCCTACCTCATCTTCTCTCTTCTTAACTTCAGCCTGGGCTTCTTCATACTCTTCCTGGCCTTCATCCGGTGACATGTACCATCCTGTAATATATCACAATAAAAGATTCATAGCTGATGGAAACTTTAAAACAATTCCATTTTGACCATCTTACACTATACCTTGAAAAAGTACTGAAAAAAAAATTTTTTGAAACTTGAGGATCATAATTCAAAATTTCTTTTCCAGTTTCTCTTAGCAACTGACTAAGGTGCCTAAAAATTGAATCTACCAACAATCTGGTGTTTACTATAGTTTAGTGCAAAGTGAACTACGCAAAAGAGGGCTGGAAGAGAAAGGTCACTGACCAAACTTTAGTGAAAGCCATCATCAAAATAAAACTATTCAACTTTGCACTCATCAATCTTGATAGCATTTTAAACTGTCTTTTGCACGCACAAAAAATTCAAAAAAAATTTTTTTAAATACTAACATTAGAACAGCTGAAAATTTTTAATAAAAAATTCCACTTAACACAACTACTAATAAACAAACAGAAATCATACTGCAATACTTACATACTTACATAATATACTCATTTTGCATATAGTTGTAAAATTTAAGCACCATAATGGTTTTCTATCTCTTTAATTATATTAAAAAGTATTAATTTCCCAATAAATATGTAGTAATTTAAACTGCAAATTAAAAAAAGAAACCTCAGAATTAAGTAGTTAGCATTAACATAAACACATACCTTCTCGCAGCATCTTGATGCCAAACACAGCAAACAGTAATGAGGAAATGTAGTAAGTAACATATCTTGGAATGATCGTTGTGGCATAGCCAACCAAAGCTGAGAAAAAAGAAAGAGAAAAAAGAATTAAAAATTTTTGATAGGCATATATATATATTGATTTCTAACAATTTGGTTTTCATGTAGATAAAAATTAGTACTTCACATAAAACAAATGGCAGCACAAAACTCAGTTTAGGTAATTTTAAACCAACTGGTTTTCAGCTCTCATGGACTGAATCAATACAAGTGCAGAGTGTTTAGTCTCTCACAAGACTAATCATGTGCAGGTTTATCCAGAAAAATCTTTAAGTGTTACAGATGGAGCAAACTAAAATGGGTACAAGCAAAGATGATGTTTGGTTTTGGACAAGCAGGATGCTACTTTCCATCTGTGCAGAACTATTTAACCTCATCATACCAAGCTAGTGGGCCTCTTGTCTCTTGGTGTGTTGTGATCAAATATTGCATTGGAAAAAGCAGCATAGCTTGGCCTTGATCTTGTAGCTAAAAAGCAAGTTTTGAAGAAAATGACTTCTTTAAAGTTAAGTAAATGCGCTAACTAGCTTTGCCTGCAGTGATTTTTGTTAACTCTTCTACCTGAGATTTTATCGTCAACTTTTGATCTATTGCTTTATTTGAGTCATGCATGACCCCAGTAAAGAGAAACAGAGATACACTTGTACTCTCAATGCCCTTCCTGAACTTGTTGACAACTTATGTTTGGTAATGGGGGCACACTGTTTCCAGTAAAGGGGGAGATAAAACTTATGGTACTGCTAGTCAGCAGGACTCACTATCTTGCTTCTTTCCTACGACTTTCTCCCCATCTCTGTTGTTTGCTCTTTCACAAATTGTAATGTTTAAATTTGCAATGCAAACACATGCCAATATTTTTTAATCTTCAAAGAACTTGAGATCTGTCAAAGAAATAGATACAAACACTAGCAAATTGGAATGAGTATTTTTTTTAACCTAAAGAAACAAATTCATAAGTGATAGGCACACCTTTGAAGAACCTCTCAAACAAAACTGCACAATTAAAAATAAAAGAACTTAAGGTAAAACTACAGAATTAAGAAATTTCTTCAATTTCATAACAAAACAAATACTAGTGTAAACAAGCCTACTGGGCTGGGATAGTTAAAAATTAAAACAAGGGCCCTCCAAAAGTTATTGGACAAATGAAAAATGCATCTGAGAAGGCTGGATTAGTACTTGGAGTTTAGTGATGATTTTGCCCTATATACATATTTGCGTAAATTTACAGCTTTTAGTAACATGTATTATACATGAACATGCTCCATTATGTCTCCTTGTAGTCTGGATACCCTAAAACTACTTGAAAGTGTTTGTGAGTAGATATGTTTTCCTTCCCTCTATTTAACATTTATATACTTGAAGATAATATGTAGGTGTGGTATGCCTTGGATATATCTAATGTCATATGTTTATAACTAAGTATAAGTCAAGTGTATGGTTGAAATGTGCGAAGCACCGAAAAAAGAGTTGGGGTATGGAAGCTTTTTTTTAATGTTATAATATGTATTATTTATTGACATGTGTTGAAAGCTATATTTGTGTAAGTTACAACTAAAAGTTAAAGACAAACCACTACAACCTCTATTTCTATTGTCAGGAGGTCCTTTCATAGGGTAGGGTATGATGAGGTTGAGAAAAGATTTGTGCACATTGCCAGGGATATGTTTGTTAATTTATGTAAATTGTTTTATGAGGTAGTATTTTATGTTTTGTGTATGTATTGTTTAATAATTAAGAAAAAACAGCTTAAAAAAACAAACAAACATGCTCCATTGTACTCACCAGACAGAATGGTCATGATAAAGAGTGCTGTAAGAGCCCCCAATAAGACTGTGAGTCGTGAATACCGCATGGCCAGAATAGCTGCAATGAAAAATGTCTTGTCACCCAGCTCTGAGACAATGATGACAGACAAAGCTGCAACCAAAGCATGGATGAAACCAGGATTGCCTGCCTTTGAGTTTTGCAGTTTGTGAAGAAACTGGTCAACATCTTCCACCGTGTCCTCAGCATCCTAGAAATGATTGCATATTATGAGAAATATTATACTCCATTCTACTGCCACATACATAACGAATTAAGTTTAAGAAAGATACAGAATCAATTTGAATGCATGAATTTTAGTATTTCCGTTGTAAACCTAACTCATGGCATTAGGAAAATAAACTAAGTTTACTAAGTCTGTAAAAAGTTCAGAAGAAGCTGTCACACTATGCTAACTTGAAGTGACACAGTTCATGTTAAGTTCTGCCTGCTCAAGACAAATGCTCATACTTTATAAGTTTGGCAGGATGAGAAGCATTTTAAGATGACAAATTTTTTACACTATCTTGATATCCTCTACAAGCTTGTTTTGAAATAACAAATAACTTTTAAATCAATTTTTTAAATCTAAAAATATCTGGACTACCTTGCCCGTAGTAACACTGAATATGATATTGTCCATGCTGGTTGCAAGTGTGCTGGCTGAGGAGTTAAATTTCAAAGCAACCATTAGTGGAAGCAGAAGTGTCCCTATCAAAAGCTTCCTCAGCTAGAAGATACAGAATCTTATCAGAGTCAACAAGTGAATGCCTGTGTCTATCTTAGCCAGAATCCAACAATGTATACAGCCTTGGCCATAACAAGACAATGAATGTGCCACTTGCCTGAGGGCTTTAGACTGATTTAGGCACCCTATTTTTCAGTTTATTCCACATGAGTGCTGTCATGTGATGTGAAAAAAAGAGATTCTCCCAACATCTTTTATGACATATATTCTTGTTTAATTTTCTAGACTTGTATTTGTTGCCCACTTTTTATTGAAGTCCAAAGACTGTTTTGAAGACTAATTTGTTTTAATCATGTGCATGTTTTGATCTACCAGTAACAGTATCTCTTGGCCTGACACAATGCTGGATATTCTACAATAGTTTTTAAAATTATTTTTCCTATGCCATTTTAAGTATTTTAGTATTGTTTTCCTGGACTGAACTGTTGTGAGACTGCTGCAGAAGTGAAGAGGCATCAGTCTCCTGTATTTCTCAAAAATGTATTAAAAATGCTTAACTATTTTTATTTGCTGGAAGTTTATGATCACCATGAGACTTGGAGGAGAATTTCGATGTCAAAAAGCTTAAATATTCTTATGTTTAACAACAGCAAAAAAGGAAGAAAAAAAAAAAAAGAAAATGTCAATGCCCTGATTTAATATAAACCCCCACTACTGCTGAACAAGATCATACACATTGATATAGTACATATGGCACAAGCATCTGTCACATAATTACTTTTAGAGAATAATTTGATACAACAAATACAAGTGTTAATCAGACTAATGTATCAATTAATGATCTTGTGATGATAATGTAACAGTGAAAAAAAACTAGCTCCAAACTGTCTAGTTTGTGTGCATGTGTGTGTATATTACAGGCCTCTGATCAATATACGACTTCTGTAACGCTATCAATATTTCAGGCCTATAAACACAAGTCATAATCACTAGATGACATTTACCATTTTATTTTGTGGATACCCTTACCCATCCTCACCTCCATCTGGTGCAAATAGAGGAAAGAACAAAATTATTGACCCTCTTAGATTTATTAATCAAATCTATTTGGCCCTGAGAATAACAGTAGAGTAGGGTAAACAGCTGCTGCCTCTCAAGACAAGATGTCCAAGATCACGCACTATGAACAACACCCACACCATTTCATTTTCCCCATTTGGGCATGATGTGTGTACAGTGCTATACCTGTTCACAAAAACTGATAAATCAGAGAACTGGAATGACATGCATTTGAACTGCACAAGTGTATATACTAGAGTATTTCTCATTGTATAGACCAGACACATATACACTTTCCAAATAAAATTTTACAGTAAATGAGAAAGCTATGACAGGATTATCATGTTGCAAGTATTTTGTGCAATAAATGAGTTAACTGATCACCAAGGAGCAGACTGACCTTATTGCTAGTGCCAGTTAGATGTTCCTTATTTTTGTGTACTATTACTACTAATAAACTACAATTACAACTAAAATTAAGAAAACCATGAAGGAAGCTAGGGAGAACCGGATTAAGAGCCAATGCCAGGACATAAAGAATGGAATGGCATGAGGTGACAGCAAAAATGGTCTACTGTTATTACCAAATAGGAGCTGACTTTCGCACCACAGTCAGCTCTTCTTGGAGAACATCTTACTCTAAACCCTCCAGGACCATCATACTTCCATTTCAAATGGTGGAAGGCTGATCTGCAACCTACACTTTGCAGACAACAAAGACCTTGCCGACAGAAGATAGTTTGAACACATATGGAATGGAGACCAGCACTGAAAAGAGCAAAGTGATAGTCAATGGTAACGGCAAAGATCTATATGAACAGGATACAGCTCAAGAGGTAAGCAGCTTCCAGTACTCGGGAGTCACTCTTTCCAAGGATGGCAGCTCCACGTCAGATATTCATAACAGCAACTGTGGCAATGGCTAAGTTAGATAAGATCTGCACAGTCATAAGATCAGGTTCCCAACCAAATACAATTTGTACAAATCCCTGGTAGTATCAATCCTGCTCTGAGGATGTGACACGTAGACTCTACTTGCCAAAACGGAAAGGAGAATCCAGGCATTTAAGAAGTACCTAAAGAGACTGCTCCGAATCTCATACAGAGAACATACAAGGACTTTGTACAAAACAAGACTGCCACACTCATAGGACATCAGGCACCTTTACTTTCAACAGTCAAGCAATATAATCTGGTCTTCTTTGGCCATGTGACCCAGCAAGACATCTTGTCGAAGACTATCCTTCAAGGTACCTTGGAGGGTAGTCACTGCTGTGGTGGCCAGAGAAAGAAATGACTTATGAATGTAGAAGGACGGACCTGCTATATCACCAAAAATAGGCAAGAGTAGCGGGCCCTGTCAGCTGCATCCATGTGCTCCCCCCAAACAACAGGTGCCACTCAAGCGACTACTGACCAACTGAATATACATCAAATTTGAGAATGAAAATGACTTTAGACATACATTTTAGTTTCAATGGATATTGTATATAAAATAATTAAGTTAAAATAATTACATTGATTTAAAATTTAATTAACTTTGGGACGATCAGTCAAAGTGCACAAACAACACTGAATGTGGGTGGTCTCTCATACTGGAGCAGGACTAGCTATAATATTTGTTGACCTTTGCACTTCATTAGAAATGTAAGTTCATGGTGTCTCCTCTACTTATGTATTACTTAATAAACTCGATTTGAAATAACAAATAGCATTTAAAATAAATTAAAACATTTACCTGGCCAGTAGTAACATTAAATATAACGGCACTTGTGCTCATTATAAGTGTGCTGAATGTGGAGTTAAAATCCAAAGCAATCAGAGAAGTTTCAAAAGATACTAAGCACTGGCTCTTATAACAGAGGGAATCATAGACAGCAGTCAGTCTATATATATATCTATCTCATGCTTTGGTGAATGTAGTCCAATTTCTAATCAATATCTTGGCTATCATGATTATTTATCATGAAAAAAATATTGCTGCAGCTCCTATTTCAACAACGAAAAATGGAGTGTGCAACATGTCTGTATTACAAATGAAAGATTTATCAGCTTACTAAATTGCTTAAATTTCATGGCACATTATCAGGTGACAGAAGGTAACAGTTTGTTTGATTCTGTGTTGTTCATAGTTCACAGACAAAGCAGCAGCAGTCTAGCTACTGCTAGTCTGTGACAGGATGACATAATTATGTTGTCTCCGATATGTAAATATTCTTAATGGCTGAATGCCAATTAACAACTAGAGCGTTTCCTGTCTTTTCTTTTTTAATGACCATGTTCTTTGAGATACCGAGTAATCGATATACTGTAATTGCATGTTCTATAATGTTTACTTGTATACATTATTACTACCACATTATTTTTAAATTCTTATTTGCCAATCACGCTAATACAGCAGTTTTGAACCGATACTTGTTGCCACGAACAGTTTTCCAATATTTATTTCGAAAAGCACTGATATACCTCTTTCAGTTGTGTATCATCTTCCTTCCCCTTCGAGTCATCATCTTCTACGTGGTTATCCTCGCGTTCATGGTCGAGAAGATTTCTTCCAAAATGTTTTGAGTGAGAAACATCATTAACGAAACTACCAGACTGTGATCCAAAGAATACACTTAAGTCGCTATCTTCCTTCCTGCTTACACTCTCTGCTAACTTAAGGCAAAACAAAATCATCACACAACAGAACGTAAATAGTGTGAAAATCCTGGTACCGGGATACCCATTAACACGCATGGTGTTGACTGTCTTTAGTATTACGACGCTGCCGTTTTCACAACCTTAATGGAAATCTGTGAGAAAATCTAGCTTGACTGGAATAAAAGGTGGATAGTTGTAAAACAGACTTTGGGTTGATGCCTACGGTTCCTGTAAAGAATGTTTATGTTGACTTTCTCGGATTCAACAAAACTGAACGTCAACGAGAAGTACGTGACAGGAGATGGACTTACGTCCCCTGATTTACAGGAAGTAGATACCGATAACGTCCCGCGACTCGTAAACAAAGGGTGCATCCATGGTGACACGGTCAAAATCATGTTGTATTAAAGAAATTTTGTTCCCGATGAATAACAGTTTTATTTTTAGTATTTTAGAGATTCTGTCAGTCGAGTAGATAGGTAATTTATTGTTTGCCATTCTCACTCTGTGGCTGATAAATGAAATGAAAAACAAGGAACAAACATAAAGTCGCATACATACATCAACAAAAAACAAGAATATATATAAACGATTTATTTCCAAGTTTGCCTCTTTTTTTGTTTTTGCATGATCATGCATGTATACCTATATCGTCATTTTAGTTTGATTCACTGCAGCTCAAGGTCGCTGCCGAAGCGAGCGAAGCATGGCCGTGGAGTGGACGCCAGTCAATATATCTTTAGATCCGTGCAATTTACACTTCGAAATAACATTATATACAGCAAACCAGAAAAGAAAGAAAAAGCATCCGAAGCACATGTAAACATAATTGTCCAACACTTTTATCCAAATCGAAGCACGACCACAAAAACATAACAGAAATAAAAGAAAACAATTAGAAAACAAAGGAGGAAAAAATTAATTCAGCATATAAAAAAACAGGAGCAAATGAAGGTATTTTTATTTCCAAATCATGTTCATATTTATTAATGATCGTAAGTACTTCTTGAAGGTGCATTTAGCTTGCATGGGTAAATAGGTATCAGTTGTCATTGATTCATATCTTGACTCTAACACACATCTCTGAATGTGACACCTGTTTACAAGGCCCACCGTTAGTTTTCTCTGGGTATTCCAGTTTCCTCCACTGTATGTAAGAGAGAGATCAAGTAGATATGATTCGAATGATGGTGAATAAACTTGTAAGATGCACTTGATACCTACTCATGTGACTTTATGTATGTGTTTTGAGTTTGTCTTTATTGCTGGTGCTCTATAAATAATTATTAGTCTACTGAAGAAGTTTAACTTTTGATATGCAATGTGTAGAGATTTATATAAACTATTTACAAAGAAACTACTGATGTAACTGTGAAATATATACTAAAAAGGAAAGAGACTGCATTAACAACAAAAAATAAATGTTCTTCATAAGAAGTCCTGATGACTTTGAACTGATGTTAGCAAGATTTATTGAAGGTTTCTAGATTGCATGATTTTCACAAAAGACCAAAGGTGCCAACAATATCAAAAAAATCAGGAACCAATCAATTATATACTAAATGAAGTGTTACTTCCCTAGAACATGCATTTATCTAAAAGACAAGAGTTGGAGGAAAAATAAATATGGAGAAATCAAGAAAAGAAGAGAAAGAGAGAGAAAAAAATAGAGGCAAACAAAGCTATGCAGAGTGTAAGCTGCATAAAGTGTGTTAAGAACACGATGCAGGTTAGCACTGCATGTTAGGTAGCTGCCATCATAATACAACTCCGCCTGGAAAAACCCCAGGTAACCTGCTGATCCCAAAGCCTGGATAAAGGAGGAGGGTTAGGTGTGGGACTAGCAATCCAACCCTGTAAAACAACCCCTGCTACAGAAACCACAAATGCAACACAAGCTTTTGTGTGGTGTAGTTGCGGCCCTAAGGTCTACTGGAGGTGAAAAGGAATAAGAAGATCATAATACAATATATTAATGTCCTACATCCCCCCCAACCAAAAGAAACCCAAACTAAAAAAAGAAATATGAGATACAAGGAGCTGCCTTTGATTTGAAATTCAAAATTTCACAGACAACTGACCTGCTGTCTTATAACACATTACAGAAACATATAGAAAACCTAAATAAATGACATTTAATGCAAATTAATCATAAAACTCTGCAGCCAAATATTTGAGCACATTTTGAATTGATCCTTTGGCTAAGTAGTCTATTTTTTTATGCCTATGAAATGTGAAAACATGCACACCCACTTTGTCTTTTTTTTATTTTTATTTCTCACAAACTGACACATCAACACTAATCATTCTTCACAAATAAGGTAAACATTTTGATTCACTTTTTACAATACAAAAACTTCACATTTCGTCCTAACATGTTTTATAGAAAACCAATGGATCTTCAGTCTTTCAACGTCTTTTGTTACTGGTGACATGTTTGAGTAAATAGCAAATATTACAACTTGTAAATCCATTTACTTTTACCTTTACCCATCAAATCTTTGGGTAAAATGCTGCTTGTTCTCAGTTCAAGTATTTGCTTACACACAAAAACTTGAGTTGAAAACAATGTACAAAACTGATTGGACTCTTTTTAACAGGGTGTTATAACATATGGTACACAGCTGTCCATCAGTCACATAAATCTAGAAACAGAAGTGAGATCAAAGCACCCCTTCAAAGAGAAGTAAAACACCATGGCATATCCTCCAAATGCATCTACAATGCAGAGAAATGATATATCAGCTAAGCAACATTCTAACAAAAATAGCTGCATTGCACCTCTCATCTTAACCTTTTTAAAAAAGCAGCTCAATAAATGGTCTTTTATGTTTGAAGAGCTGGGCTTCAATCACAATTTCAACAGCTAATCACAATAAAGCAGATTTGGAAGGTGTTGCATACATCATTTTCTGTTTATCTGTCAAATTTGCACTTTTCGCCTCCAAAAATGTCTGAAGTTTAGATGAAGTCCACACAGAGGATTTGGTTACATAATTTGCTGTAGGTGGTGTTGAAGGTTTGAATCTCATATTAACAGAGCTTGGTGTAATGGCCATGTGTGCACTATGAACACCTGTCACTTGTGTTATATTTTCTGTTGAAACAATTTTCATTGTAACATTCTGTACATTGAAACCTGTCTGAAAACTAGACAGACGCTTAAATGCATCCACTGTTCCTGCAATTGTGCTGAAAACAATAAACATAAAAATGGTTATTTTGGCTTAAGAATTATGCAAACCCTAGTGGCGAAAGTGACAATTATGTCAATAATATTGGTATTTCTAAAATTAATATGATTGTAAAGTTTATTTTAAAAATGATTAAAAATCTCTGATGAAAGTGCAGTGATAACAAAGGAAGTGATGGATGCTGGTGGTGTTGATGGTTGTTGTAGTGTTTTCATTCTCTGGTGCTGATGACAGTATTTCTACATTTTGAAATATAATTTGAAATAATTTTACATAAATGTTTCAACTATGCCTTGCATTTATTTAAACACTTTTAAAAATAAAGCAAGAGAAACAGATAGGCAAAGTAACAAAGAGACTTACCCACAAATGCCAAAAAGAATAAGAAGCCAATCAATTATTTGCTGAGATCTTGTTATTGAACTGAAACAGGAGAACATTTTTTTAGAAAAACATTGCATGCAACAGCTTATTAGCTGTTATAGCAACACACATGCATATGCAAGCAGACACACACAGCTAGAGAAAGATAAAATTATAAAAAAAATCTTCACTGACTGATGTCTCCCAAAAAAAAAACAAATGGAAACGTAACAAAGTGTAGGATTAGGCCCATGATTTGACTTGAATGAGCGATGAAAAACATTTAACTGTGCAATTTTATCCAAATAAAAAAACTCTGGTCACAGAATTTGACCATCTTATGCATTAAGGCATATAAATAAAATGAACAGTAACTCCTACTAGACTGGTGTATGCAGACAGAAAAGAAGAACGAAGATGAAAACCCTAGCCCTCTTTTAATAAATAAATGATTTTAAAAAATGAAAGCAATGAAATATATTTACCTTTTGTAAATACAAAGATGAAACACACCAGGCAGTATGAATGCTAGAAGTGTACAACAACTGGCGCCCACAAGAGCCATAAGATTGGCAAAGTTAGGCACTGCAAGCACTACAAATCCCGTCAGCATCACCAGGCAACCTCGCAAGATGTTCTGCCATGTACAACATAAGAATATCTCATCACAAAAACTTTAACCATAAAATTTACAATGCAAAAGATGTTAAAACTCACCTACTTGCATGACTCTCCACATGGTGAGCAGAAAATGCTATCCTCTAGGTAAATAAAACATTGACAAAAACCATAATCAAGACATTTCCATGAAATATGTTACAAGTTAGAAAATGATGAGAGATGTGCAAAAGACTAACACTGCAGCCAGAGAAAAAATAAGAATGAAAAAGAATAAGAGAAAGGGAGGAGGGTGGGTAAGGAAGAGAGGGGAGAGAGAAAGAACAGAATTTGAAGTAGCACCCATGGATAGCTGAGTGGTCAGAGCGTTGAGGCTGGAATATGACAAACGTACACTTACCTTGCATACGCATGACATATAAAAAATAATACAATGCTCGATGAGCCACCTAAGATGACGATGAAGATAAAGAGATTTGCCGGTAAATTGAATTGAAGAGGCACAAGAGGAATGTGACTTCTAAATATTTGTACTTGTGTAGAGCTTTAATTTTGTCACTTTTTAGGTGTCTTTTCTCCCTCCTCAACAAATAACCCTCACTGTGGAATACAATAATATTACATTTCTCTAAATTTACAGTCCAACTTTGCTCTGTGTTGCAGAGGACGTATAGCTAAACTTGGCCTTGTGGAGTATTTGAATTTAGAAGTACATCATTAGCAAATAAAAATCATACGCAATAGGTTGGGATTTAGCTGTACTCCACACTTGCCATGTTTAGTAATAGTCTCTGCTAGTATTTTGAACAGTGAAAAGAGGACAGGACTGCATCTAATCTTACTTTAACTCTCTAGGACAGAAAAAAAATCTGCAAAATCACAGATCATCAAGAATGTTTGCCTGTGTACACCATCCTTTTCATGCTCTGGGCTGGTTAGCATAAACTCTGTGAAAAGTAGGATAGCTAGGTCTTTTAAGCTTCTTTTAAAATTCTGTGACTTTCCATAAAAAGAAAAAAGGGAGGAAGAAAAAGGGAGAATAAGGAGGAGAGACAAGAGATACTTACCCCCTTACAGGGCTTTTGATTAGCATCAGGTAAGAAGTAGTTTTCTATAATCTTGATGACAGGGAAAAGCATGACTGGGTAGGTGAAAAAAATACCAAGACACAGACAGATCTTAACCACCATGCTGAAGTGAAAACTCTGCCCTGGACATAAGAAACATTGCAAAATCTGATGATTTCAAATTGAACCTAACCTCATCTATTGCATTTTTGTTTATTACAGTGCACTCTGCTTCCTTAGTTATTTAATCATGCATATAGGCAAAGCTCACAATATCCCCCTGAAATGGGACCTGACAAGCTGCATAGAATGTTCTTGTAACTGATGTGCTTAAAACTGGTGTGTCCTGTATTCACCTTTGGGCAAGTTGAGTGTAATGACTTCATTTGTGTCTTGTCCAAATGACTGAAAATATAGACACCAACTTTTCAGTTTTTATTCATTAACTGTAATAGCTTTCAGCAATAAATGTTTGGATTTTAAAAATAATTTTAACTCATTCAAATATCAGGTCATGCATACTGATTGTTAATATTCCTTTTAGCAGTCTTGATCAAGTTAATTTGTCTACTGCTGATTATAACAATTCTGTAAATTACATAACGCTAGCTTTATTAATAAACTAACTAATAAACTAAGAACAATTAAAACACATTTTAAACGACAATAAAAGAAATTCAAATTAGAAATAAAAGCAATATTAGATCTTCTAGAAAGAAAATATTTAGTCTAACATAAAATACCCTCCTGTCAGGAGAACTTTTGAGAACACAATTTTAAAGCAAATGACATTCTAATCAGGATATCACCCTTACCAAATAACCGCAGATTCCGAAAGATATGTACAATGATGTGATGACAACCATGGCTAGGATGAAAAACCTAGAAAAAGAAACCAAATATTTGTGGAAAAGATTTCATTCATGGAAACAATTATAAGTTTAAAAAAAATCAATATGTCGTTCTTGCATGAACCAGGATAAAATTATTTTAATATCACACATGAAATTTGCCATAAATTTTAATCTTAAAGCATAAGAAAAGAGAAAAATGAAAAAAGGTGCTTCTTACAACTGATAAAGAAAAAAAACTGCATTTTTGTTTTTAAATGACTAAATATTGTATACAGGTGTCAGCAGGATGTGAGTGTCATTGCATTTTTTAATTGCTATTCTTAACAAGAATCTGGCAAAATGAAGTCCCGATCTGTAGGCTTTCATAATAGAACTTTAGAGACTAAGTAGGCAACGGTAACTGATCCAATAAACAGCTTCAGATATTTAGTGCACTAACATGAATAAGAGTTAGAGAATAAAAGAATTTTGAACATCATATTGTGCAGTGCTCTTTTCCATTTGTTTAATGTTCTATAATTTCTTACAAAATGTAATTTGAAGTTCAGATCACTGGGGTTTTAAAAATGGAATTCTAAACGATTTGAATTCCAGATCATTAGGATTTTATGTGCATTATTTAAAAATGTTCTTAAATGTTTTAAAGTGTAAAGAGGCATGGACGAGGAAACTGAGAAAGAAGTGAAGGCCAGTAACAGCCACAACTTACTTTTTAAATTTATGTTGAACATCTTCAGCAAGGGAGGCTTCCAATGAAAGAATCATACCTGCACCCTGGAAGTGTAGAACATGAAGAAAAGAAAAATGATAACGATTATACATGCCAAAAGTATAATAACAAATGAGTTATGTACTGAGGTATATCATTTTCCATAACCAATCTTTTCTTTAACTTCTCATAATGCTACTCAAAATCTTACTCTTCTTTTACTCTATCTACTTCATAAAAATAGTTGATGCCAGAATAAAATGGTATATATATGTTGTGTACTATTATGCTGTGTATTGCGATTTAAATGAAAATGGGTGAGATGCAGAACAGTTAAGGCAGCGGTTCTCAACCTTTTACTTGTGACGCCTCCCTGACGAACAAAGGTACGTCCGCGCCCCACATAGCCACACAATGTAAACTAATTTCACTAATACCGGTATAAGAAACTTAAAAAATGACCACCTTCGTGCCCCCCCATTTGAGAACCGCGAAGTTAAGGGTACAGTGGATAACATGCTGTTCAATGTGCAAGGTACTGGAGTGATAAAACCTTTTTCATGTTAAAACAATAATATATTTTAGGCCAACAACATCAAAATTTATAGGAATATGCTGAAGGATGTATACAGCTGTGTACCTGTGTCCCAAGCATTATGTTACTGACATTCAAATGCAAATACATCCATCAAACTGTCCTCTCACCTCAAAACAATAGATGGAAATGGCTAAAAAGAAGGGGAAACCTCTGATAGACACTTCTGTTGGATGAATGCTAAATAAACAAAGAAATGAAAATACAAATTTTTCTAATTCTGTGCCCATACTGCACTATATTTGTGAACAGCAATGCGGGCATCACAGATGAAGAAAAAGAGTGCTGGAGATATACAAGAAACTGAAATGAATAGTCTTATAATGGAAATAAGAAAAAGAAACCTATTTGTGCAAAGGTACATTACATTACAATGGTTTATAATTCATAAAACCAAATTAGATACGCATCACCTTCTAGAAAAAAGTAAATGAATACGCTAGTAAATAGTAAAATACACTGACTTGACTTGACTGAGGTGTTCAAGATCGAACCAGAAAACAACCCCAAAAGCCATGAGATTTGAAATCTGTGCAAGCAAGCTGAAAAATGAAAATATTAAAAGTTCAATGCTATATTACAGATTCAAATTCAACATAAAAAATGTTTGAAGGTATTAGGAAACCTGATAATGAATGAACAAGGTTTTAAAATATTATCTTAAATTTTGTTTGTAGGAGTGCTTACTAAACATGGAAAAGTGACATATGGCAATACTGAAAATAATAATTTTAATTAAATGATTACACAGTATTACATCAGTCCTTACAAAACAATATATTATACTAAACCCCTAGGACAATTACACGATACACTTGCAATGTTAAGTTATAACTGATATAAAGGCCACTAATTTGAATGAATGAATTACTTTCTAACACATAATGTAAGCAGCATACACAGTGTATGTAAACTATGTATAGTATGAGGTTGACAGAGACTGCAAATGAAGGACACCCGCAATTAGCCATAAACATTCAGTCAGAAAAAAATGGCAGGTGACACAAATCATTACCTTGATGAAGCCAGGGTGCTGAGATGACGGAAGAGTGTCAGTAGAAACAATGGAGGGAGAAGAAAGCACAGCCATCCCCATCTGTTACAAAAATAGATTTTAAGTCATCCTCTCTTCTAAGCTCAGCTACCAAAAAAAAAAAATCCAGCTAATATAATAGAACATTAACAGGTTGTATTCATACAAGATAATTTTAACACTATGATGTCAGTGATTTGGATGGAAGGATGCTGCTTTTTAAACTATAGCCCCATGTTCATCTTCATGGATAATGAGCAAGAAAACAATGAAATAATCATCAGCTCTAACTAGTAAATGTTCTTATGACCTATGAAGTATGAGAAAATGAAAGAAAGTGAAATGTTTGGAAGTCTTAAAAAATGGCCTTAGTTAAACAGGCACATCCTATAAGCAGCCTTCTATACTCTATCTGAATAATATTTGGATAATGTGATGCTTATAAGCAGAGACTCCCAGTGAATAACACAGTTTGGGATAAGCGTTAGTTTACCAAATAAAGAATCTGTTGCTCTCAAATAAAGAATAAGATAGCACTGATGATAATAGTTGTTGTTCTTTTAAAGTACAGTACACGTTCTTGCTGGAGCATTGTGATAACTACTGTCCACATCATACAAAGAAATCTAGACTCACAACTTGATACTAGAGATGTAATCAGAAAGGTTCTCTGCTATGAAAATAAGGTAAGCACAGCAAAACCCTGTAAGAAAAAAACATGAAGCACATTCAATTTTCATGAAAAAAAAAAAACCCCGACAATGACAAAAAACATCAACAATGAGTTCTTAAGTAATCAAGAAAGATAATTTATTTTGAGAATTTTTTTTTCACACACAGTCTAATAAAAAAATCAGCTAAAATGAACAGTTAAGTAAAAAACAATAATTTTTGCTATGTTTTTCTAAGTCAGCAGACCTGTTTGTGTGAGGACAATTGCAAGATCAACTAAAATCTTTCCAGCATGTCCAAGTGCATGGTAACCTAAAAGAGAAGCAACACAGTTAAGAAAGGGTTAACAGTTTATAAACTGTTTCTAAGTCTAGCTACAAGTTGTTTTAGAGGTGGTAACATACACACATCTTATATTTATTTTAACATGCAGTTGACTAGCACTTAAACCTAATAACCCTCTGAGAAATGCTTATTTCCCTCTTGCATAAGCACTATTATTATATCATCTTGTTAACACACATACACATGTATGTCTGTGCACACACACACTCTCTTCTATAAGACTCTTACTATCTTGAATGTTATAATATTTATATCTGTATGCTAATGAGTTGGATTGCATTCTGTTATAAGAAAGATAGGGATAGAAAATAGAGTGTGTCCATGTGCATTCTCCTTTGTAAAATTATTTTATTTGATCACTGGGGGATTTCAATTATAAAAATTAATAAAACAAACAAGAATAAAAGTTTTAGTGTCTAATTACCTATATCTCCATAGGAAAGATCATTGTACTGAAAAAAAAAGCCACAAACACTTTTAAATACAAGTGTTAAAAATGTTACTGCTCTTCCATCAAAGAATGGTCAGAAGGGAGCACCTCTGACACAGATTCATGTCAAAACATATATAATATTATTGATATCATTAATGCAGCAGTGTGTAGTGTAACAGAACAGATACCATATTGTTTACAATTATGCAACTTCCCATCATAAATGAAAATTGCTCACTTTCATCTGTGTTCAGATTTTGGTATCATAAATGCAAAGTTTATATGCCTGAATTAACAGCATGACTGTTAGCTGAAACGTACAACAAGCAAATATATTGTTTGACCTATTGACAAATACCTGAGTTTGACTTTTGACTTTAAATGTAAACATGCAGGGTGAGGTGTATCATTTACCATGATTCATTTGCTGGCACCCAAGATAATAAGTTGTTAACAAGCTTAAGCTGATTTTTCAAATGCAGAGTTTTTTATGATAAGTTATTTGAAAATTTACTTTTTTATGCCTACACTTTGAGAAGAGAAAGCTTGGTAATACAATGAACTACAAAGAAAAGATGGGGAAAAAAATATGATAAACATGAACAGTCAGAAAAAGTAGAGAGAGAATTTGTGCACATAACAATATTCCATGAATAGGTATTTGTGTGCCGTGTGGAGATGCACGTACAAGTATGAATACACACACATGCACACTAGTAATCATGATGACATCTATATCTGAGTTATATCTGACACAATCTAACACTTCATATGACTCTTGAGCTTAAAGTTTGAAAGATTTCTATCACTCTGAATGCTAACATCTTAACATAGCTAAAATTCAAGGAAATGATAGTTTAAAAAATGAACTCTAAGTAAAAAACAAATATTATCAACCTGTATTCGAGGTTCCTTGATGCTAATCATAAGGTTGCCTTCCTCTTTCAGGAAATCCCTGGATGACATTTCTGGTGCAATCAAGCTGTCATAGTCTTCTTCCTTGGCCTCTCTTGTCATGGCTTTTGAAATGCCCTGGATTCTCTTGCCTAGTATCTTGTACTTGCAATCTACTATTTGCAGCATAGCTTTAATGCTGTCAATGCAAAGACATTATGATGTACTATTTATAAAGGAATAAATTGCATCTTTTTTTGATTGAAGCACAAACTGTAAAAAAATGTACACTGTGTTTCAAATTTGTAAACAATGTGCACTTTAGTTTTTGTGTTTATATAGTTTATATATGTACTATTTTAGAAGTTCCAAAAATATTATGGAATAGGATATGCAGCTGTTAGTTTTTTTTTATGTGGACAATTAGAGACTGTTGCCATGCCTATTTCCACAAAAAATGTAAGGACAGGTTATATTCTTTTGATTACAGCCAGATTTATCCCAAAGTTGGATCAGATCAACTAATTCAATCCCCAATTTGAAATCTCTAGTTTCCTTTATTACTCTTTCTTATCCCTTAAAATAAAAAACGTGCAGCAAGTCTGAAATACTTCTGATTCAATGAACTATTTCAAAATTTAATTTAATTATCAGGTTAAACAATTTCTTTAATTAATAAATACATTTCAAAACATTGTCACTGAAATGAGGCATACTATAACTAATGCAACTTTTATTTTTTAGCCCCAACCTTGAAAGGCCTGCAATCATAATATCAGCCTACTGCGAATGCTACTGGAAAAGAAAACCTAGATAAAAAGCATTTTGCCAAGAGCAGGTGCTTGACATTAAAAAAAAAGTAAATTTAACTCACCTAACAATAGAAACAAAAACCATGGTGATTATGCCTTCTATGATGCCAGCCTACAAAAGGAGATACAAAAGTCTGTTTTTCATGATAGCATGTGTAAGATAAAAGCACTGACCTTTCTAAATAATGACGCAGAAAAGTTTAATTTACATTTGAAAATGAAGTTTCTTTTAAATTCCTGGCGGTGGCTAAACACAAAACAATTGTAAGGTCTCATTAAAGCAAATATTTGCCTTCAGATGACTCTTTAAGGTTACACGATGCCGAAACATTGCTCCATTTGTTTAAAGATACAGTATGCTGAGAGACAACAGTATCAACATATTGATCGAGACATTCACACAAACATACCTCTTTGAACGCGAACGGGAGTCCTAATATTCCACCTCCGATGAAAGTTACGAACATGTTTGCGAAAATTTTAAGAGGATGTCTCGTCCCACGGCCCGACAAATTCATTCTTTCTGCCATGCTTTTAGCAAGAATATGGCAGATGAAACGATAACGAAGAGCGAGTTACATTTCCACAAAGATGCCGAATGTACAGGACAACTTACTGACTTGGGTCGATAACAACAAACAACCGTCTAGTAATGTAATACAGAGTTATCGCTCTTTGACCAGTTTTCTTTTCATCCGGGGTCTGCGGTGCTGACATGGCGATAGACTACCGACGTGTATAGGTGGACTGCTGTCTGTCTGCCAAGACCAACGCTTAGCCTCTTGCGAAGTTCTCCGATGTTAGTCTCGGCGAGCTTAAACAAAGAATGTGACTAAACCGGAAGCTTTGTAGTCTTCTGCCTCGTTTTAGTAGCCAGCAGTTCAGTAATACAAGTTCGTGGCTAGACTAGTTAGGCTACAAGGACGCCTAGAAAAAATTTCGCCTAACATTTCCTGCCTTCGCGTGCGTGAACAGTTCTCTAGCAATTGGGATTTAATAATTTATAAAAATGCACGGCCTTATTAGCACTTTCGACTTCTGACGATTACTTGTATTATAATAATAATGATTGAAGTCTTTATATATTATAATTAGGTATAATTCCATGTATCCACAGTTTCTTTTTAATCTTATTTGAAATATGTTGGTTTCCCAAGTTCTTGATGTTTACTTCATTATCTAACTTTTTATTTTTGAGGTTTTTATCATAGCTGTACTGTGGCTAAGAGCCTGACAAAAGAGTGTCGCTGCTCCATATATATATAGCTTATCTCATTATCACCACCACCACAACAGAAAAGCTTCTATTTTTAAGTCATTAGCATGTGTGTCTAGCTTAATGATGTTATAGATTTTTTAACAGACCATTTTGAGTTTTGGATCCGGGTTTGACGAAGTGAAAGCACGCACATAAAGACTCATCGCATGACACACACACACACGTGTCCCACATGCCTACCATAGACAAGCACACATACAAACACTTAAGCTTGCACACGAGCTCCCAGCTATCCCCTCAAGCAGCAAGTACATTAATGATGCGCCCATGCAGCGCATCAAGGTGAAACGTCAAACCCAGCACTGCCTGCCCTTGGGTCTGTCCACCTTATTGTGAAGCTGTCAGTCGCTGCTTGCTCCTAGATATCTAATTTCCACACAGGCCTGCAGGCATGTGATCAGCAGTGGGCGCTGCGGCAGCCTGGGAGATGCTCCAACTGTAAGAACCTCGCACATCCAGACGCTATGAAGCATGTCGGGGTTAAGTTCAGTTCTGAATGCGTTCGAAATACGTAATCGCATACTTCTCTCCTCGGGGAAATTTGGGAGATGTATCCTCAACAGAATCATTGGTTTTCAACAGCAGCTGAACACTATCCTGGTGCACCTGAGCTGTTCCTGCTGAGTCTGATGATCACAGCAAAGAGCGCTGGTTACCCATTTTTTCGAGAACTTATTATTTGCTGGGCATTTTAACCAAAATTATGGATACCATTTTGAAGGTGTTTCATTGAAAAAAAGTGTGTGTGTGTGTGTGGTAGATTCCATGATGACAGTGAACTTCGTTCATATTCTTGTTCCCTCAGTATCTTTTTTGAGAGGGCGGCTGCTCCCTTGCCGTCTGGTTCCTACACCACTCTGTCTGCATCTTCCTCTGTGGCTGTGGAATGTATAGCACATTTTGTTCTTCTCGAGCTATTTTCAGTTTTTTTTTCTTAAAATTCGTGCTCTTTGCTGTTCTTTAAAAATTAACTATCGTTAAATGTTCTCAAATGGTCTTTCCATTGGCTACATTGTATGTCTGGTAAGAAACTGCTGTCCAAGTTGCAGAAAAAGGATGATGATGATGATGATGTAGTTTTATAGCGAGCCAGTATCCGCATCACAAAGATGCGCTCAATGCGCGGTGATCCCAGCAGCCACCAAACTGCAGGTCAAATGAAAACTTCAAAAAAGTTTAAACAAGTGAGTCTTCAGATTTTTCTTGAAAGATCCAATGCTATCAGACTCCTTGGTCGAGAGGGGAAGCGAGTTCCACAAAAGCGGGGCTACATTGGAGAAGGATCTGAAACCCGCAGTCTTCTTATTAGCATTCCCTGACTGAACACTCGGTCGTTCAAGTCTGAAGTGTGCTGCTGAACGAAGGTTCCGCTGGGGTTGGTAACAGCGAATGAGTTCTTGCAGATAGGCAGGCGCAAGGTCGTGAAGACAGCCATAAGTTAAGGTTAACAATTTATGCTCAATTCGCTTCTCCACAGGAAGCCAATGTAGGTCACGAAGTACAGGAGTAATATGGTCAGTTGTTTTCTTTCCTGCAACTATCCTCGCAGCCGTATTTTGCACTCGCTGTAGCCTCAACAACTCGCTCTTTGAAATCCCCCAGAGGCAGCTGTTGGCATAGTCTAATGTAGAACCGATGAGGGACACAGCAACTGCATTTGCAGTCTTCTTATTAAGACTGGGTCGGAGTCGTCCAAGAGTGCGGATATGGAAATAACATGCCTTGACTACAGAACTGACATGATCAGACATAGTTAGAAGATTGTCAACATAGAGTCCAAGGTTCCGTACAGAGCTGGAGAGAGAATTCTAGCTTGACCCACTTGGATGGAGTCTAGAGAGACTTTACTAAGGCTAAGCTTGGAACCACATAGCATCGCCTCTGTCTTCTCATCATTAAGCTTGAGTTTATTCCTCAGCATCCATGACTTGACCTCTAAGCAACAATCTTCTACAGCACAAACTGCCTCACGCACCGACTCACTGTCAGTACTAAATGAAAAATAGAGTTCAGTGTCATCTGCAAACATCTTACGGTTCACATTATGCTTCTCAATGAGAGGACCAAGCTGAGATGTGTAAATAGAAAATAGAACCGGGCCCAAAACAGAGCCCTGCGGGACACCGCACAGCAGTGGAACTGTCACTGAAGAAGCTTGATTGACCATCACCCTTTGTGTGCGATCACTGAGGTAGGAATGGAACCACTGCAAGGCGGAACCACCAATGCCCACCTCCATTTGGAGACGAGTCAGTAGAGTGGAGTGATCAATGACATCGAAGGCCGCACTCAGATCAAGGAGGACCACAAGAGTCACTTTCCCTGCATCCGCACTACACAGAAGATCGTTCATAAGACGCAGAAGGGCTGTCTCACAGCTGTGCTTGGGTCTATACGCCGACTGGAATTTATCCAATAAGCTGTAGCGGTCCAGGTGGAATGTCAACTGCTGAGCAACGACACGCTCCACAAGTTTCGAAACAAAAGGCAAATTCGAAAACAGGTCTATAGTTTTACACAAGCTAGGGTCCAAGTTGTGCTTCTTTAAGATAGGCTTGATCACAGCTGTTTTAAATTGTCTGGGTACAGAGGCAGAGAAAAGGCTAGCATTGACTATGCGAACTAGTACAGGAAGTAGAATGTCAAGGTGCTGGAGAAGAACACTAGTGGGGATAGGATCATCCACAGACGTGGTTGGGCGACAACGCCGAACTAATTCAATAGTTCATCCTCTGTCACTGGTTGAAAGTTAGAGAGGGCATGCCACAAAACAAGTCACTGGTTTGCTCCACAGTAGCAACCGAGTCACTGAAGCTGTCCATGATGGTCTTTATCTTGTCTTCAAAGTAAGCACTTAGTGTACTGGCAGCGATCTGATCATCCATCTCTGGAAGAACAGGCTGAGTCACATCTTTACCCAGGAGACCATTCACAACTGCGAACATCTTGCGAGAATCAGAAACTGCAGAGCTTAGAATATTCATAACATACCGCGACCTAGCTTTGACAATGATGGCTGAACACTGGCTCCTTGTATGGCGATAAATCTGACGATCCACCTCCAGTCTACTCTTGCGCCATCTGCGCTCCGCCTGACGCCTGACCTTCTTGGCTCGGCGTACCTCTGGAGTAAACCACGCGGTATCAGGACGCTCAGTAATGCACCTCTTTTTCACAGGCGCAAACTTGTCAAGAAGAGCAGTCAGGGTGCTGTTGTACAGAGCCACAAGCTCATCCACATTGTCAGGAGGGGAGACCAGGAGAGCAGAACGCTGAAGTTCAGTACTAAAAGAATCAGAATCCATGCCCCGCACATTTCTAGTGTACACAGTCTTTCTCGGTAAGCCAGGCCTTGACATGCCGGTAGTAAACAGGATTCCCATTGCGCGTCAAAACGGGACGCAGTTTGCCCCTGATTACATTATCTCCTGTCAATCGGCAGACATTCAAGAATAGCAATGGCGACGGAACTAGAAGTATTTCTAAATTTTTTGTCTTTTATCTTTTTAAGGTAGAAGGTACACTTTCCCCATATCTGGGCGAATACCACGTTCCGTTCTCGAGAAATGATCTCTGGAGGCGTTTATCTCGAAAACAGAAGGAATGCATTCACCAAAATTTGGGGAAGTATCATATTGCACTAAACTTTAACCAGTTATTAGGAAAAACATATTGCCCCTTAGTAGACCTTTAAAAATACATGCAGAAGGATGTGTACTGAACTTTCGACAGGAGATGACTGCCTTTGAGATTGCTTTGCCCGTAGTCTACAGCAATAACCTCGGAAGTGCCCTGTAGGGACAAAACGTAAGACGGAATGAACTCATACTACTTCTGCTAAAAAGCTGTTTCGGGTGCAGCGCTCTGATTCCAGTCGGCATCAGCACAAGCATACAGGGAGGAATTGTCGATCGTGTGAAAATGAAGAGGCAAAGAGACCTATATCAAGTTTCACTTTTACATGAAATAACTAGTGCGCTCTGACTGGATCTTCAGCGGTTTTCGCAAGTCCAGGGTCACTGATTGACATTACTTGACATAGTTCTGTCGTTTGCTGGTATATTCGATAGTGTTTTACAGGAGAAGACTGCATCATGGGAAAGTTATATTGAATATCTTTTGCTCTAATGGACAGTGTGTAAGGCAGATATACATTAAATCCATTCGAGTTCCACTGGAGATATATAACTCGTCTTTATGAGCATTGTCGTTCACAGCCTACACACTGATTATATAATCCCTGCAATTATTTCACGTTTTTGTATTTACAAAAACATCTTGCATTCAGTCCTTCTAATATTTCCTCATCACTCATCTCGTGAACACGTTAATCTTTGCTCTATAAAAATGCCCACACATCTTTGGACAGGTATTCTACCCTTTCAGTCCTAAAAGAGAGTAATCACTTTCTAAAATTATTCCGGATATAGTCTGAACAAAGGTTAAAATGCAAGCGAATTACGACCTACTCTGTGCGCGTTCTCAGAACTGAATGTCGGTGTATTGAGAACGAGTGTTTTGGAGGGCTAGTTGCTGATACAAGGGGACATGAGACCGCTTCTGTTAATAAAAAAAAAAAAAAAAGTGGCTTCTCATCATGGAGCTGCATTTCGCAGTGGCCACACTCGCATCCCTCTTCGTCAAGAAGTAGCAGTGATACAGGAGGCGGGCAAGTCTGGAAGGACCGCTGATCACTGGTGATCCCAGTGCCATCAGTTACTGGCAAAGTCAGGTGACTGATACGCACTAGGGACCCATAACTCTTCAAATTATCCTCCTTCAATCTGCGGGCCCGCGAAAGTGGTTAGAAAAGACGCCTTAAACTGGGCTTTAAATAAGTCATTTTAACGTTTTCTGTGGATAGTGTAGGCGCGTGCTGTTGGTGGTGATTGTGTGTGTGTGTGTGTGTGTGCGCGCGCGCGTGCGAGCGTGTGTATGTGTGATAATGATAAAGAAAATACCTAACAATAAAAAATCATTTCCATGCTAGTTAACGATTGTGACATTACAATTATTACACAACCATAAATGCCTGTGGAATGATTAGAATAACGACACAAAAAGGAGAAAAAGGATGAGAAGAAGACATGTATAACGAAAAATAAAAAGAATGGACAATAGCAACAACAGCGGCGACACCAAAAATGGTAAAGTTAGCAACGATACTTAATGCGAGACAAAGTATTACCAAAGGAAGCAATGCAGGACAAACTGTGTAGACGTAGTAAAAGCAAGTGATTTTTCCCGGGAGAATGGAGGAGCGGGGATTAGTGACCAAAATGGTTGACCGCTCCTAGTGGTCTATCGACTGGTTGTCATTAAGCCATTCGCCAGCCGATCTGTCGTCGGCCCTTCCTTCATTAATCTTTCTTCGCTCTTGAGGGTGGCCATCACTTTGTCTGGGCGGTCCGGTGGCGCAACGGTTAGCGCCTGTCATTAATACAGGCAGGGTTCAGTTCTCGTCTCGGGCACGCTGTTCTTTCTCTGCGTGTGGCATCTATTTACAGGGGTGGCTGCCTTGCCGTGATATAATCTTAGTTGCTGGCTTGGCATTGAACATCTATTCCTCCCCTACCCCCGCTCCATCACTTAGTCGAGTTTCAAATCTCCATGTCTCTCAGTTTTGTGGGTTTGCTTCTGGTCCTCATGAAGTTATTTTCCTGTCAAACAATAATGTTTTTATTTCCAGAAAACTCCTTCTTTCATACTCATCCCCCTCACAGCACTATGCATCAACGTTCAGAGAGAGTGAACACTGGTGAAAAACAAGTACGTTTTAATATTGAAATTAAATGACAATGGCACCTTTCTCACATGACTTTATTCACTTAAACACAAGCATCGACAGTTGTAGTTTATTCATAATACTTTTTCTCTATCCTCTCTCTCTCACACACTCGCGCACGCGCATGCACACTCAGCCTTTCTCTGTCACGCGCTGTAGATTAACTGCCAGAAAAGGGCGAAGTGGAGACGAGAAGCACTACAGATAGGACCAAGCCTAGCCACTTCCATCACCATCAGTGTTTTGTTTGTCTAGCATCACAGGCTCATATAGAGACACCACTAATCGAAAACTTCATGTAGGTAATGAGATGGGAATATGTCCAAAATATCACACAAGCTTAAGTTCAGATACAGTGGTGACATGACAGGCGAGATCCAAAAATGTAGACTGAAACAGTTCTCAATTAATCTAAATGAAAAATAAAACAATTAAAACAAACACAGGTGAACAAATATAAAAACGACATTGAAAGTGTCCGCGATAGCAATGGAGGGAGGATTCAGAAACTGAAGTGATCGAACATACAGAGCAGAGGAGGCGACTGAGAGCGGGGGAGGGCAGGCAGTTTATGCATGGAGACAGACAGACAGACAGACAGACAGACAGACAGACAGACAGACAGACAGACAGACAGACAGACAGACAGACAGACAGACAGACAGACAGACAGACAGACAGACAGACAGACAGACTCACGGCCCTCTGAACAGAAAACACACAATCTGAGGGCAAGGAACGTTCATAATGTTTTTGCAACACCACCTGCCAGCCTGCCCGTGTAATTATTCAGCAAGTAAAACACTGTCCTTTGAGCGAATAGGACAAGCTGACAAACACTTTTTCCTTTGCCAAAGACTCTTTTTTTCATTACATTTTTCTCAGAATTGTATGAACATCAAATACTAAAAAAAAGTGTCCCATCTGCCTAATCCAGGTTCGATGTGCGTAAGACAAAAAGATCGCCATGCACAACGCTTATACCAAAGAAACCTTTCTTGTACTTTCCCTAAAATCAGATCAAGTGGAGAGGCCGATTGAAGAAGAAAATAAAGAGCATTTGTTGTACTTTTCGAACAAGGCGCTCAATCCTTCAGAGAGATGCTAGAAAAAAAAGGGAAAAAGACTGTACAAGGAAGATGGAGGAGGTGGGCGGCAGACTCTTGGGTAAGGGTGCGAGCCGGACAAAGCGGAAAATTGAAAATACGAGGAAGAGTTACAGAGTGTCTCCTCCATGTTTTTTTTTTTTAAAAGAAAAATCTATTGCTTGAAGCGGATAACGTGAGCAGCCTCGGCGAAAGCTTCAAACCTTCCCATTTCCGCTCAGTCTTCAGCTGGTCCTATCTTCTCTCCATTCTCGTCTCCCGGTAGCGAAATTTCACGAACAGCTTGTGATGTGTCAGTAACAAATACGAGGGAGATATCGATGAGAGTACATCTGAAGTGTTCCATCTGATCGATACGAACCCAGACGACACAAACATTTAATGGCGAAATAAACACGACTGTCACATTCCGGTCCCTGTCCATCGGTCTTTGTGGCTGAGGACGACAGGAATGAAGAAGACTTACTGTTAAACCACAAATAAGGTTGGCTCTTAAATGAAACTCTTGTCTGAGGCTCGTCCTGAGATTCTGCCTTTGTTCGTCACGTGTACAGTTTGGCAAAACACACTTATAGCTAAAGTCACAGACGTATCCTCTTGCCTCTCTAAAAGCACTTCTGAACCCAGAAAAATATGGACAAATGTTTGAATAAGTTTGGCAATGTTTTTACACGACTGTTATAGGTTATATCAATCTTTGCCAAATGGGCTCCAATGTTCGTCCATATTTTTATAAGTTAAGAACAGCTTTAAGTAACATCGGCCACGTGTATGGCAAGGATCGCAAGAGCAGCAAGAATGTAGTGCAGTGTTAGGACAGAATAAAAACTTTATGGCGGTACAGCCTAACTCTTCCCACGACCTATACAACTTGCAGCTCGGCGGTTATAACTGCTGGGATCATAGGATCATAAAGCATTAACCAAAGCTGAGCTTAAGATACAGGGGGAAATAGCAGCGAATTTAGTTTCAGATGCAACCGTGCAAAGATGGACAAGTACCTGGGATTGAGAGTGAACGGTATGGGCATGCACACGTCCTCGTTGTGGTGTGTGCGCGGTGAGTGAGAGAGAGAGAGAGAGAGTGAGAGAGAGTGAGAGAAAGTGAGAGAGAGTGAGTGAGAGTGTGAGAGAGTGTGAGAGTGTGAGAGAGTGAGAGAGTGAGAGAGTGAGAGTGAGAGAGTGAGAGAGAGAGAGAGAGCATGTAATTATACTGTCCATGAATTTTAATGGTACACAGAGGAGTTTCAGCATAAAAGTTTTTCTGTAACACAGTCATGACTCGTCTTGGCTGTGGAACTCACCAAAACATGTGAAGGACATGCTGATTGAAAGAGTTTACTCTGGCTTTTTGAAAACCCTGACACAAATCTAGTACAGCGCTTAGGAATTCGAGAACAAGTGCCAGAGAAGTGTCCACATTTCGTAGAGGAAACACAAAGCCAATGACTTCGTACACCAGGAACCCCTTCTTGCAGCAGTCCTTCAAGGTTCCCTGAGGGTGGTCGACTCCTCCGTTGGCTAGAGAAAGAACTGACATATGAACGTGAAGGATTGGACTGGTCGTCTGTGAGATTGCTCACTATCGAGGCGTGAGTGGCGGGACATCAGCAGTCGCGTCCATCCACTGGACTTGTATCATGTCCGTGTGCCCATCCACGCGATCTTCCGGCGACCAGTACCGTTCAAGGGATGAATAACTGAAAAGAGGCGATGTCACACAAGCTATACAGGTCACGATATTTAGGGGGATTATTTATCGAGAGGTGAAAGATAGAAGTATATTATGCCGCGAACAGCCGTGAACAAAAGTACGGTTGAATGTGTGAACACCAGCTATGAATTTGACCACAGATCAGAAACGGGATTAGTAACGATAAAAGAGCACTTGCAAAGCCCATCTTCGTTTATGTTGGCCACTTGTCAGGTTAAAATGTTTGGCAACGTGTAACTGCGCTTTCCTAGCGTTATTGTGTTTAGTGGTCTAGACTAGAGCTCTCTTTTCGCCTCGTATAAAATTATTGTCCTTTTTCCGCCGCCTCGGTGAGCAATAATTTCAAATGGAGTTGCTGTTGTCAGATCCTCAGAGGACAATGATCTGACCGGCTCTTCTTCAATTTCCTGATTCAGAGCTACATACTACTCTGAGCTGGCTACAACTTGTATCAAATATCACCGGATTATGAGACAGTCTGATGAGGATAACTGTTTGTGGCCGCGATAAAATAGTAAGTCTGTGGAAAAAATAAGCGGGCTAGGGCCACGTTTGCATTTCATCGACAACTAGATCCGGAACAGTACATGTAAGAGATAAAAATACAAGGGCAGACAAACATATGGACAGTGTGATTTCAAACACACGAAGTCTGACATGTTTGCATTTAGTGCAAACTGTTTCATTACTTGCGTAAGAGAACAACTAACTCAAAGTGTCCAACTAACTAAGCCATCGGACATTTATGCTATTATTGATAGATATTGCTGGAAAACAAGCGGACAAATTTCGACGAGACATTAGTGTGGTAAGATAAGATGTGTTTGGACTATTTCTTACGCGAGCGTATGACGACGGAATGAAGTTATAGTAGGAATGGTGTGAGCGGGTACGATCGTCGGATGTGGAGGAATGTTTGCCCACTAGATTACACAATAAGGTAAGTACAACTGGTCGCGCGACACAGTGAATAGAGGAGAGCGACTTGTCAAACGCTGTTGCAGTTTTCGATTTTAGTATCGTGCAATATCGTATTATCATAAGTTATATGTCGTGTTTTTTATGAGTTCTGACTGCATTTAGGATGCGCTATACATATAGCGGAATAGTATATAAAGTTAGACAGTCAGCTGATTGGCTTAGACAGGTGCTCTATAAATCCAACACAACAACAACGTATGCTTCAGAAATATTCCTAAAATTTTAAGTGTTATCGGAGTAATTGGATTATATTAATGTCACTATACAGAGAGATTGAATTAAAACAATTTAAACTAATGCTACCGACAAAATATTTGTGTTGACATGACACAATTACGAATATTGGCGAAACGATTTTTGAATAGTTCGCGAATGTAGCAAATAAGTCCACCAAGGACGACAGAAATGAATGTGAAAGCGATTATAGCCGATAATCTGAATCGTCGCACCAATCTACAAACCTGAAAGGTAAATCTCAAAATTAAAAATTGTGGACACTAATAAACGACTCTTTTTCTGCTGGCTGCATATAATCCCAGAACAGAGAGTTATCACATAACACACTTAGAGGTCTATGCGCCCTCCGATGATGGCCTTTGAAAAAAAAAAACAAAATAGTATCGTTCTCTGCCTAATCCAGTCGACTAGCGTTACCACACGAAAATCGGACAGTCGAGAATCTCACACGACTCCGGATTAAATTGACTCGTAGTCCTGTTAGAAGACGAGATGGAGGACTTGATAAAAAGTGGAAAATAACAGATCAGCAGCTGTCGTAAGGCCATAGAGGATAGTCTGCTTCTTTCCATTCTTCTGCCAGTCTGACAGTCCAACGACCAGTCGTTGGTGTAGCTGGGCGAGCACCCATCATCCACTCCAGCATCAAAGCAGTAAACCTAACAACTGTTAATGATATATATAATGCGAGGACGTTGGAAGAGAATCAGTACTGTGTAAGTATAAGATGTGCGATAACATTGTTCTAGTCATAGTCAGACCTACGCAAGTGTACACCAGTGTCTGGCACCTGCGGGCTACAAACATTACAACAAGACGCGCATGTAACATGGGAGCATGGGTTGATGTTGACAGAAGAAGTGCTGCTCCGCACCACAAAGCCAAAATCGACACATCACCTGCGCGATAATGTTACACTAAACGGTTCCGGCAACTTATACCTAACCGAGTGTGTCTAGTCGTTGCGACTCTTCGAACTAGTGAGAAGTTTTATAGACAATAAACCTACTATAAAGCATTAAAATGTGTATATTTGCTCTTATAAACCAGAAGTGACCGTGAGTGATCATCGTGACTATATTCATTCCTGTAATAGCGAATGCACATAGTATCTATTTCGGAAAAATGTCAAAGGATTACGTCCTTAATTAACAGAGTACTAGATAAGAAGCATTGAAAATCACTCACTGACGCTGAATCTTCTAATCAGAAAGATAAGTAGCTCTGGGTAAGACTTTTGGCATTACATATAGTGTGGCTGAATATAATTGCGTTAAGAATAGTTTTAACAGAAGTGCTAAAATCCTACACATGCCTTAAGGAGATTTTCTGGTGTCATGTCCAAGTAAACAATGTTCGTCTGCAAAGCTCGCCCAAGTGCGAGGCTGCAAATCGGCCTCCACCGAATAGAAACTGATCAGGGAGCCATAGTTACCACTCATCGACCAGTTGCATGCACTTGCGTCTTGGCGACGGCAGCGGGAAA
Source organism: Pomacea canaliculata (assembly GCF_003073045.1). Classification (NCBI taxonomy): domain Eukaryota; kingdom Metazoa; phylum Mollusca; class Gastropoda; order Architaenioglossa; family Ampullariidae; genus Pomacea; species Pomacea canaliculata. The sequence goes on from NC_037592.1 coordinate 24,378,840, forward strand.
TGCCGGAGCTCTGTGGAAGAGACGCTATTGGAGAAAATTATTCCTTGTGTGGTGCGCGCCTTCCACGAAGTATTGAATTATCTATCGTCAAGATGTTAAAGAGAACAGACAACAAACTACCCAGTGAGTTGGACAAATGCACGCTAGAACTCGATGGTGCTTATCACAATAAGACTGACATCGAACTCAAGTCACGGGAAAGAGCTCTCGCTTTCACTGAGCAAATATTACTTTCCAAAATCACTCCATGTGACATTGCGTGGTGTGTGGCAGTCTCTCAGAATAACATCAATTATATTCCATACAAGGATGAGAACGTTGATCTGGAATGGTGAGCTTAAGTATTTGTGTGAATTTAACTCGTTCTCTGTGGGTTGTAGACTTTAGATACATGTCTATGCGAGTTGATGTTACAAGTGACCGCCAAAGCTCAGTTCGGGCTCCTATGCCCGTGTTTGGCCCCAGTGAAACTAATTGTCTGCGTGATGTGACGTATCACGTGGCGACGACTCTTGCGATTTCTATCTGAGATATAACAACTCTGCATTACAGCAACAAACTCCTGACTTATCTGCGTGACGTACGATTTTCTACTATTCTGATTTGCAGTAAAATTGAGTTATGCTGATGTATATTTTTGGTTTAGTTGCAGGCTGTCGTGAATAGCGAACACCAGTCTATCATGCATTTGTCGTGATGTCTTTGCGTGTATCACTTTCTTCTCGAATAGTGGCTGTTGGTGAAGTATAGCTTGGCTATAGCGATGCAAGTATCACGACAAGCCAGGAGAGTCATGAACTCCATACCAACTGATCGTCCTGGGGATCTGTGAAAATTAGATGGCAATCGATGAAAAGATACCCACCAGCAGCCTCCGTACTAGTTCTGCACAAAATAGGAAAACCTCCCTCCGACAAAAAGAAATACACATCCGAATGACAGATAGACAACATAACCCACGCTACGACCTCGAGCGACTCTCGGCTCACAACAGTGTGCATTCGTCCTTTCAATAAAGAAACGTGAGTGAGGTGAGACGGGAGTGACGATGGAGAACTAAGTCAATTGGTTAGGGGATTACGAGAGCGAGGCGCCGACGATAAAGAAATTGACAGCGCCCTCCCCACTCTCTGTTTTACCCAGGTACCTAGGACCTGAGTCAACCGCGAGGGCCCTCTGGAAGCCGATGGTGGGTCGGAGATGTTCGGAGGCACATTCCCTCGCGTGTCAGAAGGGTGACGGTGCGAATGGGGGAGTGGCGCGGTAGAAGTGTGTCTGTATCTTACTAGAAAGGGGACTATATAGTGGGAACACGCCTGTCGTTTGCCCTGACATCATCGTGCAACCATTCCATCACTTTCAGTCTCCTCTACATACGAGTCCGTTGCGTTTATTTATAATTTATTTCAGTTATATGTATAGTTGTATAGGAGTTGTTTGTTCGTTGGACACGGTGTTCATGTGTAAAAAACTCTCACTGTCCATGACATGATTTCTCAGTGTTGGAACAGACGTGATTTCATAAATGGACGCTTTGGTACGTACGAGAGTTCATTTGGTGCGTTGACTACGCAGAGAGAGAACCGAGCCGACCATCAGTACAAGCAGACCCAAGCAGTGTACTTCTTCTCTGGTTATTCTGTGTTACATAGCCTAGGGTTCCTGATTTACATGGAAAGAGTGAGGGTCGGGCATTTTTAATAGTTTCACCTCGTCCTTTCTCCATGTTTTTGCATAATGATTATATGAGTAAATCACGGGACATATTTTGACATGTCTTAGCTGGACTGCGAATATATCGTGACAGAATGTTTTTGAGATCCTAATCCCCAGTTACAACACACACGCCTTACATGAAGCAGTGGTCTGTGCTTTATTGTGTCACTTGTGTGTACCAGAGATTTGTGCTATATAGGACTTAGAGATGACGATTTCAGCCTAACTGATCGCCATTCCAAAATCCATACGAGAGTTCACCACTCACCTTTCTTTTTTATAGCTACAGTACAGTTAAAATATGATCAGTCGAAGCAGCAATGTAAGAAACAATAAAACACGAACTACGCTATCAGAACGAAGTTACACTCGAGATTATGATAGGTGTGAGCTTCATAGTCTTACCAATATCTATTATCATGTATAGTTAGCAGTGCGTTTTGTACCACAGGCGAAAAAAAGATATTATGCAATTTTATACAACATAACTCAGTTATTATTATATGATGGATCATTTTTTCAAGATGATGACCATTAGATTGTTCCTCTTTAGCAAGAACTGTGCGGTCCTTAGCAGCGAAGGAAAGATTTACTAGAAAGGAGATGGGGAGGACTTGAGATGTCTCTCTACAAACCAGTGAACAATTTATTTCATTCAAAACAACAACTAAAAGACGTAGCTAATTAAAGAAAAGTTATCTATTTTGTCGAGATTAAATACCACTACGAGGTTTCTGATATTGGCCTCTTCAGCTCGATACTTTTCATCCTAGCACCACCAACACTGGTTGGACACCCCTCAAGGAGTGAGTCCTCATGGTCAAGTGGAACGAAGAACATACACTCGCTATTGATTCCTTTTATTCAAAAAAATTCCATCTTGATTGAGCAATATGCATTGTTACCTATGCGTCGTGTGTGGAAGGTAGTTATCTATCG